>NC_063442.1:27379982-28078208 GCF_020379485.1 Brassica napus | reverse complement strand
GGTGGGTACAAGAAGAAGATGATAGATGGTTTTACAAGGAGCCAACTATCAAAACGTGGAGAGATCTTAAGGAAGTCACGAGGGATGAATTTTCACCAGAACTCACAAGTTCTAAGATCCGAAAGATATACCCAAGGAGGTATCTAACTCATGTTTCCAAAGAAAAGCCAGAACCTGTTATTGTCCAAGAGAAGGCCAAGGTAAGTCCTATACTTGATAAATTTGTTTATAAATCATCTCCCACTGGTATGAGTCACTTGTCTTTGTCCAAGGATGTTAAGACAGTTCCTGAGGTTGAGAAAGACACGATCTCCACATCTTTGTTGGAATCAAAAGTTGTCCATGATTTAAGTCTAAGAGACAAGGAGATTTTAAACCCAAAGAAAGAAGAGCCATCAAGCCAATGTAAGTCTTCTAACTCTGAGGATTTAAAATATCAGACATGTTATAGATGTCATAAGAAAGGACACTATGCTGTATTTTTTCCTACTAAACAAGCATTGATAGAAGCATCACTAGAAAAGAAAACTGATTTATCTACGAAGAGTGATAGTTTTATTCAATCTGATTTATTAGCTCAAAATTCTTGTATGATGCACTTGTCTTTGTCAAAAGGTGATGTAACAGGAACTAAGGAGCATGAATTCAAAGGAGAGGAGCCACCAGGCGCCACACCTGTGATGGACCAAAAGATGGTTCAAGACACAATGCAGTCCATGTTGCTTAAAGAAGCAAAACCGGTCCTAAAAGTATCCCACCAAGGTAAGTGTCTAACACCAACTTTGGATACTAGTACTGACGTGTGTGTTCTTGGTGTAGGGAGAATAAATGAAAGCTATAAGCTTATTGAAGTCCCAAAGAAAGAACCAGACCATAAGCTCAGCCATGAACTCACTCCCAAGTGGAAACCGAAATCTGAACAATCTATTGTTCAAGTTCCAAAACCTATGGTAAGATTCATTTTAGATCAGCATGTTCTTAATATTTCCATGACAGATATAATGCACTTGCTTTTTGTCCAGAGTGTTGAGATTATTTCAGGTTGCCAAGAAGAAAGCTTCAAAGAAATCCCACCGGAAAATCTTATGTTGCTAGGAGAATCAACTCCAAGGAAGATCAGAAACGTGGCCACCCAAACTTTAAAGGACCATCCACTCCAGAAGAGATGTAATGGCCATGACCATAGCAGAGGCGTGATCCTTTCACATCTTCTCAAAGAAGAGCCACCAGATGCACCATGCATCACCAAACCGAAATTTATACCAAGGTAAGGTTCTAAACTCTCAAAAGAGAATAAAACCTGACTTGCTCTATCTTGATGCAGGTTATATAGTTTCGAGGACGAAACCTTGTCAAGAGGGAGGGGATGTTGTGGTCACGAAATCCATGGTTCAATCAGAGTCTCACCAAACCGTCCAAACCGGCCATCTAGAAGGTACCAGCGACCGAGGTTCAGTCCAAGGCGTATATATCTACAACCAGAAGGACTTTCAACATGAAACCAATTGTATTGGATTTTTACACTCAAGACGGAGTCCATCCCAATTGCAATCGAGCCAAAATATTCACGGAGCAAGAAGTTATGACTTTTACAAGTCAGTAGTTTCCCAACCCGTCCATCTGCGAGTATCCGACTTTAGAAGGAGATTTAAGCTCAAGTAAGGAGCGGCCTGAAGCAAAGCCCATCATAGGAGTCAAGAGAGTTTATCAGCTTTCCAGAAAGCCCAAGATCAGGAGAAATGGCCACGGAATTATGAAGTTATGATCCAATCTCCAAAACCGGTCAAACCAGTTCTACACTTGCCTCAATTGGAAGCTAACCGGTTCAATCAGCTTCAAACCAGACATTGCCGACCAGGAGATCATTTCAACCAATCAGGAGATATTCTAGGCATCCAGGAGGAGTTCTACAAGTTCATACCATGCACTAGCAACCATTGGATCAGGAGGATCCTCATTTACTCAAACCTGCCTTATTTGGAGCAAACCGACATTAATGTCGAACAGCTCTTTCCTCTTCAGTTTAGGCACGACCACAGCACATTACAAGCAGTCAAGAAGGTTCCCAGGAAGCTTACTTATCCCCTTAAACCATCCAGGTTCAAGAAAGATCAGATTCTTTACTTGGAGCCAAAATCCCACAAAAGGCTCCAACGGCTAGTTTTCGATTTCTTTCTTAGTTTTCGATTTGTTTCCTTTTCTATTTGTTTTAGAACGTTAGGACCTTTTTCTCTGAGCCTTATATAAGCTCCTAGACGTCCATTGTAAAGAACACCCTTAATCACCAAGTTAATAGAAAGTTTATTCAGTTTTATCAAAGTTGTTCTTTGTATAAAATATCAGTCTTTAGGATTCAAAGAGAGATTCTTTGTTGTCTTATTGATTTCGTGAGTCTAGTTTGTTTGTGCAAATCAAACAAGCTCAGTACACAGATTGAGAGAGTCAATCACTTCCATCCATCATTCCATCAGATTGAGAGATTCAATCAAACCTTCATCCGCAAATCCACTTCAGTTCATCTTCTAATCAAGCTGAGAGTGATACACATCCAGCAGCCTGATTCCATCCTATCCTTTGTTTATTTATCTTGTTTTATTATCATTATCATCATCATCTCATTAGTTTTCGTAATTGTTTCTGTTTGCATTATAAAACTCTAAAAACTCATAAAAATCGGTTCTCTTTGTTTTCAGGGTTAAACCTTGGTTCCACCATTCAACCAATTCGTGGGTTACCCCCCCTGTGCCTACAACACCAAGCATCTGAGAAACCGAGTGTCTTCATCGCCTTGTTGAGGAAAGTCCATTCGACCCGATCGAAGGCTTTAGAGAGGTCTGTTTTGACGGCTATGAATTCTCTAGAGCAGCTGTTGTTTGAGTTGAGGGCGTGCAATAGCTCGTGGGCTATCAGTATATTGTCTGAAATAAGTTTGTCTTCAACAAAAGCTGCTTGTGACTCAGTTATTATCCATGGCAATATAGTTTTCAGCCTTTTGCTTAACAGCTTAGAGACAAATTTGTAAGCAACGTTACACAGACTAATGGGTCGGAACTCCCCCAGCTTCTTCGCGTCGAGCTTCTTGGGAATGAGACAGATGTTTGTTTTGTTGATGCCATCTTCTAACTTCCCCGAGACGAAGAAATTTGCGACCATGGCCGTAATGTCCTCACTCATGGAGTCCCAAAATTGCTGGAAGAAGAATGCATTCATACCATCTGGACCGGGGCATTTGTGCATCTGGCCGTAATGTCCTCACTCATGGAGTCCCATATGCTCGCTTATCTTGGTAGAGAAATTCCAATAAAAGTCAAAAATCAAATAATTAATATTACTTATTTTAGCTAATTTAAATGCATTATATCCGTATTTATATTTTACCAGAGTATTAATAACAGTGATTTTTGCTATATTTGGGTTGACTGATTTGTTTCGTTCAGGTTCAATTTTATTATTTGGTTCAGCACAAGAATTTTTCTACCATTCGGTTGGTTGATGAATTTTTCAACCATGATATCTCATATATAATTTTTTTATTGATTAAAATTAGGGGAAATCACCAATTGAAAAGAATTTTTCTACCATTTTTAAAGCCTATACCGGAAAGTTGTTAATACTCATATTTTTCCTTCGTAGGAATTGATAAGCGAGGAAAAACTCGAGTCGTTTAGCGTGCCGATATATTTTCCTCAGTTTAGTGAATTGAAGGGAGAGATTGAGCAAAATGGAAGCTTTGCGATTGAACTGATGCAGACTATAAGCCATCCATTTCAGGATATGCACTTAACCAACGACTTCACCACTTCCACCTTTCGAGCTATTTTTAGTTCTGTCATCGAAAAACATCTTCTTTCTTTTTTGGCTGATTTGAGATTCTTTTGCGTCTCTTTCCTATTTCTAAATTTTTTTTAAGAAACTATATAAGTTTTTCCTGTCGTCGGAGGTGTTCTAATAATTTTGTGAGTTCTAAGAAACTATCGAGAAGTAGAGGCTCATGGGTTGTTAGAAATGAAATGGGCAAACTGATCATGCGTAGCAGGCGAGCCTTCTCCAATGTTAACTCCCTGGATGAAGCTAAATACCAAGGGTTGTTGTGGACCTTATAGTGTTTAAGCTCTCATCCTCTTAACAAGGTAATTATAGCTATCGATGATACTACGCTGACGTAGGTGGTGCTTAGACCAACAGCTTGGCCAAATGATAGATATAAGAAGGTGTATGTGCGTAGAAGAAAGAAATGAGTAACTTGCGAAGGAGTTCATGAGCTGGCAGCTCAGCAAGATGATTTGGGATAGCTGGAAGAGTAATGCAAAGACTCTAGCTGGAGTGGAGGGTTAGCACGATTCAGCTGAGCTAAAGAAGTGAGGAACTATTAATAAAACAAGGAGAGTGGAATGTATTCTTTATGCTTGAATGTTGTAGAAGATAGTCGTTATGAGACTTCTCTCTCGAATGCTATGAGATCGATGTATCATTTACTTTCGCTATGAGATTGTAATCGTTACATACTTCAAGCTATAATACTTCTTTGATTCAGAGTTTACATTGTTTGAGATAACTTTACTCTATTATTGGTGCGGTGAAACTGATCGGAAGCAACGCGACGATAGCAGAATGGAGGAGACGATGATCGGAGCTGAACTAGAGGTAGCGAGGAGCTCAGCGCAATTATCGATGAATCTACAATGCATGTATGACGATTTGGAGTGGTTGAAGCTCGGAAACGATACAGAAACTCGAAATCATCGAGCGACGACGGAACGGTTCGTATCAGTAGAAAAGAAGCTCGAAATGATGGGAATCAATGCAGACACCAGTAAAAACGATTTTTAAAAAATATTTAGTAGTAATTTTTTTTAGAAATTTTCCTTTTTCAAAATCCTAAAAAATAGATTTGAAAAAAATTTATTTAATATAATTTTTATTTTCAAAACTTTTAATGAAAATGTAATTGTAAGAGATTATATTGAGTTTGGTTCTTCAAAATTACTAATTAACATGATTGTGACACATGGTAGTTATATATTTAAAATTGTGATATGTGTTAAACTATTTCATAATCAAAAATATATATACTAAAATAATAAAAAACAATTTTCTTTAAAATAATTAAAAATATTATTTAATAGTCTTATTATTATTATTATTATTATTATTATTATTATTATTATTATTATTATTTTTCATTATAATGTTTGTTTCAAAAGATACTAAAGATGGAGAATTATAAAAGATAAACATTAATTTTTAAGAAACAAATGTTAAACAAAAACGAATTGTAAAATCCTACAAGTACAATAAATTATTTAATAAAAACATGAAGAAAAACTAACTTTAAAATAAATAATATTACTTTTTTAAAAGCATAATTAAAATAAAATTGTAAAAGTACTCTTATTATTTTCTTATAAGTAAATAACTTTCTTCTTTTGATAGATAATTGTATGTTAAAAAATTATGACAAAAAGTAGCTACAAATATTTCAAATCTTTATTTAGGTTTAAGCTTCCACATATTATTTTTACAAAACACAATAGTATTCACATGAAACTATTACCTGAGTATTTTCTTTTAATTTCTTGATACAACTCAATATTTTATTATCGTTATTATACATCTTATGATGCAAGAATAACTTTTAATTTTAATGTTATTGTCGTATATGAGTATGTGTAAATATGTGTTTGTATGTATAAGACAAAATATATAAATAATTAAAGAGAATTTTCTATTAAAAAAAATAGTTGTATAAAAATCTAATAGAAATAAATAACTAATTTCCTTTTTAAAAGTCTAAATAAAATAAAAACGTAAATAAAATCTTATTTTTCTTATAATTAACTAACTTAATTTTTAATAATTTTGTGTTAAAAAAGATAAACCAAAATTAACTTCAAATATTTCACCTGATATGATTGTGATATGTGTCAATTAAAAAATTAGATTTTATATGTGTCCATAAAAATTTCCATTATGTGAAAATAACTTTTTCTTTTCCTAAAATCTTAAATAAAAAAGATTTCTAAAAGAAAATTATTTTCTAATCTGAACCAATTAAGAATTTTTTCTTTTTTTTTTAAATCTTGACCAGAGAGAATTTGTTTAATAGTAATTTTTACTTTAAAAATTTAATGATAAACATGATAGTAAAAATTATTCAATTAATAAGAAAAATTGTAGAAATATTAATGATATTGAAAAAACGAATTTTGAAAATTAAAACTTTTAAAAATAGTTAGTATTAACTCGAAATAGTTATTTGATAAAAGTTTTATTTTATTTTAATCCTAGACAAATTATAATTGTATAAGATTATGTCATAATAATTTCTTTTTCTAAAATCCTACAAAACTGTAAAAGAATATTTAATAGTTGTTTTCCTTTTTTATAAAAAAAAATCCTAAACAGAAGAAATTTGTATAATATTTTTAAGTCCTAATCAAAAGAGAATTGTAAAATTTATTTGATAATATTTTTAAAAGAGTGTTTGATGACGAACATGATACTAAAATTATTTAATCAACAAAATAAGTGTAAAATTAGTATTGATAAGAATTGTAAAAAATACCAATTTTAAAATTATTTATTAATAACTAAAAATAATTATTTGATAGCAATATATCTTTTCTGAAATTCTAAGAGAAGATAAGTGTAATAGGTTATATGATAGTAATTTACTTTTTTTTAAATTTAAACAAAAGTGTAAAAGAGTATTTAATATTATTATTTTTTATTTTTTAATTGTAATTAAAAATGAGATTTATAAAATAAAATGTTTTCCTTTCTAAGAAATCCTAGCAAAATAAAAATTTAAAGACTTATTTAATAAAATATTAAATTTTAGTACATAAAAACATGTATAATGTTGTCATTGACTCGATTGATGTATTCGACTTTCATTTTTTTTTACTTTTCATTTTTTATTTCGGATTGTGTTTAGTTTAAATATTTTAATATAATATTTTCTTTAATCCTAAGTTAAAATTTTATAACAACTCATCTATGCACCATGATTATAAAATACAAATATTAACTTGAATTTATGTGTTAAAACGAATTTTAATTATAAAATAAATCTCAATATATGAAAAAAATAATCATAATACGGTAAGAAAATGATTTATTATTTTATGGTTTTTATTAAATTAAAACATCAAAAAAGCTTTGTCTTGTTAGTTATTAATGAGGTAAGTAGTGGACAGAGAAAGAGAGAGAAAGTAGATCTTCGGCGGACGGACGGCGCGTGAGCGTGCGTGCCGTCGCCGGAGACCGTCACCCTTAAGATAAAAGTATCCGTTTGTGTCTCACCCTCGATTCTTACGGCATCCGTCTTGCCTGAGCTCTGGCCAGTCACCTCTTCCGGTGTTTCTGTAACTGGAGTGAAGGCGCAGAGGTTTGGAAGGAGTGGAGAGGTGAAGATGAGTGTGGTTTTAGTTCCGGGAGGTGGAGGCTACGTCAGATCCGCCGCCGCCGGTTTTAGTCGCTGAGAGGCGGAAGTTCCTTCAACTTCACCGTCGTCGGCTCAAACTTCCGGGAGGTGAAGGCTCCGTCAGCCTTACGTCGCCGGCTTCAGGTTTTTCGAGTTTGTTTGTTTTGTTTCGAGTTTGGGTTATGGTCATGGAGCGGAAGAGGTTCTCGGCTTGTGATCTCTAGGGTTACGAAGCTTCGCCGTCAGATGAGACTTGAAGGGATTATGAGCTCCGGCGAAACAAGGGTTTCAGTGGTTTTGGTACGGCGGCTCTGTGAGGCGGAGACGGTCGGGTCTAGGCGGAACGACGCGTGGCGCACTGACGGTCAGGATCTCCACACGTGTCTCGCTTCAGCCTCCTCGACGCACGCGTACCCGAGCCTGTCGGTGCTGGGTTCGAGGGTTTGGGCTTTGGGCCGTTTTAGCTTATTGGGTCTCGGCGTTTGGTTGGTTTTGTTAGCCCGTTAGTATTGTGGGCTTTTGCAATTGGGCTTCGGCCGTTGGACTTGGCCCGTCCTCTTTATTAAAACAAAAATTTGAAGGAAAAAAAAACATCATATAAAGTACAGTACAGTACTTACTATTGTCCTGGTTTAGCTAACCTAAACAAAAATCGACTCCGGTAGAAGATAAATTTGGTAGTTGTTTAATTATGTGTGTCCAGAGTCGAATCGTAGGGTTTTAGAAAAGGTTTACTCTTCTCCATCGTCGCGCCTCTGCAACTCGGAGCAAACTTACAGCGGCGAAGAAATGCCTCGAGTCATCTCCAACGAGACCCTCGGCTGCCCTCCGATCCGTGCTTTAACCTTTGACTCTCTCGGCTTAATCAAAGGTCCCCACTTTTCTCTCTCTCCCTCCCTCCCTCCCTCCCTCCCTTTTTCTCAAGCTGAGGAACTATACTGAAGCTATTTTTTTTTTCAATTCGATGTTGCAGTGACTGAAGCTCGAGGTAAAGAGAGAGGCACTCCGACTGTAGTCAACTCATGGGGGGAGATGAATACTTCCAGAAGCGTTCTCGCCGCTTCCATGGATGACCGTCTAAACAATCCCGTACAAAGTTTTAATCTTTTTAATGCTTATGTAAGCTCTGCTTCAAGCTTAGTTGAAAAGCTCATCACTTTTTGTCTTCTTCTTTTAATTGCAGCTTTTGGCTGTGGCGAGAAAAGATGGCAACGTATGTGTTAATCCTTACTCTTAAGCTATTTGTAAATTGCTTATTCTCTCGACAGCCTAGCTAACTACTTATGTCTGTTTTATAGATTGAGGTTCTTAATCCTTGTAATGGTGATCTTCACTTTGCATACTCTGTGTTTGGTGATGCCGGTTCTTCACCTGAAGATAACGAAGTCTCCGGCCTGCACTTGTTCAGAAAGCAAAAAGACGATCACACAGAAAGGTATGAAACAGTTTCTTCAATCTATCACCAGTTAATTTTGTGCTGCGTTTGAAGTTTCTTGGTGTTATTAGGTCTTGCACATTGCTTACATGCACGAAAAAGGGAGATGTGAGCCTCAGAACAGTTCAATTTCCAGACGCACGTGCTGATTCTACAGATGAAGCTGCACCCAAAACTTGGAGAGCATGTGGTTCTGGTGAACTATTGGTTGGTAAAGTTGACGGAACCGAGAACTTCGGCTTGTTTGGAGGGTTAGTAGTTAAGAACTTAGTTCGTTATATATCTCGGTTTGGTTGTTACCATATTTAAATGAAAGTTCTAATGCAGGAAACGTGTTGAAGTCAATATATGGGATCTTGAACAATGTACTAAGATCTGGAGCGCAAAATCTGTGAGTTTCTTCTCTACCTAAGTCTTCAGTTTATGTCTCTTTCTAACCAATCTCTGCTTGGTGCAGCCTCCCAAAGACAATCTCGGGATCTTCACGCCGACCTGGTTCACTTGTGCTGCATTCATGAGCAACGACGATCACCGTAAATTTGTCACAGGAACCAAGTCTCACCAGGTTAAAACAATCAATGAAGTTTCTTTTCTCACTGCCACCAGATTTTTATCGCTGTGTCCAGGTTACTCACAATTTTTCTTGTTTTCTTGAGATAGGTTCGTCTTTATGATGTCTCTGCTCAACGTAGACCGGTCATGTCCTTTGATTTCCATGAGACTGCTATTACAGCAATCACTGAAGACCCAGACGGTCATACTGTCTATGTCGGGAATGCTTCTGCTGACCTCGCTGCCTTTGATATACGAACAGGTTCGTTGATTCTCTCTACAAACGTATCATAAAACAATGTTGCTGTATCGAAAAAGTAATTAATCAGTCAATAATTAATCTCTTTTGCAGGAAAGCTGTTGGGAAGCTTTCTAGGAAAGTGTTCTGGAAGCATAAGATCAGTTGTTAGACATCCACATCATCAAGTGATAGCTTCTTGCGGTAAGATGCTTTCTGTTGCGCACAACTTCAAAAGCCATATGCGTTTCAGCAATCTCATCTGTGTTTTGTTTTACTGGTTTGTTCAGGGCTAGACCGATATCTACGGGTTTATGACGTGAAGACACGTCAACTCATCTCTGCGGTACGCTCTTTGTCATGGAAGGTGATGTGTTTTGGGTTAATAAGAAATCATGTTTCACTCATCGCACTGTTTTGTTCCAGGTTTTCTTGAAGCAGCATCTTACAGGTCTTGTCTTTGACTCGGGCTTTAGTGGAGAAGGTTAGTTCTTCTTTTGGCCGTTGACGTTATCACATACCGTTAGTGTGTTTGTTGATTTGATTCTTTATGGTCTAAGCAGAGATAGCTGTCGCAAACACGGTGGTTGAGGCTGAAACAGAAGAGACCATGGAGCAGGAAGGTCAAGAAGAAGAGAATGATGATGAAACAGAGGAGGTTCCTGTGAAGAGAAAGAAGTCAAAGAAAGAGAAACGTAGTAGAGAAAAAGTCTCCGAGGGTGAAGAGATAGACAAGCTAAGAAGCAAGAAGACACGAGATCACAAGAAGAAAACCAAGAAAGTAAAACATACTGAAGAAGACTAGTTTTAAGCTTTTTTCCAAAAACATTGCTTTTGTACTTTGCTCTTCTAATCTGAGCTATAGTTTTGAACAACACTTCAACGAAGAGTTTTGATTTCAACCTCCACGTGTAATTCACACTCTGGAAAGTTACAATGTCCATTAAGAAGGTAAAGAACTTCTAAAACAACAATGCTGCATCATTCTCCCTGTTAGATTGTAACAACTAACAATAGGGAGAAACCAGATACCAAACCATGTCTATTTTCGTTTTTCAAGTGTCACTGTCTATGTAATTTCCTGAACTTTGACACACTTACAAAATTTGTCTGGTTCTGCTCAAGCCGGAAGCTTCAGTTTAGTATTGGTTTTCCAGCTAGAATGAAACAGAAAGGGATACGAAGTCAGTCACATGATCAGTCGCCGCTATAAAAGATCTGGAGAGATTTCAGACTGGTGAGGTTTTATTTACCTCAAGTAGTAGTAGTAGAAGAAATCCGCATAGAGAGCAGTTTGGACAAGACCGGACACACAAGCTGGAAAATTGCAAATATGTCAACAACCAAATAGTGCAGAATGTAATTTGGTGCTTCTTTGTTGAAACATTGTTTACCGATCCATCTAGTGAAATGATCCTCTGTGAAATATCGATAGATCCAGTTGATGATATATAATCCACGATACGCCCTGCAAGTTAAGTTATTTCCCACTCAGACTCCCGTACAAACAAAATGCATAACTAAAGTAATCATGTCTGATCTCTTTCATATATATAAAAAAACAGCATAACCTCAAACTTAGAAGGAAAACGATTGTATAGACTTTTGAGATACAGGTACTGATTCTAAGAGTCTTTGTGTTTCTCATTGATCAATTTAACAAGTGACAGACACGGTATATCAAGAAGAAAGAGAACAATTCTAAACAAACCCAACATATCATATTACAATAACATCATTGCAGGACCAGGTAATAGTCATATGCTATACAACAGTCAGTTCCAAAATGTGAAGCCAGTAGATCAAGCAAGTAAAAACATATCTCTGGAAAGAATTACGTACCCAAGAAAGAGAACATATTGTCCAGTCAAATTGTCCACATTCCCACTTCTCTGTAGCAGAACCAACTGGGGAAGGATAGCAACTGCCTCCAAGTATATTGAAAAGGCCCAGAACACCTACAATGGTTCCAAATTCAAATGATGAGCATATTGCACTACGATTCTGACTATCAATTACACACAAGCCACATTGTTGCAATACTACTTCAAAATATAGCTCGGAGTGAAGGCAGTTGCAAAGATGAAAGTTTTACGGCAGCACATTGGCTAAAATGTTTTTGGTGATTTATATAAAGAGAGATACTATAGTTGCATCTGACAAGATAATCAAAGAACATTTTGACAAGAAAAGTAACATCGAGATGCTGGTCACATAAAGCCATGTCCACCTTCTGGAAGCAAATTTTGTCACAGGCAATGATGAGTGATGACACAATACATTCCGTTAATGGAAGCAAACAAACCCATAACCATGCATCACTTTTGACTCTCAAGGAATTTCTCATACTAACACATGTAGTACAAATTTTTAAACAAGCTTTAGCACCAACTATGCCAAAGTTTCAAATAAGACTACAGAATACAGACTCAAATCAGTTCAGAAAGGAGTTCTGATCAATTATTTCACATAAACCAACAGCCAAGAACATTAAATGATATAACATATCCATCATAATCACCAAAGCACATGTTGTTTAAGAAATGGTTTAGCAGTATGAAGATCACCATATCTAAGTGTGAACTAATGAACCATAAAGAAGAAAACACAATATATGTCACCAACCAAGCTACACTACCTTATGGCAAAACGTTTCAGTGCCACTTACCACCTAAACTATGCTTGAGGTATTCACTTTTGAACGTCTCTACAAACTACAAGTACAAAAGCATGCGAAGCTCATTCGACAGTACCTCTTGGAAAGTGAATATCTCATGCAGGAGAAGCGCCAACACAAAACATGCTAACAAAACGTACTGATGACGAAATGTATCAAGGTCCTTATCGTACGACTTCCGCACAAGTGGATGCCTACGCATACACCAAACGATAGCCAACGAGCTAGCAATGAAGACAACCTTCATCACGCTGTTGTAGAGAGACACGTAATCCGTGAACTGATCCAAGTACCGAGTCAAGAACACAAGCGCATACAGCTCCTGCGTCTTCAGAGAGATTCCTACTCAATCAAAAATCAAATTCATCATTTCGCATTCTTCCCTCAAACCTAATCTAAAATGAGATTTCACCACTATTCTGGAAATCGATCATTCATACGAGCTCGAATAGGATTGATATAATAAGATTTGCATTGTAAACGATAACATACTGGTCAAAGCAATGCGAGATTGTTTTCGAGAGCTCGTCTTCGAAGCATACACAAGGGAAGAGAACTCACCGGCGCAGGATTTCGTCGCGTAGATTTTGAGGAGAAGGATTAAGATACTCATCAAGTGAGTCATATCGCCGGCGAATCTAAAGATATTCATCGTTGACCAGAAGACGAAGGAGACGGACTCGACGACGATAACAGTATTTTCCGGGAATCCAGAAACCGAGTGCGAGAAAGAGAGAGAGGATGCACGTTTCAGGTTTTTCTGATGACGTGGCAATCCTTAACGTGTGCGCTCACTTACTAAACCTCCAAAACAGGCCCTTCATGATGCGATTAATTGTTAATTGTTTCCTAAATTGGAGAAATAATTACCAATAAATTTTGTAAGTGGAAAGTTGGTGTTATCTGCTACGTCGCACCGTGTTAAAGTAGGATGCGCCAGCTTTTTATGGGTCTATATTGCATCGAATTGCGCCATGCGTCCAACGAACAGTGATGTGGCAGCTACGTACGTACTCATGGTGTGGAGGCGTTAACATATTTTAGTTACTCGTGCTCCACGTGTTCTATATAATTTTAAAAAGCAGTTACAGAGTTCAGTTAGTTAGATGGACCGGAATAGCTGTTTATTAATGGATATGGGCCTTTCAGTTATTATTTATTATATGTGGGCTTAACCCCTCTTTCGTAATTTTTATAATCAAAATGATTTTTTTTTTATTAGATTATGATATTTGATTAGTCAATTACATAATTGTTGAATATATAATTGTTGTATTTTCATATGTATAGCGGAATCGAGTATTTGTTTTCCAAGTTTTGAATCTTAAGATGGACCCATATTTTTTAATCAGACAACTTGATATACATGCATGAGCAATAAAGAGGGGTTTTCAACTTAGCTGAAGAAGTTAGGTTCCTTTTGGAGAATAATTGCTTCACGGTTATAATAAATTTATATACCACTAATCCTCCAACTTTTCGAGGAACTCTTACCTTCAAAAGAAAACAAAAAAAACTAGATTATCAAAAGCTTCCTTCTACTCAAGAAATAAAAAGTTTTTCAAAACAAAATAGATTCCACTAATTAACCTGCGAAAAAAATTATGAATTAAATAAACACAAAAAATCAATAATGAGTCATGAACTATCTGTTCATGATGCAAGTAGAACCGTGATAAGTAAATCTTATAATGTAGCTCAATATAGTGCACATGAAATCGTCATACAAGTATTTTCATAAAATGAATCATCAAACAGTGTTAGAAACAATTTGTATTGTGAATAGTTGTGTTTTCCACGCTAATTTATTATAGCATTACAAAGATTTTATAACCGATAATTTTATTTGTTTTATGATAATTCATGTCTGACTACACCATTTCAAATCGGTTTATCACGTAAGATAGTTTTACACCCTGGAGTTTTACTTGTACTATAATGAAAAACTTATATAAGTATTTTTATTTAATGTGCACATTTTGCTTTTTTACCAAGACTCAAAAATCATATTTCTTACTTCTTGTTTTATTTTAATTTGCATTAAAAAATTTGCTACAAATTAAGAAAGTACAAATTTTTATATAATTTATCTTGATTATATAAAACTAGTTCAACCAAGAAAAAAATTACAAATTTTAAATGACATTAAATATTATTTAGAATAAAATAGTGAAAACATTACTTATTTTAGAACAAAAAACATTTTTTTAAACACCAAATAAATTAAAACAGAGGGAGTAATATAAAAACTTTAATGAAGTCTCAATGAAACCAAACCACTGAACCCAAGGGGTTACCTATTGTTGTGTTTTAATGTGTGTGTGTGTTTTTTTTTTGTGGGAACAAGTTGTCAAGTGTTAGCCAACTAATCTATTTTTTTGGTCAACAGCCAACTAATCTTAGTGAAATTGGAATATAAGTTTTCTGGTAGTTACCAAGTCGTTAAAAAGTATGAGCGGTATATGTTTTCCACAAGTTACTTGTGATTTACGTATACATATAAGGTAGAAAACTATGTTTTTTTCCCCCATATACTTGGTTTACGTATACATATTAAGTAGACAACTATTTTTCTTTTCCCATATACTTGGTATACTCAGTTTTTTTTTTGAAGCTCTTTTACTATTAAAATGTACTTGGTATACTTAGTTACTTGGTTCTTCTATATGTGAATTTACGAACATTTTGTCCTACTTTCTTTTGCAGAATTTGGATTTTGTGTGCTATTCCGCTGAATCAAATCAGAATGGTATTCAGTGACTCACTTCAACGTTGAAAACATCGTTTTTTTGGGAAGAAAAAGTCAAACATGAATGATGTCGAACGTACTCATGAATTATGGGACACGTAAAACTAAACATGCTTTTTCTTTATCGTTAGTCAAATAAAACTAATACAGCAAGGCATGACTAATGCTTCTTCAGTAGATACCGTGGTGGTCCGATTTTCCCCCTTTTATTATGATTTTCAAAATCAACTGTTTCATTTTCGCATAATGATTTTTATTCTAGCAAAAAATAGGTTTAGTGTTTTGCAGACGACGACGTTAAAACATTTTTTTTTAAATAACTTTTCGTAACTATTATTATTTTTTTTTACTTTTTTATTTTAAAAATAGAATAACTTAAAATTATTTTTGTTTCTTTTTTAAAAAGATATCGAATATGAAATAACGAAATCTTATTGGTTTGATAATTAATATGGCAGTTCAGACATGAAGTTTTAAAGGTTGATAATTCATAATGGACCCGGTTTCTGTGTAAGAAAATTCCTTTATTGAATGGAATAATAGTGTTTTTCAATGAAACATGCATGTTTTTGTGTTTACGTTATATACTAACATATTTATAACTAAACCAAGTCTTGTAGAGGGCTTTAAACACAATTTGGTAAGTGTAAACGCAAAAAATAGCCTCATGGATTTAGGTTTGAATTCATTTATGGTACTTTACCAAGGCGCTTGACTAAAGACGTATAGAACTTCTTTGTTTACTGATTTTACATGTACTAGATTTTTTAACCGCGCTACGCGCGGATAAGATATTATATGTATTTATCAATTCTAAAAAATAATGTATAATATTGTATTATATTATTTAAAGAATAGAAAATAAGACTACATAACATAAATATATTTTTTATATTTTCTTTGTGGAAATCATTATGTTGTTTGATTGTTGTACTTAATCCACATATTTGCATAGATATTTGTGATAGATGAATAACTATATTTTTATTATCAGTAAATAATATATATTTATTATATAATATAAGAAAAATAGAATTATTTACTTTTTAACAAACTTGTCTCATGTTGGGGACTCGGTTATAGACATATCATATTCGAATGAAACATTTTTACACTTATCAATCTTCTTAACAATCAAGAAACAAATCTGAATATCAAAACAATATCTCATACGATCTCTTTGTGGAATAACTGCTCTGAAAAAATTGAATTTATGCATAAAAAAGGACTGGAAATGGATGTGCATATGTGTTATCTAAGTCAGCTTTACAAAAAACTATTTATAGTTCATATATCATTTATGTCCATCCTATTTTTTTGTCCATCATTTCTTAAACATCTTGAAATAAGTAATGCTAATTAATAATAAACTTTTTGCTCACAAAAAAAAATCAAATTTGTCTAATTATCGCTTAATTTGTCTAACTGATATATGTATTTCTCAATTCTAAAAAAATAATGTATAATATTGTATTACATTATTTAAAAAAATATAAAATATGACTACATAACATAAATATATGATGACAAAAAAAACATAAATATATTTTTTAGATTTTCTTTGTGGAAATCATTATGTTGTTTGATTGTTGTACTTGATTCACATATTTGCATAGATATTTGTGATCGATGAATAACTATATTTTTATTATCAGTAAATAATATATATTGATTATATAATATAAGAAAAATAAAATTATTTACTTTTTAAACAAACTTGTCTCATGTTGGAGACTCGGTTATAGACATATCATATACGAAGGAGACATTTTTACAGTTATCAATCTTCTTAACATTGAAAAAACAAATCTACATATCAAAACAATATCTAATACGATTTATTTGTGGAATAACTACTCTGAAGAAATTGAATTTAGGCATCAAAAAGGACTGAAAATGGATGTGCAGATATGTTATCTAAGTCTGCTTCACAAAGTACTATTCATAGTTCATATATCATTAATGTCCATTCTATTTTTTGTCCACCATTTCTTAAACATCTTGAAATAACTGATGCTAATTAATAATAAACTTTTTGCTGAAAAAAAAAATCAAATTTGTCTAATTATCGCTTAAATATTTTATTAATATGGTCTAAGAAGCTTTTAAGTGATATCATAGTTTAATTTATTAGTTTTTTTTGTTAATTTTTAGAGGTTTTTGTATTTAAGATTTTTTTCCATATTAAGCTTCTATTTCTTTCACGGAATTGATATATATATATATATATATATATATCATAAAAATTACCATCAAATCAGTTTTACTTATTTATTATTTTGTTTTAACGAAAATACACTTTTTAAATAATTTAATTTAAAATAAAATTATATATTAATTTGCTGTATTTTAACAATTTCATTGATTTAATTAATTTGCTTTGGTGGATAACTTAAAAAGTTTTCATATGAATCGGGGAAAGCAAGCTTATGTTGTTATATTATATTTATTTTGTGTATATAGAATCTATATACAATGCTAGTGTAATAAAGAAAGAACATTATTTTTTTGTAACTTCAAAAAGATACATTATTACAATTTAAAATGAATCAAAATTGAATAAAATGGTAATTAAATATTTGTAAATCTAATTGTTTAGTTGGATTCTCATGAAAAAAAAATCGATTGGTTAAACAAATGTTTCAAAATTTGTTGTGGTATTGTTTTGTCTATAAATTATAAAATTTATTGAATTAATATATTTAATTATTGCATCCTTAAATAATATTTTATTAAGACATTAGAAAAATATGTTTTGAGTTGTTTTGTCAAATTGTACAAAAATCTATGCTTTTTCATATTTGTAACTTCAAAAAGATACATTATGACAATTTGAAATTAATCAAAATTGAATAAAATGGTAATTAAATATTTGTAAATCTAATTATTATTTTTATCTTGTTTAGTTGGATTCTCATGAAAAAAAATCGATAGGTTAAACAAATGTTTCAAAATTTGTTGTGTTATTGTTTTGTCTATAAATTACAAAATTTATTGAATTAATATATTTAATTATTGCACCCTTAAATAATATTTTATTAAGACATTGGTGAAGTATGTTATGAGTTGTTTTGTCAAAATTTTACAAAAATCTATGCTTTTTCATATTTGTCACGAAAATTTATATGTTAAACTTACTTTTACAAAATCTTAACTTTGTCACGAAAACAAAAATCTATGCTTTTTCATATTTGTCAACGTTCTCACACTTTCTAAGAATATATTAGCTTAGTCACTTACTTATTTTTTTTTTACAAAACAAAGTATCGGAGTCTTGAAAGTTGAATTCATATTATTGTAAATGTACATAAGAGTTTGTGATTATATACTTAGTGGTTTTTGTATATGTGTCCAAGAAAGTTTCAATGGCTTAGTGGTAACTGTCCTATATATATATCATACTAACCCGGGTTCGATTCTCACATTTGCATTGTTTTTTTATTTTTTACGAAAAATAAATGAGATGACATGGCAATTTCGGGTTCTCTGATTGGTTGATTTTTCTATCCTATGTGGACACCCTCTCCATGGCTTATATCTCCCTTTTAGTATAGTATAGATATTCTCTTTTCTCCACTTGCATCAATTGATACGTTGCACTTGCAATTATTCAGAGTCAACGCTTCACTATTACATTTTCTTACATAAGGTCTCTGTTCTAAAACTCGGACGCCTAGCCGAGTAGGCGTCCGGCTCGGCGCTCGGCGGCAATCAACCTCGGCGAATAAGGCCAATACGGCTCAACTACTCGGTTGACCAACAAATCGGTCAAATAACCGATTTATCGGTTTGAAACCGATTTTTAACCGCCTAAAAGGCCGAACAAATTTAAACTATTGGGCTTCTTATAGATTGAAACCCGGATGCAATTTTCAAAACAAACCCTGAATGACTACTTATAGGCGTCTTCATCAGCTTTCCTCTTTAAAGTTTACCGATGTGGGACTCTGTTTCGTATGTTTCTAAAATTTTTTTACCTAAAATTGGATAAGCCATGCCCGAGGTTCGAACCTGATACCTTATACAACATCAACATCATCAATCACCAGCAGACCAAGGCGTGTTTTGATGTTTATGCATATATTTCCTTGTATATAAACATTGTTTCAATAAAAAATAAAAATATGACACTCATCTTTGCTAATAATTAGTCTTTGTTAAACAAAATAAATATAAATTTCGATAATAACATACCAAAAACTATTACATTCTACTATATTTATATTATATATCTAATTTAAATATTATAATAAATAAAATAATAATAAAATTAATCCCCGCGTATACCCCGATTAATCTCCAAGTTTTCGATAAATCGCTAGGCCTGGGATTGCCACCCGACTAACGCCTAGCGTATTTCCGAACAGGGCATAAGGTTATTGTCCGCGGCATAAGGTTATTGTCGCTTACGGAGGAAAGAGAATACTTTCGACAGGAGTGGTCTACTATCACACAATCAATTCAAACAGTTCGATTTGTCAAAATAGTGCTTTTGAAAGCCTAATCTACTTACTATACACTTATTATATTTTCCGATAAGGGAGCCATTGTTCGGCCACAAGAGACCAATAGAACCTTAAAATTATCGTACAAGAAAACATTTCCATCACAGAACAAACTTTTCAACCAAGATAAATATTGTTAACTCAAAACCCAAAAAAAACATAGGGTTGAGGTCCTAAAGTTAGGCTAAGAGAGATAGATTGAGATGTGTAAGAAAAGGACGACATTATAAATGGAATACATTTATATAATGCACTTATATTCCTGAGAGGAAGGTGAATAGGTGATTCATTGATCGATCGACTAAAAATACGTTTTACAGAGAATCCAACCAACTTATAGCAGCTGACGTGATCTCTCTCTTGTAATTGGTGCCAGTCCAACGTAACCGACGTTCTTCCCAATGGTTAATAAGTTTTGGCCTTGCGGGTGGTATTGTTTGTAGAAACCAGCACCAGTTACAAGCCTTAGGTAGTTGGTGATGTATGACTTTTTAATAGACTTTTTTTTTTTTGCAATGTTTTGTTTTACATTTGTGATTTGTTTAGTTGTTGGCCAGCCAATTTTATTCCCGAACTTCATAAAGCTAAAGAAAGTAGAGAATCAAACTAATAAAATGGCTGATTCCGTTGTCTAGATTCTACATAAGTCGACCTTTGACTCCTTGTCTCTATATATATAAGTATTTTGTTTTAATTACGATCAAGAAATTAACGATTCTGTAGAAATACGGGCATAATTTAAGAGAGATTATGTCAAGAATTAAATGCTGTGTGTTTATTATATGTCGTGTTCTTAGTACGTTGCCGACCTAAATTAGTGGTTCACCAGATGGTCAAACAAACCTAAAGAAGGGGTAATGATTTATCTATACACCACACGGTAACATATGCTATAGTATTGATACAACAATCGAATCTCAGGACATTAAAAAGGAAAATACGTTGATAAACGAGACTAATAACTATTTTGCAGAAGACATTAATTACGAATCAGAGATGGTTAAAAGAGTAGTTAACTTAATAGATTTGTTTTGTTGGATTAGATTAGAAAAAGAACAGAATATCAAATGGACAGAACACGGATTCTATCTATCCGTTACATTCCAGAGTATTTGACTTTACTCAAAACCTTTCGCTGTAATAAAAAACTTTCTTATAGAGAGAGAGAGAGAGAGAGAGAAACAAAAAAGAGATTACGCGTTCTTCTTCTTCTTCTTCTTCTTCGTCCTTCTCCTCTCTTTCCCAGAAAGTATTGTCCTTTTCACTTTCTTCTCCTCTGACTTTGTTCTTTCTATTTATATATATATTACATAAACCTTTGTGGGTTTTTCCCCAACCTGGGCTAAAAATAACGGAGACAGAATCAATGGCCACCGCGGCTATATTCTCATCTCTGCGGCGGAGGAGATCCCCATCACTAGAAGCCTTTTTAGCCCCCGTTGACCTCTCCGGCATCGCTCTCGTGAAAACCCTAGCTTCCATCTCCTCAGAGGTCGTCTCTTCTTTCGCCGCCACACGGTTCTCGTTCCAACGCAGGAACGCTCGCTCTCTGCTTCGTAAGATCGAGATCTTCGTCGTGTTATTCGAGTTCCTCGCTGAGACACGCTCTCCCTCTTCTTCAACAACAGCGTTGCTGTGTCTGAAGGAGTTTTATCTTCTCATCTACAGGTCCAAGATCCTCCTCGAGTACGTCGCTCAATCCAGTAAGTTGTGGCTGTTATTACAAAACCCTTCGATCTCCGGCTACTTCCATGACTTGAACCAAGAGATTTCGACTCTTTTAGATGTCTTCCCTGTCAACGAGCTCAACCTCAGCGACGACATCAGAGAGCATATCAAGCTGTTACAAAACCAATCCTTGAAATCAAGATTGTACATCGATAACAACGACGAGTCCTTACGCGAAACATTCTACTCCTTTCTCGAATCCTTCGAGAACGGTGAGATTCCGAGTCCAACCGCTCTAAAAACCTTCTTCGTAGAGAGGTTAGCGTTTAAGGATTCTAATTCTTACAGAAACGAAATCGAGTTCTTGGAAGAACAGATTGTGAATCACGACGGAGACTTAGAGCCTGCGAGTTCAGTTATCAACGGTTTCGTAGCGATCGCACGTTACTCTAGGTTTCTGTTATTCGGTTTCGAAGAAGATGGAGTAGAGTGGAGAATCGAGAATAATCATCCGAAGGTTGGAGAGGACACGATCGTAACTTCAGTTCCGAAAGATTTCGTTTGTCCGATCTCTCTCGACCTGATGACAGATCCTGTGATTGTTTCCACAGGTCAGACTTACGACCGAACCTCCATCGCTAGGTGGATCGAAGAAGGACACTGTACTTGTCCCAAAACAGGACAAACGCTTATGGACTCTCGCATCGTGCCTAACCGAGCTCTCAAGAACTTGATCGTGCAGTGGTGTACAGCGAGTGGTGTAGCTATTGAGTCTGAGTTTGTTACAGATTCGGTTGTGTCGGCTCTTCCGACGAAAGCTGCTGTTGAAGCTAACAAAGCTACTGTTTCGATACTCGTCAAGTTTCTAGCAGATGGATCGTCTGAAGCGGGGCAAACAATCGCGGCGAGGGAGATTCGTCTTCTGGCGAAAACCGGGAAGGATAACCGATCTTTCATCGCGGAGGCAGGTGCGATACCGCACCTGCGCCGCCTTCTTAAATCGGAGAAGGCTATAGCGCAGGAGAACTCTGTGACAGCGATGCTTAACCTCTCGATATACGAGAAGAACAAGAGTCTGATCATGGAGGAGGATGATTGTTTGGAGTGTATAGTAAGCGTCCTCCTCTCTGGTCTCACAGTGGAGGCGCAGGAGAACGCAGCGGCCACGTTGTTCAGTCTCTCCGCAGTACACGAGTACAAGAAACGCATAGCGTTTACTGACCATTGCGTCGAGGCGTTATCCTCGCTGCTTCGAAACGGGACGCCGAGAGGGAAGAAAGACGCGGTGACAGCGTTGTACAACTTATCAACACACCCTGATAACTGCGGTAGAATGATCCAAGGAGGAGGCGTGTCGAGCCTCGTCGGAGCGCTCAAGAACGACGTCGTTTCCGAGGAGGCGGCGGGAGCATTGGCGCTGTTGGTGAGGCAGTCTCTTGGAGCCGAGGCAATAGGGAGAGAGGAAGGCGCCGTGACGGGGCTCATGGGGATGATGAGATGCGGGACGGCTAGAGGGAAAGAGAACGCGGTGGCTGCGTTGCTGGAGCTTTGTAGAAGCGGTGGAGCCGCGGCGGCGGAGAAAGTGTTGAGAGTACCGGCCATTGCGGGGTTGCTGCAGACGCTTTTGTTCACCGGGACGAAGAGGGCTAGAAGGAAAGCTGCTTCGCTTGCTCGGGTTTTCCAGAGGCGGGAGCATGCGGCGATGAGGTCAGGCGGGTATGGGTTTGTAGGGAATGTGAACGAGAATAGAGACGGCGGGAATTTTACGACGGATGTCTCTGTTCCGATGTCAATCTCTGTACCTGTATTGTGATCTATGTGTTCATTGATTGTTTATATTATAATACATTTATTTGGTTGGGAGGTATAATAATAATACAAAAGTAAAGTTTTAGAGAAGATTTGTCATATGTGTATGTGTATCTTCCAGAGGAAAAAGAAAAAGAGTTTAGTGTATTATGGTCTTGATGTGTATTGTATTTGTTGTGAAACCTATTGCATTGTGTTCTGTTAATTATTTGAGATATGTAAAAATCAAATAGAGGAGGAGATTTGCTTGGAAGGTAAAGAAAGAAGAGATCAAAAAGACTTCTGAGAATTGAGTTATTGACTAGTGGTAGTTAGTTTCCTCAGAGGAATGTATGCGTCTTGGAATGTTTGATTTTGCTAATTGTGTGATCAAGATTGATTAAAGAAATGGGGTTTGCGGTTTGTGTTGAGGGTTGAACTATGATATGGCTGGTCTCTTCTCCACTTTTTTTGTTTGCCTAATGTCTCTTCTTCATTTGTGAAATTGTCCGAAGAAAATTTATTCCACACGAGAAAAGCACTGAGTTAAGATATTCATTGCAAAAAAAAAAGTAAAGAGAAAGACAGAATCTCTAGCAATTGAAAGCTCTTTTGTTGAAGTGGTGAGTTGGGGCAAATTAACTTCTCTTCTTCTTCTTTTTCAGATATTGTTTCTTCCTCTATGTTTATAAAAAAATTGCTAAGTGGAACTCATCATTATAGTGTCTCCTTTTATATTGTGGATTTACAGATTTCAAGATTCTGTTTGTTCCTCTGTTTTTTCTTCTTTTAATTATACTTGGTGGATTTCATGAAATATAACTTGGAGATGTATGATTACAAGATGAGTGTCATCCACTATTTTTTTGTTCTTCTTGAAGTGGATGTCACTCATTGTGTTTTTTGACGCGTTAAATATATCATGTGCATATGCGCATTATCGTCCATTGCATCTTATGATATTATTTCTTTCACACACTTTTGAAGTGTTTTTCGTGATTTCAATATATAAGAAATTATATGCATTAGGATTGACAAACGGACTCGATTTTATTTTCTGAGTCTTCTTACATCTACTTGGCATGGGAAGCCCAAAGAACAAAACAAAAAATTATGGCATGGGGCATGGATATAATATGTAACTTGTTGAACGATTCAATGAAAAAAAAAATCATGCCCATGCATACGCGATTTCTTTTCATCTTAGTTTTGTATCATGACGACATTCGTAGAGTATTGTAATGTTTTATTCAAAACATTGAATTGACTCCACCGTCACATGCATGTTTACTAGTACTCAGAAAAATTAGACTGAATATAAGATCAATTCAGACGTTATCTTTACACCATCCATCGACTTCTACAGCTGGAGAGAAGCTTCTAACCATTATAACCCGTCTTAAAAGCTATCTAGAAAGATTTAACTTCTAACATTCTTATTTCCACAGACGCTTAGGGGAGACCCCTCTGACTAAAAAGTAAACGATGAGTATCAAGGTGTTGTTAAGCCCAAAGCTAGAAGATCTTTAACAAAACGTTTAAACACCAAGGACATGAAAAGACGAGACCGGTTAAAGGAAAGGTTTGCTAAGTTACAAAGGAGACAAAAAGGATGATGATTATAGTTAATACATTAAGAACATATCCATTTCCTCTTCAGCCTCGCCACACAAACCTCTCTATAACAGAAAGGAGCTAAAGAAAATCACTCAACTTTCTTTTATTTTAGTAAGAGTTTTGCCAGAGCTGCTGCTGGGTTTGGTTCGAGGGCTGAGCTCCTGCAGCGTCTCTAGGGTTTTGCTGCTGGCGCTCGTGCGACATTTCTGTTTGGGACTGATAGAAATTAGGGTAGCCATGAGACCCATACTGCTGTTGTTGCTGAGCTTGGCGATACCCTCCTGCTGCTTGCTGAGCTTGTTGTAGTTGCTGCTGTTGTTGGAGGTTGTAGTACGCGTTAGCCGGAACACCTGACATGGTTCGAGAACCATGGCCGTGATGCCACATCGCCGAATTATCATTCTGAAAGTAAAGAGGGAAATGTCATCGGATGATTCAAGGTCTGAAACCAAGAGAAAGTGACTATAAAGAGACAAAATTACCTGCTGCTGCTGTTGTTGCTGCTGGAGTGCCAACAGATGACTGTTCTCTTTGTATTGAGAACTCAAAACATCTTCATAACCGGTAGGAGCAGACTGTTGGTTAAGAGGGAAGTTTCCAGCGGATCCAACGTTGGTGGAGTTTCCAAATCCATAAGGGGAAGCCGGAGCTGTTCCAGACTGAGGCAAAGTACTAGGAGAGAGATTGGCTTTGTACTGAGGAAGCAACGCAGCTAGTTGTTGCTGGTGGTATGAGCTGTTACCAGCAAACGCTTGCTGGAAAGCGGATGGCATGTATGGATAGTTCTGAGGAATCATAGGGTAACTGATCATGTTTGCAAAGTGTGCTAACGGCATCGTGGGCTGAGAGTAAGGATGCATTGGAAGCTGTTGTTGAGGAAGAGCTGGTCCAGTTGCGATATTAGCACCGGCTAAGTTTTGCTGCGTTGCCTGTGTTGCTGGAATTCCACTGCCTCGTAGGGCCTGCAATGTAAGAGAATATATAATCATAATCAGACAAAGGGTTGATCAGAACCAAATCCACAAAATCAATTTCCCAACATAAAAGAAACTATTCTGTTTAGTCAGGCAAACATTGCTGTAATGATTCCACGATTAACAAATAACAAGACATCACACGACTTCATGCTAGTTAATAGTAAACAGAAAAGCTTGTAGAAACGAGAGACAACTCGTGTTTCTTAAGGGATTATTTTTTACCTCTGGCATGGAAATGCTTTGGCCACCAAGTGATGAAGCATTGTTGTTGTTTCTTGACTGCATAGACTGTGCAAAAGGGGAATATTGGAAATCAAGCTCCCTTGCATTTTGTGCAGTTTGCCCCAATAAACTGTTGGGAACTGAGTGTGTATACCCCTGCTCAGGCAAAAAAAAACACAAACAAGAACCAATATTAGCATTGCCATTAGAGAATTTTTAAAGGCATTAATAGCCTCATACCACTTCAGTGATCACAAAACTACATTTTCGGCAAAAATATGAACAGTCTGAATGCAATATTCCGGATGCAAACAAGCTATCAGTTGTCAAAAAAAAAAAAGCTATCATAAATAATGCACACGTGACTTAGTAACTTACCATCACATTCGATAACGAAGCAAGATTCTGTGCATGTGTCTGTGACGCATCATACGCAGTATTCAGCTGCTGCTGCTTAGAGTACCCTGGCTCAGACTGAGAAAATGCGTACTGGTGCTCCTGAACAGTCTCGGGGTTCTGCGTCTGATTCTGTGCATGTGTCTGTGACGCATCATATGCAGTATTCAGCTGCTGATTAGCGTACCCTGGCTCGGACTGAGCATATGTATACTGATGCTCCTGGACAGTCTCGGGGTTCTCTTGCCTAGATTCTAAAGAATCATCATAACTTCCAGCAGCAGCTGCGTGGCCCATATTTCCATTGACCGTGCTTTCAAGATGTTCATCTCCATAGAACTCTGTGTTTCTGTAAAGTAAAAGCATTGATCAGTTAGTAAATAAGAGATAAAAGTAAAACCATAGAATATTTTGGAAGAAGAAATCAGCGGTAAGGGGATACCTTGCATCTGAATGTTCGATCTGTTGAGCTATATCAGGAGTCTCTTCTGCGTTGTTGCTCAAAGACTTTGATCCAAAAGCTCCAAAACTTCCAAAACTTAATTGTGAGCATTCTTCTGTATGGATAAGCAAATGATTAGGAATAACGACAGCACGTCTATCCTCTTCATGCGAGGCTGCTTGATCATGACTATCTACTGTTAGTTGTTGAACGTCAGCCGAACCAGATGAAACCTCATCTTCATCTGAAAAGTAATAATGACACGGTGAATAAGAAACATAAAAAAAAACAATCTGTTTTTTCTTATTGCAGAACTTCAAACTGAGTATTAACTCTACCGCCAAAAGATAACTGGTAGAAGAAAACAGAACAGACAAATAATACTTTCAGAACAAACAAATAGCAAAAAAAATGCTTTCATCCACCTCCAGCAGAACTATAAGGGTATATGTATTCACATTATCAATTAACACAATCCGGCCCCAAGATGAAATATAAGAAGGATTTTGATCATGAAGGCAGACTACTAGCAATCATTGTGATTCATTTGATGAAGAGACGCAGTGTCATTCACCTCAAATATACAGAGTGTTCACATAACCATCAAAGGAAAAATATCAGACAATTACACCAAATTTAATCCGAGATAAGAACTAAGAAAACATGAATACAGACTTAAGATATTACCTTTGTGGTGCTCTACAGGATGGCTCTGCGTCTGATATGCGTACTGATTCTCGTTAAATTCAGACGAAACTCCAGAGTCATCTTCTTGGACATTTTTAACAGGAACCGAGTTAGGTTGCAGTTGATCGACTCCAAGATTCTCAGAAGGGCCACTTTCTGCTAAATGTATGTTTTCTAACCGGTCGCTCAGATGCTGATCTACTCTAGCGGATTGGAAATCAGTTTGACCGTCGCATACCTCTGACTCTGCTGGTGCTACTGATACAGAAGATTTACCAGGAGCTAGTGGCTTCTGAATCGATGGCCACTCTTCTTTAACAGGGACCTGGTGGTTTGCATTAGCTTCATGCTCGTGATTAATCTCAGAACGCATATTGACATTCTGTTTTGAGTTTGTTGTCTTGTTCTGTGGTCTACCCATCTTCACAATGTCAGCCATAGACATCTGGCCTGGAGCCCCAAACCATGCAGTTTGATGTCCAGAAGCAGGCTGTGATGGTAATATTCCATCGCCGGTAGCAGATGGCAATTTATTTTCCGTTACCACAGAATCACTGAAGATATAAAGCATGCATCAGAAACAGTTGAAATAGCAAGATTTTGACAAAGAAACCATGCCTAGTTTCATACGACCCCTACAACTAGACTCATCATGTGAAACATTTGCATTGCTTCTAATTGATCAAACTAGTATACATAAAAGATCGTTTAGTTATAAACTCCGATCATTCAGAAATTAAAGATCTGCAATAAACTAGTAAAAGTAAAAGTGAAACCTATAAGATAACTACGCCATCGGTCATATAAACACTTTAAACCCTAAGAAAGAGTTTGAGCCAGCTAAAGGTTCTTCAAGGGCAAGGCCTAAGATCAAACAAATGATCACAGAATTTCAATTCGTAACTTCTGAATTCTGATACACTAAATGGATCCTACGAATACAATCATTAACTAAATGGTTGATATATGAATCACTTATTCAATTCAATTTCAATATGAAGCACACAAAACTTCCACTGATATTGTTTTCAGTTGCTTCAAATCCCCAGTGCAATAGAAAGAGAGCTCTCAAGGGAAAACCTGTGTGGTGTCAGCTGGTGGTTTGGCACTCCAGAGGCAGAAGACCAAGAACTAGTGTAACCCTGAGTTCCACTTTCTTTCTTGCTTGTAGATTTCCCCTGGAAGTTTCCAGAATCTGAACAACAGAAGCACATAAGCATGAATCCTAAAGTTTAAAACTATATAGACATTTCAAGAGATCGTGTTCATACCAGCAGAGCTGAGATGGGTAGATGCACTTCGTCCAGCATAGCGATCAGAACCACCTCTAACACCGCTGTTGTATCTGTTATTAGCACCACGCGGCCGGGAATCCGGTACATCCCTTGTCTGAATAGAAACAAAAAACTTCAAAAAATCGCCAAAAGCTCCAGCAAACCAATTGATACTAACTCAAACTAGAAATATGATTGACTTCCACCAAAACATCTAGAGTCAGGTGTATATCGACATCATTAGGCATGTCAATGAACAAAACAGTGACTAGAAACAGCAGATAATGGTGGTAACACACAACAAATAGTGCAAATTAGTTTGCATTTTAAAATGCCACAAAAGAGAGACTCTGGTCTATTTGCGGTAAGAAAACGGGTTTCAGCACTGACTGACTCACCTCTTTCTTCTTCTCTTTTTTGCTCTTCACCTCGTGAAAAGGATCTGGATAGAGAGAGAACAAAAGCAAGTATGAGTATCACAAAATAGACGCCAACTAATAAAAAGACAAAACCTTGACGATGAGAACTAACTTCCACAAGTAAGAAAACAAAAACAAACTTTCACCAAAGAATACGACTTTTAAACTATATGAATAGTACCAAACTAAAAAATCAAAAAGCTTTGATACATCAGAATTCGAAAACCCCAATTGAAACCCTAAACAATCAGCCAATTACGACAAACCCTAATCGAGAAACCTTGAGAGAGGAGGCGATGAACGGCTTCGTTAGGATCCATATTGCACTCTTTGAGCATAGCGTAGATCTCAGCCTCGGGAGAGTTGACGACTTCCTTCAAGCTCTGTACTATTTTCCTAGACCCTGACGGAATATCGTTCATTCCATTATTGCCCTTTCTCCCTCCGCCGCCGCCGACAACGACCTTGACGCTGCTGCTCATCTTATCCGCCGTGACCTGCCTCTGCCTCTCTCTCTCTATCTCTCTCGCACAATCGGATCTGGATTGAAAATATATAACGACGCTCTGTGTCTTTTGTCAGCCGCGAGAATACGAACAAGGAAGGCGAAGGGGGGGATGGATGATATATAAGAAGAAAACCCTCTCGAGATTTTTCACCGTCGTTTTAATTTCTTTTTCTTTTTCCTCTTTCGTTTCTCTTTCCCAAACTATGAAATTTTAATATACAGTCTTTTCAATATAACTAGATATTTTTAGAGCAATTGCACATGATATACAAGATAAAAAGATTATTTAGGTGATTGGTTTTGTACTGTTTCATTTTCCTTATATCCCAAAAGTAACCCTGTTGATATTTTATCTTGCTAACAATTCGTAAATCTCTCCACGATTTGACTGGTTTCAATTTCTTCCATTCATGAGACTTCACCTCTGATCCATGCGGCTTTGCTGGAGTTTACTGTGACGGCGATAAAGTAATTTCTCTCAACCTCGGCGATCCCAGAGCCGGTTCACCCAGATAAAAGACCTTCGTTTCTTAGCAATCAGCCAGAATTTCATCTTCGGGGAGATTCCGGCGAGTCTTGGCGAGATTCACCGTATCAGAACGCTCGATTTGAGCTACAATCAGCTAGCGGGAACTATTTCTCCGTCCATCGGATCCTTACCGGAGCTCTCCAATTTGATTCTCTGCCACAATCACTTAACCGGATCAATCCCTCCGTTTCTCTCGCAATCGCTAACCCGAATCGATCTCAAAGGCAACAGCCTCACCGGTTCAATCTCTCCCGCGTCTCTCCCTCCGTCATTGAGATATTTATCACTCGCTTGGAACCAATTAACCGGACCAGTTGACAGAGTTTTACTCCGGTTAAACCAGCTTAACTACCTCTCTTTCGTCTGACATCTCTGACACAGCATGTTTTGTGCGGTGAATCTTGCATGAGAGATATTGGCGGTGGGGATTTCACGTCGAGGTGGAGGGACCACCGGAGACGCTCGTTCGATGGATGCTCCTGCGTTTTAATGGAGATCGCCGCTGCCGTTTGCCATTATATACATTAACTCTTTGCTCTTTGTCTTGGATGGATAAAGGGGTTTGGTTTTGTGATTGAAGAGAATGAGAATGAGAAAGTGTTGAGATATGTGGAGTGATGAATGAAGATGCGTATTTATACGAACGTAATTAATTACATATATATATGGCGATGTTGCTGGATTTTTCTTTTCCGTTTCATAGAATCATCTTATCACTATGATTTCGTTTTAGGGATAGAAGGGTAAGTTCTCATTCACCGATTTATCCTCATACCTAATTAAAAAGTTTTATGCATAGTTACCTAAATAACTTTTATTCTATGTATTTCCAACCAAATAGGCCTTATTTTTATCACTATTATTTAAATATATCACACATATTACATCAATGTTATAAAACTATAAATAGTAAATTGAATTAAATATGAATGAGTGAAAATTACGATTTTTTTTGGAGAAAAAGACCAAAATAGCACAAAATCAAGTTTTTGTTCTCAAACTAGTACTCAAGTTCAAAAGTCACAAAAATAGCACTTAAGGGGTGGGGTTAGGGTTTATAATTTAGGGTTTCGGGTTTAGAGTTTAGGTTTTAGGGTTTAGAGTTGAGAAGTGAGGTTTTGGGAATAAGATTTCAAATTTTAAAATAAAAAAATTTAAATTTTTCAAAATATAAAATGCTATTTTGGTCATTTTAGTTTTTGAGTGCTATTTTTGTGATATAAACTTAGAAATGTGCTATTTTGGAGATTTGCCCTTTTTTTTACTATCTAAATATATATATATATATATCTTTATATATGGGATGGTGAGTAAATTAAATGTGAAGTTAATAAAGAATTTGTTAACACTTAGTTTACATATTTAGGTTATTAAGAAAATATATTATTAATATCAACTGTTTTATATTCTTTTAATTCAGAGTTCAGATCACTGAACTTGCATTTTTACTTACAAAATTTCTAGATATTAATTATTTGAAAAGTATTTGCCATATGTATTTTCTATAATTATTTTCACAAAAAAATGTGAAATGATAATAAAAATTGATGACATTGCTTATGGTTAAATATGATATGGATAATTAAATTAATATTGATTTATATTTTTGTTAAACTTTTTAGAATATAGTAATAACTTATACATTAAATTTAATGTTGATATTTATTTCGATAAACTTTATAGAATATGATAATATATCATGCATCATCATTAAAATAAATATATTACAAATATGACATTACAAATTTTAAAATATAATATAATTTCATTTTTTATAATTACAGAGTTTTTATTACTAAAATATTCAAAAATTTCTACAATCTTTGTTAAAAATATAATTTTTAATCATAAAATCATTTTTTCTTATATATCTACAAACTTTATAAAAACTGTTTAGTTTTAGTTTTTGATAATTATACAAATTTTATATTAATTTTTATTAATTTATACAAAATGATTTAATATATTTAACCAAAAGAAATAGATATAAAAATCTATCTAAGATTATAATTTTAAATATATACATATTTATTCTTAAATGAATTTTATATAAACAAAAAGATTTTTATCTTAATTTTATCTTGTATTAAAATACTGTTATGAAAATAATAAAGTCTACAATATTAATAAAATTTGTATTTTAAATATAATTTAAATAAAAAAAATCTTACTGCACAGGAAAACACCTAGTTAATTCAGAATTACACAATAAATATATTTATGGTTTTTTAATCTATACGAATTGATGCCACTTATTATGATACCTTCATCATGACTGATGTTTATGACATCAACATTTTTTTAATACTAAATTTAAAGTGTTTATAAACTTTAAAAAGAACATTATTTAAAAAAATAATAATGGTAAAACTGATTCTATAATTTGTTTTCACAATTATGTTGGTTCATTAAGATAGACAGAATCAGACAACGAGCCTAAAATTGGTCTACAAAGTTCATTTACAACGCAGGCAAGTTAAACAATAACCATGTTCTTGTCATTAATGTGCGACCGACAAAAAAAATACAGTGTGATGGAAGAAAATTAAACGCCATGAAAAATTAAAATTGTCTTTAGTGAACTGCCGTAAGTACAAAATCTGAGAAGTAGTTGTCCTTTTACTCCTCGCAATCAGCCGCAACATCAAAGAAAACAGGCTGGCTTGGTTTCATGATTGATGTGGTTGGCTGTGTTTTGCTGTGGTGATACGTTAAATTTTCAGCCACAGCCACTGGCGGTGGCGTTCACAAAAAGAACATGGCTAATGCTAAAGGTTATCCTCACTGTTATCGCAGCATACTCCATGTCCTGCTTTGAACTCTTTGTGAGCCTCTGCAAAATAATACAGTCACTAGTAGTTAGATTTTGGTGGGATAACTCTGAAGACAAGAAGAAAATGCATTGGATATCATTGTCGATATCCATCAAATTAAAGATCTTCGTTTTCATCTTTATCTCTTTGTTCATCTTTTTCAAAATCTTCATTTCTCAAAATTAATATTTTTATAAATTGATAAATATAATAACCAAGATATTAGTTTTTTTCAAATCATTACATGGCGTTCCAGGGTTTGAGTATTCAATTGTTGTATATAATACATAGAGATTCGAATGTTCAAGGGATCAGAGGACAAACAAACAAAACCCTAATTGCAGGTTGAAACAATAACGATGATCTCCAATCTTCCAATAAATTTGGTAGAGGAGATTCTATCTAGGGTTGAAAAATATGGGAACTGTGTGATTAACTATTTTATCAACGAGACGTGTCTCTCAAAGGAAACACTTACTGACTTGCTTCACAAAGGAAGACTGAAGAAGACATGATTGACGATCACATAATCTGTTTCGATTTTACAAGTGAGAGTTTTGGTCACCTTATGCGTCTTCCGTCTGAAGCTGGTTACCTTTTAATTTTTCTGAGAAGACTTTTTTGTAAGTCTTTTCACGCGGAGGATTATAATGGTAAAATTTAATAAAGTCATAAGGAGGTTATTATAATTTCACTAACCTTTTGAGTTGTATTTGATTGAATTCAAGGTACACTTTTGTATTTAAAATCAAGTTTTGAATAATTTTTGGCAATTTCCCCTGTATTTTAATGTTAATATTCTAAATACATTTTCTATAAATTTTCTTTCTTTTCTAAATTATTATTTTTGTAATGTTAATAAATCTTAATGAAAATACTCTAAATAAATTTCACTAATTTTGCTGAACTTATTTATTAATGAAATTGAGATTTTGATGGTCTGAAATACTTTTTAATTGTTTTAACAAGTCTGATTATACATACAGAAACTACCCATTTATATTAGGCATTGAGCCCTCAGCACAAATTGCCAATCGTCCAGCCCATTGCATTGTTGCTGCCCAATATAGTGTGTTGAAGTCTCGCAAATACATAATGCATGTTTGTATTTTCTCTTGTCATAATTCTTAGTTGTTACATGTTTATATACCAAAATTTCAGCCGAGTCTGTTTAGCAATATTTTTTATACGTGCTAACAATAATCTATTAGGCATTTCAACTGATCCGATATGGGATGGACTGAGAGCCGGCCATGCCAGCCCTGATGATATATTTTGAATGATGTGTGTACTTGCAAGAAAACTTTAAAACGAGCTTGGTGGACGGAGAGCTACTTCGAAGCAAGTTCTCATGAGATGTGAGGTATGTTCAGGCATTGGACACCAAAACATGTCATATATCTAAATAACCAATCAGAATGTTCAATCCCCATAAATCAAACGAATCTGAATGAAAAAAAAAACTAATTGATCAAAAACTGAATAACACTTAATTTAGCTATCATAGTTTAATACTTTTTTAATGTCGAAAATACCGAATCCGAACACAAAATGAAGACAAGGAGAAGAAAAACAAACCGAAAACGTAAGTTCTTTACGAACCTATAAATAAACCAAATCTGAACAGAAGCCATATGAAACATTAACAGTTAGGATTGCTGGTTGGTTGGATTTCCGGTTAAGATAAATTGATTATGGTTATTCTTGGTTAAGTTTCTTTTGGCTTAATCATGTATGGGGGTGATTGGTTGGGTTGTAATTGTAGAAAATTTACTTTAATATTTTGTCTGTAGGATTTTTGATTTAGCTTTAAATGATGTAGCTTTAAAATTTCCTACAGCTAAAAAAATGGGGCTTTAGAAAATAAGATGTTTACAGCCATTTTTTGTGTGTTTTTGCTGTAGTTTTAATTTTTTGGTTGTAGCTTTAAAAACCAAGATAAAGCATGATTGGTAGTATTTAAGGTTGTAGATGAAAATTAAAGCTAAAGTCACTTTCTACAGCCCAACCAATCACCCCCTATATATGGACACTGTTACTCATTGATAATAACAGACTATTCTGTTCATTGTATTTTCCTGTTGTTCTTGATCTGTTCAACTTTGGTGAATCAAAAGTAACACATAGAGACGATAAAGAAACACTTATAACTTGGGGGGAAGTTACCACATGAACTTTCTCATAAAGAAAAACTAATCTGAACAAAAGTTACATGGCGAAAAAGGGATAGAGACACATGGACGAAAAGAAGCACTTGTTTACAAGAGAAGATACAAATAAAGAGAGATAGAGAATAACAACTAGGCTTAACAAGCACATTCCTTATGTTTCATAGGAAACACTTTAGCTTTTCGTTATTTTTTTTTAACTTTACTTACATGTTCTCTCTATTGTTGTTCGATTCAGTACAACAACAACAGTTAAAAGGACACTCCTAGCTCCAAAAGACAACATTCTGTAGTACTAACGTTGATTAAAATAGATAAAACATTACACTCACTTCCAGTGGAAGTATGATATTTCATGTCATTGTAATCATCTTTTGACACTAATTAACGACACAAATCTCTTTTTCACCACATACCCATCTCATATTTTTTCATCTTTGTTTACAATTTAGGAGATGAAAGAGTTAGGACGATGTTTGAATTTTCCCACCAAAAAAAGGAGCTTCTTATACATTTTCATGTACTATATAAGTTGATCTGTAAATACCTTTTCCTCTTTATGGTGTTTTCTCTTGCTTGACGATTCTAGCTTCCTAGTTTCTCCTTTCTCAAGTTTTCTTATATTCTCTCATTCATGTCTTCGCGTCCCTTCTCTCTCCCATCCCAAGAAATCTTTGATTCTATGATTCTCCCTTTTCTCTTCATCTTTATACCTGAGAGATGGAACTTCTTCGCAACCATTCTATCTTCCCTCTCCCACATCCCAAGACTACCTGACAAGTCTCTCTCTTTCAAAAGCTTCAACTAACAAGGAACGGAAAGAAATGCCTCACCGTATAGCTCCTCGTTGCTTCCAGATCATGCTTCTATGCCTTCTTATCACTTCACGTAATCTCTTTGTTGTCTGTTTACAACATTAGAGTATAAGCTGCTCTGTTTTTCTTGCACATTCTTAAAAGTTTCTTAAGAGTTAGTGTTATTGCAACGAACTGACCTGTTTTCTTTAATCTGATGATTGGTTTGGTTTCAGCCCTAGATGTTATTATAGCTCAGGGAGGACAGGGTGATATACCAGTTGTTAATCCTACATCTCCAGGGGGTGATACCACCACACCAACCATAACCCAACCATCACCGCCTTCCTCAACATTCCCAGGTCCAGTCACGAACCCAAATCCACCAACCGGTGGCTATCCACCACTAGATGGTACAACACCACCAACCGGTGGTGGCTATCCACCACTTGATGGTACCACCCCAACCGGTGGTTACCCACCACTTGATGGTACTACACCCCCAGGTGGCGGTGGTGGTGGTGCACCTGGTGGAGGTGGTGACACTGGTGCAGGCGGAGGTGGTGGTGCACCTGGTGGAGGAGGCGGTGGTGACACTGGTGCAGGCGGTGGTGGTGCACCTGGTGGAGGCAGCGGTGGTGATAATGGTGGTGGTGGTGGAGGAGGTGGAGGTCAGTGGTGTATAGCGAAAGCAACTGCTTCGCCAACATCATTACAAGTGGCTTTGGATTACGCTTGTGGGTATGGAGGAGCTGATTGTGGCCAGATCCAACAAGGTGCAAGCTGTTACGAGCCTAACACCATTCGTGATCATGCATCCTTTGCTTTCAATAGTTATTACCAGAAGCATCCTGGTTCAGACAGCTGCAACTTTGGAGGGGCTGCACAACTCACCAGTGCAGATCCAAGTAAGACACTTTTAACCTTTTAACTACAAGTCTACCAAGATTTTATCATAAGATCCAGGAAGTATAATTAACTAAGTTACCTGAATACTAGCATCCATATACCCTGCTTCTTTCTTTGCTGCCTCCATGTATTGAGCTATTTAAGACCTCTACAAGACTACAACTTGGCTGAGTGTCTTGATTAAGTTCATGAACCCAGGAATACTATTCCCACCAATTTACCATATGATTCTAATGTGTGAAATAGCTCACTAACAACTAGAATTTTCACCTGTATATGCTAAATATAAATTCGAGTGTGGTACTCAAATCTGCTCTTACGCTGCTCCAGGTAAAGGAAGCTGTCGCTTCCCATCATCATCAGGAACTGTCAGGTATGTTTCTTTTCCGGTAAATTAACGTCTTAACCTGTCAAACAAACTGAGAAAAATAACAGTGATTTCTATTTGCCAAATGCAGCACAAGCCCGCCAAGTCAACCAAGTCCACCAGATTTTAATTCCCCACCTTCTACTCCTACATACCCACCCCCAATAACAACTCCAACTACAGATATACCTGGTTCTGGACCACCCTACGGCGTGGCAGAGCCAACGGGGCTTCCGAGTTTAGCAACTCATGTGTCACATAGCTTTCTCTCAGTATTTACAGCGGTTGGAATACTAGTGCCACTGCTCAGGCAAAATTATCTCTAAAAGGACAAAGGGTTTTCAGGATTTCCATCTTTCTCTGCAAATTACAAGTCTCGTTTCCTACAAATACACCATCACGATAGTATGGAGTTGAAGGAATCAGCCGTGATCAGCAAGAAGATTTTAATCCAAGACCTTATACACATCATCTGTTCTCTTGCTATAGTTCATAACGGGAAGTATATTTATTTAGTAGGAGATATTACAAAATGAAAGGGCTTAGGTTATATACATTCTTGTAGACACGTTAAGCATAATGTATCTCTTTTACAGTTTTAGAGAATAAAAAATACTTAGGGTCCTGTTAAAACACACACACATATAAGAAAAGGGAAAGATGTACAAAATATAAAATGAACTTTACATCAAGTAGTTCCATACCTGCAAGCATTCCAAAACGGCTAGGCGCATCAACGATGGGGAGGCAAGCTCCACATTACCTGCAGCGTTTTAAAGCAGTTGCTTGCATCACAATATCCATAACAGTGCCTTCCTTCTGAGTTGAATTTTTCAACCCCCAACAAGTTTATTGTGGAATCATTTACGATTAAAAAAGATCAATGTGTTACCAGCTAACAGTGCTAAATATAAGCATCTCATACACAGTGGATAAACAGAAGCACATTGAGTTGAGCAACATTAAGTAAATAAATACAGCCCATTATTTCTCGTCTCTTCATAGACATCGTTACAGAGATTTACAGATGAGGTATAGTTATATCAAGAAAAGGACAGATACAACTGTGACACCAATGATGCCTAAAGTGGCGACAACTGAGCCCTGATCAAACGCTTTCTGCAAGCTGCCTGCTCGTGAGAAATGCTGAAAAGCCAGGAAACAAGATATTGCCAAAGAAATGAGAGCCCCTTCTTGTTTCCCTCTGCACACATGGATAGAGCCAATGAGTCTCGACTAAAGAAGAGAAAACCCTGTTATCAAAACACACCAAAATTCTCTAAAACTCTAACCTTATGCTCATAACTTGATATGGCGCCACAATCGCCAAGAGTAATGCAATGAATGGCAGTTCAAGTTCACCTATTAAGAACGAACAATTACAAGCAGATAAAGACAGGGACAAACTTCTACAAATTTAAAACCTGACGAGACAGAACAACGTTACTGATATTAGCATGATCTCAAATTGCAATATGAATGAATGCCAGTAACAGACATTTGAACAAAACAAAACACTTGAAGATGAAAAGAAAAAAAGACCTGGAAAAGAGAAGAACAGTCGAGCAAGAAGTGCTATGAATGCTGTCCAGATTCCATATTCACCCCTGCAAAACCAAATGCAAAACTTCAAGATGGGGAGTACAATCAATCAAACAAAGTTCGCTCATCCAGAATAAGAAAAGGACAACAGAGATAAGAAGAAGCTTTATAGTAAAGAAAAGGTAGCCATTAGAAAAGAAAAAAAAGAGAGCTTACTTTGCCCAGGAGATAATGCCTGATGGTGCAGTTAGAGCAAGTAGCGGAACAACAAAGGACTTGTGGATCCCTGTACCCCTTGCAACCATCAATGCACTACCACAGAAACACCATTCAGTATATATATATAGCAATTGAAAACATTAATGAAAACACTCAAAGCTACAGAATTAGCTGCCTATCGCAATTCACACCAACACATGATGATCTCTCCAGGCAATCAAACATATATACAAGCTTAAAGTCCCTGAATCATGTAACTCGATTCGCACTAATCCATTTCGTGAGAACCTACACGCAAGAGATTGCTGAGACCCATTGTAGATTATGAAGAGACATCGGAGGAGCAGCATAACAGACCACACTCGATCCTCTCTTTCGCTGCTTCTCAGCTTTCCTAGACACAGCAGCGGCGGTTCGCTGGCGGTCTAACGGTACTCTGCCAACATTCAGAACGAGAAGAATTTACAAATCAAATGTTTGAGAAATTGGAATCGCGCGTCTTAATACCTTAGCGGATTGAAGCAAACGGCAGTCGTGCGGTGAGTTGGAACGGAGAAACCTGACGAACAAGGCCGGAGTTTAAGAGAGAGAAACGGTTTCTGGTGGTGGAGGGAGACGATCCTGGACGATGAGATGCAGAGACTCGCCATGTGTAATTTGTTTAGAGACGGTGGTGGTGGGAGAAAGATGACGGAGTGATCTTTCCGTTAAATCGTATCACTGAGGGCTGCAATAGTCGCCACGTGGACGGTGTAGGTTTTCGCGCAACTGCTTTAAAAGTGGGACCCGAGCTTACACATACTTGGTTGCCACGTGGACGGTGTAGCTTTTCTCGCACGTGATATAAAAGAGGGGCCCGAGTCACACGTGATTGGGGAAAACGAAAGCCGTTCACAATCAAATCAATCATCAAAGGAATCTTGAATCTCCACCGTTGGCATCAACTCGAAATATACAATCTATCCACGAAGGATTCCACGTCAGCATTAAATACGAATTTCATGTCGGCATGAACCGCACGCCACATGAGATTTTGGACATGACAAAGCTTCCACGTTATGTTGATAAGATTAAGATCTTCTCTTTTTTTTTTTAACATCTACTCTACATGAGAAATGACATCTTTTAATAAGAAGAAACAAACAGAAATAATAGCTTTACGAGACGAGATAATGTAAAACTCAAATACAAAAAGACTTGAGAACGAGTACACTTTGTTTAAGTTTCTGTACAAATTGCCAAAGCTTTTAATAAATAAAAGCAACAAGAGTCAGAGAGAGAGAGAGAGTTACAACATCATACCCACATAAAATCCGAGTATTCATGGCTTTTGTTGATATAATATACAATGCTCCATGGAACCAAAAAGGAAAAAACATGAAGAGAAAAAGAAGAAACAGAGTAGGTAGATAGATACTCCAGCTGCAGCAGCATTTAAAACCTGCAAATCGCAAAACACACTTTTGCAGGCTCCTGCATCAGTTAACTCTGCCTTTCACCCATTATGTACGGTCGTTAAATATTAGTTCTTGTAAATAAAAAAACAAACACAGCCATGATCATCACAACACCGAGTCTTCTTCTCTCTTTTGTCAGCTCTTCTCTCTACCATCGTCCTCATCATCATTAACCTCAGAGTCAAAGAGATCCCCATTCTTAGTTTCCTTAACAATAACCTGTAATGACCAAAAGCAAAATCACAACCATGTATCAACACTAGTCCTGACTTCCTTATCCATCATTTAGATTGTTGTTTGTACTTTATCTTTAAACAGGCTTATTTACCTGTTCAACAGAGTCTGAACTGTTAGGTGTGTCGAAGATGATTGGACGGCAACGCATGTCTTCATTCATCAAGCTTGAGTTCTGAAAATGGGCTATAAGTGCAGTTTTTCCTTGTATCCTAGCGTACGCCAATGAAGCCACTTTCTCACTGTTGAACTTCTCCCACTTCTTCCCGTTAAACGCCTGCACATAATAATAAGCATGTTATATGTTAAGTTCATCTTCTGCACTGAGTTTATTTAGTATCTTAGAAGGAAAGCGAGAGAAGGAGACCTCGTAAAATGGAATGATGAGATCCGGGGAAAGCATGTTGATGAATGCATAGCCAACATTGCATTTGTTCTGCAAAACCAAAAAAAAATTTATCAACGGCTTGTTCTGTAAGTTAGTGAACTCCTTAATGATTCTTTTGTTTTACCTTGAAATCAATGGGCAAGTAGAGGAAGTTGTAAGTGCCTTGGTTCTTCTCATCAATCGCCGCTAGCAACATCTTTGATGTGTACCTGTTGATGATAAAAAACCACAACAGAAAAGTTATATTCTAAGAAGTATTTCACAAGAAGTAACGGTAAAGAAAAGAAAATAGCTTTTACTTGTTTGGAATGTTCTTAATCATCAAGGTGGTCCTAGAATCATCTCCATTCATAATCTTCTCCAAATCAAGCTGAAACTGCTTCCTGCTTTCAACCTGGCTCGAACTGTTCTCCACTCGACGGGGTCTTCCATTCTCATACAAGCCATCAACCCCAGCGGGGAACCGTCCAGGGTTTAAGCCGCTGCTTAAGAACATGGGGCTGAACCTCGGTGAAGACATCATTCTGTAACTTGAGAAACCGTTCTCGGGATTCATAATCCCATGATTTGCCATTCTTGACGGGAAACTCACACCGTTGAGACCACCACCCATTCCACTCGAGTTCATGAACATAGTGTCCTTTGAAGACTCTGGGAAGAATCCAAAATGTTTCTCTAGAGGAACATTCGACGGTGCAGACCCAACGTGGAGATGATGATGATGATGAGGATGATGGCTGCGGTTCTGAGTTTGGTGCAGAAATGGAACAGACCGGTCTACACGAGCCGAGGAGAACGGAACCCCAGTGGATGACGTTGACCAAACCGAAGAGTTTGAAGGCTCAGAGCGTGTGTTGGGACTCCCCCAGAGAAACTCTGATCCGGACAACGTCTCGATGCCGCCTCCGTTAGAGATCAGAGGACCAGAAGGAGAGAGGTTTCCAGTGTACTTGTTATCCGGCTTTGGCTCTTGGAACAAATGAGACGACTGTTGGAAGACGTTGCTAGCAACTGGACTCCTGCCGATGGGTGCAAGCTTGGAGCTTGGTCCTTGTGAGTTTAGAGCAGAAGCCAAACCAGACAGGTGGCTGTTCCTTGTAGGACTTACTCCAAAAACGGGTGACCTGCTCAGCACACTCTGAAGCGGACTACCCTCAACGGGACTGTTCATCTGCAGCCAGTTACCTGCCATCACAACAAACAGTGTTAAAATTACAGTTTCGTCTGAAGAGAAGCATATAGTTAATAGACTCACTTGGGGGAGAGTTTGCCATAGGCGAACCAAGCAGCGGCAGGTAATGCAAATCATCGTTCTCAAGCTCTTGGTTAAGTTGCAGCATCAAGCTAGAAAGATCAAATGTATGGTCAGATGTAAGAAACACAATAGAGTTCATTAGGATCAAAGAAAGATAGAAACCTTCTACGAGCTCCTCCAGGGCGACTAGGTTCAACTTTTATACGTTTTCCAGCAATCTCGCACCTATTTAAAGCCTTTAACGCTGCTTCAGCAGCTCGAACATCGTAAAACTCGACGAATTTGTGATGCCTCTTATGCGGTGTTTCCCTTATCTGGGAGAGAAATAAAAAAACAACACTTAACACTGAATAAAACACAAGACGCTCAAAGTAATACAAATACAAAGAGATGAATCACCTCTTTGATCTCGCCATGAGCACCAAATATTCCATGCAAGTCATCGTTAGTTATTGAAGGATCCAGGTTAAAAACCACTAGTGTCCCCTGATTCATATCCTTCTCAGATGGATTATCCTACAGATTACACAGGCAACATGCACATTAGATACAAACTAGAGCGCATCAACAAGACAAGAAGACAATTTAAACAAAGAAGCACTAGTGAACCTTAGGAATAGAGAAGTGAATATCCAACTTTCTCCGCCTTAATGGCTTGTTCTGTAAAGACCGCATAGCCATTCGAGCAGCACGAATGTCATAATAAGATATCATAACAAACCCTCTATGCTTGCAAGTAGTATAGAGCGTTCTTATGTCACCGTATTGCTGCCACAAAAACATAAACCAATCATTGTCTGTATGTAGAGTAAGCTTTGTTATAAACCAATCCAATAGTGTAGAAGTTATACCTCAAAGAGAGTCTTGAGCTCAGAGTCCTCTACATTGCTGTTAATATTCCTGACAAACAACGTTCTCGAGGGATGTTCACCATAAGGATGCTCGCCAGCAACAGTTCCGGCGCCGTTCTGAACATTGAACTGCGGAACTGCGCTTGAAATGGATAGCCTTGGAGGACCACCATTCATGCTCAAGCCGTCACGAAAGTCAGCGTCGAGCTCCATCCCTCCTCCGCTGCCGAAAAGATCGTAATCATCAGCAGAATCTGGTGGTAACTCGGTGAGGTCGAGATCGTCCATCATCCCAGTCAGAAGATCGTCTTCGTCAGGGAGCATGTTTCCAATGGAATGAGACTCAATGTCGTCAACACTTTCGTGGACGGGACGAGAAGCAGCCGCGTCGTCTATGAATGGGAAACCATCTCTGCTGTCACTTGATTGTACTGCAAAAAGAAGCAAAACTAGTAAGCAAGAGAAAACATGCGTCTATATAATGATTGAAGGATTTGGTTGAATACGTTTTCCATGGGGAAGAACAGGTAAAGAAGCAGAGAAGAGAGTAGCATCACTGGGGAGATGACGGTGGCGTCCCATTCCAGAGGGAATCCCCCAAGCTCCAGCTACGTCTTGTGGAATATCCATTCACAAAGTTATCTTCTTTGACCTTTCTTTGACCTGGTGGAGAAAATGATGAAATATCATATTCAAGATGGACCCAGATAGAATAAGAACTTCACAGGTCAGACAACACATAAGAAAATCTCAAGTCATGTGTTGAAAAATTAACATGCAAGCAAGAAAGATCTAAAACCTCAATGTAACCAAAAAAAAAAAAACTTGATCTATACGAAACTATGTACAAACCAAACAATAAACTCTGCCAGAACTCAAAAAATAAAATTGATCTATACGAGACTATGAACAAATCAAATATAAACTCTGCTAGAACTCTTTTTTTTTTTGATTAAGCTAAAAAGCAAAAAAAAATCAACTTTACATCCAAAAGGGCATGAAAGCAATCTGATTGGGAGCTTTAAACCAATACCAAGAGTATATACCAAATCAGAATCTAAGAAGATCGATGAACACACTAGCATGATTAAAACTAACCCAGTTTAGTTTTTTATCTATCAGGATCATCAAAAGCTAAAACCTTTCAGACACAATATTGATCAATACCGCCGACACAAACAAAACAGAAAAAAAGTTCAGCTTTTTGAAGATCAAAAACCCTTTTAAAATTCTAAGAAAGGGTTTAGATAAAAACCCCAGAGATTTCAGTAGAAAAACATTCAATTGACGGAGAAAACATGATTAAGTTTGATAACTGAAAAAAAATCAGAATTTGTTGCGAAAAAAGGGGGAAATTTTAGGAAAGTGAGGAGGAGGTAAAGACTAAATTAATTACCTCTAAAAGGTGCAGTTACCGAACACCGACGATGATCACGATACAAAGCACGAAGCGAGCGAGAGAGATGAATCTCTACCACCAACCAAACCAAAGAGAGGGAGAAGAAGGGAATAATGGAGGAAAAATATCAGAACGAGACAAGAAAGGATGAGAATGATTGATGGGCTTAAGGAGGTTTTTCTTAACTCTATTTAAATACATTTTTGCGTCCGATTTTGACATTTTTTTTAACTTATGATTTTGACACTTCCCCTATATTTTATCTTTTATTATTATCTCTCCTGCTATTATCCATTAATGTCTTCGGATTTTATCAAATCTTTTATTTAATTTTTTCTTAGCACACACAACATATATGCATTTTCAACCAATACTCCATTATCTCCTATATTTACTACCCAATAATGGTTACAAGTATATGGTGATGAGTTGGGATTTAATTTAAGACTTTAGTTTTATTTATTTTTAAAGCATTAATCCTAACTAATTATGATATAGTTTTAATTTTAAAGTTAAATGCTCAGACTGGTGACATGTAATATTAAAGTTGAATTGCAGTATGATTTGTAGTTCGATGTAACTTGCAGTAAAAAATATGTGGTAAAAACTGTAAGTTTATGTGGTAAGTTTTGTGGTAAAAATAAAATTTATCATTTATTAAAACTTATGACTGGTAACATTTTTGATGTATAAGTTGTCGTATGAGTTCTAAATAAAAAAATGAATATATAAATTGATAAATAAAACTTTTTATTAAGCTCTTTTAAAAACAAACAAAAAGAAAAATTATTTTAAATAAGTATAAAAAGTTTGAAAAAGAATTTTCAGTCTATATTATTTTCTAAGTATTATATAGAAGATTTGAAAAAATTATTAGAAAAATATAGACTATCATGAAAGATATATTCATTAAAATTAATAATTTATAAAATCTTAAAATAAAACAAATAAATATTACCCCCACTCTCCCCCACACCCACCACCAATATTCCCAAATCTACTTTTGCATCTTATTTGTTCAATATATATTATTTTGTAAAAAGTCATGTTCACGATTTTCATTTTTCTTAAAAAAAAAATCAATCAAATTTGTAACTCAAATTCTAAAACATGAGATTTTGGTTGATGTAGGTTTATGTTTTGAGTTAACAAATTTATAAAGGGTCTAAGTCAAAATTGTAACTCAAATACAACACATCTTAAATCAAACCTAAAATAAAATAAAAAACTAAATTTAATGCATGATTGGTAACATTTTTGAGTTGTAAGACCATCTCCAATGGTTTACCTCATTTTTTCCCTCAAAATGAAGTAAACTCAAAATGAGTTTGTGATTTGCTCCAATGGTTCCCCTCATTTTCTCCCTCAAATCTTATTATATTCATTTTTCAACTTTTTATATATTGCAAAAAAACACCTTTATTTTATAAGATTTTAGATTATTCTCACTTATTTTTAAATTATACAGTTTAACCAAACCTCAACTTGTAAAAAGCAAATATTTATTACATCAATAAAAGTACATAACAACATACAAAGTAATAGTAGAATTTTACTTAAACAGTACTGTTACTATATTTTCCCCACAAATGATCAATCAATTCATTTCGAAGAGAAAAATGAGCTTCTTTATCCTTGATTTGTCTAAACCGACTCACAAACTTTTGGAATCGGGTAATTTCGTCTTCAGCTATTTCAACTTCCGGAGGTGAAACTTCTCTTCCAACTACAATGGTATCTCAATGGTATTTTTTTCTATTTTATTTTTTAAATTATATAATATAATTTATAAAATTATAAATTATAAATTATATTTTAATAATTAATAATTGGTAATTTTATTTTAAAGAAGTTTAATCAGTATATACATATTGGGTATAAAGTTATAAAAGTTATCTTTAGTGTTAATGTTTTGTTTATGCATAAAATAAATATTATCATAAAATAAAGGATCATTATGTAAATAAAAAAAGCTTGACATCAAAATGAGGTTGTGAATAGTGTTCCCTCAAATTTGATGTAATACTGTTCATATACTCATTTTTCCTTCAAAATGATGTACCATTGGAGATGAGTTTCCCTCATTTTTTGATGTTTTCCCTCATTTTGATGCACCATTGGAGATGCTCTAAGCCCAACTCAAACTTAATTAATGGTAACTCATGTCACCAATCAAAGCCAAAGTCTTGCTACAGCATCTACAACCTTTTGTTTTTGTTCATGTTTTACTTTTATTTTTTATTAAAGCAACTTTTAAAGTGTTTTATGAACTGTACTATTTTTTTACAGCAAAAAAATATAAAGCTACAACAATAAAAACTACAGTCTAAATCTTACAGCTAAATTCCTACATCCACAGTTCAACCAATTATCCTCTATATTTATATACTAGTTTAAGATTCCGCGTAAGAACATTTTATATACAAATTATGTTTAAGTATTATTATTTGTCTAACGTTTTTATATATTATGAAAAAATTAATAATATATATTAAATAATTGAAAAATTATTAATTGTTACATATATACTTAAATTGATAGAAATAATAAATTAAAGAAATCACTTTTGTTTATTTACTATTATTTTGTGGTACAAAAATTTAAACAATAATTTTCTCTATTTTGTATTGTATGTAATTAAATTTAAATAATATTAACATAGATATACAGTATATCTTTAATAATGGCTATTTATTAAATGAAACTTCCAAATCATATGGTTTTATGATATTTTTTATATCTTTAACAAAAAATTAAACCATTAATAACAAAGCTTTTAGTGTGGGACTTTTAATATTTTTAATAATTTATAATATTTCTTGAAAATTTAATGAAAATTTTAAAATTAAAATATTAATTTCTCAATACTTGTTCAATGCAAAATTTTAAATTAAAATAGTTATATATTTTTATATGGTATATAGTTTAATATATGTATATCAATCTAAATAATTATAAAATATTATTTTTACTTATATGGTTTTATGATCATTTGTATTTTATTATAACAAAAGTTTTAAATCATTGATCACGAAATTTTCAATGTGAGACTTTTAATATTTTTTCGTTATTTGTAGTTGTTTTTAAAAATTCAAATGTAACATATACGAAAATTTTAATAATATAATATTTAGCAAAAAATAATGGAGGATATGTAAATTGTTATCTAATCTTTCTTGTTAAAATCATTAATTGTCAAATATCTTGGATTTGACAATTTTTACCACAACAATCTTGGATTTGTCCTTTTTCAAGAGTTTCAGTTCTCAGAAATCAAAATTAGACGTATTTTTGTGCATTAGAGGAGCTTACCGATTTGAGAACCAAATCATACAGTTATCGCTCAATGATGGTACTATTTATGACTTATGACGTCATTTATTTCTAACGATCATTTGGATTATTAGTAACTGACTTGTTTTTTAATCAAATACATACGACTGGTAGTATGATCTAGTTGTATATTTAGTTAGGCAGTATAATTATTTGTTAACAATGAAGGTATAACTATATGTTATAATGCTTTAAAAAAAACCTATAATATGTTTATAATTATATTTTATTTTCAAAGATCTTTAAGTTACTGAATCTGTACATATTTTCTTTTAATGTCTATTTTATATTTATTTATATTCAGATATATATATACATATATTATTTGTGAATTATTTTTTTTGTCTGTGAACTTTCGCGGTTAAATTTAGAAAGGCTAAAATCTATAATACTCTTAATAAATAATTAGATTTGTTAAAATATAGTTAACCATGTAGATTAAAAATGAATTTCATTAAATTAACAACTATCACCATCTAAAAATAATTATATTATGCTATAAAGTCTTTATAAACATTAGTGACCGTTATATTTGTTAATATATAATTAACTATAAATGGAAAACGAATTTAAACTGATTTGATAATTATCACCATATAAAAATAAAATATAAAATTGATTATAAACAATAAAGAAATTGGTCATTTACAGTGTGATATGAAAATGTATAAAGCAGTAAAAAAGAATCAATTTCAACCGTCTTTTTCACTATCATTTTCAGCCAATAATGGCGAACCAGCGACGAAATAATCCCTCAAATTTGTGTGTGGCTCCATAATGTAGCGCAATAATACGGTTTTGTATAGTGCGATCAATCTGACGACACATCTGATCAACTCGTACGATGCCTACGAGCATTTCTCTCCCTCCACAATAAATACACTGTTACTTGAAAAGCTAGTCAGAGCAGAACATAGTCCATTGATGAGAAAGTATCACCCTGTAAAGTGATCATAGTAACAGTCCAGTCCGGCGTTTCCGGTTCCCAAGAATGCTTCCCGCAACCTTCAGCCAGACAGTAAACATGTATGGACAAACAAAATACAAATGGTCTCAATTCTCATCTTTTTCCCCAGCAGAAGACACAAGACTGCTCGACATTCCACATTCTCATTCTAACACCAGTAGAGAGACGATCAAGCACAGCAAGCCAAGTGATAAAAGAAAAACGAGGCAGCTCCTGTGAGAACCATATAAAATGTGCCCAGGAGACCTTGTTTTTTCGTATGCGCAGTTGATCCCACGTATTCTTTGAAGAGAAGGAACGAGAATAAGTGTCCTGACTGTGGCGCCACAAAAACTAGTCTGCTCCACTCGCAACATCAGGCGGTTCCTCAGCTAGGATACGTCTACACAAATCGCCATGAAGCCGACTTATCCTACTAATCTTCCACTCCCCGTTGATAACCGCATCACACACCTTAACATCTCTAGGAATTCCCAGATAACGAGTACCCAAGCTTCATGTGATGTCTATCAAGCGCCCAATTTTGAGTCGGTCATCAGTCCAAAAATAGATATCCCTTCCATTCCCTAGCTATGCATGCATAATATCATAAGCCATAGGACTCAGTTTGATAAGTTTTTTCCAAATCCAAGAGCCAAGAGTGGTCTCCTTCATCCCAGAAGGATGGCTTAGTGAATAGGTGCCAGATCAGATGAAGTCCAAAAACCCGGTTAGTGTCCTTATCTTCGAAAGCCTAAGCCTCCAACCTCTTTAGAGTAGCAAATATCATCTCACGCAACTTTAGCTTTGTGGGTATTGTTTGGCGATCTAGACCACAAGAAAGCATTGCACAAATGAACAATTACATCCAAGCATCCCATAGGCAACATAAATGCAGAGCACCATAAATTTACCATACTCACAATGACCGACTGAAGCAACTGCAGACGAGCAGCATAGGAAAGAGTCTTGTTTGTCCAACCAAGCAAAGTCTTGCAGACTTTATCAAGCAAAGGGTCTTAGTCCACCTTAGTAAGGCTTAACGTTATTGATAAACAGTCCAGACATTTGGCCAAATCCATCCATCACAGCCAAGACACCATGAACTGAACGTGTTGGCCCATTTGTAAACACTACAAGATCATCCCCAAAGAAAAGATGGGTAAGTTGTATCTCCCTGCAGAAAAGATAATATCCAAACTCACCTCTGCTGGCTGCAGCCTTGAGGAGCTGAGATAGGATATTATTGAGTATCACATAGAGATATGGCGGGAGAGAGCAACTTGGCGTATGCCTCTCACAGTAGTGAAGAACCTCTCAAGTTCGCCATTGACTGAGAAAAATAAGGATGCAGTGGAAATGCATACACAAATCCAGTGAATAAATTGTTGAGGTAAACCCATTGCTTACAACACCAGAACAATGAAGGACCACTTTATTGTATCAAAGGCCTTTGAGATGTCAAACTTGATCGTGCTTCTGCTGGAGATAGTAGATTTGGGATATCCATTAAAAAGTTCAGATGCTAGAATAACATTTTCAAGGAGAAGTCGATCCTTAATGAAAGCAGATTGGTTTGCTTCAATAGCTTTAGGGAGAATTGTTTTGAGACAGCGGACTAGAACCTTAGATATGACTTTGTACAGAAAATTGCAGCACACTATGGGACGATAGTCTCTCATCGTTTGAGCTGATTCTGTTTTAGGAATCAGGGAGAGGATAGTGGCATTAACCACAACTAGCATAAATCCAAAGAGGAAGAAAGGTTGTACTGCTATGAAAAATCTGCTCCAAGAACGGGCCAAGCTGCTACAAAGAACTCCTTAGTGAAACCATCCGGACCACGGACCAGAGACCTTGCCATTAGGTAGTGCCTGGCGAGTGCATATGATTTCAGTGGTTTTGATAGGGGAGACCAGATCCAAAGCTTTACTATCTGAGCAGTGATAACTCAAGAGCTCTTGCACCTCTTCCAAGGAGACCGATGATGTATCTGGCTGTGTCTGCAAAAAGCGCTGGAAATTATCAACCGCCTCTTCGTTAATAGCTACATCTGTGAAGACTTCCCCGGAACTCGAGAGAAGAGACTTGATTGCATTCCTGGCATTCTAGACTGAACCTCTTGATGGAAGAAAGGTGTATTCCTCTCCTTTACTTCCAACCACTTAACACAAGACTTTTGCTTATAAAACTTCTCTTCAATTGTTGCTAAGTGGTTTCATCTATCCAACGCCTCAGCCGCAATCCTAAATGACTCATCAGAAGGATTTACCAGCGCCTCATTCTGCCTGTCGCATAACACTACATAAGCTTCACGGGTCTTAGTACTTATGTCTCCATACTATGTCCGGTTTAAAGCACGAAGATTAAACTTTAGAAGTTTAAGCTTCATGTGAAACAAATGAAGGGCCATACGAGAGTGTAACAGTGGAGGGCTTAAGTCCCAGATCCTTTGCAATGTTGGAATAAACTTGTTATGATTGAAAAGTAATTGAAAAGTCGAAAAGGTTTCCTATTACCAGCAGACCGATCAGCAATACGAACAGAACACCTTGCATGATCTGAGATACCCTCTGCTTCGAAATGAACTTGAGACTGAGGAAAACACATGAGCACGATCCAAATTTTTACCAATTGGATCACCCTCCTGTTTGTTCCACCAAGTGAAAAGTGCTCCTATTGATAATAGATCCGATAAGCCACAGTCCAAAACTAGATCCGGAAAATACCTCATCCCAATCTGAAACTAGATCCTAAAAATAGTTTATACTATATTATCCAACAAAATATTTTACATTATAATTTTTAAAAAAATTAAAATAAATATAAATTCCTATTTATTTATATATTTATATATAACTTTATGAGCATTTTCAAGTTTATTTTACGTAATAGAAGATAATTTGATCATATCAGTTTTCAATATCTAAAGAATTTGATATTTAATTTATTACTAAATATTTTAAACGCATGGGTATTTTAAAAAAAAATTGTACGTACTAAAAGTATTTATTTATGATAAAAATTTGTATATATAGAGAATTTTTTGTTTTGATTTATTATTATTTAGTTTTTTGAACATATGAACAACATTTATTTTAATGGCATTTAAATTGATAATATATTTATTTATAAATATTTGTAAAGTTATTATGCCTGCACTTATGGACAAAATACTTACTACTCTATAAAAAACAAATCAAAGGATAAAAACTATGAAATTTGAATGCAATGTATCTCTTAAACCTAAACACGGCTTGATTCGGGAAAAAAAAACTGTGTGACTTTTAGAAGTTTTCATATCATACATTTAAAATTCTTCGTAGCTTCCTTCACCAACTCAATCCCAGTAGCAGTATTCAAAGCAAATGAATACACATGTTGTCTAATAACGAATGGTGAGGGAATAATCAACGACTTCGACTAGTATGGATCCAGGTTATTGTTCTTCTACTAGTTTATTTCTGTCCAATAAACTGAAAACATCAACTAATAAACACAATTACTCGGCATTAATTTTACGACATACCCATTCACCAAATAGACCTGCATTTGACCAAAAATGCAACATCTTTACGATGTTAGGTGGTGGTGAGATGAATTTATTTCAGTCATCAATACGAGACATGACAATAAGATAGACTATAAAACATAGATAGAATACAAATATAATATATATGGTAAAGTATATGACTATATCCTATGGGGCTGGAAAGATTTTAAAAGAGGTGCCGAAATGAGCGTTATTATATAATGTTGGATAATGCATCCCTACAGTATTTTAACATACTTGTTATCCCATAATCAATTGAGATGTCAAGTCATCCCCCACGAAAGAATAATGGAGATTTATAATTATCCATATTCGGGAGATCCATAAACTCAAACGAACTTGTTTTGTGGAAATTGAATTATGATGTTTAACTATGTGTTTATGTTTTTACATCCTGAATGTGATGAACAGTTAATAAATACATCACGAATATATCGTCTGAATATTTTCATAATAAAAAATTACAACGTTTATAAAATAGAAATTGTATTTTCTACTGAAAATGCTTATGAATAACAAAATTATTGAAATCGTAATTATTGAATCAATCAGAACCCTTTAGTTATTTAACCATCACCACTTGATTGAATTGTTTAGTTCATGAATTGAAAATGGAATTTTATATATTTAAGCATGTTAACAGAAATAAAATATAAATTTATCCGTTACCAAAGAATCTAAATACATAATTTTAGAGAAAAACGAGTAGGACCGCGTTAGGATAATTAAATATAAATTAACTCAGTATAATATATACCACACTACATCATATAACTGGACCCATTAGTTGTTTTATTTTATTTATTGGTAGTTTCATTTCTTCACGCTAGAGCTATAATATAATACATAAAAAATAAAAATAATTAAGGGGTTAACATCATAGTAGACTCACTTGGGTTAACATCATAGGCTTACTTTTATATTTTAAGTAAATATCCGATTCACAATTTAGTCTTATTGCTTTACGGCTTGGGTAATGTTAAAAATAAGATATTGCGAAACCACATCAGGATTATCTTGAAGCATATGCCAGAATGTCACTATGGATATTCCTTTTCATTTCCCCAGTTTGTATATAATTTTGTGGTAAAAGTATATATATTGCAGTAACAATTGATAAATATTTATTAGTAAAAAAAGGTAAATATTTAGAAATTCATAGTTATTCTTTTAAAGAGACTAACGACGAAGTAATTGGTCAGAAAATCTTAAACTGATACCAAAACAGTGTTGAAATGTACAGAACATAGTAGAAAACTATACAAAGTTTTTTCGTTGACTCATTCAATATTATCAAAAATTGCATATATTATGAATCCATTCAATCCCTTTTTAATAAAGTATTCACTCTTAAGTTTGAATTGGTCGCTTAGATATCTTCATTACCATGTAACTGGAACATAAACAATTATGTGTATAAATAATTTTTTTCTGGCGTGAATAAACTTTATATAAAACCGGATATATAACTAAATATTTGAAAAGGAACATAGCGGGATAAGAAAACTATTATATCATCAACTTAAAATCTAATAGTTAGAGGCAAGAAGTAAAAATCGTCTCTAATATATGACATTTGCAATGGACATTACTGTCCGATTCAGTTTTCAATCTGCTAGAATGGTACGTATCTGATTTGACTTTTATTGAATGCCATATTTATAACAATTGTTAAGGTAATAAGATGTACAAGTAGGCATTGTCTTTTACATCAGGTGGGGTTTAGATCCGTGATTTTATTAACATAAGCTATGAAAAGAGTGACTCGTTCAAACAATATAAAAGATCTGCGATTTCCAAATGGAGGTGTACTTTTGAAAGAAAAAACTTATGAAAAGAGACTTGTTCAACTTATGTAGCTCCAAAACGAGCTCTATCTAACTCTATACATTCTTACTTTTGGTTTGCTTATTTGTAGTTTTCCTTCAGATCAACTTTGGAAATTAGTTTAGAATGTACACTTGACTATATGACGTCACGAGTTATTATATAGATCGAAAGAGCTAGTCGTGTGAAGTATTATTCTAATTGATGGATTTAACACAATCCTTATATGTGTACATCATGTTCTCAACTGTCTCGAACTTGATCGGTCATTTAAAGATAAGGTGACATTGTTTTCAAAAGGTTACAGTGAGTTTGAGTTACCTTATAAAACGTTCTTCTCTAACGAGAACATATAACTGATTTTCAATTTGATTTTGACAGTAGCACAAGTTATGAACTGTAGGTAGGAAGTAATTAATCCATACTATATATGATCCACTTATTTATTTGTTTGTGAATTTTATTGAATGCATATATGAATCATATCGTGAATCCACTCAGTCAAAATTTGTCATAATCATTTAGATGTTAAAATTTTCATGTGGCTAAAAGCATTTTTTTTGTGAAAATACATATAAAACTTGTTGTGACATAAATAAACACATATAAAGCTTGAAATAGTTTTTATATTTCTCTACAAATAAACTCGGTATAAGTGATATAAGTACATAAAATTAAAGCAACTGGACTCAAAAATAAAAAAATTAACAAAAATAGTATATAATGTAGTTTTGGGTTTGATGATGCAAAAATAAAAGAGAGAGGGTTGGTGGTATAAAGAGAGAGTCACTGTCGTAAGGATGTCGAGTGTAAAGGTGAAAGACCTCCTCCGTTCGTTTGCTTTGCGTCATGGAATAAAATTCGTGCGATGTATGTTTCTCCTTTTTCTTAGGGTTCAAATTGATTACGCAAACTATTATACATCACATGTACCAAAAACTATTAATACATATATATATATATATATATATTAAGCTAAAACTTAGGACAAGTGGACTAAGAAGAAGCAATAAATCAAGAACCGTATCAGAAAAACGAGGTCAATAAAAACGAAGACATTGTTTGTCTTTTTCTATAAAGATCGATAGTGAACATGGAATGACAAATACAAAGTATCCTAACTTGACTAAAAAGAACACAAGCGCTTAAGCGCTTATGATTTAGTTAGAGCATCTCCAATGGTGTTACCACCATTGGAGTCCTTAGCATTATTTTAGTAATTTTTTTTTGTTTGAATAGTTAAGAATTCTAATAAAAAATGTTTGTCCAATGGTATATCTAATTAGGAGTCCTTAGATATAATTTTGTTCCATGTTTCCTTCACCTGAAAGAGATTTACAAGATAGAAATTAGACATCAAAAGTAATCAACTTGTTCTCCTATACATTCACAACATTAAAGAATATGACTTATAAACAATCTGAAAAGAATCTGAAACCGTAAAGAATTCACAACATTAAATAATTCACAGAGCACACAGTAGTAATACTAATCTATGAGAAGAAGATAGTACTTCTGGGTAAACAATCTGAAGAACACAACACTCCAATCGTAATGAATCACAGAGTCGAAATCTTAACAACACAACACAACACAACCCTCTTTGAACTACAAACAAAAATCGTTTTCAAACACTAACTACAAACGAAGACTTTCCCAAATCAATTCAAACACAAATCGTTTTGAAACCTTAATAGATTGACTCTTTCAAAATAAGAGAAGAAGATAATCCCAAATCGCATGAAACCAAGATCGTTTTCAAACATTAATGTACCTATGTCCACAAATTTTCAAACTAAGCAGGTTTAAGAATCATGGTTAGAGTTTAAAAAGAATTACTAATCAGATTTAAGAATCATGGTTATAGTTAAAAGAAAATTACTAATCAAGTTTAAGAATCATGGTTAGAGTTAAAAATAAAATTACTAATCAGGTTTAAGAATCATGGTTAGAGTTAAAAAAAAAATTAATAATCTCAAACCAATGAGACAGCGCCAACACATTAAGGACTTCATCCTTTTAATCCTTAGTTAAGGATTCATTCTTAACTTTTCTTAACTGTGCACCATTTTTTAATGTTTGTTTAATGATAAAGTACTAAGGATCATAGCTAAGGATTTGCTATAATCCACCATTGTACATGCTCTTAGTATCTTTCTATCCTTACTGTTGTCGAATAATGGGCTTTTTATGAAGACGGTAGATTAGAAGGCCTAGGCCCACGAAAAGCGAAGCGGGAGAGAGAAACCCTAAAACCTAACCAGTCGTCTGCTTTTATATAAAACGAAAACCTTTAGAAATCTTTTACATGCAAAAAAAAAAAACACCAAAGACGGCTTGAATAAGCTAATTTCATTGCAGCAATCTCTGTTTATCCTGCTTGGATTATTGTTATGTATAGGAATCTTATTAGCTAAGTTATGGTGTAGATGCCCTTTGTACGTGTAGGAGAAAGTGATGATAAGGAATTGTCGCCCCAGTCTTACTTGCATCCATTGCGATGGTATGCAACATGGTGATTGACTATTTTCGTCTGATTCTCTCAATATTTTAAAAGTGTCTTGTTTTAATGATTTAGTACTGTGGATATGATGAAATGGCATAATTGTTTTGTGACACCCAGTCTGATCTGCTTCTGCAGTATGAGTGATTTGCCATGTCTTCTGATCCTATTTTCAATAATACAATTCGTGTTTTTTTAATCTTATTAAGATATCTTTTTTTATGTCTTTGTGTGGATTACAAGTGTTGATTCATAGACATGCATTAGTCCATTACCATCTGACCTCTTTTCTGACTTAACTTTGTTTTGAGTTTCCAGACACTCTTTTTGTTGATTTACTGCAATCAATGATGAATAAAATCGTCCATATTTAATGATAATCCCATGATTATTAATCTCTAGATCACCATCTTTCGGCTGAGGTTGCAGTCTTCTCTTCAAATGTTTTTCCTTAAAGGAATTGCTAATGATATCTGTTTAGTTATACCTTCTACGACTTTTTTTTTTCAAAAAAAAAGTTATTTACTAAATATAGCGACCGTTGTTTTTTTCCTTATTGACTTTTTACTTTTGTTACAATGTTTTTAAAACCGGATCGGATATCGACTCGGTAAAGCCACTGGTTAAAAGATCGGTAAAGCCACTGGTTAAAAGATCAGACCAGTTCAACTGGTCGAACTGGATTTTCTATTTAAAGATAAATAAATCATATATTTACATTATATAGATCTAAAATGTATTATCCTACTATATAAAAGGGACTAAATTCAAGGCTTTTGAGATTATCCACCTCAGCCAAAATATTCTCATCCAAAAAGAATTAAAAATAAATGTCATTTAGAAAATAATTAACTAACATACAATTTTTGATATTTCTAGAAATATCAAATTTGTAACTGCTAATTTATTAAGAGAATCATATATCTATTTTGAATTATGTTCTATTTTTAATCGTTAGATTTCAAGGATAAATAAATTATTAATTTATAATATATATAGTTTATAACTTATATTGTAATTATAAATAAAGAGAAAATAATTAAAATTTTAAGTTTTGAATCATAGAGAAAATAGTGTATATGAACTAAAGATGGCTAAAATTCTTCTTTGTCAAAATGCATAGATGTGAATCTTATATGAATAGAGTTCTCCATTGCTTATAGCAGTGTAATAAACTCCGTGTGTAAAAAGAAAAAAAATGTTATATAAGTGAAAACAAAAATTATGATTTTTTTCTTGTGCCTATAGGCTCTTCGCAATTTGAAGAAGAAAGAATATATTGTGTGAAAATCTTTGGCTCGGTCAAATTTTATCCAGTTGTTTATAAAACTGTCGTTATCTAATTCATGTAATTTTTCAGTGTTGATTTAAAAGCCTAAAAAACTCATCTATACTAACTTTTTGATATTTTTTGTGATTTGAATTTAAAAAGAGATAAATTTTTCGATAAGTTATGTAAACTCAGAACAAGTATTTAGTTTTAGAAAGCATTTACATGTTTCAAACTTATAATATATACATATATAATGTTTAAAATTATGCATATAAAACCTGTGTAAAATGTGTCTGAATATGTTTCTCTTCTTTAATGTGTTAATCGTACTATATATAACATTATTTTAAAATTTCAAAAAGTTTATGTTACTGTCACATACAAAAAACCATCAATAAAAAATATAATTTTCCATCTACGACAAGAAAAATGAAAAATTATAAACATATAAATTTAAATTAAGAAAAACTAACATTGGAAAAACAAGAAGTTAATATAAAAGAAAAAAACCGACAAATAATATTATAAATAAAATAAATTTATAAGACACAATCCGCGCGAAGCGCGGAAAAAATCTCTAGTACATATAATATGTTCTATATTCTCTTTTATTAATTAGATAATAAACAATAATCTTAAGGTTAGTTATATATACAATATATACAAGTGAAAGTGAACATAGAACATATTAAAATACATATTGTTTATTATCTAATTAATAAGTGAACATATAAAAAAATGAATGACTGTTTAAATTACATATTTAATTATTTTTATAAGTAAAAGTCTTAAATTTTATGAATATAAAAAAATGAAAACAAAATATGAAAGTGAAAAAGAGATTTATTTAAAAAAATATCTTAAAAAAAGAATCAAGAGAAAATTAATTAAATAGTAAAAATTAATTATGAAATATTATATTTTAATAAAAATTGAAAATACATTACTTATATGTTATTTATATTGAACCGAGTTTTGAAATTGAACCGGGTCACCGGATTTACCGGTTTTTAACCGGTTTCACCGTTTTTTTTTCAAATTCAAGTTTTAAACCGAATCGGACTCTGCTTTTTTAACGATAAAAAAAATTAAAGAAAAGATTTCTGGATATCTATTTCTTTCATTATTTGAACAGGCGTTAAGACAAGCTCATCTGCAGCATTACCAGACAACCAACCTTAGGACAAGCTCATCTGCAGCATTACAAGAGGTTGTTGCCGTTATATTATACACAACTTTTCTCTTTGAGAAGTTGTATATACGAGAGAAGTAAAAATTCCAAATTCATGCTTCTTTACTTGCATAATGGTTTGAGGTTAGTTTGCAGATCTATCAGCTAAATCAAATGTGAGTCAAAAAAAGAGTAGGAGGCCAAATAGTTATTAGGGTACAACAAATGTGGTTTACAATGATCAGAGAAAGAGGTACATTTATTGAAAACTTCTGAGAGATGCATAAGGACGATTGATTGAAAACTCTAACCTCATTACCAGTTTTTATGATAGAAAGTTTCAGGAAAAAAACAGTTTGAGTGAACAAACGAGTTCACTTTTTTTTTGTTTACAATGAAAGTTTATTTTGATGAGACAGAAGTCTAAAAGAAAAGCAAAAAGAATGGTTAGTATTTCTGAAATAATCTTTATAATCTAACATAATTAACTTTTTACAAACGTAGAAATTGCTATACACTAGCTCTCTAAAATACAAACAGTTGTTCTTGTTGTTCTAAAGTGCATGGTAAAGAACATCTTGCACTAGAGATTGACATTAACAGAGCTTTCTGTATCTCCATCCATTCGTAGTTCGATCAATTTGATCAGATACTCTAAGAAAACCGAATCAAAAGGCAAGGTGATTGGTCCCCCTGATGGGAGGCCAAACTCTTCTTCAGATATCTTCAAGAGCTCTTGGAAAATAGAGTTGCTCAGGTAACTTATTGAAAAACCAAATATTTTTCAAAATATTTACCAAAAGTCTATACTAAAAATAATTGCTGACCGTTATGTTCTTGTTACCACATCCACATGCATTGAGATTTGAGCATCTCTCACTTGGAGACAAGAGCCGCTAGCGCAACCAGAAAGACCAAACTCATGCTTCTGTATAGATTATATGTGCGCTAAGTAAAAAGTAATCTAAATCCGAAATACAGCACATGATCTGGTGAAAAAGAAACATGTCATACTGAAGAAGAAAATGATGACCATGTAGATAATAAGTCCACAGATTAAACGTCCAAAATTCAACTACTCTTTTAATAATTCTTATTTCTTCGGTACAGATTAAGTTCATATCATAGGAACGCATCTTTCCTATAAACAGCTGCACCATTTCTGAGACCCAAAGTTTTCATTGTTAGGTATTTCTTAGTGAAGTATCTTGAAGATTTTCTTTACAACTTTATATGAAAGCATGAACACAAGTGACATTAAAGTTGTTTTGCAATAGAAGTTGACTTTGATGAGAAGAGATGAAGATAATAATTTGTATTTCTGTGTCTATCTAATACAGAAACTGCTACACTCTAAAATACAAGCAAATGTTGACAACTACTTTGATCTTGTAGTTGCAAAGAGCATTGCGAAGAACATCTACCACTAGAGATTGACATTAACAAAGCCTTTTCTGTATTTTCATCCATTCGTCGCTGGACCAATTTGATAAGATACTCCAAGAAAACAGAATCGAATGGCAATGTAATTTGTCCTTCGGTGGGGAGGCCGAACTCTTCTTCAGAGATTTTCAAGAGTTCTTGGAAAACAGAGTTGCTCAGGTAACTTATTGGAAAAGTAAAGCGGGCTTTGTCCGCCGTATAAACCACAAAGCAACCCTTATCTACTGACGTTGAGCTGCTACCACTAGAACTCGACCTCTGAAATGAGATCCTTTTCCTATGGAGGGCTGCTCTTTGTTGCCATTTCTTGACCATCTTCATTAGCTTCTTTGTGTTCATTATCATTTTCTAAAATATATTTAATCCAAAAAGTAAGAAGGAGAAAGAAAGAGAACAGATTTGTAAGTTCTGATGTAGAGCTCTCTGTGATTCTGTGACAGAAATAAATGATGGAAAATACCATTGCCTTGTTTCATTTTATAGAAGGAGAAACTATTAGCTTTGACAGGCTTTATGACAAGCTCCTGAGAAACCTAACAAGACACAACACATGCCTATGTTTCTACTCTATCTGATCAATGATGGTCCCAAGTTGGCATAATCAATTGTATGTGCAAAACAAATTGTGGACTATAAGCTTATGGTGAGAAGACATGATCATGTGGGAATGAAAGTTATATATTTATATAACAAGATATATATATATATATATATATATATACTTACAACAGAAGTTGAGAACTTGTATATATACAAGAGAAGCCAAAAACTACCAGACTCATGCTTCTTTACACCGTTTTTTATTAGCATAAGGGTCCCATGTTGGTTAGTAGATCTATTAGAATGTGATCACAAAAATATTAGGTCAAGTAATTATTAGGGGACAACAAATCTTTGGTGAAATCAGGGACAAAGTTGTGGTTTCAATTAATGATCAGAGAAATAGATAGACGCAAAGAAATACATGTGTTGTTGAATCAAAGACGAAGATCCTTATGAAGTGTCTCTATTAGTTCTTACCCATTCAAAGATATTCATAGAGAAATACTTTAGGATAAGCCTACAAATTTTTTTATCACGAATATAACACACAAGGGTCCAAAGCTATAAGTATGGGTCATTTTTATCGAGCTCGGGCCGTGGACCTTCGCAGATCCTTTGTCTTCATGCGGGCCTGAATCTTCTCTATGATGGTTCAGAGTTGCATCCTTTTGACATTGGTGCTTGCCTTCAGGCTCGTCAACTAGTTGCTCTGATAGCAGATGTCACTGCTGCATCTGCAATCCTCTCCCCAAAATAGTAAACTACCACAAAGACTATCCAAACTTTTCATAGGTCATCAAGTGAAATGTGGAATATTTTGACTGAAATCTTGAATCTTATTCAAAGTTTTAATAGTCAGTTGTAACACTTGGATCTAGATCTGAGCAGTCCTTTTGCATCTGCATATATAGTTTGGTTTCACAAATTCATGACCAAATAATTTTGGTTTGGTTTGATGTGAATTTTGTTTAATGTTGATGCAAATTTGAAACTCTTAGACATGCACTATTCCATCTTTATACAAAGTATTTGGAGTAGCTACTATACTTGTATTAATTAAGTATATGGAGTTGCTACTATTTGTAGCAATAACAGTAGCTTGATCACTTTTGCAAATATTATAAACATAATTACTCTGAAACTTTGTCATATATAATCTGAAAAGAGAAACTTCAGACATGTTCTACATATTATACAACAAATAAAAACAAAAAGACAGATCACAACTACACTTTTCTCAGATTTTAGTTAGATTCATCAATGTAGTAGTCGCTTCTTGACAAGAGACTGAACTTGTACAAGCAACTGACTTGATCACTGATGAAATCACATCCAAGCTTTTCTAATTCCATGTGATATTTAAGATGATCATCGAAATCAACGGTTTTTACCATCTGAGTTAAGGCTAACCGAGCAGTTATCCTCTGGCTTGCGATGTCATTGTTCCTATGATCGATCTGTCTCTTTTCTTGCACTTTCTCTCGCGCCTTTACTATCAAGTCTTTCAAACTGTGGTCTTGAGTCTCAGTCTTATCACCTGGTTTTTCTGTAATAACCTTGGACTTCCTCTTTGTATCATGAAGGGTCGTAAAATATTGCACCGGTTCTTTAAACTTGGCCGTAATTGCTTTTGCATCCACCGGTTCTGTAAACTTAGACTTCAAAGCTTCGAAGGTCTTCTTTTGTCTCTTCTCAGGTGGTTTTTCTTCATCAGAATGTTTGCGTTTCTTTGGAGTCTCCATAACAACGTCGCGCCTTTCCTTGCCATCTCGTCTCAACTTAGGGTTTATGTGTAAGAAGGAGGAACTGGTTGATTTGCACCCAACATCTTTAGTTTCGTATCTCAAATTGCTCGAAGCAATCTCCATCGCTCGTTAATCTTCAAGAAGAGTGATCGGATTGGAATAGATGGAGATAATGAGAAGAATGATCGTTTTGTTACAAAACCCTAAAGACACTGAGAGGCAACAATTATGGTGGAGTCTTAGGGACCAAGTTACTTTGTTCATGAGTTTTATAGTGTCCGAGTCTATCTCACTCCCCTGCCGCCCTGCGTTGGGCCCACAAGTATCTAAGCAGATATATTTTGGTATGCTATTTAAAAAAAAAACCTTTTATCTTGCTTGTTCATTTTTTTTTGGATTTAACTCTTATATTTTTATTTTTATTCTCTTAATTTTAGGTTTATCATTATTTCAAAAGTTTCGACTACGCTTGTCAAATAATTTTCCTGTTTCAATTTTGTATTTTTCAACAAGTATACTTCAGACAACATTAAAATTTCTATTATATATCTTTTATTTTTTTAAAGCTACAACTGAATTATTTATTTTTTAAAATATAATGATGTGGAATGATTAATTCTATTTATTACATTTTTTTTACCATTTGACATAAATAGAATGAAATACTCATTCTTTCAACTACATTAACATTACAAAAAAAAAACGAAGAAAAACATTTCTAAACATTCCTCTACAATTTTGATTATGAATAAACAGAATGAAAATATTCCATTTTAAACTAATTCCATTCATCTTATTCCATATATTTTGATTTTATTATTTTGTTTCATAGTTACCATGTACTGTCCTAGTTTTACTAGTTATCACACAAATTTCTCTTTCTACTTAGAAATATTATTTATGTAAATTTATAATTATATATTTTAAGTTTGCATTAGAAATGAAAATAGACATTTAACAAAGAGTATATTTTTCGTAAAAATATTAATAGGAACGAAATGACAGTAATCGACAAAATAAACCAATTCTTCAAATAAAATAGTGAAATAACTTTGAACCATATCTCACTATCATAATCTAAGTATAAGTATTTGAGTATTTAGGTTGGATGAAAAGTCTAACTAACATCTCAAACAGAGAGGATCAGACGTTCTTCTTACCAAAAAGTATTGGAGTAGGATAAATATGGCTAGAAGGATTTGAAAGGCTAATTAATAGGGTCAGCTTTGCCTGTGAGTTGGTTAATAGGTCTGGTCTCTATACGGAGATCATGAAGTATAAGCTGTTTGAATGGTAACTTATAAAGGCCAAAGGGAAGTCCACATCTGTTGGGATTAAAAAGTCAAGCTTTGAGAATCCGGAATAAGTGATGCATAATACATGGACTCATCATATCTATAGTTCAAATATACACACATCAAAGCTATAGTTCAAATATACACAGTATATATAAGTTTGCTGCAGTATTTATAATAAAAGATTTCATGGGTGTTTAGGACCAATTCAAAAACTCATAAAAGCTTACACTATTGAGACAATTGTCTTTGTATAATATTTTCGTCAATGCAAAAAAAGGATACAAATATTGGACTAATAATACAAGTAAACAATCAACGTGATCATAAAAGAAACAACTTACTCATCAAACTATTTTAAACCTCTCCTGCCTTTGCTATTGCCGATGTAATGGTCTCGACCTCTGTAGGACGCCACCATGACTTCTGAACAGCGAGCACTCCTTCTCCATCTTTGGATTGTGTCATTCTTACATCCCATTTCAGAGATTTCACCATCTTCTCAATTTCTCCTATCGTTTCACTGTCATCTCTTACTATAAAAGTCCCTTGTGGTCTTAGAATCCTGTCCACTTCAGCCATTACCGACACCAAGTTGCACCTAAAGGGTTTTGTTTACACATATGGTCATCAGATTTTGCAATCAAGAAAAGGATACAGAGATGCATATATGTGACTGTAGTGTATAAATACATACCTCTTCTTGAGTGAAGAGAAAAGATGATCAGCATGAAGGAGGTCGTAAGTTCGAGGGTAAGTGCTGAATGATTCACACCAGTCATGGTATATTCCAAACAAACCACGTTCATATATAATTGGAAGCGTATCTGGTGAGTCGATAGGAACTACATTCATCACCCACAGCTTCAGATCCTTCAAAGCAGCAGCAAAACTGAAACCAAGAGAGAGATAAATATATCATTTAGTAACGGATACATGGAGACAATTTTGTACTGGTGAAAGATATTTTTTCAAAACTTACCCTCCATAGACAGCTCTCATGTCCATCACATTTCTCACATTGGACCAATCGATTCCCATACCGTTGAGGTATGACTTTGAAACAATACTCTTCCAACGTTCATGGTCTGCTGTGAAATCCTCTTGTGCAGGTTTTCCATATACACCTTCCTTAGAATCCAACCACTGAGGAACTGTCTCTACTCTCTGTGGCCATCTTTCAGGCCAAACTGCCCCACGTTTTGACGAATCTTCCGTCACTTTGTGCATACATGCCTCAAGTGGAACATTCCTGCATCAAACAACACACATGCCTTAGCAAAAGTGTTCCATTGCATGACTAGTTAGTTAGTTAGTTGTGAATAAACTACCAAGCGGCATTTTGATCATCAGAGTCTTTGCATAGAGGTGGCTCTTCTTGAGATCTTTGGTTGTAGCATTCATTAGTCATTGGCTTTTGGTAAACGGCAGCACTCACTTCATTCAGTTCATCTTTCTTAATCGTCTTTAACTCCCAGCACATTGCCTTTGTGAGTTTCGACATTGCTACAAAACAGAGAAAATCATCTCACAAGTTAGTTAAGAACCAATTGCATTATAGTCTTATATTCATATCCAAAAACAAAGTTTCCAAACCTTTCCATATGCCAACGTCTTCTTCGGTCTTCCTGTAAACTGGAGTCGCCGACCAGACAAAGAAACCACCTGGCCTCAATGCACGGTTCAATTCCAAAAGTAGTTTACCACCTTCAATATGCCAAGGGACTCTACAGCGAGCACAATGGATAAGGTCGAAAACAGATCCTGGAAAAGGTAATCTCTTGGTTCCCATAACATTCGACATTGCAGGGATACCACGTTCCAAAGCAAATTGCACCTGCGCCTCGTGTTCATCTTTGGGAGCAAACGACAAAGCAAGCACATCTCTGTCAAAAAGATAGCCTCCGAAGCTAGCAACACCACACCCAACATCCAATATAACACGGGTTCTGTTTCCCCAAGCAATATCAGGATATGACTGCAACCAATGACACATATCAATGTTAATAGTCAATGAGGAAGTTGTGTAGACATTGAATGAATAAAGTGTACCTCTTGGAGGAAATCGATGTAGTGAAGAGCACCGTTCTTGAACTGAGTACCACCACCAGGGAATGTTAAGTATTCACCACTCATCTTCACCCAGTTCTGATGTCCTTTGACTTCTGCAAGCTTCATGTGAGGAACATTGTTGTACCATATCTGTGTGGCAAAACACACAAAACATAAGTATCAATGACAAATAAACATAAAGGAGGAACTCAAGAAGCTTTACCTTTTCTCTGCTCTTAGGCCATTTGATGGATCTCTTATACCCTTCGGGAAGAGGAACAAGGCAGGTTGGAGACTCCTCGGGACAATGCCTCTCGCGATGTTCATAATGCTTTCTGGCAAGTTTCCTGATAGCTTGCCAATTGTCAAGGCAAGGGATATAGTCTGGTCCAGCTGTCACATTGCAGACTTTCCATTTGATTGAGGAGACTTGAGTTTTCTTCTCGTTCTGCGACTCATCCAATTGGGTAGACCAAGCCCCACTTCCTGTGCTCGCCTCCTTTGTGATTTCAGCCTGGTCACCAGATGGGAACACATCCTTACTCTTCTCAGTGTTCTCTTCAGTTTCTTCAGTCTTTTTCTCGGTGTTTTCTTCAGTATTCTCCTCGGTTTTATTACCATCCTCGGATTTGTTTTCTTCTGAGCTCTCTTCAAGTTGTGTCTTCTCCTTTTGCTTCGTTTCATCACTTTCTGATTCTGCCTCTTTCTCACCCTCCCCATCTTTTCTATCCCCTTCACCGTTTTTGTCTTCAAATTCCTTTTTCTCCTCAGCCTCCTCCGTTTTCTCAGGATCAGGCTTCTCCTCATTGCTCTCTTTCACAACTTCAGTCTCCTCAGTCTTTTCATCCGGAAGACTCTTGGAGGCTTCTTCGTTAGTGGAATCAGTCTTGGTGGTAGTTTCCACATCTTTAGTAGTCTGGCTTGAAGAGAAGTCAATAGACTCGGTAGGGGCAGACCAGGAAGACATGAACATCCAAGCCCCAACCATAGAGAGAGAAACGATCAAAACTATGGTAATGGTTAAGCCATAGCCTGATGACTTCTTCCCGTCTACACGAGAATATTTCCCCATCGCCATGTTCCTAGACCCACGGCACGATCCCTAGTCAAAATGCACCTGCAAAACCCAAAGAGAATACAATGACTTTAAGTAACAGAGTAAAAGAAAGTTTAGAAGAAGCAAGGGAAGAGCTAAAATGATGTTGGGGTTCCTACGAAATGGAAGTCAACGTTATTGACTAATAATGACTCTACTAGATCTTGTTTCTTTAGGCTTTGTTTGAAGAGATCAAACATTAGCCCAAAACCAAAAGCACAATACTTTATTCAACAGTTCTGAGCTTAATCACATGACAATATGATACCACAGAACACAAATGACTAAAGATCTAAAAACCCCCAACTAAAATCAACAAAAAACACTTAAACGAAGAGATCAAATATGATTAGCCAAAACCCAAGTCATAGTAGTTTGAACTAACCTAAGAGCAAACAGAAAGTAAAACAAAGAAGAAGCATTTATGAATCTTGGATTTAGAGAAGTACCCAGAAGCAAGAACATAAAAAGAAAGCAACAGAGTTGCTGTAAATACCAGAGAGAAAGGGTGTTGGCAGCTTCAAATCTCTCCCAAGATTGCAACTTTATGAGCAGAGAGAATAAGAGAAATCTCCAGATCCGGATTAGAGAGTGAATGATCCGCTCTTTATATAATCTCAGTGGAGCAAGTGGTGAAGCAAATCATAGTACTACTATACAAATCATACAGTAGTGTGTTACGGCCTTAATATACCAGAATTTGGATCTGATCTCCACCAACGATTTAATTATTATTTTTTGACTTTGCCATGTTTTTTCTTTAAACAATAATTGAGAAACTTCGTTTTTGAAGATCCACCGACACGGACAGCTAAGCTATCAATCAAGTATGAACGATATGTTTTAGTTCACACACCGTTTTGAATGAGGGAAACAGTTAAGGCTCGTGGTACGGCCCATTAGGCCCATTTTAGTAGGTTTCGTGTTAGCCCATTGTGAGAAATGTAGATCCGACTCCCGGTTGTTGTCGGATCCATTTAGATCCGATTCTTGTTGTGTTATTATATCAAAGGGTGGGTTTGACTTTTCTGTTCGGTTTCCGAGAATCATCATCAGATTGGAGAGATTCTGAGAAAGGAAAAGAAAAAAAACAAAAAGGAAAGGAAAGGGTGAGAGATCAGGTCTGAAGGAAGAAGGGAGGAAGCAGATAACATGTCTGCGATTGTTTGCGGGAGCAAGAGATCTGTGTTCGAGGATTTGTCTTCTTCGCCTCCCCTCTCCAAGAAACTCCGTCGCTTTTCTTCCTCCTCCTCCTCCCTTCTTCTCCTCCCTCACCTCGCCGCCCTTTTCCCCGACATGGATACTCATGTAAAGTTTCAAACTTTCTTTCTCGGGTTCGCATAGGATTCTTACTTTTCTTGCCTTTTTTAATTAGATTCTTGAGCGGGCAATCGAGGAATGTGGAGATGATATTGATTCCGCTATTAGATCTTTGAATCAGCTTCGTTTAGACAAGAGTTCAGAATCATCTCTAATCCAGGAAGAAGCAAAAGTTGAAGGAGGAGGATCGTCAGGGAAGGAGGAAGTCTTGAACATGGATGGTAACGAGTGGGTTGAGTTATTTGTAAGGGAGATGATGAATGCTTCTGACATGAAAGACGCCAAAGACCGTGCGTCAAGAGCATTACAAGCTTTGGAGAAGTCCATCAACACGCGTGCTGGTTCCGACGCAGCGATGCAGATCAGTCTACAACAGGAGAACTTGATGTTAAGGCAGCAGTTAGAAGCTATCGTCCAGGAGAACAGTTTGCTGAAACGAGCCGTGGTGACGCAACAGAAGCGGCAGAAGGAAACCGAAGATCAAAGCCAGGAGTTGCAGCGTTTGAGGCAGATGGTTACTCAATACCAGGAACAGCTGAGGACTCTCGAGGTGAATAATTATGCTCTAACGCTTCATTTGAAACAAGCGCAGCAGAACAATAGTTCCATCCCTGGTCGGTACAATCCAGACGTGTTCTAATGTGCTTTGTTAGTCTGAGGAAAGCAGCTCAGACGTATATCTATCTAATTTGGTTTCAAGTGTTTATTGTATGTTTTCTGCTTCTCTGTTGGTTTGTGACTATTTATTGTTATATGAATGTCTGGAATGAATGGTGAAATGGCTCTAGTTGGGGAACAACGATGTCTCCGAAACAGTTTACTTGTATTTTTTTAGACAAGGCTGATTCTGTAAGGTTACAAGTGTATTCCATACAGCAATTAAATAAAACTACATCTTGTAACTGGTGCACCTTTCAGTTTCTGTCTTACATCTATTATATAAAGATGCATATGCATAGTTATCTGAATCAAACGTAAGAACTTGAGTGTTTTCACCTTCTAAATGGTGAAGTAGTAGAGCTTCTTGGTATCTGTACGACTAAGATTATTTGTGCCATGTAGTGTAACAAATTGTTGTCATATAAATGTTTTTAGAGCTTTCATACCGACAGTCTCATATGATCATCAGATCATGTCTTCTCAGTTCTCACCATAAGTTGTTTTGCAGATGGAATTTATTATACCAACTTGGGACAATCATTGATCAGATAGAGTAGAAACAAAAACATATGTTATGTCTGGTTAGGCTGCTCAAAATCAGAGAATGAATGTTTAGGGTTTTAAGTTCTCTGAGAACATCATAGGACCTACAGGTTCTACATCTCTTGTTCACATCCACACGTCTCTGTGTCTAAATTTTGTTATGAGAATATTGTGTAAGAATACCCACATGGTCATGTCTTCTCAACTGATGTTTTGATCCACAAATGTTGAGCAACCAGGATTGGTTACTAACTTTATGATCCACATAGAACAAAAGACGGAAGCATGTGTATCTGTCTGGTTTACTTGCTCTAACTGATAATAGTTTCTCCCCTTATATAATTGAATAAGCTATTGGATCTTTCATCGCCCAGAACATGCATTCAGAGAGTTATACAACACAACTTACAAATCTCTTTCCCTTTCCGATCATAAGGATTTTCGCTATAATGATGAACACAAAGAAGCTACTCAAGATGGCCAAGAAATGGCAACAAAGAGCAGCCCTCCACAGGAAAAGAATCTCATTCCAAAGATCAAGTACATCTACTAGCAGCTCAACGGCTGTAGAAAAGGGTTGTTTTGTGGTCTACACGGCGGATAAAACCCGCTTTGCTTTTCCGCTAAGTTACCTGAGCAACTCTATTTTCCGAGAAATCTTAAAGATCTCTGAAGAAGAGTTTGGCCTCCCAAGCGATGGACCAATCACCTTGCCATTTGACTCGGTTTTCTTGGAATATCTGATCAAAATGATCGAACTACGAATGGATGGAGATACAGAAAGCGCTCTGTTAATGTCAATCTCTAGTGCTAGATGTTCTTTGCCATGCTCTCTACAACAACTGCTTGTATTTTAGAGAACTAGTGTGCAGCATTTTTTTTTGCGTTTGTAAGGATTCAGTTATTTTAGATTAGACAGGTTATTACAGATATACAAACCATTATTCTTTTTTTTTCTCTCTAATATATTGTCTCATCAAAATCAAACTTCCAGTGTAAAGAATGAAAAATGAACTTGTTTAGTTTACTCAACTGTTTTGCCCTGAAACTTTCTGCCATAAAAAATGGTAACGTTGTTAAAATTTTCAATCAGTCGTCCTAATGAATCTCTTTGATAATATAAGAGAATGGGCAAGAACCTACAGACCCGAGATGTTTCTATTATCTTAAGCTTAACCTGCGATAGTAGGCATAGTTGAGTCGCTAGCGAGAAAATACAGTATGTGGATTGTGGACTACATGCTCTTCTGCTTCGATTCACTAGCTAGCACACGTCTTTCTTTGTATCTATCTATTTCTCTCATCATTAATGGTAACCACAGTTTTGTTGTCCTTCATTTCACCAGAAGATTTGCTGTACCCTACCTAACTTGGCCTATTATTTTGTGACACATTTAATTTTGCTGATGGATCTACTAACCAGCCTCAAACCATTATACTAGCAAACAAATCTGTAGAGAAGCATGAATTTAGTATTTTTGACTTCTCATACAAGTTCTCAATAAAAGTCTTTAGTACCAAAATCTTGTTGTATTTGGTTATATAGCTTTTCATGTCCACAGGATCATGTCTTCTCACCATATAAGTTGTATAGTACACAGGTTGATTTGCAAATGTACTTCATTACCATTCCGGTCAGTTTCGCTGGATCTCAAATGCGTTGATAAGTGAACCAAATTGGCACACTCTGTAAGATGCAAAGAAGGCTGTGATGATGTTAGTGAATTGATCTATGGACAATGACTATCACAAAACACTCTTAAGACAGGAGTGTATTAAGTAATATGTCAAAATGTATAGCAAAACCTCAGTAAAACAGAGCGAGGTTTAAAACGTGACTACAACCGCTTCTCTGAACAAAAAAAAAACTGTAAACGAATCCAAATGCAAAGCCACTTGCAGTCCAAGAGACCATGTCAGACAATTAGCAAAGAACAATCTCATTACACTGCACAAAAAACAATATAAAAGACACAAGTGATACGGAAAATACAACAACCAATTAGGTTAACACTAAAAGGAGGTAAAACAGTAATAGTTAACTTATTGAAAAAAAAAGCTAGCAGTGTCGCAAAGGGCTGTTCATTGAATTTCTGCCTCTGAAAAAACGAAATGTCCAACTACATATGTAAAGTTCAGACATCAGACAGATACCATTGGCAATAACTAATAACACAAAACAAACTCAAAAAGATTAATAAAGGGTAAACTGCAATCTCAGCCGAAAGATGGTGATCTAGAGATTAATAATCATGGGATTATCATTAAATATGGACGATTTTATTCATCATTGATCGCAGCAAAGAGGGTTTGAAAGCACAAAAAAAAAAAAAAAAAACTTAGAGAAGAGGTCAGATGGTAGTGCATGTCTATGAATCAACAATGTAAATTCAGATTTGCAGACGTATGGTTATAATAATCATCCTCATTCCTCATTCTTCCAAACATAAAAAACATAGAGAACAGATCTTTGCGATATAAAAACACAACTGAACTACTCTGCAGAAGCAGATCAGACTGGGTGTCACAAAACAATTATGCCTTTTCTTCACTTCCAATTAACACCATTGGAGAAAACAAAACACAAGAATTATGAAAATCTTTTTTTGTTGAAAATTAGGGAATCAGACGAGAATAGTCAATCACCATGTTGCCAACCATCGCAATGGATGCAAATAAGACTGGGGCGACAATTCCTTATCATCACTTTCTCCTAAAGTAATGAACACAGAAACATAAATAATCGATTAGGCAGAGCTAGAGAAGAAATATCGACATAAACAGCCCTACAAAGTTGAGATTTTTAGGATAGAAACGTATCATTAGATCAGAGAACATGGCAAATCACTCATTCTGCCAAAAGCAGATCAGACTGGGTGTCACAAAACAATTATGCCTTTTCATCATATCCACAGTACTAAATCCTACGATCAAGAACAAGAAACGTACACGATGAAAAGAATCAGACGAAAATAGTCAATCACCATGTTGCATACCATCGCAATGAATGCAAGTAAGACTGGGGCGACAATTCCTTATCATCACTTTCGTTGAAAGCCATATACAGACAAAGATTATTAAGACAAACTAAAAGAGTTTAGTAATACGGTACGGGGGTTTTGTTTTGAGGCTGTCCGAGTCTCTAGGCTTATGGCTTTGCCATTATATAGAGAGCTCTAGGGTTTTTAAGAGGTTAAAAGCTTATGGGGTTAGCGGCTGACACGTACCGGTTCAATTCGGTTCACTTTAATTTAACTGGTATTCTGAAATTCTCAATTCGGGTCTGAATCTTCCTTTCGTTTTCGCATGTCTAAGTTTTTTTTTTTGAAAAAAATGTAAAATTTTATTCAAGCAAAAGCCATTTTACATCAAGTGCTACTGTTTTCTTTTGTATTTACACAAAAATAAAAAAAATTATCCAGCTCCTCCATTGCTTTCTTGCAACCCAAACCAAGTGATCAGAGCTTCATCAAGGTACTGCTGCCCCTTCCCTTTCACTGAAAGCAACCTGAGTCTCATGGTCTTGTCCACAAACCTGACTAGCAGCCAATAATGATGAACACAAAGAAGCTCATGAAGATGGCCAGGAAATGGCAACAAAGAGCAGCCCTCCACAGGAAAAGGATCTCATTTCAAAAATCAAGTACTGCTACTAGCTCAACCGCTGCAGAGAATGGCTGTTTTGTTGTTTACACGATAGATAAAACCCGCTTTGCTTTTCCTTTAAGTTACCTGAGCAACTCTATTTTTCAAGAGCTCTTGAAGATATCTGAAGAAGAGTTCGGCCTCCCTACGGAAGGACCAATCACCTTGCCATTCGACTCGGTTTTCTTGGAGTATCTAATTAAATTGGTCCAACGACGAATGGATGAAGACACATAAAAGGCTCTGCTAATGTCAATCTCTAGTGCTAAGTGTTCTTCACAATGCTATGTGGCTTAAATTTGCTTCAATACACCCTTCTCTACTAAAATCTACTTAAATTTCATTTTGTTCATAAATGGTTTTTAGTTGCTCCATCTATAAGTTTTGGGGTTTCCCTTGTAAACAAAATAAAACAAGGAATAGATACTAAAATGCTATGCGGATATTAGAAGATCATTGGGAATTGTTTAAGAATAAGTACCATGTCTCAGTTGGATAAAAAGCAAATAGTGAGGAGACATTGAACTGCAAAAGAATCTACCTTTTGTCTTCTGTAAGAACATCTGAAAATCTCTTAAAAAAATTGGGCATACACTTTCTACACGTACAAAGAGCAAAGCCAAGGATCTTTGGGTTATTATAAGAATAGCCTTGAACTTCAAGCTATCAACTTTCCAACTCTCTAGTAAACCTTTCTTCTATTACCAGCACCCTAAACAAGAAAAGAACAAAGCAAGTTAGTATATAAAGTAGCTTCATTATGTTTTGTCCCAACCACAAGCACAAATCTACTTTTCCTCGTTCTTGTTTCTTCTCTTCTTCTTTTCTTCCACTTTTGTAGTTTTTTTCTAAAGGGAAGATGGCGGGTGAGCAAATGAAGCCTGTTGCCTCTCTACTTCTTGTACTCAATTTCTGCATGTGTGTAATTGTTCTAGGGATTGGAGGATGGGCCATGAACCGAGCCATCGACCGTGGATTCGAAATTGGTAAGAACACTTCAGACTCATCTCCAGTCATAATCATCATTTGGTTGCTTATCAACTGTGATTTCTTAACTTTTCTCGAATTTGTTTGCTTTTGGTATGAATAATTTGTTTTTGTTGTTATTTAACTTCTAACATTATTTGTGAAAACAAACTTGAGCAGGCCCTGATTTCAATCTTCCAGCACATTTCGCCCCAATTTATTTTCCGATGGGAAACGCAGCAACAGGATTCTTTGTGACATTCGCGTTGCTTGCGGGAGTAGTTGGTGCAGCTTCCACAATCTCTGGCCTTACACACATTCGTTCATGGACCGTGGGAAGCTTACCAGCTGCAGCCATGCCCGCAACTATTGCATGGACCCTCACAGTCCTTGCCATGGGGTAAATATACATTTAGTTAATATCTCCCGTCTCACAAGCAACACACATCATGTTTTGAGACATCGATGGTAAGACTAATCATCATTTATTAACAGATTCGCCTGGAAAGAAATTGAGTTTCAAGTGCGAAATGCAAAACTGGTTAGAATTTTCTCTAGTCAATTCTTATAGTCGATTCAGTTTTGGAAACACACACAAGTATTGGCTTCATGTTCGTCTCCTTTTCTTTGCAGAGAACCATGGAGGCGTTCTTGATCATACTCTCAGTCACACAGCTTCTTTACATCGCTGCTGTTCACGGCGTGAAGAAACCTACTTAAGAAATAATGTTCTTTCGGGTTTCTTTCTACTTTCCAAGTCAAACTCGGGATTGAGTGTGGGAATGTTTGTTTGTGTGATAATATTTTCATAGGAAGTTGAAGTAAAGCTTAAGTTAAATTCATGCATTCTTTCTGTACAAAAGGACCAGATCTTGATTTGTGTGTGTGTGTGTGTATCACTTTGTGTTCATGGAATAAAATCAAACTGTGAGGCTTGAAATGGATCACACTTCTACTTGTTTCCAGTGAACCCCACAGAATATAAACGACAATTGCGGTAATTGAAAAAAGCATAGAGCTATATTTAGTCTTATGAAAGTAAAATCCATATTATGGACAAATTACGACTGTATTTCAAAAATGAAAGGTAAAACGAAATTTATGTTGCTAACTAAAAGCCGCCCATGTTATTATCTATCAAAGATAATGTACAAAGAAGAGTGTACGGACCCGTAAGTTCTGCTTTTTCGGTTGTTTTTGAGCTTTGGCTGTCATGAGCGTCCAGCTTTATCTAACTCCTGCAGCACAATGCAGAGAATAAATGTTAATGACACGGATTATCACATAATAGACAATGCTGTTAAAGATACACACATAGAACAACAAAAGGATTTGATCTCTGAGGGAGAGTGGAGAGAAACTACAAGAATCTGATCCTTCTACTGGTGGAAAAATGTTAGGAGATGAGTTTATGCTAACTGCTATTTTTACAAGACTCCAACCAAACAGTAATAAAGTAGCTGATAGCTATTACAAACAATAGAACTGGGAAATTAAACTTGAGCGAGACTATTCTATCATATAAATGCAATCCAATTCTGAGAACAAAGATGTAAAAGACAAGGACGCAATGATCCATTGGCATTGAACTTCAGATTCCTGCTAGACTATATCTAGTTGTAGATTCATCGATGTTAACTGACCAAGCATGAGTTGTGTTTTTAGATAGCTTAGCATTTGACATTAGTTCTAAACAATTTCAGTAAAAACTATAGAATAACAAGAACAGCAATGAAATAGTTGGAACTCTGAGCTAAACAATCTACGTAAGAGTCACTCAGAATCCAAGACTCGATTAAAGTGAAGTAGTTTCTGTGAAATATTAAGAGTCCAAGGACATCATCATATATTATAAAGGCAGGATACATTGCAGGTCACGGAAGATCATTGTAATTAAGAACCTCAACCAGGCAAAGTACACCTTAGCAAGAATCATAAACCGAGACTAACCTGTGTTATCTGTCAGATCCTGTCATAGCATCAAACAAACCGCAGCAACTTAACCAAGAAGTTCGGACGGCTTGTGGTTGTGGACCAGGCAACAAAAGACGCTGCAAACGTCACATGAGATTCTTCAGCCAACTAAAAAGAGAGAAGATTCACATGTACACGATGCAAGAAGAAGAAGAAAAGAGATGCTACCTTTTCCTCAGAGGATACTGGAGCTTCAGACTCTCTTACAGTCTCTACTTCTCTGCTTGTTCCATCAGACTTCTGTTTGACCAAATGTGAGTGTGTTGAGGTCTCAGCATGCTCACTCTTTTCCGAAATCACTACTTTGGAGACAGAATCGACAACAGGAGCAATCTCCTTAACACAAGGATCCTGAGAAGCTACGTTTTTGAAGGTCTCAGTACTGTTTTCGTTAGAGGAAGTGGGCGGTTTCTCCACAACGTTGTTCTTATCATTTGTTCCTCTTTCAACATCTGATATCTCTTTAGCAGACTCCTTCACCACAAAACCGGATGATGTAGCCTCAGCAGATGGATCTTTTGTGACACCAAATTCATCATTCCCTTGAGAACCAGGGGAGCTCAAAGTGCTATCACTTCCCCTATCATCTTGGCTTCCATGTTCATCATTTCCTGTTATATTTTGTTTGTTACATTCAAAGGTTAACAAATAATTAGCGATGACACGGTTAATTATCCTCGATGAACTTGCGGAGACTATAGCAAAATCAGGCGTCAACACCGTTCTAGACAAATCTATCGACCTAGCAGCAACGAATCCCGAATCTAAACAACCCGAGCGAGAGGGGGAGGAAGAAATGTACCGTGGAGAATATCGCCATTGGAGCCCTTATCGTTCGTACTTGTTCCAATCGATTCCTGTTGCTGCTTTTTCTTCAACGCCTTTCTCTTCTTCGCACCGGGAGGCATGATCGATCGAAACGATGGAGGATTTCTCTCTCCCTCACAATTTTGAGCGAACGCCTCGGAGTTTGTTGGTCTCTCTCTATCTCTTCGCTCGCTACAGTGTGAGTTGATGTGTGTGTGTGGACTGCGTTTTTCTTTTTGTCTCTACGTTGGTAAACGCAGAATCTCCCGTAGAGGAAATAGATAAACGACAGAGAGACTTCTTATTTTAATTTGTTTTTTTTTTACTTACTTTTTTTTTCTTGGTTCCTAAATAATAATTCAACAGTCCCATTAAAATTAAAAGTTTTTAATTTTTGTATTTAACCGTAACAATATTTCCACATTTTATTCATTTCCACATTTTTCTTTCACTAATCATATCACCACCATTAAGGTATCTCTCTTTATTCGTAATTAAAAACTAGATATGATGCTATTTGTTTTTTTTATGTCATTATTTAGGGTTGAGTAAAAAATTCGAATTCAAAGAATTGAACCGATCTCAATCCGAATAAGTAGTACCAAATACAAACCAAAATTAATTAAATATCCGAATTATTCAAAATTTTTGTATTTGAAGGACTGAAACCTAATCTAATCCGAACCGAAGTATTTTGGGTATCCAAAATAGATTTATATATTTATATATATTAATTATTTTTAGATTTAATATATATAAAAAATCCATAATATATATGATACTTTTAAGTTCGTTAAGTACTTGAAAATATATACAAATGATCAAACGTAAATAGTTAAAATATACTCAAAACTCTAAAAATACTTAAATAATTATTAATTCTCTATCCAAATATTTAAACCAAATCAATTTATATGTTAAGTTAGGTACTCTAACATATGTTATTCAATTATATGTAATATATTCTATTGTTTATATATTTTAATAAAATCAAAGCATATAATAAATTTTATATTTTTAAAAATAATTTAAATTAGTTATCCAAATCAGAACCGAATCTTCAAAGATCCCAAACAGACCCGAAAACGAATATGAACGCACCCCTAATCACTATTATATAGGGGATATGTGTCATAATAAGTTACAAAAATATGTGTTATCATATAACTAATCATATTTTATATGTACCATCAAATAAGTTTTTTTTATAATTAATAATATTTTATGAGAAATACCCTAGGACAGCACTAAAAAAATTTATGTCACAAATATATACTCTAAAGATCAAAATGACCAAAATGTTTCATTAAAAAAATAAATATACACTTATATCCCTAGGGTTAACTAATCCAAACCTTATGGTTTAGAGTCAAGGGGTGAGGATTTGGATTGAGATTTAAAATTTTATAAAACAAAAAATAAATATTAAAAATTTGAAAATAAAAATTTTAAAAATAGTTTCAAAAAGTATTTTCGAATTACAAAAAGAAAATTTGAAAAAAGTAAAAAAAAATTTGAAAAAAAAAATTCAATTTGTTTTATATAAAAAAGTGCGAATTTGAAAACATTTAATCTAAAACTATAAAAAAAATTTACTTTTTTAATTTTTTTAATTTTTAATTTTATTTTTATATATCTAGGATATTAGGATCATTTTACCTATTAAATAAAATATTTTGGTCATTTTCCTTTTTGTGTTCTATTTTTGTTACCAAAACTTGAAATGGTCTATTTAGGAGAATTGCCCATATTTATACGTACATTCATATAAATAATCAGATATATTATATTTTTAAATTTCAATGTGAAATATAAAAACCCTAATTTAAGTTGGTATTTGTAATTAGGCTTTGTATTGTATTTTACTTATATATATTGAAAACATTTTTATAAGGACTATTAGAAAATATGTTACTAAAATACAAATTTTGAATATATGTATATTTTTGAATGAATTTTTGATATAAATCAATTTTAAATTATTATTTTGATTCAAATATGTATATCAAGTAACATAAACCTATTATTTTTTAATATATTATATAATGAACTTCCAATTTTTTTAATAGCATACACTAATTACTTTTTTTTTCATAACTTGTTGCTACGTATATTTCCAAATATAAATAATATGTGTTGTGAAACAAGAAAGTACTTCTACTTTATTTAATAAGATAGATAAATAAATAACTGATATGAGTCTGTATAGTTGATGCCAAAAAAAAAATAACTCAAAAAAAAAAATAGATAAATAAATATCCCCGCGCAATTTAATTCAATTCACTATGGGCCTTTAATGGGCTAATACTGGGCTTTATGTTACGGACAAACCTCTCTACTCCACCTCCGTCTATAACAAAAGACGGACTCGACGGAGCTAACGGAAAAGTAACTGATCCGAGCGTGGAGCGAATGACGGTTGAGCGTTCTTCAGTATCAGCGATTATGGCGGAAGAAGAGAATCTCGATCCTAACACCGCGAACCATTGCCCTATCCAGAAGCATTTACCGGCGATTAAGGCTATCCGCGGCGGCGAAGAAGGTGCGTCGAAGGAGCAAAAGATCACATGCGGCGGAAACGGCTATGTGTGGAAGAAATCGAAATCAACCACCGTAATCCAACATTCACACTCCTTCCAGAGTTCTTGGACCTTCTGGTTCGATACTCCTTCCTCGAAATCGAATCAAGCCACATGGGGAAGCTCTTTGAGAACCTTGTACACATTCGCTACCATCGAGGAGTTCTGGAGGTGAGCTTTACGTTGAATCCATCTCGTAGGGCAGAATCAAGTGGTATCGGTAGTCTTTACTTAGGAGTAAACGTCAGAGATATTGAATCAGCTTCTAGGTTTTGTGTGTATTCCTTTTTCAGAGTTTTAGGTTTCTTGAATCTTAAGGTATCTTGTTATTCTGCCATGGATGAGTTCAAAGCATTGTTTGTTTAACTATTTGATGCAGTCTTTACAATAACATCCATCCTCCAAACAAGTGGGTTCACGGGTCGGATCTCTACTGCTTCAAACATGAAATCGAACCCAAGTGGGAAGATCCTGTTTGTGCTAATGGAGGAAAGTGGACTATGATGTTCCCTAAGGCTACACTGGAATCCAATTGGCTTAACACGGTATTGTCACTTCTCACGAGTTCGGTGTAGTTTTACTGAGGCAATAATGTTGCTTGTTGGATGCATTTTGTGATTGATGTTTTTGATCTCTGCTACTTGTTTTAGTTACTTTCGTTAGTTGGTGAGCAATTTGAGCATGGAGAGGAGATTTGCGGGACAGTTTTGAATTTCAGAACGAGAGGGGATAAGATCTCTATATGGACCAAGAACGCTGCTAATAAGGAAGCTCAGGTAGACCATTGATATTTGTTTTCCCTAAGGCTACAATTGAAGCTTGTTTTTGAGGTCCCTAAGTGCTTAAGCATACACTAAGAGGGAGAGACTAGACGATTAAGATAATTTTATCCTGGTTTGCTTCATAGGAAACACATACATTGGCTTAACTTTGGGGAAATCTTATTGTTGCTGTTACATGCAGATAAGCATTGGGAAACAGTGGAAGGAACTTGTTGGTTGCAATGAGACAATCGGATTCATCTTTCATGTAAATATTCTTCAACATCTTTTGTAATGTTGTTTTAAAACTGCATTGGATTGTGCTGTTATTGTGACTTGTCCAATGTTTATTTTCAGGAGGATGCAAAGACTCTTGATCGTAATGCTAGACCTCGCTATACTGTATGAGATTCAGTTCAGCGGTTTACTTGTCAGCTTCCCGGTAAAGAAAAAGAAGACTCAAAAGGGAAGTCTTATGAGACAATATATGACCTTTAGTTGCTTCTGATTCTATCTTTCAGTGTAACAAGACGCACAGTTTGTGTTTGAGGTGATTTAGCGTTCCCACTTGCAAACTTGAAATGGGTTTTAATCAAAATGTATATGATATTAGTAATTTTCATAGTGATATAAAGAAAAAAGTAAGAATTTCTTACGTTACTAGTTACTACTTGTCACTGTTATATCTTTTTGTTAAGTAAATAAATAAGTCGATGACGGAAAGAAAAGAAGTAAATAAATAAGTTAACCTGACAACATTTCCCCGCCAAAACACAAACATTTGATTTGTTTTTGTGTGATAATAACAGAATGTACGGAAACAATCTTTTGAAACATCAAAGTTTAGAGTTTTGGATATTAAAGAAAAGAAACCATTCTTGGATTTTGATTTGAAGCGAACAAAGAAGGAAGAGAGGATAAAAAAGAATAAGAGAGAAGATTGTTAGCACTGAAACAAGAAGTCGAAGGAACTTGATAGGAGAACATACTCTCAAGTAAATGGGAGACGACGCTCGAGAGAGTAAGCGACAAGCTCGGAGAAGAGAGTCGAGATCCATGGAAGAAACCAAGGTACATAAAAAATAAACTGATCGCAAACCATTAGAATGGTCCTTACAAGTGAAGTTAGTATCTAGAGAAAAGATTTGATGAGAAGACGCCATGTAAACAGAGTCCAGCTCTGTTCATGCGAAGGGTGGTGTTTTGATTTAGGCGTTTTGATTGTCCGGAACGAAATCCGGATTTTAGGCCTGAGCGAAGACACGATAACAAAGAGTCGTACACAGACATTAAGAGACGGACAAGTCATGAAAAAGATTCGAAATCCTTGCTACTGAAGAAGAAGAAGAAGAAGATGGTAAAGAAACTAACTTTTTTTTGGGTGTGTTTTGGTTTGATTCAACGTTTCTATTTTGAATCTTGGTTATCCTTGTCAGGCTACAAATCTTGATCGGGAAAGGAGTGAACCCAAAACGGCATCTGACGAGAGAACCCCAAGTGACTATCCAGTTCGTCCAGGTCAAAGTAGTTGTAGGAGTTATCTACACAGTGGTCTCTGTGTCCGTGGAAGCAATTGTCTTTTCAATCATCCTCGTTGTAAGGTACACATTCGACTTAAGCTTATGGATCCTTGTAGCAAAAGTAACACAATCTTCATTTAGAATGATAGTTTCCTCTTTGTCTTATCTGCAGTTCTTTCTGAGAGGATTTTGTAAGGACGGCTCGGCTTGTAAATTTCTTCACGCAAGGGACAAGGAGGCTCCTATGCGTCAAGCACTTTCATCAAATGAGAAAAAAAATTCCCCAAAGGAAATGGATGGTGAAGAACCTATGCGTCAGGTAATTTCATCGCTCTGGTTACTATTATTTTTCATCCAAATGTGAAAAATACTTTAACTGAGTGTCTTCTCTAGAGTTCGAGAAGGCAGGAAACAGAGTCAGACTACGGGCAAGAGGAGAAGGAAACTAAGGATTGGGTGTTCAATATAGAGAAGAAGTATAACCTAAGCCTAAGTCAAATATGTGATGGTATAGTGGCTGGTTACAAGCGAGCCAAGATGGTAAAGAGATTTAAATTAAAGACTTAAATTTTTTTTTTCTTATTTTGCTTTACCTCTCCTTAACTTGGCTCATTACTTTTTTTATTCAAACAAATAATCGTAGGAGAAGGAACTGAAACAGATAGAGAAGACTGAGTGGCAGAGGAGAGAGGCTCAACGGAATGTGAAGGAACATAGACAGAGAGAGGGGCAGAGGAGAGAGGCTCAAGAGAATGTGCAGGAACATAGACAGAAAGAGACCAGTGGGTGTCAGAGATATTCTGAGAAGAAAAGGAGAGAGGCTCAAGAGAATACGCAGGAACGAAGATTTGTGGTAAACTTGTAACTAAAAACAAGATCTGTTTATGTTTGTTTTTTTTTACTTGGTATCATTTGAATCATTGTTTTGGGATTTTACTTTTTTTTTAATCTCAGGAGATACCAGGGAATCACAAGGTAGATGCACATGGTCAAGAGTACAATCTGCAAGTAAGGAGAAAGAGAGAGAGCATTGAGTGGCAGACGAGAGAAGCTCAAGAGATGGGAAGGAGAAAGTCTAAAGCGTTTTCTGAGGAACAGAGAGTAAAGGTAAAAGAAACTGAATGGAGAGATCTGATTCTCTTCTTCACTGTCATTGCAAGTTGAAAAGACAACGGTACCTTGCTTTGTTATACACACTGGATTTTCATTTCATATACTTAATTCTCAGGACAAGATTGACGAAAAGAGACAGGGAGATGTGGAGAAGCTGGAGATAGAGGCTGAAGAGATTTCTGACGAACAAAGATTGAAGGTAGAAAAAAACGGAGGGAGGCTAGTTTGAGACTTGAGTCAGGTGTTTGAATTTGAATCATCAAACATTTTCTCTCAATTGCTTTTTTGAAATCTGATCTTATGTCCATTTGAAGAATGGTTCCGATATATATATATATATATATATATATATATATATATATATATATATATCAGTCATTCCATTTGTAAAAAAGACGAGCTTTATATCATTATTTTGACTTCTACTAATCCATGGTTGTAATAAGAAGATAGTTCGAGTCATTCCCTTTACGATTTCAATTATGGTTGGAAGAAAGTGGAATTCAAAAAACTAAAATAAAATACATTACAATTTGGTCTCACAAATATACATTTATTTTGTAAAATGTATTTGAAGCTATTATTTATTGCCGTAACCACCATAATAGTTGTTCAAGAAACAAAATCCGATTTTTTAGAGAACGAGAAACATTTTCCCTCCAAAAAAAGTCAAGTGGTACGTATTATAAAAAAAAGGTACGCAAATGGAAAAACTAGCTTGCTAAGCAAGAAATTTTTTAAAAGAATCAACTTTAGAGTTTGCATAAGAGAAGAGAGAAACCAAAAAAAAAACAGTAAGAACCCAGAGAAGAGAAGAGAATCGAAGAGGCTAAAGGAACTTACTCTGCAGGAACAGAGTCGGTTTCCATGGAAGAAACCAAGGTAAAACTCAACCAAAATTTACTCTGGTGTTAAAAACAGAGTCGAACTATGTATGTTCTTTGTCAAGAAGGGTGATGTTTTTGATTTTCGTTTTGATTCTCAGGAACGGAATATGGATCTGAGGTCGAGTAAATCTGATGTTAGAACTGATCGGAGACACAAAAGGGATCCAAGAATCTGCGCAGAGAAGAGGGTAAAGAAACTGAACAAGAACTTACTCTGTTATGTTCTTTACTGTAGATTAGTGTATATGATGAATCAAGAATACAACGAATTTCTCAGGACAACAAAGACTCCGGTTTAAGAATAAACGAATCTCATCAGACTCACGATCACAAAGAGTCGTACGCAGACATACAGAGAGCGAGAGGTGTTGAGATGCAACAGCAGGGAAGCCATGAATCAGAGTCCAAGAATAAGGTAAAAAGAAACAGTGGTTATCAAGTTCATCCAGGTGAAAGAATCTGCCCGAGTTATCTACAGACAGGTCTCTGTGAACATGGAAGCAATTGCCTTTTCAATCATCCTACTTGTAAGGTACACAACTTCTTTTGATTTTTCTCAAATCTATAACTACTTCCATTGGTCCTTGTAGCAAAAGTAACACAAACTTTATTTGAGTCTTTACTTGCAGTTTTCTTTTTGTTTTGTTTTGAACATTTACTTTCAGTTCTTTCGGAGAGGATTTTGTAAGGACGGGTCAGATTGTAAATTTATTCACGCAAAGAACAATGAAGCTCTTCGTTTACCTAATACTATGCGTCAACCACTTTCTCACCCAAAGGACAGGGATGGTGCAGAAACTATGCGTCAGAGAGATAACACTGAGTGGCAAAGGGGAGAGGCTCAAGAGAATGTTCATGAACATAGACAGAGAGACATCACTGAATGTCAGAGATATTATGAGATGGGAAGGAGGGACGCTCAAGAGATTGTTGTGAAGCAACATAGACAGAGAGACATCACTGAGTCTCTGAGATATTTTGAGATGGGAAGGAGAGACGCTCAAGTGATTGTGCAGCAACATAGGCAGAGAGAGGCCAGTGGGCGGCAGAGATACCTTGAGGAGGAAAAGAGTGAGGAGGCGCAGGAGAATGATCAGGAACAAAGATTGATGGTAAACTAAACTGAAACAAGATCTGTTTTCTGATTCATGTTGTCTGGTTTTTTCTCCGGGTTATATATGTTGTTTACTATAATATTATTCTTATCACACAAAATGTGAAAGACTTAAAATGAGTTTCTTCTCCATGTCATTAGCATTGTCTTTTATGTATTTTGATACTGATCAGGTTACACCTTTGGATGGGAGATTTGATGAGAGAAGACATGAAACAGAGTCAAGCTCTATGGCAGAGAAGAGGGTAACTTTAACTAAATATCATCTCTTTATATCTTTACTGTTTTAAATTACTTATATAGGGATATGTTAATTCTCAGGAAGAATTATTCACGAGTCTCCAGAGCGTGTTTAAAGATGTAATTGATGATATAGCGGCGGGATACGAGCGAGTGGGGACCGAACATGGAGAGGGAAATGTTGGGAGGCAGAGGGTAGAAGCTGAAGAGATTGTCCAGGAACAGAGTAATAGAGATGGCGATGTGCTTTAAGAGGAAACAGAGTTACGAGACACACCAAAGAAGAACTATCAGATTGTTTGGGATTCAAGAAACCGATACATGTTGGGAAGATTTAGCTCAAACTTTTCGTAGTTTCAATCTTGTGATTTATTATCCATTGTTTTTTTCTTAGGTCGGTTGATCACTCACTTCGTACATTTGCAAAAAAAAAAAAGTATAGCTAAATACAGTTCCGAAAAGTAGTGTAGTCAATCGCATCCCCTATATATTAAAGGAGAAGCATTACAACATATTTTGTAGCCACATGTCTTCACCACAATCATTCTTAGAATCTTTAGAAAAATATGTTGGTCCATAGAAATATATAATAAGCTTTTTATTAAACTAACCATAAATTAATCATAAATGTTCTTCATTGTTTCCTTAAATAAAAATCACGGAATTACCTAATGTGGCTAAAGTATATATATGACAATTAATGATTTTGAATAATAAAGATTTGATAAAATTTAGTCTATTTTCTATCATTTTTTAAAATTTTAACTTATTAAAATAAATTAAACAACCACATTAACTATATAATAAAAATTTAGATTTTTTCGTATATGTTATATTTTGAATTTTAAAAAACGAATACAAATGGCTAAAGTTGTTAAAAAAATCACATTAAAATTTTTGTGATCCATGGTTTAAAATTTATGTTATAACAAGATACAAATGATTACAAAATTACATAAATAGGAAATCTCATATAATAAATATTATATATATGTATATTAATATTTTTCAAAAATAAATTATATACCATATAAAATACATATTTGTTTTAATTTTGAATTTGTTTTGAATTCTTTTGATAAACATTTTCAACAATTATTGACAACTTAAAATTAAGATTTTAAATTTTGCATGGATTGTTTTTAAAATTATGAACTACTAAAACTATTAAACATCCCACATTTTTTTAATTATTATCATTGATTAAAAATATTTGTTATAAAGTAATACAAGTGATCAAAGATAATATGAGTATAAAATATTTTTTAACAGATGTCAATGTTAAAAATGTACTATATATCTTAATATCATTTAAAATTAATTTTATATCATATAAAATATAAAAAAATGTTTGTCTGGATTAATAAAATTTATTTAAGTATTTGTACCAATTTAATTATATATATGTAATAGTTACTAAATTTTTAATTATTAATGTATATTTATTATTTCATAATATGTAAAAAATAGATAATACTTAAAAATAATTTATATATAATATTCATCCCGCGCAAGGCGCGGATCTTAACCTAGTTAGTATGAAAGTAGAAATAGATTCTGATCATATCTAAAATTTAGACGCCAATATTCTTGTATTTTTTTACTAAGAGAAAGAATCATATACGTATTAGTAAAGTTATTTGGTATGCTGAAAATGATCGTTTGAAATGCAATTTATGATGTTGAAACTCTCTTGCTCTATTGGTTTAACTAAATACTAGATTTCCACCCGCACAACCGTGCGGATATATATTTTCACATTTATATATATAAATATGAGTCATTCTTGGGTTCACTCCCTAGGGTGAACCTCTAGGTTCACTAACCAATAGGATTTCATTATTTCAAATTCGATATCTTTTAAAAAAGGAAACAAAATATTCTCAAATTATATTATGTTTTTAAAATAAAAAAAGATAATAGTTACAGAAAAAAAATTAAAAAAAAATATTTTTAATGTTCTCAACAAAATACTAAACCCTAAATCCTAAACCCTAAACCCTTGGATAAACCCTAAACCCTTAGGTAAATCCTAAACCCTTGGGTAAATCCTAAACCCTTGGGTAAATCCTAAACTCTTGGGTAAATCCTAAACCCTTGGGTAAACCCTAAACCCTTGGATAAATCCTAAACTCTAAATAAAAAACACTAAAACCCTAAACGCTTGAATGTTTTAGTGTATAGTGATTTTGATTTAGAGTTTTGGATTTATCCTAGAGTTTAGGGTTTATCCAAGGGTTTAGGGTTTAGGATTAAGGGTTTAGGGATTAGAATTTAGGATTTAGGGTTTAATGTTATGCTGACGACGTAAAATATTTTTTTTTGTAATTATTACTATTTTTTTTTTACTTTTTAATTTTAAAAACATAATATAATTTGACAATATTTTGTTTCCTTTTTTAAAAGATATCGAATATAAAATAAAAGAATCCTATTGGTTGGTGAACCTAGAGGTTCACCCTAGGGGGTGGACCTAAGAATAAGTCTATAAATATTTGTTTTACATAATTATTATATATTTTTAATGTTACTCACATATTTAAATGTTTGTATAATTATATCAAATATAATAATTTTATAGTTTTCATGCTGTAAATTAAAATCATCACAAATATGTTGCTTATTATATATTTGTCTTATTGAATTTGCATTTGATTACTAAACTAAAATTTTTAATGCATGAAACAACATATATGAAAACAATTTTGTATTTAATTTATTATAATCATGATCCGTAATTCAAATCGCTAGATTTTTTTAGTATTTTTTTAATGTTTATTAATTTTATATAATAAATTACTGTATATTAAAAAGTTTAAGATAAGTTAAATTTTTATACATGTATTATATAGTTTACTAATATCAACCCGTTCTACCAATATATTATATTTTTAGCACAAATATTTTATATTTATGAAAATAAAATATGTTAACTTATCAATTTAAAATAATTTTATCATATTTTGTTCAATATAACATTTTTTAAAATGATAGATATTATTATAAAATTGATAAAATATGATATAATTTTATTCTTTTAGTAACATTTCATTACTAATTACAAAATTAGTTGAAAATATTTATATTCAATTTATGACAATTAAGATCTTGTTATAATCGTTTTCAAGAGTTTTTTTAGAATTTTAATTTTTTTTTTAAAAAAAATTAAAAGATATAAAAGATATTATGGTTAAAAGTATTATGTATATTAGTATTAGTGATATACATTTAATATAAAATTTAAATGATGGTCCAAATAAAAATACCACTCATCAAAAAATCATGATTTTTATTTTATTAGAAAACAAATTTGAAAAAAATTAAAATTAAAATAAATATTTATTTCTAACAAAATCTTTTAAAAATATTAGTAAATGTTTTTGTGAAATTAATTAATTTCATTTTATTTAAATTTTCGTTTATAAACCAAAACTATATTCAATTTTAATTTCTAATTATATTTTATGATAATTTAAATTAAAACTAACTAATTTTGAAAGTAAATTTAAAAAGATTTTAAGAAGATTTTAAAAAGATTTTGTTAGAACATTTTAAATATATTCATTTGTATTTCAAATAAAAAGATAAAAATATTAAAAGATATAATAATGAACTTATGTTAAATATGATATTTTTTAGGAATGGTCCAAACTAAAAAAATCACACATGAAAAGAAGTCATAACTTCTGTTTTAATATATAAGATTATATTTTATGATAATTTAAATTAAAACTAACTAATTTTGAAAGTAAATTTAAAAAGATTTTAAGAAGATTTTAAAAAGATTTTGTTAGAACATTTTAAATATATTCATTTGTATTTCAAATAAAAAGATAAAAATATTAAAAGATATAATAATGAACTTATGTTAAATATGATATTTTTTAGGAATGGTCCAAACTAAAAAAATCACACATGAAAAGAAGTCATGACTTCTGTTTTAATATATAAGATTCATTAATGTTTCTATACCATGAAGTATGAATTTTAATTTCTAGGGAAAGAGAACTATATGAATATAAATGTTACAAGAGATCTTCAAAGAGTACTTCTATTACAAACTATAAAAATATTATATAGACAAATATACAACTGATAATTTTAATAGTATACTCCATCATAAATTATGAAATATTCACTCATGACATAGCACTTTTACTTATACTATATTAGAGAGATCTCATGCAAGCTTTTCTCTATTAATTATATATTTCATCTTATGTGAAACTTGAAATTCGGACCTCCTAATATATAAATATTAATAAACTTATGATCAAACCACATAGCTGATTTCCTCTTGTGTTACATCTTTAACCCATTGTTTTCACTCTTAAGGAAATAGATTTTGGATTCAGAACAAAAACGTAGAAACCAAAGAACTAATATTAACAGTAGGCCAAAAAACAATTATCCCATAAATCCTACAAATTTATGTTCTGTAGATATATAAAATTGTGGGATCTGTTGAATAATTGTAACTTTTTAACAAATAATTGTAACTTTAAGAAGTAAAATTTTAATTTTAACAAACAGCTGGGGTACTCAAGCATCTCCTGCGAGTTTGATTCAGCGCAAATCATCCAAGATGTTAACTCTCTTTCAACAGTTTTGGAACTTTATGGCATCACTGCCGATGTTAGCTCTATGGTCACCTCTTTTGTTTTATCTCTTTTTGCTGGAGCTATCGTGTGCGTAACAGTGTTGCTGATAGGTTAGTGAAACAGGTCTTGGCCGATGAGCTTGTCTTTATGTCTATCACCTAACTTTGAGAATCATTTAATATAGGTTTGTGTTAAAAAAACAGCATTTTAATAAAATAACAATTAATTATTGTTTTAGAATGATAATTTAATTGAGTCAACAACATTTCTCTCCATTTGGTTTATAAAACATCAAATCGAAGAATATATTTTTATTGGGACCATAGACAATTTAATAAAAACTTTAATAACTTAATATTTATAATTAAAGAGATATAAAAAAAGTATGTGTATTAACTTAAAACTGGGGATACAAATTTGGGGGCAACACCAAATGTTTTATTGATTTATGCCTAGGACCGCCCATGATTCTTATTAGAGCTGTTTAAGTTAGTTTTCTTCTGATGAACCCCACAGTAGGGTTGGATCTGGGCACAACCTAATAAAATATCGGCCTTCGTCAGAGACGTCAACCATAGCGTGCTTTTCATAGTTTGATTGGCTCTCCTTGCTGCTTTCGATATCGACTTCTGGGGTTTTGAGGATAACCCATGTAATGGCGTCAACTGCTTTCAAGGAGCTTTCTCTTGTCGGTTCGGTCGCTTGTTTTTCAAGGAGTTTCACTTCTCCTTCAGTTCTTCATTTCCCTTCTCCCAAGCTTCAGCAGATAACTTCTTCATTTACTTGCTGTCTCTGCCGCATCCTTTGTGTCGTGCAGCCGGATGGGGAGCTGCATTTACCGGCTGCACTTGACAGTAACTTGTGCTTTCACTTTCAGCGGTGTTTCCTCAGGTCTAAATTTTTGTCGTCTGCTACGTTAGCTTGAGCCCGTTTTTCAGCTTCTTCCTCCTCTAGTGGAGCTCCAGTCGCCTTTGTCGATCCCTGCTTGAGCCATTTTGGTGAGTGCTTGACTGAACTTGCCTCTAGCTATTCTCTTGATGGTCTGGTTACTCTAGTTGTCAGGAAGTGCTTGGGTGGGGAATTTAATTTGATGTCTCTTGTCCTATAATGTTTATTAACTTCAAAGTTCATCATCCTTGGCAAGCTTTGAGTTAATCTCTTTGTGTCTTGAGGGTTTTTTAAAACTTTTTGCCGCTCCTAAGATTCAGAATGGCTCTAGAGTAGAATCTGGTTGCGATCCATTTTGTAACCAAAACTTCTTGATTAATGACATTTACAATTTAGCAAATAAAAGTTATCGGTCTTCGTTTTGAAAAAATTCTGGAAGTTTTTTATATGAGTACTGTATATAGATTTCCAAATTGCAAAAAAAATTTATTAGGTTATTAAAAATGTTTATAGCTTCTAAAATTTCACATCAGGCCAGGGCCCAGATAAATTCTGAATCAGAGAGGCATATCAGAACTAGCCAACGAGGGTTTAAGAAAAAGAAGGCGATGGGTTTTAGGAGGAATCAATAAACGATGGACTTACGTTCAAAATAAAAAACATGGACTACACTCCGGATCCTTTGGTCACAAGGAATGCAATGCAATGTATCTTTTGGTTAAGAGATTAATGAAAGTAAAATGCAATGTATCTTTAATTCGTTATTTTGACCTTAACAAAAGTAATATTAGCGCACTAATTTTCAAAAATAAATAGAAAAAGTTTCAAAAGTATGTTCTTTTGAAACTTTCAGAAAATCATCAAAATTTTATGTCTAGATTTTTTCCCTTTTGTTTCCCATTTTACTTATGACCATTCCAATCATTCTTTCAATATGCCAATCAGACATTAGTTGCATCTTTACATTCAGAAATCGGTTTGATATTTTTATTTCCTACTGGAAATCTGACGGATTAACTCGAAACGATCTTCTTGATCTGTTAGTTAACAAGCAAAGCGATCTTGTAGGGGTTGAAAGACGAGAGTGCCTGCCCTTTTCTTTCAGGTGGGACTTTCTCACCCTTCTTGGTTCCTGCAATTCCTTATGTGTAAATCAATGAATTTCTGTGTTAAATACTTGTAAAATGACAACTAATTTATGGTGATTTGGTTAGACAAATTGGAGACATATATTATACTTTATTAGATAAATCCAAAGTTGGACTAATCGTTAGTATTGTTAGCCTAAATATTAGTTGGATTTCGGCCCATACATTTTATAGTTAATAGAGAAAAAAAGAAAAACGCATCGTTTTATCTAATATTATGTGTCGTTTATTCTAGAAATCAACTTAATTTGGGAGTGGATTGGGGGGGGGGGGGGGGGGTTATAAAGCATAAAATGACACAAGTAATCATTTAGAAAATAAAATTAGGTGATGCCCAAAAAATTAGGTTTTTCATTGTCATTGAGCAAGGATTTTGCTTTTGAAAGCGATTCAACATTTCTGCTATAAGGGTAAGTTTGTGACTTGTTATGAAATTGATCGTTGATCGTATATTATATAGTGATTTATGTATTGAGAGGTTTCTTCGAAAGGCTGACGACTAAAATTGCGAAGAATCGTCATCAATTTGAACCCTTTTCGTAAATTTTATAATATGATTCTATTATGACATTTATGGTATGAGGGAAACAGAAAATCATTAAATATGCACATCTTGGGAATTCTGATTGATTACAAGTACCACTGTTATTTTTCAAAAATTTTAGATTTTTGAATTAAGAAAATGTAAGAAGTCAATGTGGGTTAGAGGCTAGCGTACTGAAAAATTACCATACTAGTTTGGGTCATGGATCAAACCCCTCAAGTGTGAAATCACGGGTGGTTTAACCGTGCTTTCTCGATAAGTATTGCAGAATGCTCTCTCGGTCTAACTTTTATAGCATTTTGAAACTTGAAATAATCATATCACTTTATTGTTGCTTATGTATCCAGTGATTAAAAATCAGTATAGTACTAATGATTATATGATGTTTAAATACCTTTAGCATGATGGTGGAATCAAGTGAGTATCCAGTTCGTCCTGGTATAAAAGATTGTCAGTTTTATCTAAGAACTGGTAGATGCGGCTACGGAGAAAATTGTTGCTACAATCATCCAAAGGTAAGAAATAAAAACTATCGATTTAGCTTACTATAAGTTGCATTGTCCCTTATGGCTTACTGCGTTGAAACATTTTAATAGGAGACACCAAGAGGGAAGATTAATATGCCAAAGTGTAAGGTACGAGTGCATACTGTAGAATGAATAAAACTATATTTTGCTGAGCGCGATGCAGTTGAATTAAGCTTATTGTCCATCTACCAAAACGAAGATAAGTTGTTCTACTTTTTAAACCATTTAAGAGGTAATAATTTGCTCCTATATATGCAAAATTCGTTTCAGTTTTTTCTGAGAGGAAAATGTAAGAACGGCTCACATTGTGATTTTGATCACTCAAAGGAAGGGGATCGTGCAGAACATACGCGTCAGGTAATTTCATCGCAGTAACTTTACTATTCTTATCAGCCAAATGTGAAAGACTTATCTGAGTCTCTTCTTCAGGGCCAGAAAAGATACAGAACTGAGTCAACGTCAAGGTCAAGTCCAAGTCCAGAGAAGAGGGTAACTAAATGTCATCTTTTATACTTTTGATTTTACTGTGATCCAAGAGAAAGATTCTAAGAGAATTTGCAGAAACATAGGCAGGGAGATATTGAGAAGCAGAAAACAGAGGCTGAAGACATTCCGCAGGGAGAAAAATTGAGGGTAAGGAAAAATAAATCAAAAGAATGATAATGATCAAAAGAAACTAGTAGTAGATGAAACAGAGTACCTGTCATTTACTGTTATTTCTCATTTGCATTACTTATTCTCACAGGAGATGCAAGAGAATGATAATGATCAACAGAAACTAGTGGAACAGAGAAAGAGAGATATTGAGAGGCAGAGGAGAGAGGCTCGTTTGAGTCTTGAGCAGGTTTGAATTGACTCATCTAACATTTCTCTAAATTGGTTTTCTGAAATATCACATGAGAGTTTTTTTGAACTTGGTTTTCTATAGATCAAACCAACAGTTTATTTTGATGAAGCCATTCGCATCAGAGAGATATTAGCAGAATTTGGATTCATACATACAGAAGGCGATGGATTATAATAGTTACGAGGATACAAAAGAGAATTCCAGCTTCTTGGAACACAAGAAACTGATGCGTTGTGAAGCTTTCGTTTTTTTAACCTCGTGGTTGTTGTATTGATTAAACTACCGAATAAATACTGAGATTGGGATACATTTGAGCATATATGCTCTGGAGATAAGCCAGTAAAAACAAATAATAGATCAAAAAGTTAAATATCATAAACTTTATTTTATCATTACAATTTATAATCATAAACTTCTATATACTGCATTTCTGGTTTGATCATAAATACATATTTTTGAAATCTATTATTGTTAACCTCATTTATAAACATAATAACTAATATATTTTAAATACAGTTAGTTCTTATGTACCTCTTATTTGGTCAGTTGAATTGGATTAATCTATTCTATTAAAATGGAGTCATTAAAATAAAAAAAACTATTGTACAAGTTTGTTATAGTTTTAAACCAATTCCTTAGCAACTTAACAAATAAAACTAAACTAGATTTTGACCCGCACGCCCGCGCAGATGTATTTTTTTTAAAAATATGATGTTATTTGTTTTTATGTCACTATTTAAGGTTGCGCACAAAACTCGAAATCGAAGAATCGAACTGATCCCAATCCGAATAAGTAGTACCAAATCCGAACCAAAATTGATAAATATCTGAATTATTCAAAATTATGGTATTTGAAAAACTGAAACCTAATCCGATCTGAACCGAAGTATTTTGGGTATCCAAAATAGATTTATATACCTATATATTAATTATTTTTAGATTTAATATATATAAAAACATCCATAATATATATATGATACTTTTAAGTTCGTTTAAATACTTGATAATATATACAAATAATCAAACGTAAATATCTAAAATAGTTAAATTATATTCAAAACTCCAAAAATACTTAAATAATTATTAATTCTCTATCCAAATATTTAAATCAAACCAATTTATATGTTAAGTTAAGTACTCTGACATATGTTATTCAAATATATATGTAATATATTCTATTATTTATAGATATTTTAAAAATTAAAGCATATAATAAATTTTAATTTTTTTAAAAATAATTTAAATTGGTTATCCAAATCCGAACCGAATCTTCAAAGATCTGAACCGAACACGAAATCCCAAACAGACCCGAAAACGAACCCGAACGCCCACCCCTAATCACAATTATATATCTTATATGTGTCATCATAGGTTACAAATATGTGTTATCATATAGTTAATCGTATTTTATACATAGCATCAAATAAGTAATCTTATAATTAATAATATTTTATACGTACAATCATATTAATAATCACATATATTATATTTTTAAATTTCAATGTGAAATATAAAAACCATAATTAAAGTTGGTGTTTCAAATTGGGCTTTGTATTGTATTTTTCTTATATATATTGAAAATATTTTTATAATGTTTATTGGAAAATAAGTTAGTAAAAATCAAATTTTGAATATACGTATATTTTCTTTGACAAAAAAAAAGAATATACGTATATTTCAATGAAATTTTGATATAAATCAGTTTTAAATTATTATTTTGATTTGAATATGTATATCAAGTAACATAAGCTTATTACTTTTTAATATAATGTAATGGACTTCCAATTTTTTTAATAGCATAAGCTCATTACATTTTTTTCTAACTTACTCCTATTCATGTTTTCAAACAACATTATTTTTCTTAACTACTATCTAAGTTGCCAAACAAAAGCTTAAAGTACTTCTACTTTAATAAGATACTAGATTTCGAATGGGTGTCACTTTATAAACATATACATCTGTTGTGACAAAAAAAACATATACATTTGTTTTTACGTTATTATTGGTATATATTTTTTATTAATTAATCATATATTTAAAGTTTATATAATTTTTTTTGATACAATAATTTTATAGTGTGCATGTTTGTCTATTCAATTAATTGTTTCAAACTATTACATGTAATTGTGACTTATATATTTATCTTACTAGATTTTCTCACTAGTATATGCAAATTTCAACAAATTTGAATATTATTTGTATTTATGTTTTTTGAAATAAAATATTACCTGTAATTTTTAGTTAAATTATAAGTAATATAAATAAATATTTTATTATTTAGTAATTTTATTTGTATTTATGAACACATTAAAATATTCATCTACACTAATATTTGAACATTATTACTATTGAATATTAAACGAAAAACACTGATATATGTTTTTAATATGTTGAATTGAAAAATGTTCATGATATAATATACATACAAATTCATGGTGAGATGAAACTATTTTCTAGTAACTACTGTTGGACTCTATCAATTTAAGTTTAATGAAATTTTTAAATCTACGACCAATATAGTTGCGGGCAAATAATATACCCGTAATTTGAGTAGTAACTTTTTGAGTTATATTATTTACTATTGGAATAGATTTTTCCTTGATATTATGCTTATTGTATTCCAATAATGTTACAATAACAGAAATATAGGATTATACCATTTATATATGATTGGTGTAACAAACAACAAATATAGTTGCTGTTAAATGAATATACCCGTATTTGATGTTTTATTATTTAAAATTTATTCTAACAAATCTTTTGATAAATACTTTAACGATATTTTAATTTTCAAAAACTTTATGTTAATATTTTCACTAATTTTGTAATTAGCAATAAACTATTATTATGCATTACTATATTCAATTATCATTTATAAAATGAAAGAAAAACACTATCCTATTTTTATCTATTTTATAGTTATAATCAATCATGTTAAAATAAAATTATTATATTAAACTAAAAATGATATATTTATATTAAATTCATAAATTTTATTATTCATAAATATAAAATATTCATGTTAAAAATATAATACGATGATATAACTACTTAACATTAGCAAACTATATAATACATGTATAATATTAAGATTTTCTATATACAATAATATATCATCTAAAATGAATAAAAGTAAAAAAAAAATTATTGCTAAAATAAAAATCCAGGTTTGAAAAGCGGCCCATAATTTAGCATAAATTAAATGAAAAACAATTTTTAAATATGTTGCTTCATTCATATATTAGTTTGTCTAATAACTAAATTGTAAATACAATAAAATAAATATATAATAAGAAGCAACAAATACATATGAAAATTTTAAACAATTGATTAACTACAACATATAAACTATAAAATTATTTTAAATTATTGTATCTGAAATATTTATATTAACATTTAAATACATGATTAAATCTGAAAACAAACACCCGTGCAGTTGCGCGGATCGAGCTCTAGTCTTTTGGTTAAGAGATTAATGAAAGTACAAATGCATTGTATCTTTAATTCGTTATTTTTACCTTAACAAAAATAATACTAGAGCACTAGTTTTTAAAAATAAATAGAAAAAGTTTCAAAAGTATGTTCTGTTGAAACTTTCAGAAAATCATCAAAATTTTATGTCTAGATTTTTTCCCTTTTGTTTCCCATTTTACTTATGACCATTCCAAAGATTCTTTCAATATGCCAATCAGACATTAGTTGCATCTTTACATTCAGAAATCGGTTTGATATTTTTATTTCCTACTGGAAATCTGACGGATTAACTCGAAACGATCTTCTTGATCTGTTAGTTAACAAGCAAAGCGATCTTGTAGGGGTTGAAAGACGAGAGTGCCTGCCCTTTTCTTTCAGGTGGGACTTTCTCACCCTTCTTGGTTCCTGCAATTCCTTATGTGTGAATCAATGAATTTCTGTGTTAAATACTTGTAAAATGACAACTAATTTATGGTGATTTGGTTAGACAAAATTGGAGACATATATTATACTTTATTAGATAAATCCAAAGTTGGACTAATCGTTAGTATTGTTAGCCTAAATATTAGTTGGATTTCGGCCCATACATTTTATAGTTAATAGAGAAAAAAAGAAAAACACATCGTTTTATCTAATATTATGTGTCGTTTATTCTAGAAATGAACTTAATTTCGGAGGGGGGGGGGGGGGGGGGGGGGGGGCTATAAAGCATAAAATGACACAAGTAATCATTTAGAAAATAAAATTAGGTGATGCCCAAAAAATTAGGTTTTTCATTGTCATTGAGCAAGGATTTTGCTTTTGAAAGCGATTCAACATTTCTGCTATAAGGGTAAGTTTGTGACTTGTTATGAAATTGATCGTTGATCGTATATTATATAGTGATTTATGTATTGAGAGGTTTCTTCGAAAGGCTGACGACTAAAATTGCGAAGAATCGTCATCAATTTGAACCCTTTTCGTAAATTTTATAATATGATTCTATTATGACATTTATGGTATGAGGGAAACAGAAAATCATTAAATATGCACATCTTGGGAATTCTGATTGATTACAAGTACTACTGTTATTTTTCAAAAATTTTAGATTTTTGAATTAAGAAAATGTAAGAAGTCAATGTGGGTTAGAGGCTAGCGTACTGAAAATTTACCATACTAGTTTGGGTCATGGATCAAACCCCTCAAGTGTGAAATCACGGGTGGTTTAACCGTGCTTTCTCGATAAGTATTGCAGAATGCTCTCTCGGTCTAACTTTTATAGCATTTTGAAACTTGAAATAATCATATCACTTTATTGTTGCTTATGTATCCAGTGATTAAAAATCAGTATAGTACTAATGATTATATGATGTTTAAATACCTTTAGCATGATGGTGGAATCAAGTGAGTATCCAGTTCGTCCTGGTATAAAAGATTGTCAGTTTTATCTAAGAACTGGTAGATGCGGCTACGGAGAAAATTGTTGCTACAATCATCCAAAGGTAAGAAATAAAAACTATCGATTTAGCTTACTATAAGTTGCATTGTCCCTTATGGCTTAATGCGTTGAAACATTTTAATAGGAGACACCAAGAGGGAAGATTAATATGCCAAAGTGTAAGGTACGAGTGCATATTGTAGAATGAATAAAACTATATTTTGCTGAGCGCGATGCAGTTGAATTAAGCTTATTGTCCATCTACCAAAACGAAGATAAGTTGTTCTACTTTTTAAACCATTTAAGAGGTAATAATTTGCTCCTATATATGCAAAATTCGTTTCAGTTTTTTCTGAGAGGAAAATGTAAGAACGGCTCACATTGTGATTTTGATCACTCAAAGGAAGGGGATCGTGCAGAACATACGCGTCAGGTAATTTCATCGCAGTAACTTTACTATTCTTATCAGCCAAATGTGAAAGACTTATCTGAGTCTCTTCTTCAGGGCCAGAAAAGATACAGAACTGAGTCAACGTCAAGGTCAAGTCCAAGTCCAGAGAAGAGGGTAACTAAATGTCATCTTTTATACTTTTGATTTTACTGTGATCCAAGAGAAAGATTCTAAGAGAATTTGCAGAAACATAGGCAGGGAGATATTGAGAAGCAGAAAACAGAGGCTGAAGACATTCCGCAGGGAGAAAAATTGAGGGTAAGGAAAAATAAATCAAAAGAATGATAATGATCAAAAGAAACTAGTAGTAGATGAAACAGAGTACCTGTCATTTACTGTTATTTCTCATTTGCATTACTTATTCTCACAGGAGATGCAAGAGAATGATAATGATCAACAGAAACTAGTGGAACAGAGAAAGAGAGATATTGAGAGGCAGAGGAGAGAGGCTCGTTTGAGTCTTGAGCAGGTTTGAATTGACTAATCTAACATTTCTCTAAATTGGTTTTCTGAAATATCACATGAGAGTTTTTTTGAACTTGGTTTTCTATAGATCAAACCAACAGTTTATTTTGATGAAGCCATTCGCATCAGAGAGATATTAGCAGAATTTGGATTCATACATACAGAAGGCGATGGATTATAATAGTTACGAGGATACAAAAGAGAATTCCAGCTTCTTGGAACACAAGAAACTGATGCGTTGTGAAGCTTTCGTTTTTTTAACCTCGTGGTTGTTGTATTGATTAAACTACCGAATAAATACTGAGATTGGGATACATTTGAGCATATATGCTCTGGAGATAAGCCAGTAAAAACAAATAATAGATCAAAAAGTTAAATATCATAAACTTTATTTTATCATTACAATTTATAATCATAAACTTCTATATACTGCATTTCTGGTTTGATCATAAATACATATTTTTGAAATCTATTATTGTTAACCTCATTTATAAACATAATAACTAATATATTTTAAATACAGTTAGTTCTTATGTACCTCTTATTTGGTCAGTTGAATTGGATTAATCTATTCTATTAAAATGGAGTCATTAAAATAAAAAAAAACTATTGTACAAGTTTGTTATAGTTTTAAACCAATTCATTAGCAACTTAACAAATAAAACTAAACTAGATTTTGACCCCCGCGCCCGCGCAGATGTATTTTTTAAAAAATATGATGTTATTTGTTTTTATGTCACTATTTATGGTTGGGCACAAAACTCGAAATCGAAGAATCGAACTGATCCCAATCCGAATAAGTAGTACCAAATCCGAACCAAAATTGATAAATATCTGAATTATTAAAAATTTTGGTATTTGAAAAACTGAAACCTAATCCGATCTGAACCGAAGTATTTTGAGTATCCAAAATAGATTTATATACTTATATATTAATTATTTTTAGATTTAATATATATAAAAACATCCAGAATATATATATGATACTTTTAAGTTCGTTTAAATACTTGATAATATATACAAATAATCAAACGTAAATATCTAAAATAGTTAAATTATATTCAAAACTCCAAAAATACTTAAATAATTATTAATTCTCTATCCAAATATTTAAATCAAACCAATTTATATGTTAAGTTAAGTACTCTGACATATGTTATTCAAATATATATGTAATATATTCTATTATTTATAGATATTTTAAAAATTAAAGCATATAATAAATTTTAATTTTTTTAAAATAATTTAAATTGGTTATCCAAATCCGAACCGAATCTTCAAAGATCTGAACCGAACACGAAATCCCAAACAGACCCGAAAACGAACCCGAACGCCCACCCCTAATCACAATTATATATCTTATATGTGTCATCATAGGTTACAAAATATGTGTTATCATATAGTTAATCGTATTTTATACGTAGCATCAAATAAGTAATCTTATAATTAATAATATTTTATACGTACAATCATATTAATAATCACATATATTATATTTTTAAATTTCAATGTGAAATATAAAAACCATAATTAAAGTTGGTGTTTTAAATTGGGCTTTGTATTGTATTTTTCTTATATATATTGAAAATATTTTTATAATGTTTATTGGAAAATATGTTAGTAAAAATCAAATTTTGAATATACGTATATTTTCAATGAATTTTTGATATAAATCAATTTTAAATTATTATTTTGATTTGAATATGTATATCAAGTAACATAAGCTTATTACTTTTTAATATAATGTAATGGACTTCCAATTTTTTTAATAGCATAAGCTCATTACTTTTTTTCTAACTTACTCCTATTCATGTTTTCAAACAACATTATTTTTTTAACTACTATCTAAGTTGCCAAACAAAAGCTTAAAGTACTTCTACTTTAATAAGATACTAGATTTCGAATGGGTGTCACTTTATAAACATATACATCTGTTGTGACAAAAAAAACATATACATTTGTTTTTACGTTATTATTGGTATATATTTTTTATTAATTAATCATATATTTAAAGTTTATATAATTTTTTTTGATACAATAATTTTATAGTGTGCATGTTTGTCTATTCAATTAATTGTTTCAAACTATTACATGTAATTGTGACTTATATATTTATCTTATTCGATTTTCTCACTAATATATGCAAATTTCAACAAATTTGAATATTATTTGTATTTATGTTTTTTGAAATAAAATATTACCTGTAATTTTTAGTTAAATTATAAGTAATATAAATAAATATTTTATTATTTAGTAATTTTATTTGTATTTATGAACACATTAAAATATTCATCTACACTAATATTTGAACATTATTACTATTGAATATTAAACGAAAAACACTGATATATGTTTTTAATATGTTGAATTGAAAAATTTTCATGATATAATATACATACAAATTCATGGTGAGATGAAACTATTTTCTAGTAACTACTGTTGGACTCTATCAATTTAAGTTTAATGAAATTTTTAAATCTACGACCAATATAGTTGCGGGCAAATAATATACCCGTAATTTGAGTAGTAACTTTTTGAGTTATATTATTTAATATTGGAATAGATTTTTCCTTGATATTATGCTGATTGTTTTCCAATAATGTTACAATAACAGAATTATAGGATTATACCATTTATATATGATTGGTGTAACAAATAGGGCTTGGTTTGGGGCGGGTTTGGGCCGAGATATCAACAACCCGCAAAATAGCGGGCCTTGCGGGCTGAGGCTTGGTTGGTACCGGGCTCTATGCGGGACGGCCCAATGCGTACCGCGGGATGCCCTAGATCCCGCTTCCTTTCGTCATTTGCGATTCTGCCTCTTCACCTGAAAAAACAAAAAGAAAAAGATGAACGGAGAAAGCGATGACGATGTAGTTCACCTCGTGAAGAAATGGAGCTCCGAGCCTCCGACCACGGCCGTTCGATGTCCGGTGCTGACCACATAGTATTCGATCTTCACCAGAGAAGCTAAGTAGAGAAAGCTCCAACAAAGTCGATTCTTCTTCTTCGATGTCTCTTCATGAGCTTCTAAGCTTCACAGTTCAGACATGCATGTACAACTTGTAAGGTTCTTCTTCTTATCTTCACAGATCGGACATTACACGACTGTTTTTTTTAACAACTTGCTTTTGATTTTTTTTTGTCAATCTAGTGAATCAACGGAGCTTCTCTTCCTTGTCATTCCACCACCGAAGCCTCTCTTTGTCTTTGTTCCATCAGCTGAGCTCCGACGACGGTTCCATCACCTGAGCTCTGACGGCATTACCTGAGCTCCGACGCCGGCGGTTCTTACTCATGAGCTTCTCTTATAGTTTAATGATCTTTGGTCAGCAGGTAGGTGAATACTCAACTTGCTTATAGTTTAATGATCTTTTGAATGTTTATGTTTCTGATTCTGATGGTTGTACTTTTATGTATTGTGCAGTATGCGTTTAACCTGTTTTCCCTTAACGCTCCCGTTACTGAGAATGGTTACAACGAAGAGGAGATGAAACTTGTCAAAGAGACAAGGAAGATCTGGGTGAGTGTTCATTTCACTGCGATCTTTTTGTTCAAATGTTTGGTTGTGTTAAAGAGAGAGAGACTCTGTACCTTTCTTGGTCTTCGCAGAATGACACAGAAGTGAAAGTAACAGCGACGTGTATACGTGTTCCGGTAATGCGTGCTCATGCAGAGAGTGTAAATCTCCAGTTTGATAATCCTCTCGATGAGGTAATAATTATAATAATATACATTGTCTACTGAATATTTATTAGTAGTTCTTGAAGCATTGGTGGGTTTAAGTTTCCTAATGAATGTGAGTTTGAATTTTAACAACTTGGTTTGGAATTTTTTTTGTCAATCTAGTGAATCATCAGAGCTTCTCTTCCTTGTCATTCCACCACCGAAGCCTCTCTTTGTCTTCGTTCCATCAGGCTGAGCTCCGACGACGGTTCCATCAGCTGAGCTCCGACGACGGTTCCATCAGCTGAGCTCCGACGACGGTTCCATCAGCTGAGCTCCGACGACGATTCCATTACCTGAGGTTTGACGACTGTTCCATCACCTGAGCTCCGACGACGGCAGTTCTTTCTCACGGCAAGTACATGTTATGTATTTCAAACAAAAAAATAAGTTATTTTAACTTAAATCTTTGCTCTAACTCTTGAATTTTTTCATCTTCTTCTCCTCTTTGAAGTCAAGACGTGTGTTGTCTCGAGTGATGGTGAACTCGTAGGCGTTGGAGTGATGGCGAACTAGGAGGCAACCGCTCGTTAGCTTAGCAGACTCATTTCGATATAACAGCTAAGGACCTCGGGTTAGTAGACCTAGTAAGCATTGATAGGACTCACGGTTTAGCTAGAGGAACTCGCTGTTTAGATAGGACTGCTGTTTAGATAGGTTAACTCATTGTCTGGCTTAGAAGTTAGAACTCGATCATGTTGTTAGATACTTAGATGCTTGTTGTTTGAGAACTAGTAGGAATTGATAGGAATGGCTTGATCTGTTGTTAGATGCTTAATTGATAGGAATGGCTTGATATGTTGTTAGATGCTTGTTGTTTGAGAACTAGTGAGAATTGATAGGAATGCTTTGATCTGTTGTTAGATACTTAGATGCTTGTTATCTTGAGAACACGTAACTTCTATTTTTATTTTTTTTAAGTATCAAAATTTTACAAAATTTAATTTAAAAATTAACTTTAGTAAAAAACCCTACGTCCACTTAGTCACGTATAGGAGAAGTTAGAAGCAGCCGTAAGTTAAAACTTAGAATTATCAAAAAAAACCAGCAACAATAGAAACTTGAGAGACGATGGGATCATCCAGAGACGACTCAGAAGAGCAATTCAGTTTGAATACTAACTACTCGCCACCAGCTACCTGTGACTTGGGGACTCAGCAACTCATTGCCAGACTTGCTGCAGAAGAAGAAAGGGATGATCTGAGAGCTGATGAGGCTAATGATGGAAAGAAGCAAGCACGGAAAAGAAAGTTGATTAGTCTGGTCGATTCAGAAGAAGAATCTGATGTTGAAATCACACCCCCAACCCAATCGAGCAAGCCTCGCAGACAAACAACTTATGGAACAGCCAAGCGGAAGCCCATGTTACAATCCACTCTGGATGGTGGTAGTGGCTCGTCCGCACGGGCTCGTAGTCAGAAGAATATTCCCTTGAAAGCCGTGATTAGGGGAGGAAGAAGAAAGGCATCACCTCAGGCCTTGTCTAGTGAGGCGCGGAAAAAGAAGGGCTCCTCTAGTCGGTCGCAGAAGAATAAGAAGAAGATTGAAGAGGATATACCGGATTTTGATGATGATTTGGAAGAAGTTGAGTTGGACGAGGCTGAAATCAATTTGGAAGAGATGGAGAGTAGGCAATGGTCAGACGTCTGGAAGGATTTCACTGTGGTTGAAAAACCAAATGGAGATTTGAAAGCTGTATGCAATCATTGCAAGAATGAGTATGCGTGGTATTCTCACTCGCATGGAACAAGTGGGTTGAGGAGACATCGAGGGAGATGTAAAATGTATCCAAGGAATGGAGGAAGGCAGCAACAACTCAATACCGAGGGTAAAGTAGTAGCTCGCAAGTACGATCATACTGTGTTTAGGCAGTTGGTAGCAAAGACAATTGTCCAGCATGATCTACCATACTCTTACGTGGAGTATGAGAGAGTGAGAGAGACATGGAAGTATTTGAATGTTGATGTCCAATTCATCTGTCGAAACACGGCGAAATCAGATGTTTATCGTTTGTATGAAAGCGAGAGAGAGACACTGAAACGTGAGTTAGCGAGTCTTCCTGGACGAGTCTCCTTCACTTCCGACTTGTGGACATCACTGAAACGTGAAGGATACATGTGTGTGACAGCACATTACATTGATCGGAATTGGAAGTTGAACAGCAAAATCCTGTCATTCAGTGCTCTACCACCACCACATAACGGAATGAGTGTTGCGGTTCACCTTCTTGAGTCGCTGCAAGAGTGGGGTCTCGACAAGAAGGTTTTCTCTATCACATTGGATAATGCTTCAAGTAATGACTCGATGCAAGACATAGTCAAATCGCAGTTGTTGTTAAATGATGATTTGTTATGTGGAGGAGAATTTTTCCATGTCAGATGTGCTGCTCACATCCTTAACCTGATAGTGCAAGATGGTTTGAAGGTTATTGGAGGCGCTTTGCACAAAGTTAGAGAGAGTATTAAGTATGTGCTAGCATCGGAAGCGCGGGAAGAGTTGTTTGAAAAATGCGTGAATGCTGCAGGCATAACTGAAAACGCGGGTCTGATCTTGGATGTGCAGACAAGATGGAACTCGACTTACTTTATGCTTGAAAGAGCCATCAAATTCCGTAAAGCATTTGTTAAGTTGGAGACATTTGATAAGAGAGGTTATAAAGTGGCGCCTACAGCTGAAGAATGGACGCGAGCTGATAAGATATGCCAATTTTTGTGCCCTTTCGCAGAGATCACAAAACTGATGTCAGGTGCTAATTACCCCACCTCGAACTTGTATTTTTATCAAGTTTGGTCCATCCATGAGTGGCTACAAATGAATGAGTTCAGCGAGGATGAGATCGTCCGAAAAATGGTGCCACCAATGAAAGAGAAATTTGATAAGTATTGGGATGAAGTTAGTGGGGTTTTTGCAATGGCAGCAGTCTTTGATCCACGTTTCAAGCTTTCAATTGTGGAGTGTTGCTTAGGGAAGCTTGACATGAGTACACGTGATGTGAAGTTGAAGAACTTGCGCCAGAAGCTGAGTATTTTGTTCGAGTCTTACGACAAAAAATCCAAGGCTAACTCACCGTCTACGGAGCCACGTGAGACGGTTCCACAAAATGTCACTTCTGCAGGTTCCATGGGACTGTTTGGAAACTACCAAGTGAGTATTTAAAATCGTTTTTAAAGTATCAACTTTCTGTTTTTTTTTTTTAAATCGTTTCTTATTTATTTTAAGGTATCAACTTTCTGTTTTTTTTTTCTAATCGTTTGTGGTTTTTTTTCTATAATTTCATAGGAATTCTTTAAATTTCGCAAAGTCAACGGAGCTGCTACTGGAAAGACAGCTCTAGAAGCTTATCTTGATGAACCTCCTTTGGACATTGATAGTTTAGAGAGCTTGGACATTCTCCAATTCTGGAAAACTAACACTCATCGTTACGGTGATTTGGCTGCAATGGCTTGTGATCTGCTCAGCATTCCTATCACAACAGTGGCTTCAGAGTCCTCCTTTAGTATTGGGTCGCGAGTTCTTAACAAATACCGTAGCCGTTTACTCCCAAAAAATGTTCAAGCTCTGATATGCACAAGGAATTGGATCAAAGGATACGAGGCTTATGAACATGGTAAATATCACACATTATAATTACTTGTATAGTATCATTATCTTAAACACTAATCAACTGCAATTTTTTAAAATTTACAGAAGATGAAATTGATCCTGAAGAGGAGACATTGCCATCTTTTGACTCTATTGCCAATGAGGAAAATGATGATGAGGAAGTTTGATATCTTTCTTGATTTGCTGTTTTGTCTTCTTTCAATTTTTTGGATTTGTTTCAGTACTATGATTGGTTTTTTTAGCTTTTATTACATTGGTGTTTTGGTTAAGACAATATGAAGTCCAGTTGCTTTTCTTTTTGTTATCAACAGAGTGAATGTTGCTTTTCTAAACTACATATACACGACCATAATCTTATACACGACAACAAAGTCTGATCGTTGACTCTACATATACACGACCATAATCTTATACACGACCAGTGAGTGATGATCACTTTGGTTGCATTGAAGCATTTATAGAGATAAGACAAGTCTGATGGTTGACTCTCATGGTGTTTGGTGTTTTCTGTGACGTCTCGTAGAAGCAGAAGCAGCTTGAAGCAGCTAGTAGGTTGTTTTCTGTGACGTCCCGCGGGACAGCCCGCGAAGGCTTACACATTTTGCGGTACGGGATTGGGCTGCTAGTTTAAGGACCGCGTCCCGCGCGGGACGGTCCCGCCATGTACCGCCATAATAGAAACCCGCATCGGGTCGGGACGGGACGGGACGGGAGAGCCCAATTGCCATCCCTAGTAACAAACAACAAATATTGTTGCTGTTAAAGGAATATACCCGTATTTGATGTTTTATTATTTAAAATTTATTCTAACAAATCTTTTGATAAATACTTTAAAGATATTTTAATTTTCAAAAACTTTATGTTAATATTTTCACTAATTTTGTAATTAGCAATAAACTATTATTATGCATTACTATATTCAATTATCGTTTATAAAATGAAAGAAAAACACTATCCTATTTTTATCTATTTTATAATTATAATCAATCATGTTAAAATAAAATTATTATATTAAACTAAAAATGATATATTTATATTAAATTCATAAATTTTATTATTCATAAATATAAAATATCCATGTTAAGAATATAATACGATGATATAACTACTTAACATTAGCAAACTATATAATACATGTATAATATTAAGATTTTCTATATACAATAATATATCATCTAAAATGAATAAAAGTAAAAAAAAAAATTATTGCTAAAATAAAAATCCAGCTTTGAAAAGCGGCCCATAATTTAGCATAAATTAAATGAAAAACAATTTTTAAATATGTTGCTTCATTCATATATTAGTTTGTCTAATAACTAAATGTAAATAAAATAAAATAAATATATAATAAGAAGCAACAACTACATATGAAAATTTTAAACAATTGATTAACTACAACATATAAACTATAAAATTATTTTAAATTATTGTATCTGAAATATTTATATTAACATTTAAATACATGATTAAATCTGAAAACAAACACCCGCGCAGTTGCGCGGATCGAGCTCTAGTCTTTTGGTTAAGAGATTAATGAAAGTACAAATGCATTGTATCTTTAATTCGTTATTTTGACCTTAACAAAAATAATACTAGAGCACTAGTTTTTAAAAATAAATAGAAAAAGTTTCAAAAGTATGTTCTTTTGAAACTTTCAGAAAATTATCAAAATTTTATGTCTAGATTTTTTCCCTTTTGTTTCCCATTTTACTTATGACCATTCCAAACATTCTTTCAATATGCCAATCAGACATTAGTTGCATCTTTACATTCAGAAATCGGTTTGATATTTTTATTTCCTACTGGAAATCTGACGGATTAACTCGAAACGATCTTCTTGATCTGTTAGTTAACAAGCAAAGCGATCTTGTAGGGGTTGAAAGACGAGAGTGCCTGCCCTTTTCTTTCAGGTGGGACTTTCTCACCCTTCTTGGTTCCTGCAATTCCTTATGTGTGAATCAATGAATTTCTGTGTTAAATACTTGTAAAATGACAACTAATTTATGGTGATTTGGTTAGACAAATTGGAGACATATATTATACTTTATTAGATAAATCCAAAGTTGGACTAATTGTTAGTATTGTTAGCCTAAATATTAGTTGGATTTCGGCCCATACATTTTATAGTTAATAGAGAAAAAAAGAAAAACGCATCGTTTTATCTAATATTATGCGTCGTTTATTCTAGAAATCAATTTAATTTGGGAGAGGAGGGGGGGGGGGGGGGGGTTATAAAGCATAAAATGACACAAGTAATCATTTAGAAAAGAAAATTAGGTGATGCCCAAAAAATTAGGTTTTTCATTGTTTGAGCAAGGATTTTGCTTTTGAAAGCGATTCAACATTTTTGCTATAAGGGTAAGTTTGTGACTTGTTATGAAATTGATCGTTGATCGTATATTATATAGTGATTTATGTATTGAGAGGTTTCTTCGAAAGGCTGACGACTAAAATTGCGAAGAATCGTGCCTTTTCGCAAATTTTATAATATGATTCTATTATGACATTTATGGTATGAGGGAAACAGAAAATCATTAAATATGCACATCTTGGGAATTCTGATTGATTACAAGTACTACTGTTATTTTTCAAAAATTTTAGATTTTTGAATTAAGAAAATGTAAGAAGTCAATGTGGGTTAGAGGCTAGCGTACTGAAAATTTACCATACTAGTTTGGGTCATGGATCAAACCCCTCAAGTGTGAAATCGCGGGTGGTTTAACCGTGCTTTCTCGATAAGTATTGCAGAATGCTCTCTCGGTCTAACTTTTATAGCATTTTGAAACTTGAAATAATCATATCACTTTATTGTTGCTTATGTATCCTGTGATTAAAAATCAGTATAGTACTAATGATTATATGATGTTTAAATACCTTTAGCATGATGGTGGAATCAAGTGAGTATCCAGTTCGTCCTGGTATAAAAGATTGTCAGTTTTATCTAAGAACTGGTAGATGCGGCTACGGAGAAAATTGTTGCTACAATCATCCAAAGGTAAGAAATAAAAACTATCGATTTAGCTTACTATAAGTTGCATTGTCCCTTATGGCTTACTGCGTTGAAACATTTTAATAGGAGACACCAAGAGGGAAGATTAATATGCCAAAGTGTAAGGTACGAGTGCATATTGTAGAATGAATAAAACTATATTTTGCTGAGCGCGATGCAGTTGAATTAAGCTTATTGTCCATCTACCAAAACGAAGATAAGTTGTTCTACTTTTTAAACCATTTAAGAGGTAATAATTTGCTCCTATATATGCAAAATTCGTTTCAGTTTTTTCTGAGAGGAAAATGTAAGAACGGCTCACATTGTGATTTTGATCACTCAAAGGAAGGGGATCGTGCAGAACATACGCGTCAGGTAATTTCATCGCAGTAACTTTACTATTCTTATCAGCCAAATGTGAAAGACTTATCTGAGTCTCTTCTTCAGGGCCAGAAAAGATACAGAACTGAGTCAACGTCAAGGTCAAGTCCAAGTCCAGAGAAGAGGGTAACTAAATGTCATCTTTTATACTTTTGATTTTACTGTGATCCAAGAGAAAGATTCTAAGAGAATTTGCAGAAACATAGGCAGGGAGATATTGAGAAGCAGAAAACAGAGGCTGAAGACATTCCGCAGGGAGAAAAATTGAGGGTAAGGAAAAATAAATCAAAAGAATGATAATGATCAAAAGAAACTAGTAGTAGATGAAACAGAGTACCTGTCATTTACTGTTATTTCTCATTTGCATTACTTATTCTCACAGGAGATGCAAGAGAATGATAATGATCAACAGAAACTAGTGGAACAGAGAAAGAGAGATATTGAGAGGCAGAGGAGAGAGGCTCGTTTGAGTCTTGAGCAGGTTTGAATTGACTCATCTAACATTTCTCTAAATTGGTTTTCTGAAATATCACATGAGAGTTTTTTTGAACTTGGTTTTCTATAGATCAAACCAACAGTTTATTTTGATGAAGCCATTCGCATCAGAGAGATATTAGCAGAATTTGGATTCATACATACAGAAGGCGATGGATTATAATAGTTACGAGGATACAAAAGAGAATTCCAGCTTCTTGGAACACAAGAAACTGATGCGTTGTGAAGCTTTCGTTTTTTTAACCTCGTGGTTGTTGTATTGATTAAACTACCGAATAAATACTGAGATTGGGATACATTTGAGCATATATGCTCTGGATATAAGCCAGTAAAAACAAAAAGTAGATCAAAAGTTAATATCAAAACTTTTATTTTATCATTACAATTTATAATTATAAACTTCTATATACTGTCTTGCTGGTTTGATCATAAATACATATTTTTGAAATCTATTATTGTTAACCTCATTTATAAACATAATTAATATATTTTAAATACAGTTAGTTCTTATGTACCTCTGATTTGGTCAGTTGAATTGGATTAATCTATTCTATTAAAATAGAGTCATTTAAAAAAAAACTATTGTACAAATTTGTTATAGTTAAACCAATTCATTAGCAACTTAACAAATAAAACTAAATATATATATTTGATATTTTTCTTCTCTAGCTCATTGTTTATTGTCCTGATTTTCTCATCTATTAACACATTACAATAGTTTTCTTGGAGAATTCATATCGGTTTATATCACTGCTTTAATCAATCAACACCGTTTCTCTAAAAATACAAACATGTACTTATGTCAAATGTTATACCAATCTTTGATAATTTTTCATAGGTTGTTACACATATGTTTGTATATCTCATATGTATCGGCTTTGTATATCACACCGGTTTACATTATTGTATTAGTCAGTGACATATTCGTAATATATAGTATCAAGATTAAACTTAAGACAGTGTTCTTGTTTTAATAGTATAAGATAGAGCTGAATCTGTGTTGTGCGCGGTGTATTTTTGATGTATGATTGCTATTTTAGGGAATGTTACTCTGTATCCTAAACGTTTTTTTGTGTCGTGCTATCCTGTGAAGTTGTAAATGCAGAAACATGACGATGTTGAGAAGTTTGGATCCATCATTTCACATATGGGACATTACTCAGAAATAGCAGAGAAATCAGTGGAAATATTTGTCTCAGCTATATCATCTTCTAGATATTCTGGGTCTGGCTCTCGCGCTAGTTGTCTGAGTGCACCTCTCAAAGATATCCATGAACACTTGTCCTTCAAAAGGGTGAATATTTTTACCTCTGGCGACTGATGAAATAATCTCAAAGAGATTTGTTTGTTGTCTTTATTCTGTTTTTGGCAAAAGTAGGTTCTCTTCCTAAACTAGACATCAGCAAGTTTGGTTATGCATCAAGCAGTTTGACATAGTCAAGGAAATTGTCAATTTGGGAGCTCAGATTTGCAAGTAAAACCACCCCTTTAGGACAAAATGTGAGAGGTTTTATCATAAGCAAAAGGCTTTTGCAGCGGAAATAACTTTTTGGTCGCATTCTATTATATTTCATAGCTTTTCACTGTGCAGAATATTCTTGTTCACATATTCTTTACACAACATGTTGATTCATAAGTGGTCGAAACAACCTTCAACCAGGGGCGGACCTAGGTAACAACAGGGTTATTTGTTTGCTTGAAAACTTAGATAACAGCAGAAATAACTTTTTGGTCGCATTGTAGATGCTAGATCCGCCCCTGTCTTCAACTTGTCATCCCTTGGAATTAATTCTGCTTTTGGATATATATTGAGCAATTACAGAAAATCATTTTCATAACTGGAAGTTGCAGAGACCCAAAAGCAATAGTCTGCATTAAATGTAAACTTGGGCCAAACTATAAACCTTTCAAGAGCGTTATTGAGAAAAGGACAAGTTAAATGGCTGTATCAAATGATTTTGGGTTATTTGTTTGCTTGCACACGTAATAAATTGGGGTGGAAAGAATTGTGGCTTGAAAGGAATGCACGTGAATGCAATGAAACTCCCGTTTGGAACTACGCTAAGCGCTAGTCGGATGGTAATCTCGGACCTAGCGAGTTACCAAAAAATCGGGAAGTATTCAGAGATTACGCGGAGTCTAGTTTTAAATACAATTTAATATATTTATAATATATTTTGCTAATTTTAAACATGATGATACAAGTTCTAAGACATAATTATATAATTTTATATATAATTTTAAATAGTCTCTTTTTGATTCGTAAATGGTGGGTTTGGTACGAAAAATCCCTAAATGTAGTATGTATATGTTTGTTTTGGGTTTGTTAACTAGTTATAATTATTTAGTAATGAATAATTACACAAAATCTGTTAATAATGAGTAAAAAATAATCAACCATGTTTTAACTTACACGGACGGAAAAGAAAAAAAAACTTAGATGGTCAATGCGCGCGGGATTAGGCGGGAATTAGACGGTCAACGCGGGATCAGGCAGAAATTAGGCGGAAATTAAACGGTCAACGCAGAAATTAGACGGTTTTACGCGGATCAACGTGAATCAACGTTTAGCTACACAGATTTGGACATAATCGTCACGATCAACCTCCAAACAACGCCTAAGCGGCTAGACGGCCACGTTTTGGAATGAAACATATCATCTGTAACAGTCCAATCAAATTCTGACGCTAGCCTATGATCATCCCATCCCACTCGAAGTTCTTGTTGTTCTCACACACGTGGTCCGGTTGTACTTCCACATCATATCACTTATTTTTTCTGTCTATTTGAACCTTTTAAATTAAAAATATATACTTTACTTGTTCGTATAAAACTAGAGCATTGGTAAAAAAATATATAACAGGATTTTTAAATAATAAAATAGTAATTTCATATGAAAAGGTTCTTTCTAAGTTCTAACTATCTTCAAAATAGTCATGACGGCTAAAAACACATAACGTATATGCTTTAGTTATTTGATACGAGGGATGCCAAGTAGTAGCGGAGCCATGAATATTTTGATTGGGTCATAATATGTAAATTTAATATTTATATATATTGTTATTATTATAGAAATATTTTTTTTACAAATTTAATGGGGGCATATGAAAACTTATACATAAATTAATGGGATCAAATGATATATTTTAACTAAATATTATAATATTTTATTAAAAACATTACACCAAAATTTTTTTCTCTAATTTTAGTGGGTCACCTGACTCCACATTCTCCTCTCTACCTCAGTCCCTGAAGACAAGGTTCTTTTTAACTACCTTGATAATAGTCATGACATAACATTATATACCATTTAACATTAAAACCAAGAAAAACATTATGCATATATATTTGCGCCCATAAAAATATAACCATTTCGTTTGACGCTATAGAACATCTCAAAAAGAGACTCTATAACTTCAAATATAAAGTTTTCTGCTCTCCAAAAACAAACTTCAAAACTTCAAAATTTCAAATTTGAAGTTTCATTTTTTTTTTTGCATTTTGCTCCTTATTATTACACATCACATTTATAATTCTTAAATATTTTCTCGTTTATCGTATTAATCCTTAAAAATTATATTTCATAAAATTTTAATATTTTTATAAATTTAAGCTTTACACATAAACTTAAATAAAACTTTAAAATCAAATTTAAAGTATTTTAAAACTAGATTTAGACAACAACTATACAAAAGAAATTTAACTACATAAAAGTTCTGAAATTAAATGAAAGACATAGCTATTACACAAATTTAAGTATTGCAATAACACTAAGAGTCAGGTAATTTGATTAGGAACCTCCAAAATCTTCAAAATATTGTCCAAACAAATTTTGTGTAACCGAAAATGGTTGTTGTTCTTGTTTTGATGTATTTTCATACAATTATTTTTTATTCAAATCGAATGTATTCATGAATATTAATATATTGATAGAAGTTAAGTTTCTTAGCAATATTTATTTTTCTCTTTTACTTTATTGTTCAGATCTAATGTATTTGCAAGTTTAAGACCATCCGATTTCAACAATTTTTAGTTTGTAATGTACACAATAAAAATAAAGAGAGTTGTGTTTTACTCAAAGGTACTAGCTGATCATATATGTATTACATAAATAATTTTATGGGTCGCCAAAAAAATAAATAATAATTTTATGGAATAATATGGTATTTTGCTTGAAGTTTAGTATTAATTATGTTATGTTATTTTATTTAGAATTTATATTTTATTAATTAATACTGCTGTAATATTTTTATTTATGTGCTTAGTTATTTACAAAAGTTTTATAAATATTAATTAACTATGAAAAATATACAGACCGTAATATAAAATGCAAATAGTTTTGAAGTTAAGTTTGAAGTTTTGCTTTTGGAGAATAACATCATTAAACTTCAAACTAGATTTTGACCCGCGCTTAAAAGCGCGGGTTTGTTTTCAAAATTAAATATATATTTAAATGAATTTCTACATAATATATATAGTGTATAGGTTTGTGTACATTTATCCGAAACCGCGAACTAAACTGTAGCAAACTGAAGAAGAAAAACGAAACCTACATTAAACTGACTTTCATAAATAATCGAGCAAATCCTATATCTTTAGAACAAAAAAACTGAAACCAATCGTGAAACATTGAAATGGTACGAAAAAAACATTTTATTTTTGAAAATGATTTAACTCATTTTAGTAGGAATACGTATGTAGTTTATTGACGAATTAAGATATAAGCATTGTTTTCATATTTGATTTGGACCTGCAATTGGACCAGTAAACTGGTGGCCGTATATAATATGGACTGGTTTATATTCTTCATGTAATATTCTATCATGATTATACCAACTGATATGTTTTCACAAAATTCAGATTTAAGGAAAAATTCTTAATTAAAAATTCGATAAAACCAAAAATCATGCCATTAACCCGTGAACCGACACAGGTTGACCCGATAAAAACTTAGAAAATTTTGATAATATTTTTTTTTTTAATTGATTATAATTCTCATATATTTTATAATAATACACAAAACTTAAAAAAACTATTTGATTTGTCTTCTATGCGTAAGATTTGTGTAGATGAGAATGGGTCTTACCAATTATGAATGACAAAATCTTCAATAATTTTAATGATAGTGTGAATTCGTAAGCATATTCTCAGTTTAAAAATATTGTAAATTATATGATTAACTCATAGAAGGAGTAAAAATAGGTGAATGATATGGTATATAATGTTATTGAATATTGAGTTACTTATTGTTAGAGATAAATAAGGGAATACCAAAAAAATGTTAATCTAATGAAAGGTCCAACAACTTTTTTGTAAGTAGATTTTTTCAGAATGTTCCTGTTTTAATAGTATAGATATAGAGTTTTGAATTCGTAATAGAGTGTGGAGATGATCTTATTGCATAAACCTTTTTGGTCTTTTCTTATTTGTGACAGACAAGTAGAATTTTATGCAATTATGTGGTTGCAAAAAATAATATTGTGATCTATTATTTCGTTGTCGGTTTTATAAAAATTATAGAAGGAAAGCACGAGTGGTAGAAAAAATTGACCATCAGAAAAGAGCTGCCTAATCTAAGACCAAGCACGTTAGATTTTAATTTTTTATATTGGCTGTAGAAGTATTAAACATGTAGATAATTAAACATGTAGATAGTATTATCTCAATTCGAGTGTGAAAAGCAAGCTTAAAGGTTAAAATATTAAAATAGTGTATATCAAACAGTTCAGTAAAGTTTTTGAATCGATAGGAACATGGCTAGATGCATGTGCCGTCGGCTTATAATTATATCAAAGTAAACCCACGAGGACACTCCATGTCCAAAGGGATGGCTACAAGATATATAATCATGTCAAGATCTTCATATGCTTTTAAATAAAGAATAAGGTTTGAATAATGGACATCCATTCCATTTAATATTTAAGAACAGATTATAGAAGAAGTGAAGAACTAAGTTAATTTACTTGACCATGTAATTTATTTGGGATAAACTTTGACCATCTCAAATTGGCGATATTGCTCTTAAACACGTGGATCTAGTATTTTACTTAGTCTTATTATTTTCTTTCACGAACAAATGCTAAAACGTTTAAACATTATTGAACTGATACAAACAAAACAATGCATATTTGGTTGTTAAAATACGCTAAAAATAATTCATTCTTTTCACGTTGCTGTCACCGGCAAGAAATGTGACCTCTCTCTCTCAATCAATTAGAACCGAACAGCTGGTTCTATTTGTCTTTATCTCGATTGCGAAACAAAACTATATTCCAATTTCTACAGATATCTTCACAATAAAATTCTATTCATTCCAATTTCATACGCATAAACGCATAGTTGGTGAACATTAGATCTCAATCTCTGCAAAGAACAACTAACTATTATTCTAATAACGCATAATCTGGAATGAGTTTCTTCTATTTTTCTCTATTACATTTGAGAACAATCAGAACTAAGAAATTAAATAAATAAAAAAGGAAATAAATGTTTTTAACATTTTCCTTTTGAACTTCAAATGAAACTAAAGAAAAAACAATAAGACCGCTGATTCTTCCGCTAAAGAGAGAAAAAAATTGGAAGACGGGAAAATTTGATAAAATCGGGAACCGGTCCGAAACTAAGCCTCCAAAAAACCGGTTAACCTGAGAACCGAATTACGAACCCGGCTAAGATCCCGTCCTTTGAGAGTCCTCCCGTTACCTGTACAAACGGAAAACGCCATCTGACCACCTTCCATCCTCCGTCCAACGATCAGATGCGGCGGAACCATTTTCTTACTTCCTCCGTCGTCATCGGAATATTCTTCATCATCCTCCGAGTACCTCCGTCGAATCATATCATCCGGTATATTCACCGGAAGCGACGTCGAGAATGCCGCCGGTGAAGGCAACGGCGCCGTTTTGCTCCGTCTCCGTCTTGTGTTTTCTCGTAACTCAACCGGACGATTCTCTTTCTCGTTTGCTTCATCACGCCGGCGAGCTGGGAAGAAGTTGTCCGAGAAAATGATCTCAGATTCGTCGAATTCTTCCGACATTTTCAGAAACTCAAGTGTTTAGGTTGTTTTAATGAAAGCTGAGATTAGATTAGATTAGAGAACAGTAAGCAGAGGAGATGAGAAAGGAAGGGTTTATATAGAGAGGAGGAAGACGAGAGGAAACGTAGAGAGTACTCAAGTTCTTTTTGGTGGCTTATTAATATGATGATGTCATCATAAATGGCATTAGCTTAACAAAAAAAAAGTCATAAATGGCATTGAGGGCGGGCCCCACTTCACTTTCTACATTTATACACTGTATGTATATGTGTTTTTTTACACTTTGATATAAATTAAATTACTTTCTAAATTTAATTTTTAAAGACTTTTTGTGAGAAAAAAAATTACTAATCTAACGAAATCATACTAAAAATTTTAAATATTTTTTTATAAAACAACGGTTCATTTCTTTTCTTAAGACTTAAAAATATAAATTGTTATCTATAATATATATGTATAAATATAGATTGGGGTTGCTTATTGGACTGAATCATTCTTCTTTTTCCTTTTCTAGATTATTGAATTTGACAAATTTATCTGTAAAATATTGATTTCAGACTCTCATAGTCATTGGATACTCGGTTCGTTGTTCATGTGATTAATGGTCCGAATGTAACCGCGATTTTGATAATAGGAGCGGTGTGGTACGGTCTCACTGCAGTTCATGCGATTTGTCAGATAAGTACAAAATTTTGTTAAAAAAATAGTATGGTTTTGATAAAATAATAGTGCGGTTTTGAGAAAATAATAGTGCGGGTTTGAGAAAAAAAACTTAAATTTGTTGGTTAGTGATATGTCATACTAATTTTCTTTTTAACACAATTTTAAATATTAAAATTAATTTAAAATAAATTATTAAAATTTTAATTTATAAATTTTTTTGAAGGAATGTTAATTAATTAAAATAAATGTTTAAAGGTAAATTATTGATAACAACGAACCGCATCAAAATTGAGCTTGTGATAATTTAAGTGCGGTATTCTACAGAATAGACCAAACAAAAAAAAATGCGGTTTTGTGAAATTACGTCTCGCTTATCTATATTATTAAAGTTGAAGTACACATTTAAATTGTTTGGTAATATGGATAGTAGTTAAAAAATAATACTGTTTGGAAACATGGATAGCAGTAAGTTAAAAACAAAAATAATATTAAAAAATTAGAAGTCCATTACATTATATTAAAAAGTAATGGGTCTATGTTACTTGATATATATATATATTCAAATCAAAATAATAATTTAAAAATAATTTATATCAAAAATTCATTCAAATATATATATATATATATATATATATATATTCAAATTTTGATTTTTACTAACATATTTCTCAATAACTATTATAAAAATGTTTTCAATATATATAATAAAATACAATAAAAAGCTCAATTTCAAACATCAACTTAAATTATGGTTTTTAGATATCACATTAAATTTTAAAATATAATATATGTGATTATTTATATGATTGTACATATAAAATATTATTAATTATAAGAAAACTTATTTGATGGTACGTATAAAATACGATTAATTATATGATAACACATATAGGATATATATATAATAGTGATTAGGGGTGGGCGTTTGGGTTTGTTTTCGGATATATTTGGGATTTCATGTTCAGTTTAGATCTTTGAGGATTTGGTTCGGATTTGGATAACCAATTTAAATAGGTGTTATTTCAATATTTGGATAGAGAATTAATAATTATTTAAGTATTTTTGGAGTCTTGAGTATATTTTAACTATTTAAGATATTTTCGTTTGATTATTTGTATATCTTTTCATGTATTTAAGTGAACTTAAGAGTATCATATATATTATGGATATTTTTATATATATTAAATCTAAAAATAATTAATATATATAAGTATATAAATCTATTTTGGATACCCAAAATACTTCGGTTCGGATCGGATTAGATTTCAGTTCTTCAAATACCAAAATTTTGAATAATTCGGATATTTAATCAATTCCAGTTCGGATTTAGTACTACTTATTCGAATTGGGATCGGTTCAATTCTATGAATTCGAGGTTTTTGCTAAACCCTAAATAGTGACATAAAAATCAGATAGAATCATATTAAAAAAAAATACATCCACACGAGCGTGTATAAATATCAAATCGCATCATATTTTTTTAAAAAAAATCAAACAAAATTGGAGTGTTTGGAGACTTGAATACGACTATTAAAAAAATTTGGACTGTTTGGAAATATGGATTGTAGTCTTTTTTTAAAAAAAATTAATTCTGTTTGGAAACAAAGATAGTAGTATTAAGAAAAAAGCAATGAGCTTATATTATTAAGAAAAACTGAAAGTCCGTCATATTATAAGAAACTATCTATCTGAGACAATTTTAAAATATATGAAAATAGGTCAATCTAAGTGCCTAAAACTTTTTTTTTCTAAACTAACCATAAAACAAAATTTAAACTTTATATACATATTTCAAATCAAAATAATAATTCAAAGTTGATTTATATCAAAAATTGATTCAAAAATACAAAATGGATTTTTACTAAACTATTTTTCAATAACCATTATAAAAAAATGTTGTCAATATATATAAGAAAAATACAATACAAAGCCAAATTTGAAATACAACCTCAAATTATAGTTTTTATATTTCATATTAAGTTTTAAAAATATAATATATGTAATTATTTATATGATGGTACGTATAAAATACTATTAATTATATGATTACTTATATAATGGTACATATAAAATATGATTAATTATATGATGACAATATATGATATATCATAATGACTAGGGATGGGCTTTCGGGTACCCATACGGGTTTGGTTCTGATCATTTTGCGTTTCGGGTTTTCGAGATCAAAGATTTCAGCCCTTGAAATGTTTCTAAATTTTGGTTTGAGTTCGATTCGGATCTTTGCAGGTTTGGTTCGGGTTTGGATAACTCATTTAAATAATTTTTAAGGTTTTAAATCATTATAGATTTTAAATTTCTCAAAATCTATAAATAAAATTATATACTACCTATAAATTTGAATAACATATGTCAGAATACCTAAGCTTAACATATCAATTGGCTTGATTTAAAATTTTGGATACGAAATCAATAATTATTTCAAGTATTTTTGGTGATTTGAGTATACTTTAATTATTTCAGATATTTACTTTTGACTATCTATATATATTTTCAAGTATTTAAACCAATTTAAAAGTATCATTCTTGATGTTTTATATACGTTAAATCTAAAAATAATTAATATATCTAGGTATATAAATCTATTTTTAGATAAATTCGGATATCTGAATTCTTCGGTTCGGATCAGATTTGGTTCTCTAAATTATAAAATTTTGAATAATTCGAATATTTAATCAATTTATGTTCGGGTTTGGTACTATATTTTTGGATCGGTATCGGTTCCATTCCTCGGATTCATTTTGCCAAACCCTAATAATTACATGAAAAATAAATATCAACATATTTTTCAAAATATACATCCGCGCAGGCGCGCAGGTCAAAGTCTAGTAGTATATTATGGTGATTGGTAACATTTGTGTACTTTAGTCATATCATTAGAAAACCGCCCCGCACTAATGCTTCCATTCATACACTAAGGATCCAAATGGTAACCGCGGATTTGGTAGTATAAGCGGTGCGGAATTAAAATGTGTGACGGTTTAACTGCGGTTCGTGCGGTTTTGATAAAATTAGCGGTGCGGAATTGTGTTTGATTGGTGAAAACATAGTTTGCGGAATTGAACAATTGTTGGAAAAAAATTACATGTATAATAAAAATTAAGTAATACATTAAACATTTTTGACAATTTTTAATTTTTTACAACATATTTGGAATATTACTTTTTATTTGTGTCATTTGGTCTTTGTATGCTGCATCAGGTTCTTTTATGTTAATATAATAACTATTTTGATAAATACTTAATGAATATACAAAAATGAAGTGAATTTTAGATATATTTTATTTTTGTGTTGGTTTGGTTTTAAAAAAAAATTGAGAAACATAAAAATAATATGTGTTTCAAAGTAACATCTTAATAACATCTTAGATAATAAACTAAAACATGCTTAAATTAAATCACATATTTATAAAATATAAAAAACTGATAAGTATAAGAGAAAAAAAGTTCTTTTTGGTTCATATAAAAAAAAAAAGAAGGGATAAAAGTGCAAGTGATTTCACGTATACCTAGCAAATGTAGGTAAAATATATTTATTAAATAGAAAGTTGTCTATTATTTACTCTGTGAAGGCGTTCTTTTTTTGGACTGTATAATTTTATCTGCTGGCCAAAGTTGAAGTGCATTTTTTAATTTTCTTTGTATTTTTATGCTTTGGAATGTGTGAGCAGTTTTCACTTTTTAAAAATATTAAAAACTCTTTTCTACACTAAAATGGGGATTGGTGAACATACATCATTTTTGTAAATTACGCTTTGAATTCCGCGATCCATAAGTCACCAATTACAACCTAAATATGTTTTATTTAATTTTTAGACCATGTTATCTTTAATGGGTTTCTTAGTATTTTAATGATATTTAATTAAATCAAAATAAAGGAAAAGATAGATTATCGATCTTTAATGGGTGACTTTTATGACCGATTATTAGAGAGTTTTTCAACCTACGTGTCAGCATTTTAGGAAAAGTTTATATTTTGTTCTATTTTCTTTTCACCAAAATCATATTTGTCTCTTCTTCACATCACACAAACCCTTTCTCTCTTCTTCTAATCGCCTTGATCACCACAAACCCTTCTACAAAACGGAAAACATAAACCATACCCCTTCTACAAACCCTTTTTACAAAACACAAACCCTTTCTAGAAAACGCAAAACACAAACCCTTTTTAAAACAGTCGATTAAGAATATAAATTCTATGGCTTCTTCTTCTCATAACACTTTTGACGGAGTAGATGATGAAAGTTTTGATGACTATTTTGATTGATATTTTGATCAATATTTTGATCAAACATTGGAGAATTTGGCCATTAATTATGGTGATCAAGAAGTCGAGAAAAATACTAGAAAAAACGAGTTCATATCGAAAGAAAGCGTGAAGAAGACGATCTACGTTTATGGAATGATTATTTCAGTGAAACTCCGACCCGACGACGATTTAGAATGAACAAGTCACTGTTCATGCGTATTGTTGATCGACTCTCCAATGAAGTTGAATACTTTTGACAAAAGAAAGATGCTCTCGGAAGGCTTAGTCTCTCTCCACTTCAGAAGTGTACAGCAGTCATTCGTGTCTTGGCCTATGGTTATGCGGCTGATGCTGTTGACGAATACCTCCGACTAGGTGCAACGACAGCTCGGTTATGTGAGGAACATTTTGTGGAAGGAATAATATATTTATTCGGCGATGAGTACCTAAGAAGACCAACACCGGTTGATCTTCAACGTCTACTTTATATTGGCGAGTAACGTGGTTTTCCCGGGATGATAGGGAGCATCGATTGTATGCATTGAGAGTGGAAGAATTGTCCTACAGCTTGGAAAGGTTAATATTCACGAGGTTCGGGTAAACCCACAATCGTGTTAGAGGCGGTTGCTTCGTATGATTTATGGATATGACATGCGTTTGCTGGACCTTCAGGTACATTAAATGATATCAATGTTCTTGATCGCTCACCTATTTTTGATGACATAATAAAAGGTCAAGCTCCGCAAGTTACTTTCTTTGTCAATGGAAAAGAGTATCATTTGGCTTACTATCTCACCGATAGTATTTATCCAAAATTGACAATTTTTATCCAATCTATTCCAATACCACAAGGTTCTCTTTGGTTCATATACAAAAAAAAAGGATAAAAGTGGAAGTGATTTCATGTATACCTAGAAAATGTAGGTAAAATATATTTATTAAATAAAAAGTTGTAATTTTTTAATGTGTAAAGGTGTTCTTTTTTTGGACTGCATATTTTTATCTGCTGGCCAAAACTGAAGTATGTTTTTTAATTTTCTTTGTATTTTTATGCTTTGGAATGTGTGAGCAGTTTTTACTTTTTAAAAATATTAAAAACGCTTTTCTACACTAAAATAGTGATTGGTGAACATACTGTGTTTTTGTAAATTACGCTTTGAATTCCGCGATCCATAAGTCACCAATCACAACCTAAATATGTTTTATTTAATTTTTATACGATGAAGAAAATGAAAATGTTTTGGCTCATTAGGGTATATTAATTAGTTCTAGAGTTTTGAATATATACTATTTAATTTGGGATTTACCAATATAATTAACGTCGGTGATATATATTTTTTTAAGAAAATTTTAGTTTTTGATAATTTTAGATTAACACGAGGAAGATACAAATTGCTGAATTGTTTGGTAATGGAATTTTCTATTTCCAAAGAAATTAATTCCCACAAGGTTTTTTGCAGGTCCATAGTCCAGAGTCTCCAGAGTTTCTAGTCAAAGTTAAACATTTCTTTTACATTTAATATGTCAATAAGTTAGAGCTAGATAAATCATTTTCCTCAAAATTTCTTGTTGAATGATGAATGAGTTCATACGTTAATACTTTTTGTCTTGTAATACTTGAAAACCAAATACATGTATAATAAGCTCATATAATAAGTTAATAATCCATTACCATCATAGTTCTAACGAACTAGTCGGCACAAATATATAGAAAAGTAGGTTCATCTGTATTATATGTATGGCCAAGAATATATATGATAAAACCAAAAACACAATTTAGGGATATCTATATTATTAAAATTAAAGTATATTTTGTTAATGTTTAGAAAAATAAATAGAAATATAAATGAAAATTTGAAAACATGGATAACATCATAAAAAAGTATAATATTTTTTTAGTAATTTCATTAATATAATAACATTAATTGTCTTTCCATATTTCACTCAGCTTAACAATTTCATTAATTATATTACTTTAATAATACATCACATCATTAATTATATTACCATAACAATAATAGTGCCGATTTTTATTTATTAGTTAATCAATATTAACTTTGTATCAATTATAAAATAAAAAATGTAAAACATTTGGATTTTGCATATGGTTAAACTTTCGGTTTAGTTTGTTAATTTTTTTTTAATTTTAGTTTCAACTGGTAAAAAATTACATAGTCAAAAACATAATTCGAATACATGTTTTGTGAATAAAATAATAACTTAAATAAAAATAAAAAAAATGTATTACATTTGTTGTCACTTAATTTTTTACTCCATATAATTATTTTACTAAATATTTTTTTCCACTTAATTTAGCTAAACACATAGAAAGAGTCTTTTTATTAGTTTATAAAATCAGTTATGCATGAACATTGACTATATATTTTGGTACGTGTTGTTCTTTTCGGGTATCATTTTTTATTTTGTTTTGAAATTAGGTTCCGCTTGTATATTATAAATTTATGTGTAGAGTTTTAATTGGTCTTTCTGGATATGGATAAGTTCGATTTTGATGTATAAGAACTTAAAAATATCTAAATAAAAAATGTATTTAATTGGTTGAACTGTTTTGGGTAGTGGTCCAGTTTATGTTAAGCAAAATATAAAACAGAAAGCTTTATTTTTACAAATAATAAGAAGTCTTTTTTGTTACAGTATTATTTTGCATTCTTGGTACACAACTTAGAGGGTGTATTCAATTGAAAGTTTTAGGTGATTTGTATTAAAGTGATAAATTCGCTGTTATTCAAATATGAATTTTAAAAAAACTCATTTAAATCTAATGTTATTGAACTTAACATTTCGTAGAGTACTCTAAAATCTATTGTTATTGAAAATATTTTAAGTTATTGAGTTTTTAATTTTTCAGATGATTTTAGAGTATTTGAGTGGAGTTACTTAGTTAAAAAAAATTAAAACCCAAATTCCATAATCAATTAATAATTTATGCTAAAAATAGTATCATCTAAGAAAAAAAAAACGATTCTGATCTATTATGTAATTGGGACTTAGAATTATTTTTGTCGAACATTGTGAATACTCTATTTATCGATAGTGTTGACATAGTTTATTTACTGCACCATATTAATGAAACATGCATTATGTCAATAAAATAAACGCACCACGGGGTTTTGTTTCTAAACCCTTTTCAAGCCCTTTTCTGCCTGGTTAACAACCCTTTCCAATCCCTTTTTCTGTCTGGTTAATACTTTTTTTGTCTGTCTGGTTAATACTTATCTATCCTATACTAAAAAGAAGATATAGTGAGTGTTTAGGGTGTCCACGTCTGCAAAAGAAATCAACCAATAACATTTATTCGTTTTGCCACGTCATCACTATTTATCCCGAAAAAATTCAAAAGGCTACGTTTGGGCTCTATATTGATTTTAATGGCCCAGATGAAAAGGTCCAGATTATTTCTCTTACTCTCAATCTGCACCCCAGAAAAAAAAAACTTACACGATGATTCCACTTCGTCTTCTCCGATTAGTCTCCATCCAATGTCAATTACTAAACCTCATATGCATCAATCAATTGTGCTCTTCAATACCCTCTTAATGGATTCGATTCGCCTCCTCTTTCTCCTTCTTGATAAACCAGTTCGTGAAAACATGCATTCATTGAATCCTGAAAATCTTCTCCCAAGAAGTTGAAACTATGGCGATGAAACCACACAGCAAGTCCTCTATATCCTCCGCCAAGTCTCACGTAGGTATGCTCTTCAAAGATATCTCACCAGGTCCACACGAATCTGAGTTACGATTTCGGAGGCTAGAAACTATGCAAAAGAAGGACCCGTATTTGTATCTCTAACAGTTATTCGTCTTCTCAGAGGTTGAGAAAAAAAGCGTCTGGTTACTGACACAAACAAGTTCATGTTCCATATATTCGAAAACCTCTATGGTAAGCTTCATATTCTCCTACCTTGGATGACTTACTTCCGTAATTATTTCAAATTTCATTAGGTTTTAACACCCCTTTACGTAGGCAATTTCGCCACCGAATGATGTAAATGTTGTTGGCCACATGAAGCTAATCAATGAGACAATCTCTCATTAACAGCCCGGTACTTGATCAAGTTGATAGTTTCCACTCGGGGAGTATTGGTTAATCTACAGCCACAGAGTATGCTGTTTGAATTGGATGTACTACCGAGATTCCCCTGTATTTACGTCAAAATTTAACGCACTCTCGATGACCTTTTGCAGGGGACTTCTTATGAATGTATACGTATGGGGACCAGGCTGCCAACGAGTTGTACATGAAATTCAATGAAGCCGCTGAAATACTATGAGACAAATTTCTGGATTATGATGAATAGTGTGATTCACCAAGGTTTATTTGCAAGACCTGTCCTACATAATCATCATGGCTTTCAGTTTTATTCACCAAGGTTATTGTCTCTTAAAACTTTCTGATTTGCTTTTGTATGGAGTTTTATAAAGGGTTATAAAAGGCATTTTAGTATAAAGTTGGAAGCTTTTTATTTTGAGGATAGACTGTACTGTTACATACGTTTTATGCAGGGTTTCTCTTTTCCAAGAGATGAAATGTCTGTTCATGAAATAATGTTTTGGTAATTCTTTCCTTGACTCCAAAGTGGGGTGATCATCCGGCTGTCATGGCTGATGGGTTTGTTGATGGAACCTCATAAATCATTTTCCAAACACTTCTTTCTCTTGGTCCTCCAAAATCAGAGTAAGTACTACAACCACTCTCAAAACAAGCACACCATAAGATATGAAAAGTTGTAGAACATCTAAACTATGTTCTCAGATCTTTGCAGATGGGATTTCTGATTTTACCAAGGCAGTGCGGTCGAACATCTTGATGGTCTCACATATAATTTCATAACATTTATACAGCGATTGGTTATCTTGGTCAGCTTCCTGCCAAGCTTTTGTGTCTTTGTTTGTCTTAGTAATGACATGATGTAGGAACAGGGGATGGAAAGAAAAGATTTTCCGTTGAGGTGTTACTGGCAAAGGAAATATGATAGAACATACGGTTTGTAAACACCCAAATAGGAACAATTGTCCATTTGATTCTGCCAGATGTTCCTTATAATTAACTGTTTATTTCTTATATTCATTTTTTTGCAGTTAATCTTTACCATTCTCTATTTCACAAGAAATGTCCACCTCATCAAAGGTATATACATGCGTCCTTGAAAGTATTTTATCAAAATGAAGTTAGTTTGTGCATTTAGTTAAATGCTAATTGTTGCAGATACCCATTTAATTCTGGTGGGGTTCTGTAAATGACAAATAAAAAAAGTCATGAGTCTCATGGCAGAAAATGGTAGTGGCAAAGAATAATATAGCTGACAGTGGGTTGTGGCAAAGCCACGTTGCAGCTCCAGTTTTCAGGAAATCACCATCGTTGATTCAAGTGGTGGTATTGTATCCAAAGTTTCTTATATCCTTTTGATTGTTTGAACAAAGTCTTAGCTTTTTCGAGGAAACTTCTAATCGTAATTCCGCATGAAGTGTAGTGATCTACAGTAGTTATGTACATAGATTTCCGATACAACAAGCTGTCATAAGTAGTAGCAGAATCCTTATGTTTTCCACCTCTTAAACTTTGGATATTTCAGATGGATAGCTTATCTGAATTGAGTCATTCACAATAATTTATAATTTTATTTCCGGAGATCTCCTACTTCTTGACATGACTAAAGGTGTAGGTGTGTTAGTCTTTAACAGACGCATAGCAATATCTTTTAATTATGTGGTCGGTGGATATAATACCAAACATACACTTAATGTACTGAGAATAATTTGGATGATGTATAAAATTTTCCAAGCAAAGGAAACGAAAAACATTCTCATAAGGGTAAACGTGGGTACATAATGTATATGCACAGATGTCTAAAAATATTATCATTGGGTTGTTTCGATTTGTATTTCAAGTCCAGTGGCTTACACAAGTATAATATGTATGTTATTGAAGGCTTTTGGCCATTACGAAATTAGTAAGTTCTACTATCTGATAATTTTGAGTTTTTTTTATAAACTTCTTATATATTTAGTGACACAAAATATATAATAACTTTAAATTAATAAAGGAAATTATGGTAATTATCCAAATACAATTGAAGAAACTTTTAACTTAATTTGACGCAAATAAATTCATGAAAAAAAATTTGCTGAACCAAAAAGGAAAATACTTATTATAAATCTTTTAAAGTAATTGATCATAACTTATATATATATATATATATATCAATCATAATAAAGTCAATCGTATACCAGAAATTTTACATGAACAGTTTCAAAATATTAAATTAATCATTCATTTTATGAAAAGAGTCAATTTTATTGTCCATTATCGTAATATCATACTCTCATACAAAACTGTGAATAATATATCCGGGCGTAGCCCGGAAAAATCCTCTATATATGATAAACACTAGATAAACTATTAAACTATTACGAAGCCAACGTCTTAAAAAAAAACTCAGAAACCCAAGCCCATGAAAAAGAGATGATTTGATTCCAAACCTCCAAATTCACATTTTAAAAATATAAATTACATGGCCAGAAATATTATAATTCATATTACTGTAGTTTTTGATCCATAGCTATTATATTTTGCAATTACCACCCAATAAATCGCTTTAGCATCTGATTTTTTACGAGTTTGAAACGTCGGTGTAAAGTTAAGAAAATATATACGAGAAGACTCGTAGTAATATATAGAAGTCACATAATCAATCAATCAAGTACCAATTGGTTTTAGTTGGAATTTATAAAGTATAATATGGTATTGTAGAAGTCAACCCGGGCCCAAACCAAACGAAACTCGATCTTGTGATGAGAGAATATATCAAGATGAATGCTTGGAATAGCTATGATCATGTATTAAAAGTTGTACATCAAAAAGAAAATGAGATTTGATATAAATCTATATAAAGAACATAACCTAGTCTATTCACTACTAAAGTAGTACTGACTTCTAGTCTAGGATGTCATGGCCTATATAGACTTTAACTTAAAAACAAAATTTAAAAATATAGGAAATGTTATGGTGTCCTTCATTGGTGGTTCGCTAAGACGGGCTTGTTGGCGTTGATTCTCAACTTTGTCTTAGGATTTTCATTTTAAGAGCTTAATCACTTGATTTGGGTAGATTGGGTTTTGAGATTTTCTGTTTTTTTTCTTCTGTTTTTTCTTTCCTTTTTCAACTGTCCAATATAATAAAATTTCAAAACTATTTTAATAGAAAAGTCTTTAAAAAATGTTAATAGCGACTCAATTACCAAAGAAATTGAATTTGCTTTTGGAAGTATCCATAAGTTTTAGCCAAAAAAAAAATCCATTAGTAAAAAGAGAACTATAGATTGACAAGAAAGGAAACTTTTAGAGGATGGAAAGCTAAATCTAACGACTTCTCCTCCAACTGAACAATAAATACACAACTCTAATCAGTTACATACCGATAACAGTTGGTCAAATTAGTTCAGTTTTGGGTTCATGACTATTCTCCTTTTTGGATAAACCATATATATCTAATCGAAAGTATAATGATTTCGTTTAGTCTGAACTATAACAAAATAATAAGGATACTAACTTTAAGTGATTAAAATTCCTTTGTTTTTATTCAAACATTACATATTAAAAATAGTCTATCATATGTTGAATGTGGAAAGATACTAAATCTAAACTCGATAAATATAAAAACACATGGATAAGAAAATATGGTTTGTATTGAAATATAACGATCGTGACTGAGAAGCACAATTAATAATAAAAGTTAAAGTAAAACTAGATTTTGATCTCGTTTTCAAAATTCGTATTATTTTCAGAAAAAAATCAAATTTGTTTGATATAAATATGTATTCTTGATTGTGTATTTACATTCTTTTGAATGATTTTTTTTGTATTTACATTTAAAATAAAAAGGTAAATGCAGTCCAACCCAAAAACAAAGTTGATAAAATATATCTATTTGATAAAAAGATATAATTATAAAAAAATAGTGGTTAAAAAAAGATCGAGGAAAGTGGTTCCCGCCCATTTCAAATATTATGAATGAACTCGTCTTGATGACAGTAACAAAAGAACAGCTTCGTGTAAAAACGTTAGGTAACTGCTTCATGTCGTCTATTTTAATTAATTTTAGATTTAGTTATTCAAATATTTGTATAATATAGTAGGTCTAGTGGCAAAAAAATAATATGTCAAAGTAGTAGTAGGGGAAATATTAACAATGATTATGTATTAATAATATTGATATATTTCTGCTGAGTTATTTTACTTTTTCTCCAATCAATTAAAATTTGTTTTCATCCTATTTACACCAAAAAGAGTAAAAGTATGGTAATTTGACTTGATAGTAACCAGAAAGAAAATATTACGCTCGATTTTGTTTATAATGTAGTTCGAAATAAAGTAAAAAGAAAACGTGAACTCAAAAACAAGTGGACTCGCAAACTAATAAACAAAAAAAAATTAAGAGACATTACCTAAAACTCTAATAATCTATGTAGTTACCAGGCTAACTCTTATAATTTTGCAATTACTAGAATAATACATCCATCAAACAACTTTACACAAAACCATGTCTTAATTTAAGAAAACAACATGTACCTACCACAACCACTATTGAGACTCGTTTCTTCCGATTTTGGAGTTTTTTTTCAATCTTCCTATAAAGTATAGAGCTTTAAGATATAAAGGGTACACATATGACAAAAGTATATCCTAAAAATGACAAAAGAGTTTTGGGTGCTGAAAGTGTGTTGTGTGCAATTACGGCATTGTAGGTACCTTTTGGGTTTAATTTTGGGTGCCGAACCGAACCGACCCAAAAATATCCGATCCGGATCCGGACCGAAAATTTATAAGTACTTTTTGGGTCTAATTTTTTGTACCCGAATGGACCTGGAACCGAAAGAAACCGACCCGAATAGATCCGGACCCGAAAAGAACCGACCCAAATAGACCTGACCCGATAAGAACCGATTTGTACCCGACTTAAAAACATGTATATCTAAAACTATAATGTTTTTGTGTTCTATTTTATATATATTATTTTATGATTTAGTTGAAATATCTTTTGTTAACAACATTTGTTATTATTTTGTAATATTGTTTAAGTAATATGAAGCTTTAAAATGTAAAATTTAGAGTTTAAAAATGTTTTATGTTAATTATTAATAGTTTCATTTAGGTTATTTTGTAAAATTTTAGATATATATGACAAATATTAACTAAATTTGATAGAATTGGTTATGTCATGTCTTTTTTAGATCCTAAGTACCCGAACTCGACCCGGACCCGATATGGACCCGAAAAATTATGGATATTTTATGGGTATTTTAATTATAGACCCGAACCGACCCGGATCCGAAAAGAACCGACCCGAACCCAAACCGAAAATTTCTAAGTACCTATTGGGTCTAAATATTTAGGACCCGAAAGATCCGGACCCGAAAAGAACAGACCCGAACCCGACCCGAAGACCCGAACGCCCAGGCCTAGTAGGCCGCGTCAATGCAAACTTTTCGGGGCCCACTTTCGAGATCTATCTTTGAATTTGTGAACCAAACACATGTTACAATGATCTCATCTCTCGAACAGAGACGGAACTCAGAATTTATGTGCGTTGGTTGACGGGACTCTCAAGTCTCAATGTCTCTGTTCTTGTTTTCTCTTATGTCGCAACATTATCTTTTTACAATTCAAATCATCAATCTTTCTAATACAAAAACAAAATTCAAGATATTATTTTTAAAAAGGGATAACGATCTATTTCCACAACATAACATTTATATTAGTAACAAATGTACACAATCTTTCAACTTTGTCCTAATTGCATACAATTCAAGTATATAAACATGTTACTCTCCGATTAGAAAGATCGAAATCCGTTTCCACACAGAGTTTAAAAGATGAACTAAAATCAAGAAATAGCAGTTTAAAATTGATTTGATATTCTTTGTTTTAGAACTTAACCAATTACGACCGAATTCGATTTATTTAACCAGATACATTATTTAACCGACTTATAATCCATAACCCAGACCCGAAAAATCTGTTAAGCCAAAACCCATACCCACTAATTAATCGTAATTAGAAATCTCACTTAAAATCCCCAAATTATGTTTTCCAATTTCACAAATCGAAAGAAAAAATGAAGTTTGAGAGAAAAAAATTGATCTAAAAGAGAGAAGACTAAAAGCAGAGATAATATATTTATTTGCAGAGAGATAGATGTATATTTACAGTGAAATTGTATTAACAAATACGTAGGCTAGTAGTTATATAATAACTTCGTAAATGTTAACAATGAAGATGCGTAAGCTGGTGGTTAGTACCTTGTTATAAATACACATGTCGCAGATATAAATAAGGAGAATCACTATTAATTATTTTAAATTTAATGATCGGTGAAATGACGATTTTGCCTTTGTCTTCAACCTTGCGATTTACAGACTCTAAATTCTGCATTTTCACTCGTTTTCACGATTCACAACGGATTATATGATCCATTAGAAGCTTTGGATATAGTATTTGACGACTCAGACATCACTAATTCTAATCTATGAAGATAAACAGTTAAATTTTAAATTTTGATTTTTAAGGAGAATTACTATTAATTATTTTAAATTTAATGATCGGTGAAATGACGATTTTGCTTTTGTCTTCAACCTTGCGATTTAAAGACTCTAAATTTTGTATTTTCACTCGTTTTCACAACGGATTATATGATCCATTAGAAGCTTTGGATATAGTATTTGACGACTCAGACATCACTAATTCTAATCTATGAAGATAAACAGTTAAATTTTAAATTTTGATTTTTAGGGTTTTTCACATGTTCTTTTTGGGATTTTAAAATGTTTAATAAAAAGTTGGTTCGGGTTAGGTAGTTGTATTTTTTTTGGGTTGGGTTTTCAATTCAGTTATGAAACCAATTGATACAACTAGTCTAATATCGGTTGACGTTCTAAATCACTAAAATCAACCCAAATCTTCAGTTATGTGAAAACGAGGTCCGATATTTCTAATTAGAGAATAATATGTTTATATATTTGAATTGTGTACAATTAGGATGATGTTGAAAAATTGTGTATATTTATTATTAGGGTGAATTTGCTATCTAGCCAAGTTTGGAGTCAACATTAAGTAAATAGCTTTGATTTTGACGTTATTAAATTGATAACATTTCATACACATTTTATCCGGTTATGTCCTTATCTTTTCTAAGTTACCGATGACAGTGGGACCAAGGATTAACGTCGACGAGAGCACATGTCCAAGAGAAATTGAAATTTAATGTTGTCCACGTACGGGTTAACTATTCTAAGTAAGTGTTGTATTCTATTTATAAAAGTACTATGTCAGATAGAACAAACAGAATATCTTCATACGAAACAGAATTATAAACTCTAAACCTAACCTGCACACTTAAATACTAAACCATAAACTCGAGTCTCTAAATCCAAACTCAAATGTTAAATTTAATTTAAAGTTACAATATTTTAAGAAAAACAACAAAAAAATAATAAATATATAAATTTTGAACTATTATTCTATATTATCTAACATGGAATGACGACTACTCTTGTAATTCAACCCCAACTCACCTCTAACCCTAAACCCAACACACCTCCAAGACTGATATACTAAACCCTAAACTTGAATTCCTAAACCCAAATCTAAATGTAAAATATTTTAGATTAAATTAAAATATGAAAATAATATATAATATTTTGTACTATCACCTATACTATATAAAATGGAAAGGAAAATAGACTTGAGAGGAAGTAGTACACCCTAAACTCTAATCACTAAACCCTAAACCCCTCAATAATTAATCATATAACAATCCTACCATAAACCCTTATATACTTAACCTTAAACCATAATCACTAATCCCTAAACCCAAATATAAACCCTCAACCTAAATAGAATGGAACTAGATAAATAGTATAGTACATATTGGTGAATTTATAAAATATATATGATATCATGGAAAAAGTTAATGCTAACTCCAAATAATATCATGAAATGTCTATGATATCATGAAATGTCTATGTTATGCAATTATAATAGAATACAACAAATAGTAAAGATCAAATATTTCATTTCACATGAATGGTCTTTCCATTCTACGTACACACGATCTATTCCACTTATATACACATTGCATCATTACATATAAATGAGAATATATTTATCAGATGGTTCAAATCCAGTTTCGAACAATCTACTTGGCAGCCTAATCTTCTATTTGTAACCTGAGAAACAAAAGGAAAAGATAAAGGTGTTAGGATCCATATAACAAAGTAAATGTAAAATAAATTGTATAGTATAACAATAATGTGGAATGAAAACCATGTAAGACATTAGGAAGAAGAAGAAGAAATGTGTGACTTTTTGATGACCACGTTTAACTTTAACTCTCTTGAATAATTTTTTTTTTTTTTAAATTGTAGGTTTAACCGGTTGCGTTGAAGGTTAAAAGTGTAATATTATATAAAATACACTCTGTATCGATGTATTCTAGGGTATTTGGCTACTGATCTAAATATTGTTTTTTTTATAGCCATACCATCTAATTCCCCTTATTATTATGGGAAAGTTCTGGTGTGGAAATGGACTGTTATTCTTTTTAAAAAAATACGAAGGAAGTATATTTTTGGAGTAGCGGTGTCTTCTTATTTGTGGACTTGGTGATTCCTGACTGTATTGCCTTGAAACAATGATATTTTATATTCTCTCTGCATAGCTCGATTTTTTGTTTACACTTTGACGTGTGGATTTGTCTCTATTGATTTTTGAAGCTAAACAATGATAAACCAGAATAAAATGTAATACACGAACATTCTTGAAATTTGTAGACATTACATATTATTTTGTATTTTGTTAATGCAATAATTCTTAAGTTATCCACTTATCCTATACGTCTTAAAGATGGTGAGAACGACTTAACTGCAATCTATAATAAAGCTCTGAGGAGAAAATGCCAGAAGATCAGCCATGAATCGGCTTCTGTTTTTTTTTTCTTTGTGTTATAATTTTACCATTTTTAACCGATATGCAATGGACACCTGTTTGGTTGTACCATAAATTTATATAATTAGATAAGCATGTAATTAATTATTTTGTTAGAATAAGCATGTATTTAATTATACTGAGAATAAAAAATTAAGTCATTTCGTTGAATGATTCTTTAAATCACAAATTAGATAAGATGAGTTGAAGTTTTGTTATTACTATGATCACATACGTGTAGCCCTTTCCGGAAAAGGAAAAATGATCACATACGTGTGCATTTGTATTTCCCTAGCCATGTAAATATATGTATGCATATTATATCAATTTGTATGTTGGTGTGTTATGATAATAACATATTACTAAAATAAGACGTACGCTTTGTACATGGTAAGTTATTATATAGTTAAAATATAAAATATATGGTATTAACAAAATTCAGATTTATATATGATCAAACTTTTTGCATATATATACACTGCTTTAGATTATTTATATAATCATTTACATTGGGCAGAAAATATTTTTAATTAGAATTGTAGATCAAAACTTAAAATTTTTGATGGGTTCGATATGTTTGAATATTTTCTTTTACTAACTTTACTGGTAAATAAGATTTATATATTTTTCGATTTTGAAATTACACTAATTTTTTCAGAATATCAGATTTTTACATTTTTTTACAACATAAGATGAAAAATTAAAATATTAAAAAATAACTACAAATTAGGTTGAGCAAATAATTTGAAGTATGATTGGTCATGGACCACATAACACAACATAAAATTTAGCAGCACGATTATTATTATACCTAAAACCCAAATAAGATGAAATTAGTTTTTTGTTTGCAACCGATACTTTACTTCAAATACTTGAAGATGATATTCATTATTTACAACTGATTCTTTATATAAGATGAAATTTAGACTAACATAATACATACCATTAACCACTACGAAAGAACATTATTAGCATTTTCTTAAACTACGAAAACAAGTAGGCAATTCATTCTTTTGTGCCAAAGTTTTTTCTTAATGTTCAATATAAATTTCTTAATATAAATCCTAAGAAATTGTGTAGCAAAAAAAAATTGATATATAGATTTGTTTGGTAATAAAGCTTTCTGCATATATTTTTTCGTTTATTAACAAAAGAGAATAATTACTCTTACCAAAATTTCTATTATGCTATATATGTGTATCACGTTAACGTTATTATTATGTTTTTCATTATTATGCCTGAGTAGTATTTCATGATCATGTCTGCGTAATTTCCTTTGTTAATAATAGTTTTTATAAAATAAAAATAAGAAAAAACTGTAATTCACAATATTATTAAATAAATAAATATTAGCACACATATTTGTCAATAAAAAGGTAAAAAATATATGTTGTCTAATTTGACATAAAGATGAAAACTAACTTTTTAACCTAAAAATATATTAAATTTACTAAATGTACTAAAATCAATATTCCTAAAAAAAAGTATGAAAGACCATAGCAATAAATTTTTAAAAAAATATATATTATTACTTATATTATATAGTTTCCATATAATATATTATTATATTTTGATTACTAGGTTTATTACGTTTGATTGGTTTATATACCAAATCATATTCATATACTGCAACTTCTTAAAAATAATATCCATTCGGTATATTCAATTACTAAATCTAAATCATCTTCTTTATTTGATTCGATTCGGTTTTACATGATTGAACACTCCTAAATCAAATATATGATACATATAGTATGTAACAACAATTATGACAAAGACTGTGAAATTAGTGGCTGACCTATATTAGTTTAATGCAAGAGAATATGTGAAAAATACCGTATATGAATCAAATTAGTAAACACAAAAACAATTATAAATACAAAAAACAATTATAGAAGAAAGAAATGCCTTTCTGTACATAAGAATCTAAACACAAAAACAATTAGAAAATTAAAAATGAGTATAAATTTTTTCTTTGATACTCATTTTTATAATATAGAGCTTAACCACCACTTGTACCAACTGGATCCACTGCGATAAGATTTTTATAGCGAAAGTGTTCTTGAAACCTTTGAAAAAAGGAAAAGTCCTGCTTTGTTTCTAATAAAAGAAATAAAAAATCAGGTTTATGTTTATGCTAAATCTCTCTAAAGTAGTTTATTATCCATTTACTATCCATACCTCTGCAATTCCAGTTTAGAACTCTCGTATAAAAGGTTTTAATGTGCTCTTATGAGCTATACCATCGGGTGTAATGATACCCTGATCAATCGATATGCCTACTCCGAAACTGATTTTTTTCCATGCTTTTATCCAAAACTCGCCCGTCTACTCCACTTTGAGAAGCCCAAAAATGAGACCGTGTACTAATATTATTATTCACCCTAGACTGAGTCTAAACTAGGAGCCTGACTGATTCAAACGCAGTGGTTGCGGTTGCGGTTGCGGAAGTTTGTGGATGCGGACGGTTGCGGTTTCTAGCGGTTTTAAGAGATTTATATGACTGATATTGCGGTTAAAAAATAGTGCGTTTGCAGGTGACTTATGACTGGTTAACTACCAAATACGGTAACAGTCAAATAATAAATTAACAATATTTACATTTAATATAATTATAAAAATATCAAAAATCATAAAATTATAATAAATATAAAATTTATATTTAGAAAGTTATAATTTTAATTTTTGAAAATTTATTGAAATTGTTTTATTATAAAATTTTATGATATTAATTAAAATATAATCGATATATTTTAATATTTTCAATTTTAAATTTTAAATTTTAAATTTTTTATTAAATATTTTTACTTTTGTATATATAGTGTTTAAAAAAAAAGAAATTTTTTTTACCCTCTCACAACCGCCTGCAACCGCAAATGCTAGCTGGAGCCAGCTTTTGAATTTATGAGATTCAGAACGGTTTGAAGCGGTTTATAGCGATTTAAGTGATAGTTGCAAACCGCCGACAACTACTACCAACCACAAAAGCTACGTTTGCGGGTAGTAGCGGAAAAACCAGTCGCCTCCTAACTCTTTAAAACTTGAGGCAAAACGCCTTTCTTGCTTCAGATGGTCCTCAGGAAAACAATTTCTAACACCAGGACCAAAGTGATGAAGTGAAGCTCTAAAGTAATATTGATATACAATATCCCACCGAGATAAACAACAGTAAATTATATTCTTATTTCTCATAATCCAAAGAAGCCACCATTTTAAGCACGATATGACTACAGTTGCTCACAACTTAATCAATGTTTGAGACCCAAAATTCTAACTCAAAAAAATCGCGAACTTATTATTATTGTACACATAATCCCATGATGCGAAGAAACCATAACCTCAGAAGTTTTGTACCCTTTTCCACAAAAAGACCATCATACACCAATCTCGATGCGTTAGGAAGATCATACACCAATCTTGTACTCAACCCATCGAAATGAATCACCAAAAGAAAAGCTTTTCCATCCAGCTGGTTGCACTGGAACAGTGTCTTTAGTTGGTTTGATGAGTACAGCCAATTTTGTGCTGCCTGCAAGTCGAGCCCCAGGTTTGATAAATTATGTCTTGCCTAAAGGTGTTTTTTTTAACACGTCGATCTTACTTTTCAATAAACTTAACTTGTTGGATACATAACTTGCCTAAATCAACCCCGTCTTAAGAATCTTGTGTGGCAATTCATGAAATCGACCCCAATGGAAATGTCCCTATAGGTCTCCTATTTACGGCCATGATCTTCTATACTATACGAGTAATGAGATTCTATCCCCCCCCACCCCCACCCCCACCCCCACCCCCAATATTATTCTATACTGTGTGGTATTGGGAGAAATGCTCGTTAGATCACCATGTTGAAACCGAAACGTGTACGTGTTCTGGAGGCATTTTACCCGATCAAAGCCAGCAAACCGCAAACGTGGTTATAGCAAGGAGATCGAACAACGCACAACAACGCACAATCGTCTACAGAGTTACGTTATTGATATCTCAGGGCTGGTACGGCTTTGAAGAAACAGAGAAAAAAAAAACTAAAAAAGTTCCACAAACTAATGTGTCATCTTCTCGTGTAACACCTTTTCATATTTATCTTCTTGACAAAAAATGAAAACAAGTGTGACATTATTATATTATTTATAAACCCTGTTCATAATACATTGTTCAAGGGAATTTCTCGTTACTTTTCATATCGACAGTCGCAATATCGATTACGAAACACTTACCATGTTGCTTCCAGTAATCTGCCATCGGATTGATCCACTCAGGTTCGGCTATCTCTGCTCTCTGATGTTTCAACTCATCGGTCGATATGTTGTACTTCTCATCTCTGATCTTAACCAACTCCGGCCTTAATACCCCTTGTGGTGACATCATCAGTTCCGGTGCACCCACTGGTAATTTGTCACCTACATAAACAGACACACAGATGATTGTTCAACCCAAAACCGGACAAATCCAACCTGATTCACAACTATAAATTTCGTGATTCTGAATAATGTTTGATTGCTTTAAATGGTTTAAACCGGATAGTTAACTGTTTAACCATAAGATTAATTGCTAATTGCTATACTAGCTTATAGAAACGTAACGTTCACATTGAATTGGTCTGGTTTAGAGAGACATATCATACCTCGGTCTATCTGCCAGGTGCACCAAAATTTACCGTACGTTTTGGCTATGTTCTTGAGCTCTGGAGTAGCTAAAATCTCAGGCAATCGTGGATAAGCCCACGAACCTGACTTAACCTCGTAAGCATGAGAGTGCCAAAGCTTTTGCTCATCTTGAGGCAGATTTTCATATAACCGGTCTGATATTACATATTCAATTCCTATAAAATAACAAATTTAGTATAACCCTTCAAAAGATTGAGCTTTAATCTGAGTAAAAAAAAACAGTACCGATGAGAGGTGCATCAGAACGGTCAGAGGCGTAAACCGCACACTGGAGGAACTCGTCGTTGACTCTGTGAACATAGTGGTGAGTCTCTATTTGCCTGGACATATCTCCACTGTAAATCGCAAACGTCGAAACATGACAGTTCATTTGCTTCACTGGTAATCTCCTCTGCATGATCGTAGTTCCGGCATCAATCATGCGTGTGGAAACCGTCACCGGATCTCCAGGAGCCACCTGATTTTCGTCGCCACTCGAGGCCATCTTTGCTTATTTTGTATTTGGTGTCACGCTTAGATAAGATTCTCTTCTTCTTTGTCACATGGTTAGATTAATTTATGATGATAATAAAATACAAGACATGCAAATATCATAGACGTGTCATGGAAAGGCCGTACATCGACCATGTGTTGAATTCTACTACAATTTACATTTCTGATTTAATAAATAAGTTTGCAAAACCAAACCGTATCCAAACTTAAAAATTAATCAGTACAAAACCAAACCGAACGATTCTTTTAAGCAACCAAGCATGTAAAAGAAGATTAGCTGTAACACAAAAATCATGTATATACACATGTAAATTAAGCTACTGTAAGGTTTCAGACATCTTACTTAATATAAGACAACTTACAAGCCTTTTGTCTCTCGTAAGACACAAGGCAACGCACACAGCTTTACAGTGACGAGGAAGAAAAGTCCACTGTGGAGTTTAAGATCATGGATTCAGGGTATAATGGGTAGAGATCACAACCAGAAACCGACGATTTCATTGTTGTTGCCGTTTGATCGGTTACAACAGACGTGCTCAAGCCACCATCTGTATCAATGTCCCTGAGGTTTGAGATGCTCCAGTTATGTCCATATAAACCAGGATCTGAAAGAACCTGTGTTATTTCTACCTCTCCTTCCAGCATTTGCACAACCTCTGACATGGTTGGTCTTAAGGAAGGAGACGAGTTTGTGCAAACAATAGCAACTTTGATCATCCTTGCTGCTTCTTTGGTGTTGAAATCACCTTGTAGAACTGGATCTACTATCTCCGTTATGTCCCCTTTCTGTTGCAGCTTCACTGCCTGAGATTTGTGGTAACATGTGGTTTAAGTAAAACAATAACACATCAAATGGGCTAAAGAGAAACAAAAACAATTTTCTCAGTTACCCAGTTGATAAGCGAGACGTGATCAGCACTTCCCTTTTGTTTCGTATTACTCTGTCCACTAACAATCTCCATTGACACAATCCCAAAGCTGTACACGTCTGCTTTCTCTGACAACTGGCCCCATAGTGCATATTCTGGAGCCATGTATCCGCTGCATAACGAAGACTGAGCTATATTTCTTTGGCCACTGTTTGAAATTTGTTTTATAATCTACACTTACATGGTTCCTGCAATCTTGGTGCTAATGTGACTATGTTCTTCTTCATGGAGCCTAGCCAATCCAAAGTCAGATATCTTTGCATTTAGGTCAGCGTCTAGAAGCACATTTGTGGTCTTTATGTCACGGTGAACCATTCTGATCATTGAACCTTCGTGAAGGAACTCAAGCCCTCTTGCAATTCCAACACATATTTTTTGTCTTGCCTTCCAGTCCAGGTTCAAGGAACTCTTTTCTGGAAATGAGTTTTAACCAAATAGAAATAATATCACTTTTAAATATGGGAACATATGTGTACACTTGAACTAGACTAAAAACATATTTTTTAAAAGAAAAGCTGTATGACTTTGATATACCATGGAGCATATGAGCAAGGGAGTTATTTTCCATGTACTCATAAACAAGCATCAATTGGTTCTTCTCGACACAACATCCATAAAGCTTGACAAGGTTGGGATGGTTCAGACCTGAGATCATTCCTATCTCATTCACAAACTCGCGGTTTCCTTGGTGTGACTTGGAAGAAAGCTGCTTCACTGCTATGATAGTTCCATCTGACAGCTCTCCCTACATTAAGTGTCTCATATCAGAAATCATATTTTCTCAGGTTTCTACATATTGAGAAGAACTTGACATTTATTTTAGCATACTTTGAATACGGATCCGAAACCTCCTTCTCCAAGTTTGTTGGCTTGATCAAAATTGTTTGTTGCAGCTTGCAGTTGCCTCCAAGTAAAGCAAACCGTTGGCAGACCCTGGACTCTTAGATCTATGTGATCATGTTCCCAACAGAAAATAATTACTAATAGCTGAAACGAATTGGTCATGTATCAGAAATGGATTCATACACTGTGAAAATATGATACCTTGTTCGCTTGTATTCTTGTCTCTTATGCATCTTCTCCAAGCATATATTCCCAAAGCCAAAAGAATAATTGTTACCAAGGCAGCTATTGTCCCAAAAATTAGGGGATAATTAGTGTGATGTCTTATTTTTTCCGCTGTAAATAAGACAAACAGAAGTGTAAATATATACATGATAGATCATATATACACCAAGCTACAAAAATATATTTTCAAGTCTTTTGACCTCCACATTGTGGCTCCATACCTGAAATTTTAAAAGAACCAGTGTCATTTAAAGTTATGGCCACTTGAGTGGGAAGAAAGCAATATGATAAAGAGCACTTACTGTGGTGGCACAAGGAGATTGCAGAGATAAGAGGACCATAGTTTCCTCTTTTAGGTATGAGGGTTGTCCCTTTCCCTGCCCAATACAGCTGAATCTCTAACATATGATTGGTCACATTTACAGCTTTCACTTCTTTTACAACAGGAGTCATAGTCCCATTAGACTCCTCTTTGATGTTAAAATCCTTCAAGAACAGTTCTCCCTAGAAATAGCAAAGAAAATGAACTTCAATCTTCCATGGTTGATTCAAGAAGACAATTATTAAGTGACAATTCACCTGAACATAGACATCAAATATGCGTCTGCCAAGACGACTGAATGGTTCTTCGTCTGAAAACTGAATCTCCATAAAATGGAGTTTCACATTGTAGGGTCCATTTTCCAAGCAAAACGCATAATAAACAAGTGAGAGAGCAGATCTACGTGCAGTCTTATAAAGATTAGGAGAATCTCCAGGTAATTTTGAACTAGCTGAAATGATGTATGTATCATTCTCACTATGTTCATCCGCGGCAAATACACCTGTGTTACTAATTCCCCATGTTTTGAAGTGTTGATTTGTCGTGGAATAGACAGTACTATCATCAGCTTCGTAGCTGATTTTATGAGAGGAGTTTTTAATGACTGTGTTTTGTCCACCACAATTTATATGTAGTGTTCGCTGATCTGCCAGCCATAATTGAAAGAGATAAATTAACATGCAAAACAGACAGCAACATAAACATGTTAGAGACGTTCTGTACTTACAGCTTGTGCAGTTGATTGGACCAGCACATGGAAGAATCCCAGTTCTGTATGAAAAGAATACCAAAATAATTAGACATCACAATGGCACAACATGTTCAAAATATTCTACTGATACGAGATAAAGCAGAAGAGTATATACTTACAAGTTGTTCTTCAAATATGAGCTCTGGTAGGTATTAATGTTACTGATTGAACACAAAGTGTAAATAGAAACTTCAACATGAGAATGCTATCAACAAAACAGAGAAGATGTATTACATCTACCAAGATTTCATATTGGTACCTCTTTTCCTGACAGCTAGACGACCAAGAGAAATTATTGTACGAGATATCACTGTGAGAAATAACCATAATAAAAAGATTAGTTGACATGACGAAAAATATCTTAAAAATAAAAAAAAATATAGACAAGGGAAAGCTTAAACGTACATATTAGATTTGCTATTGAGAAAAACACCTGATCCAGCATCTCCAGAAAGTCTATTTCTAGTCAAATAGCTGAACAAACATGTCCGAATGATACATACTTGATCATGATACTATGGTATTGACAATGTTCGGACTTCATCTCTTTAACATGTTTAGTCTCAGATTGTATACTACTTACGTGAATTTTGGTGCACTTTGTATTCCACGAACTTCGCCAGTCAAGCTGTTAAACGATAAATCCCTGCAGTAAACATGTAATAAAAAAGTAAACGTTTGCATATGAAGATCTACAGATTCTCTAATACTTGAATATCAGTTCACAAAGTGCGTACCCGTTAAGTCCATGACAATCTATATATACAAATAATATAGTCCATATATGAAAAATGTCATGAGTATACACATCTGATGATACTCTAATTCCTTTGTGGGTAATGCTGGGTATATTAAACTAGCTTTGACAGAAAGAACTTACAAAGTCTTTAGCTCAGGCAAACTCCATATGTAAGAAGGAATTGCACCAGACAAGCTCACATTCCTCAAAATCCTGGAACAGGGAAGGGGGATTTTAGTTCGAAATTTTCAGACAGAATCAATCCTCAAGACGATAAACTGATGACTGAAGTAAAGAAAAATACAGTTTCCTGATGGCTTTGCTGGACATATTTGGAAAGGAGTTTATCCCAGTTGTATCACTAATACTCCTGCATTTGGATATATCGCTTAAAACATTATTTTTGTTTCAATTGTCATTTTGTTAATACGTATAATGAAGGTAAGTTCATTACATATCAATAAGATTTTCTAGGCGAGTGACTGCATCAGGAATAGGACCTTTCAGTCCGCTTGCCAGTAGACCTCTGTTGATTATAAAGAACAAAGCTTAGATGGTAGATAAACAGAAACCATAAGAGAAATGAAAATTAATAATGAAGGACAAGCTTACAGCCTTTGAAGCCGAGACCAGTTGCCGATATATTCTGGGATGGTACCATTGAAGTTATTGTCACTTACCCTACTATATAATGAAAACGAACAATTATTTAAGAGTTTTGTAAAATTTATCTTCAAGGACTAGTTTATAGGTTCTTGACTAAGGTGAGAATTTTCGTGACTATATAAATCAATTTACAACCATGAAATTCATACTAGGGAAGAAAAAAAGCATATGAGAAGTCCTGGAAGAAGTTCAACAAGGAAGCTTTGAATCAAATAGGTTGTACTTCAATGTAGATGCCAATAAAACGAAACCTTAGGAAATTTTTAATTTTTAGTTACAGAAACAACTTACAAATCCTCAAGGTTCATCAGTTTAGCTAGAGAGTTAGGCAAGCTTCCTGTAAATTGATTGGAGGTAAGATGCCTGCAGAAACCAGTTTGAGAAGATTAAAAATAATACTCCCTCCGTTTTTTTATATAAGTCGTTTTACAGCTATGCACGTAGATTAAGAAAACCATCAATTTCTTATATTTTCTAAACAAAAACATCATTAATTATTTACCTAACCACAATTCAACCAATAGAAAAATAAAAAATATATTACCATTGGATACAACATTAATTACTAATAAATTTTACATAGAAAATCGAAAACGACATATAATTTGGAACAAAAACATTTCTCTACAACGACTTATATTAAAAAAAGGGAGGGAGTAATGGTTTCTTTTGGATAAAATCTGGTGCATAAAACTAAATATTCATGTGGTTTTGAAAAATGGTTAAGATGCAAAGGGTATTACAGTCGTATTAACTTGGTCAAGTTACCAAGCTCCTCAGGAATTGGACCAGAGAACTGATTGGCTTCGACCCCTCTGGAAATTTCGTCAAATCAATATATGGTCAAATCAAAATGAATATTTGGAATAAGAAACAGTTTGAGACGTACAAGACTGTGAGATTCTTGAAGTTCTGTAACCCAGTTGGTAAAGGCCCAGACAAGTTATTCGCGCAGAGCGAGCTGCAATAAAATTTCAGAAGCCACTCTGGTGAATTATGAATAGTATGCATCGGCAACAGAGAAAGAGATGGAACTAACATGGAAGTGAGGTATGGCAATGAAGCCCACTCCATTGGGATTGAGCCCGTAAGGTAATTTCTGCACAAGTCTCTGCAAAGTAAAGCAAAAACTCAGCACTCATGGCTCTCTTTGAAGATTATCTCGCTACATATTTGACAACATCTCCCATATATGAATTTGCGTGGTTGAACTCACTCACATCGATTGGAGATATGGAAGGTCAGCAAACTCTGATGGCAGTTTCCCTGGAAGGCCAAGGGTCTTGAGGTCTCTATTTTTGTCCAAATAGTGTAACCAGAAAATATATCAGGACAGAGAGGAACACATCTACTTAAAAAGAAAAAAAAACAGAATAAATTAGTAACACTCACATGCTTGTTATATGGCATGTGGTACTTTTGTTGAAGCTACAATCACAACGAATGGTGCTGTTTCCAGTGTCCGGATTCGAAATAACATCAACGTCTTGCATCATCTTTAGGGTTCCTAAACTGCAAGGGTCTCCATAACTTAGGTTCAGTCCCTTGATTCCAAGTGTAGTAGCTATCTTCTCTAGCGCATTCACTGCTTACAATTGATATATAAGCAAATAACAGATATACAAATGAGGATTTAGACCTTCATTTAAAAAAATGGAATAATTAGCAGTGGTTTATTCTCATACGCTCATCTGAATGGAGAGATGGTGAAACAGATGTTGTTGAACTTGCTAAGAAGCTTGTGATGATGATAAAGAAGAGAAGAACTGAGAACACGATCGACATATCTCATATAAGGCGATTCTTTGTATGTGAACTTGCTTTGTTATTCACAAATTACAATATTATCATCAGTGATCAGCCACATACAATATTGGTTATATAATTGTACATTTAGAGTTTTCGTCTGGTCGTCTTCGGTGGCTATATCCCTAAACATTGACTTTGGAACAATACCTGGCGGTCACGGTGACAGGTGAAGACTAATTAAAGATACGAAGGACTAAAAGTCAATATGTCCATGGCATCTTTCATTTGTTTTTATTTTAAATCAAGTATATTAGCGAATAGGAGACTGGTGCTATTTTTCCTGGGATCTTGTTTCCCATTACGCACCTGCTTCCAGGTTGTAGAAATTCAACTCCATTATAAATTGAAAAGAAAACATAAAAAAGGTCGACTTTATTTGCCTAAAAGTCACATGTCTTAATGTTTGATATGTCGAGTTTTTTTTTGTTTTTTTGACTAATATGTCGAGTTACTTAACCAAAGATGATAAAAATAGGATATGTGGCAAGTTCATGAATGATTGATGTTTCATGTCCCTTTATCAGATAACGCTTACGTATACCACTTGGACTTTTTTAATGCATGAGCCCCTCTCCACACAGTTAACGCTGTACGTATATCACTTTCAACTTTTCCCTTTTCTTGACGTCTCTCGCTCTCTTCCGTCGTAATTGCACGACCTACTGTTTCCTTATAGCATCTCCAATAGGACACAAAATTTTTCTCTATATTTTACATTAAAATAAAATAATTCTATTATAAAATTGAATTTACTTCAATAATTCACTTTATAAAACACTAGAGATGTACCATTAGAGATGGTATTAATAAAACACTATTATATCTATAACAGGAAAAACAGATTATGATAAATGAGCCAAAGTTTTTAGCTTAGTGATTTTTTTTTATGGTAAAAAAAGCTTAGTGATTTTCTAAGAACATCACACTTAAATTTGGCAATCCAATGAAAATAAAAATTCGGCAATGTTCGTATGTGAGTTGTAAACAAAATAATAATCCTACTATATATTAATTGAGAAGTCACTTTAGTTATTTTTGCTTACGTACCGATCATAGGTGAACTCTTACAAAATTGTTATAATTTGATTGTTCGATGATTTTTAATTTTTATTTATTTTAATTAGATATAAAAAGAAAAGGCAAGTCTATAACCAATTAATATCACTTGCCAAATATAAAAAAAATTAGTTACCATATGGTAACTCTTAAATATAAAAAATGATCAATTTATTTATTTTTCTATAATTTCAACAATTAGTTACCATAAGTTAACTATAATTTCAACAATTAGTTACCTTAAATCATTATTTGTAATATTACTATGTAATATTATTTAAAAGTAAGCAAAGTTATAATGTAATATAATTTCAACAATTAATCACTTATGATCGACACGTTAGCAAAATTCACTAAAGTGTTCAAAATACAGACGTAGGTAACCAATTGTTGAAATTATTACAACAATGATTTATGGTAACTAATTGTTGAAATTATAGAAAGAGAAATAAATTAGTCATTTTTTTATATTTAAAAATACATAAAATAATAAACGACAAACCGTTTATATAAATCAATATAATAATTTTATATTCTTATTTTAAAACATTATATTTTATATAAATTATCATAATAACTATGAACATCTCCTAAAGTTCATATTATATGCTTTATAAATTATCTATAAATTTTTTTTTATCAAATTATTTATCTTGGCTTATTGTATATTTTAAATTATTATAAGAATTTGTAAGTCATCTATAAGAGCTTAAAATCAAAGCTATATATCATATTATATATATTAATTGAAAAGTCATTTAAGAGATTTTTGGTTATGTGTTGATCATTTATGAAATCTTAAAAAACTGTTATAAATTGATTGTCGGTAATTTATAATTTCTATTTATTTCTATTTATTTTAATTAGATTTAAAATAAAAAAATAAGTCTATAAACAGTTAATAACACTTGCCAAAAATCTACATAATATTACAAATAATTATTTATGGTAACTAATTGTTGAAACTATAGAAAAAGTAATAATGTTTGATCATTTTTATATGTTTATAAACTACATAAAATAGTAAAAAAAAAGTTTATTAAAATCGATATAATGATTTTATATTCTTATATAAAGCCTTATATTTTATATGGCCTTATATATGTATATAAAGTATTATAATAACTATAAATATCGAATAAAATTCATACATGCTTTATAAATCATTTAAAAACATTTATAAATACGTTTATAAAATTATTTATCTTGGCTTATCATATGATTTAAATTATGATAAGATGTTTTAATTTATTTATACAAGCTCATAAATTAATTTATAAAATATATTTTAAAATTTTATTTTATGTTAAATGATAAATCACTTAATTGATTTTTTCTTAGGTGTCGATCATATATAGAGATTGAGAAAAAAATAATATAATTTGATTTGTTAAAAACATTAAATTTTTATTTATTTTATGAGTACAAAAGTTAGTTCTAGAAATAGTTTTATCAGTATCCAAACGACCTAAATATATTGCACAAAATAATTTATGGTAATTTAATATGTGATTTATATAATATATATAATGCTTCATAAAATCATTTTTAGCAATCAGGTATTTCTAAATTATATAAAATATTCCAAAAGGTTCAATATCATATACTTTCAAAAATTAAGTAATTTTATTAAAAACTGAATCATAAATATTATACATAACTAATTTTAGTATAATTATTAATACAAAATATCAAAAAATATTGGCAAATTACCACAAATAGCACATTTATAGTATTTTTTTCATGTTTACACTAACCACTTTTATCCTCACTTTTAATGAAGGGTAAAAGACACTTATACCCCTACGGTTAACTAATCTAGACTTAGGATTTAGAGTTGAGGGGTGGAGTAAGGCTTTTGGAATGTGAAATTTAGGATTCTAATAAATATATAAATAAATACTTAAAAATATATAAAAAATTTAAAAATAGTTTCAAACATAATTTTTGATTTTCAAAAATAAATTTGAAAAAAGATAAAAATAAAAAAGTTTTCGAAAAAAAATTCAAAAAAAAATTATTAAAAATTTCGAATTTGAAAAAGTATAATTCGAAAACATAAATTTATTTTTTTATTTATTTTATTTTATTTTATTTATTTATTTTATTTATTTATTTATTTTTTTCATTTAAGTAATGATTTATTATATATATAGATAACAAGGATATAAGAGTCTTTTACCACTTAATGAAAAAATACTTTTGAAAATGTTCGTTTAGTGATGTTAAAGATGAAAAGTGGTACCTTGAAAATGGTAAACATATAATTTTCCCAAAAATATTTAATTTAGTCATATTTATCCTTTTTAAACAATTATTCTTTGAAAAATATTTAACAAAAATATTTAATGATAAAAAGATATTTTAATTTGAAAAAATATAATAAATATATTGTTACAAAACATTCAAACTCGCGAACCCGCGGGCATCCACCAAGTGACAAATTAAAAAAAAAATCATTTAAAATACATTTGAAAAAGCAACAAATAAAAAAAAATCGAAAAAAACACATGTCATTCACACAATTGCTAACTGACTTATGTTTAGTGTGAAGGATGTTTTATAACTCGTCTTTTTTTCTACTGTAAATGATAATTTTTATAAGAGTAATTCCTCACCAACCAAATTTTATGAATGAAAAATATGTGATTAGTTTTCTTTCTCGGAAGTGTAACCCAATAAATTGAAATTGCCAAATTGACATGAAAAAATGACGTCGGTTAATATTTAGCCAGAGTGGAAAAAGAACCGGTTCGGTTTATGTTGGTATTGTAAGAATCCAGGACCGGTTCGATTACAAAATCCACCGACTCAAAATTAAAATATAACTGTTAGGAGAAACGCGTGTTTATCAAAGCACTTCCTGCTTTCCTTTTTTTTCCCCAAGAATGTGCTCGATCGAAGTCGACTCTATAAGAGACGCGAGTTCTCAAACGAAACTTTTTTTTTGGTCTCCTAATGTTTCTTCGAATAGTTTTATCGATCATCTCTTCCAGAAACAGAGAGCCCTCTACGTTCTCAGATATGTAAGTGTTTCGATCGCTGTAAATCGTGAATTTGTATCAAGATTTCTAAGTTTCCCATGAAATTTTTGATTTGCGATTCGGATTCTAGGGCTTCAAAGTTTGTCTAATCGGTTAATTTGATCTATTGATCTTGCTCAGAGTTTCTTTTTCTCGTTAGTCTATTTTAGGGTTTCTAAGTTTCGTGCAAATACTTTTGCGATTTACTTTTAAGTTGTTTTCGTTGGCTAGAGTTTAAGTTGTATTCTCCGTCTGTGCTAGAGTTTCCCGTTTTGTCTTGAAGCTTTATTTTGGTTTTCGTTTTGAGATTCTTTCTTTCTTTCATGTTCTGGGGATTTTGATCAAGCTTTGTTTTTTTTTGGTTTTGTTTTGTTTTTTTTTTCACTTGAAACCCAAAAAAGATCATAGGCAGACACTGATCTAATAGTGTTCTGCCAGATTCTTATTTGGGGACATTGTCCCGTTGCTGCCTCTATAAGACCATCCCCTAGCCAAGATTGTTAACTGGGATAATATGGGTTTGGTAGTGCATTGTATTAGGGGATGGCAAATAAGATCCACTCGGCTCTATAGTCTTTGAGAAAAAAGACTTTACTTACCCACGGCTTGACTCAGAATAATCTGTTTTCAGTTCTTTGAATGTGACGGTTGGAGAAAGTCTTAAGACAAAGACTTGAGAACTGAAAACAGATTCTTGAAGGATGTTAGGGAATGGAAAATAAGATCCACTCGGCTCTATAAAGTCTTTAAGGCAAAAGACTTTACTTACCCACGGCTTGGTTCAAATAAGTTTTCAGTTCTTTGTATGTGACGGTTTGATAAAGTCTTAAGACAAAGACTTAAGAACTGAAAACAGATTCTTGAAGGATGTTAGGGGATGGCAAATAAGATCCACTCGGCTCTATAATAGTCTTTAAGGCAAAAGACTTTACTTACCCACGGCTTGACTCAGAATAGTCTGTTTACTTACCCACGGCTTGGTTCAAATATGTTTTCAGTTCTCTGTATGTGACGGTTTGATAAAGTCTTAAGACAAAGACTTAAGAACTGAAAACATATTCTTGAAGGATGTTAGGGGATGGCAAATAAGATCCACTCGGCTCTTTAATTGTCTTTAAGACAAAAGACTTTACTTACCCACGGCTTGACTCAGAATAATCTGTTTTCAGTTCTTTGAATGTGACGATTGGAGAAAGTCTTAAGACACAGACTTAAGAACTGAAAACAGATTCTTGAAGGATGTTAGGGGATGGCAAATAAGATCCACTAGGCTCTATAATAGTCTTTAAGGCAAAAGACTTTACTTACCCACGGCTTGGTTCAAATATGTTTTCAGTTTGTATGTGACGGTTTGATAAAGTCTTAAGACAAAGACTTAAGAACTGAAAACAGATTCTTGACTTACCCACGGCTTATAAAAAGAGACAATGGATCGGCTCTATAGTCTTCAAGACAAAAGTCTTCACTACCCAAGGCTTGGTTCAAATCTGTTTTCAGTTCTTTGAATTGGATGGATTTTAACGACCAACGGTTTGAGAAAGTCTCAAGACAAATACTTTAAGAACTGAAAACAGATTCTTGACTGTATTACCCACGGCTTATAAAAGTTGACAGTTGATCAGTGAAAAGACTTTTTGGATGGAAACATTATAGGAAATACAATGACAATGGGGGCAGTTTTAAGGCTGGATGAATATTAACGACCAGTGGCTTAGAACATATCATTATGGTTGGCAAATAACACCATACGACTCTATTGTCTTAAAGACAAAAATACTTTACTTACCCACGGCTTGACTCAGAATAATCTGTTTTCAGATGTTAGAAGAGAATGGATTCAAAGACCCAACGGTTTGAGAAAGTCTTAAAGACAAAAACACTTTACTTACCCACGGCTTGACTCAAAATAATCTGTCTTCAGATGTTAGAAGAGAATGGATTCTAAGACCCAACGGTTTGAGAAAGTCTTAAAGACAAAAAGACTACAAACTGAAAACAGATTCTTGATTGTACCCACGGCTTATAAATTCTCTGTCTTTGACATATTCAATGACAATGGGACAGTTTGGAGGCTTCCCCGATTCTAAGAACAATGGCAAACAAAACACACGACTCAATAGTCTTAAAGACAAAAGACTATACTAAAGACCCATAGCTTGACTCTCAAAATCTGTTTTCAGATATAAGAAGGGAATGGAGTTAAAAGATTAACGGTTTGAGAAAGTCTTAAAGGTCCACACGGTTCAATAGTCTTAAAATAAAAGACCCACTCAAAATCTGCTTTCAGATATTACAGAAGGGAACCGAGTTAAAAGACCAAAAAGTGAGAAAAATCTGCAAACTGAAAACAGATTCTTTACTGTACTACCGACGGCTTATAAAATCTTTAGAGAAAGCAGGCATCTGTTAAAAGGCCAGACAGATTCAGTGACAATGACCAGTTTGGAGGTTTACTTGATGGAATAAACGAAAGCTTCTTAGAACAAGTGACTGAAGGCAAACAAACCCACACGACTTAAAAGTCACTAGACCCACGGCTTTACAAAAGTACACGATTGATCGGTTAAAAGACTTGCTGGTGTATGGAAACGTGATAGGGGCAGTTTCACGACTGGACCAGCTTCTTGGAACAAGTCATTAGGAGATGGCAAGGAGAACACCACACGACCCTTATGGTCTTTAAGACAAGACTTTACTTACCCACGGCTTGACTCAAATATGTTTTCAGTTGCTTGAATGAGATGGAGTTTAACGACAGTCGGTTTAAGTAAGTCTTAAGACAGAGACTTTAAACTGAAAACAGATTCTTGAAAGTAAGTACTTACTTACCCCCGTCATATAAGTCTATAGACAAAGACACCTATCGGTTAAGATTCTTTAGACAGATTCAGTGACAATGGGGGAGTTTGGAAGCTTGTTCGGTGGGAACAAACGAATAGCTTCTTAGAACAAGTCACTGAAGGATGGCTAATAAGACCCACACGGCTCTGTAGTCTTTAAGACAAAAGAGTTAACCCACGGCTTGACTCGACTCAAATCTGTTTTTTCAGTTACTTGAATGAGGTGGAGTTTAACGACAAGAAACGAAGACGACAAACTGAAAAACAGATTCTTGACTAAACTACCCACGGCTTATAAAATCTCTAGACAAAGACAATATCGGTTAAAAATCTTTAGACAGATTCAATGATATTGGGGAACTACCCACGGCTTATAAAATCTCTAGACAAAGACAATATCGGTTAAAAATCTTTAGACAGATTCAATGATATTGGGACCGTTTGGAGTCATTTGAGGATGGCAAATAAGACCCAGACGGCTCTCTGTAGTCTTTAAGAAACAAGACTTTACTATACCCACGGCTTGACAAAAAATTGTTTTTCAGTTATTTAAAGATCAATGGTTTGAGAAAGTCTCAAGACAAAGGCTTCAAACTGGAAACAGATTCTTGAATGTAAGTACTTACCTACAGCTTATACAGCCCTATAGGTGTTCAGCTTTCAGCTTGTTGGAAGGAACAAACAACCAAGGACAAAGATACAATCGTTTCTCTACCACAAGGCTTATAAGTGGGGTTTTGTTAGATGGAAAAAAAAAAAGAGAACGACCAAGAAAACTTCAAAATATTACGCATTAAATGTGTTTCTTACTGTACCACTTATGTCATGAAGACAGACTAATTCATGATCTGGGAGGTCAGCAAGGGGCATACTACTTGATCTAAAGACTAATTACATTTTTATTTCCTCAGGTTTGTGCTTCAGAAAGGTGTTCAAATCGTTAGAGATTCTGAGGACATTCCAAGTGTATCAGACTTCTGCAACAGGTATATGCTTTTCAAACCTCTTTGTAATTAGTTGAGTCTCATGTAGTTTGTAGTTTTTATTTGCTTAACTACAAAAACTCTCTGGGTTATCCATTTAACCCTTTGATTTCCTCTTGGCAGTTTTTTAATTAAAATTTTGGTTGTTGTATGAGCGCCTTACATTTTGCATTATGCATTAATTTTGGTTGTTGTATGTGTCATCTGCATCACCTCTTATACACTTCTGAATTTTTCATTTTACAATACATTTTACATTTTACAATACATTTTGCATTATGCATCATCTTCTTGCAATCTTATAGTTAAGTTTGGATGTTTGAGAAATTATGATATTTTAGTTTTATAAATTATTTTTCTTGTTGTATGAGCGTCTTACATTTTACATCATGCATAAACTTCGGTTGGTGCATGCACATTCTGCATTATGCATTAATTTTGGTTGTTGTATGTGCCATCTGCATCACCTCTTATACACTTCTGAATTTTGCATTTTACAATGCATTTTACATTTTACAATACATTTTGCATTATGCATTATGTTCTTGCAATCTTATAGTTAAGTTTGGATGTTTGAGAAATTATGACATTTTTGTTTTATAAATTATTTTTCTTGTTGTATGAGTGTCTTACATTTTACATCATGCATAAACTTTGGTTGGTGCATGCACACTCTGCATCACGTAATATATTCTGCATTTTGCATTTACAATATATTATGCATTATGCATCATGTTCTTGCAATTTTATTGTTAGATTTGGAATTGTGAGCAATTATGACATTATGCATCATGATTCATATATGATTTATGATCAGAACTTTGTAAATATGCTATCACGATGATCAAAAATCTCTTTTATATTATTTTAGAAAGATTTTAATAAATAACCTTAAATGTGTATCTTATTTACACCATGCCATTACTGAGTTGTCAGCACCACATGCATCCTCACATAAAATTTAAGTTAACCCATCCCTTTATATAACAATTACGAAAATTGCCACTCAAACATTACAACTTGGATCAATCTTTATATATAAAAGAGGGTTGTATCCCTCCTCCTTGTGCCACATGGGATGCCACATAGATAACTCGTGAGCTCTCGCGACGACACGTGGCAACGCAGCGTTTCATTAAACTTGAAATCTGGGCTTAATTCATTCGTCGTGTATTGGGCTATAGGTTTGTTGTTCCCGGCCCGATAGACGTTGCCAGCCTCGGTGACTTCTGATCTTCTTCACGTCTTCTGGAACGGAATGTGTTATGGCTTTTTTCCGTGATAAATCTCATTAATTCAGATGCCCACTACAAGTTCTTCAATGTGTTATTGCGTCGGCGAGGCTGTGGGATTTCGGGTATAAATATGTCAGTATTTCTCTTCTGGAAATCATCCTCTCTTCATCTCCCTTCTACTCATCTCTCTTATATAGTGTTCTTCTCCGATTTGAAGTCCCGCAAGTGTTCATCCGTTGAATAGCCAGAGAGAAGATTAAAAGTGAAGAGAGTAATAAGGATTCTGCTCTGATCGATGATAAGCCTCCTACTGCAGCCTCTGTGAACGTTTTTCTCAGACAGGCATTGCATGCTGATGTTCGGTCTCTTCTGCTTGATTGATTGTACAACCGAGATGAACAGGTTCCGAAAATAGCCTTCTACCTGTGTTTCTGTTTACCTTTTGTTTAATGGCTTATTCATCGATTTTTCTTACTGATTTGAAGGCTGGCAGCTATTCTCTCTCTTTCTCTTATGGGTTTTTGTTGTTCGCAGGAATCCAGATCGTAGCTCTATAGGTTCACATGATCCATCAAGACCCAAAATGTTCATATTCATCTGTACATCCAATTGTTCCCATAAAGGTTGGGTCTATCTAATTCTCTCCATCAGATTTCTGGAACAGATGATTCTGTTTTTTCTATTAATATAGATGATTTTTTCAGTCTGATTGAGATGTTAACTAGATGTATATATACTCTGGGAACAATTGCTTTTGCAGGAATATAATGAAATCATCTAAGCTGTTCGTCGGTCAGACTATCTTGGAAGACCACTGAATATCGAGAGTAGTTTCCACTGGCTGTGCTCATGGCTTTGGTTTCTTTTTCTTTGCTGGTCCCAGTGTTGGTGTGATAGCCATATTGCTCATTCACATCACTGATGTTAAAACTGTAAGTTTTCATCACATCCCTTTTGAGCGATTACTTCATTGCTTCAGTACAATCAATCTACTTCCTACAATATTTAGTTGTTTGGAACAGAGGTTACTACTACTGCTCTTCCAAGTAAAGCTATTCTTTTTATTCATTCTTTTTTTCCCCATGTCTTCTATATTGTCGCAAAAAGCATAAGCGATAGTCTCTTGAAAAATATTTCTCTTGATCTTGGTCAAAAGTTTTTGTCTTCCGGACAGAAATAATAAAGAGAATATTATAAGTTTTTGTCTTACTCTAACTCAGCTGCTTTCTTGAATTCATTGGTCTGATTTTATTCACAAGTATGACTATGCCTTTATCATACTCAAATAAATTGGTTGACATGATAACAAAATTCCAAACATATGAAACATCTGGAGTTTATTATGTATTAACAAAATACACTTTGGCCAATGATATTGTGCAGATAGTTTTACTCGCTAAAAAGTTAAATGTGGAATGGTTTGTCGACCAGTGACATGGAGACGATGGATCTGGGACTATTCTAAGGATCACCGCTATTCTATTTAACTAGAGCATGTGTCATTCAAGTTCATGGAACCTTGGTAACATTCGGAGTTGGTCATGTGCTCAAACTCTGGTATCCAAAAACAAAGTAGCGATGGACATTGCAGGTAGTGTGACGTGAGAGCACAGATTCCAATCTTATATTGCAAGGTTTGGCCCAAGTTGGATACAATAACATCTGCTAACTGAAGCTCTTGACTAGCATGGTCTGAAGGGATTAAGGGTGAATTTCCATTTTCATGTCCCTTATGCCATTGCCTAATTCGTTTTTTCTTTATATTTTTTTTTGTATGGAAACAGTTGAATTTATCAAAAGGAATCATTCAGTGTAAAAAAAAGAGCATGCGTCATTGGTATCAACAAATTTCAGGATTTGATTTTCGTATTTTTTATCATAGTTGTAAGAATATTTGTATCCGTTTGAGATTTAAGATTTCACATTTTGGTTTCAACCTTAAAAATCTCTGACCACAAACTCATACCAAAACATGGAGGACTTTTTTTACCAAATGACACTCTTTTTTTCCTACAAAAATATGCTTTGTTTTCTATACGTGCAGTGACTACAATTTCATTTTTGAGGTGTTTTACCTTTGTATTGGTTTGTTGATACTCCATTGATGGTAAACAGAATGCTCCGGAACGGAAAAGTAAATCTATACTAATACCAAAATATTTTGCGCACTAATATATTTTTGTTTACGATGGAATAATATTATAAGAAATAAGAGAATAAGTCATGAGAATAACAACATAAAAAGTATACACTAAACTAGGGATTAGAAAAATATCCAAAATCCCACCTAAAAATATCTACCAAACTCGAACGAAAATGGTAAAATATTGGAATGGTTTCGGAATTTTTATTCGAAGAACTGAAACTGAATCTCACACGAATCAAAATATTTTAGGTACCCAATTTTTTAAAATTATAATTATATATTTAAATATAATAATTAATTTAAAATATTATATCCAAAATATTTAAAATACTCAAAAATACTCGGAGATGTATAAACATTTTAAAATGTTTAAAATGTTTGACGCAGTAAAAAAAATCAAAACACTAAAATATTTAATGGTTTCCCACTCAATTACTCTAACGAACCATTTTTCATGATAGTTTTATGCATTTAGTTATACATAATTATAATATATATATATATATATATTACTTTTATTGTGTAATTTGAATATCTTAAAATATATTTGGGTTTCAATAAAATAAACATAATTTAAATGGGTAGCCAAGCCCGTTGAACCGAACCCGAACCAAAACTAATAAATATCAAAATAAATTTTAAATCTCTAGATCCTAAAACCTATAATCTGAAAAGACATGATCGGATACCTGAGTATCTACCCATGCATAAAATTAAATTTTAAAAATATCAGAACAATAATTACATTGTTTAACTGCACTTAAAAATAAATCAACAACATATCATTCTTATAGTCACAACCATTAAGATATCTCAAACAATATTATAATTTTTTTTTAAAAAATAAGAATTTAATAGTAAAAATTATGAAAACAATGGCGTTTCACGTCACTAATTCGAGTCTTAAGAAGCCGGCACGTATCCGCATCTAAAACATGGCGTTTCATTAACTTGGAGTTGGAGTTGGAGATTGTGTGGGCTTTTGGTGTAACTCATAAACATGCGGGAATATTGTTGTGTGGGTCTTAGATCAAATTAAAAATAATACTTTTAACATTATACTTTTATATTTTAGTAAACAAATAATGTCGTGTTCTTCGTTTTATGAATACGCCATAAAAAAGCTCTCATGTGATTGTTGATATTCAATCCGATCATACCGGTATGACAAATTAATGTAAATCAACAGAACCGAGTACGATGATTTTAATTGGATTTACATGTGTCGAAAATACAATAAAATTTTTTTATTTATTTGAATGTGTAAAATAGCCTGTAAAAACCAAAAAAAAAAAAACTAAATGAACTAATAGGTTTATAGTATATTAGTGAAAGTACATATAAAATGTATAATTTTATGTAGTGAATGCAAAATTGAATTTACTAATTTGATATACATATACTGAGCATTTAACATATGAATAATGTTTTAGCAAAATAAAAACATAGGAATAATTATTTGCTTTATCCATTTACATCAATTTATTTTTTAAGGTCCATGATTTCACGATAAATAGTGTTCCTAACTTCTTCTTTTTTCATACAATAGCGCAAACATATTATTATATATTACTCCTACTTAGCTATTTGAATAAACGAACACTCTGATATTTGAAAATTTTGAACGATTACTTTTGTACGGTAAACGGTTTTATTTCAAAGTATTAATACACCAATGCAAAAATATATTTTGCAAATAATTACACGCATCTGCAGCATAAGCTCTTTATTACATACGAGCATAGATTCTATAAAAATACGTATATGCAATATTATCATTTAATTTAAATATATTGTTAATTTATAACGCAAGTTTCCACAGTATTAATAACTTCTTAATTAATAGTAAAACATCTCTAATAAATTCTAAACTTATTTAATAACGATAGACCGTATTCAATTTAAAGAGTGGCAGAGAAGTTGAAGTATGACTTTCATTAATAGAAAACTATCACATTTTAATTAAAACATGCACAGACCAAGGTACTCACAGTAACAAAAGGTTGTTTTGGCTTAGATAATATAATATTTTCCTTAACATATTTCTGGCATGATCATTGCATAACGGTATGTGGACATTATTGATTTTATTTTATTAGTTCTTTCTTCATAGAATAATGAAAGTTACTATCATTTTAATTTAGTCTAAAAATATTTATTAAAAATAACAACATGATATCCAAATTCTATTTTTTATTGTTTATAATATCATTTTCAATCTACAATTTTTTTAAAAAAAATGCTTTATAAAATTAATGTAAATTCATATAAAATAGTTTTTTTTCTAACTTCCCGCCCGTAGGGCGGGCCGACCCTAGTATTTTATAAAGTGAAACCTACAAAACGTGGAAGTTGCTAGTCATTATTATTCGGTTTTGGTAAACCAGCTTCGACATATACGAGAAGAAAAACAGTTCCAGTTTCATTGATAACAAAAACCTGGTTCCATGTATCTGAAAAATACACACATTAATTTTCTTTTGATGCATAGTGCTTAGAATCCATGGTCTGCATGATTTTTATGATATGTAACCTCGATAAACCATGAAGAACAAAAAACTGATTTGTGTATCCGATTTAAATTGCTTATATATTTTTTGTAAAGCTACAGTTTATCGAATGATTTACAGAATGTTCTATCTGCTATATAATGAAGAGTAACCAATAAAAACACAACATGATTTGTCAGTACGGGATGAATTTCTTATATAGTTTTGTAAAACAACATATATATATATATATATTACAATGTATATTATCATATAATTATTACACATTTATTAGTTTTATAAAGCAACATTTGATTCAATTTTTTTATTCCAAATATTTATATATATTAAGTTTTATGAAAACCATATTATAATGTTAAGCATAGAACAAAAATTCAAGATCAAAACTATATGTTCGTTATATAGACTTTTTTAACCTATCTCAATGGGTTTATAGTTTGGCTTTGATTTAGCCAAGGATTTTAGGTAGTGAATATATATATTACTTCATCACAAAAGATAAATATGAAATATATAAGAGATATAAGAAATTTCATAGATATTTGAAAAAAGTAAAGTGTTATAAATTTAAACGAACGTTAGCTCCAATATTTATGCAAAAGTAGTTATTGTTTTAATAAATGGTGATGCAAAAGTGTATATATTGGTCTACGGTCAGTTACGGTATTGAATATTAATTGTTTTCCATAGTTAGGAACGATAATATAATACTTATCCAATTTGCTTAACATTTCTTGTGTGAATGTTGGGAAATCTAGCAATGAAACATATTTACACAATATTTGTTTATATTCAATTAATGTGTCCCTATACCTTAAGTTTGAGGACTATATATAACAAACTAAACTCATTCCTCCAGCATCACTACCAACCTAAATCTAAACTGCGACACCAAACAAAAACGAGTTCTATGAACTCCATCTTTGATTTGAGAACGTAAGCAGGTGGTTTTCAAATATGTGAGGAGCTATGAATGATGTTCTCACATTTTATTTCACCCTAAACTTCCAGAGAACGAAACTTTCAAAAAAGTAAGAAATAAGAACATTTTAATCCTTCTTAATTAATTCACTTTTATGGTTTAGGATATAGTTTTTTCCTGACGACATTAAAAATATTTTTTTTGTAATTACTATTATTTATTTATTTATTTTTTAATCTTTTATTTTAAAAATATAATATAACTTGACAATATTTTGTTTCTTTTTATAAAATATATCGGATAAAAAACAACACACTCCTATTGGTTGGTGAACCCAAGAATAAGTATTTTCTGAATAATTGAGTTTTTTTTTTTGCAATGTGGTGTTGATGTTTTCTGTTTTTATGATTCTGCGGTTTTTAGCCTTCTATCTTCGAGTTTAATTGAGGATTATCTACTGTTAAGTTATCTTGACAGAAATAAAGAACTAACCTAACTTAATCAATTTAAAAACATAACATATAAATCTAATTAACTTGAAACCGTTAGATACGATGTCGACTTATTTTGGTGCAGAATCATTTTATGTTTTGTGTTGATTATGCCTTCGGTGCAGAATCAATTTAGAACAGCACGTATTAATCCAGAAGACGAACCTGCGATTGGTTGATATGAGCTTAAAAGGCATAATCCATCTTCTGAGCTTCAGCTCTTGAGAAACATGAAACATGTAATAGTTTATATGTAATTTTCTTCAGTCGGAGGCTCAACCTCTCGGTAGTTTATAGGTTGTTATATTACATGCAAGCTTTTATAGGAGTGCATATAGTTTTGTCCTTTAATTTAAACTAGGATCGGCCCGCCCTACGGGCGGGATATACTTTACTTGTGATCTAGATCATTATTTTATGTATAATTTTGTGGTTTGTGTTTTAGGATTTTATTTGTAAGAAATGTATATGATAATGATTTTTTGATGCAAAAGTTAACATATGTTGTTAGAATAGCGAGTGCAAAACATTTGGTCGAAAACCAAACTACTAAATAAAAACAATTCGCGCGGGGGTGCTGTGTTTTTTTTTAATTGTGTGTAGTACGTTATGCAAAAAAAAATTGTGTAGTATGTGAAATTATTTTTGATTTGGTGATGAATGGGTTAGTTTGTCTTATTTATTTTGTAATTCGTGAATTATTTTTTTTTAAGTTAATCCCACGCGGGAATGTGAAAATGAATAGTCAGATGTATATTGTTGTTTTGTATTTTGTCTATACGCTTCTGTTTTAACTTTGTGTGTGTCGTGTCTATCGCTACCAATCATGTGATCTTTACCTTTTCGATGTTTTCTTCTGATGTGTAGGGAAACAGTGCTTTGATCTTTTTGTTTGCAGTTGAGGTTGTGTTGGCTTGAATTTTGTTTTCTTATTGATCTGATAGTGTGGGAATCATCATGGTTAAACTCTGTCTCGTAAATAATATATCATTAGACGCAGCTATTATATCAGGGTTAAGGGTCTAATTACAATTATTATCAGAATTAATAAACACAGAAAATATCATGCATCACGACGTCAACCCTATAAAATGAAAACACATTTGTTTTTGATGGTCTTGTATAACACTGATCCCTCAACAGCTCTTAGCAATTCCAAGCACCATTAGCTCTCCAAATCGTCAATTTAAGAAGAAAACCAAAGAACAAATCGGAAATAAAGATTCTACCAAGATAGAACATCTACTCATGGAAAACAAATCTAACAAACATTGACTTACAGAAATCAGAAACGTAAAATGAGGCAGCAGAAATTCATAAACTCACTGGCGTTAACTTTTTATGTAACCAATGGCCCGAAGTCTCTCATGAGCATAATTCAGTGTGTTCTCTAGCCTGAAAAATATGAAAGTAGAAATAACAAATCAAAAGAAAAAATAGAAAAAACAAACCAACTGTGAAAATGAATATAAGAAAGGATCTCATGTATCCAAGGCGCAGTTAAGTTAAATACCAAAAAAACATCATTGCTATGTTTATTGATAGAAGAAAGGTTTTAGATAAAACTCTCGTATGTCGTAGCGTGCCAAATGCCAACAGTGCCATCCTCAAAACCTGTGAGTATTATTGGAAGTTCCGGCTGGAAACATACTGCAGATACATTGTGGGTGTCAGATTCCTCATCTTCTCTTGGACCTTCATCTTGGTCAACAACCAACATAACAATCAATCTATAAACAAACACTTGATTGACAATTGGTTTATCACTTAATAACACAATTCTGAGTAAGTATGTACACCATATGTCAAGAATTTTCTTGTCTGCAACAGCTTTTCCAACTTGTTTATTCATTAAAAGTTAGTTTAACGTTAGTATACCTTTGAAGATGAAGAACCTGAGGTACATAATAACTTTTAAGGTGAGAAGGAGTAACTCACAGCAGCAACAGATTTGTTTTTGGGAAGCTCCTTCTTGAAAGTCTCACGGAAATTTTCACTTCAGATCATAAAAAGTCGTAAAAAGTCAGCGCCAATATTGACACACAAAGTTGAGCTAGAAACAATAATGAAAACCAAACAAATCATTACAATCAAATTAAAAAGAAGAATAATCGCAACACTGTTTAACATGTTCATGTAAACATTGTCAAATACCTTTGGCATTATAACAAAAAACACATGATTCTACCCATGTAAATGGTAACAAAATTCGCAGTAGCCAGATGAACCTTTGGTAGTGAGAAGTTTAATCCATAGTAAACTACTAAATTGAATAATATATAGGCAATGATTACATGAAAATGAAGAAGGCACTGGCTGGCTGGGCTTTTTGGTTTGTTTGGATTCTTTGTAGACGCTTTGCTACGGCATGCTCCTTCTTCGGCTTCTTGGTCACAGAAAGTATTACCTAAAAAGATCGAAAATCGAGAAGGTAAGAAGTGGCTCTGATAGATTGAGGAGGTAGGGAAGCTGAATTTAAAAACACTTACTGAGCGTAACTGAATCGATTAGTAACTTAGTCCCTTGGAAGCTGGGAGAGACGTGTCGACGACGGTTACGCAGCGTCATAGAAATAAGAATATGAGTCGCGAGAAGGCGTTACACATGGAAGCTGGGAAAAAAATAGCTGGCTGTACAACAGAATGATCTTCATCGGTGGTTTGATGAACATGCTATATTGCTATGCACTTCGGCGGCGACTTGGTCTTTGGATTGATTGTCGTAGATGGAGATTATACATTAGGGTTTAGATTAAAAGTATACGGAGCCGGAAATATATGAGAGGCTGTAATAAAATTAGTAGACATGTATGTAAGAAGCCCAAAACACGTAGCAAAAGCCCGTAACAATTAGATTCAAAGTTAAATGAAACTGTGCGTTTAGTAAAAAGGCCGCGTGTCACCGCGAGAGGAAGCGAATTATCTAGGTGGCAGCTGACGTGGCGCAACCAGGAGGGAGTAAACCATTCTTTATATATAAAGATATGTACGTTTTTGCGCGGGTCATCACCTAGTAATAATTAATTAACGAGGAATGCAAAAATGAAAGAGTATAAGTTAAAGCAAATAACTAAACAGACTAATATTTGTAATTAGGCTTGACTCTCTTGTGAACGCAAGGACTTTAGGTATCTATGTAAACGCAAGACAATTAAGGATTAAGAAAACAAGTGAAACTGTTAGAAGGAGCTTCTAGATTTCTTTTTCTTTTTAACTAAAATTGAAATGGTACTCGCACTGGCCACCAGGGAATTTACATGCGGACTTGCTCTGGCGCCCGAGACCGAAGACCATTGCCTGGCCATGACCCATCCACGGGTGTGCGTCCGCGCCGCTAAAGGGTTCGGTCTCTAGTCTGGACCACCACGGTGGAGCCAGGACACTCGGTTATCAAAAAAAAAAAAAAATTGAAATGGTGCAAGTGTTGGAATTTAACCTTTGATTAAACATATAAAGAGTAGAAGAATCAAGCGAGAAGAAGTGGCCCTTGCCAGACAAGAAAAAGAACAAGAAGAAGTGACCAAGGAGTCACGTAGAAGAAGAAAGTCAAAGTGGGAGAAGATGCCACTTGATACTGGTTACAAACCAAAGAGGAGTTGAGCTGTGATTTGGTCACAACAAACAAAGTCAAGATGCAACTAACCATTTGTTTAGACAAAGCCTTCAAGTCTACAATAAGGAGTGTTGGTGTTGGTTAAAGTCGACCTAAGATATAGTTGTTAGAGTTGTTAAGAGTGGTTAGTAGAAGTAAAGCCTAGAGTTGTACTAGTTAAAGTGTACAAGTCTAAGTAGGCGAGTGTGGAGTTGTTAGTGAGAAAACAACTATATGTATGTGTAAGTTTGTATGTAATGAAGAAAAAGGGTTAACAATGTAGACATACAAAGTGTTCTCTCTTCCCTCTACAAGAAGAAAAAAACGTGAGAGAGTCAAGAGAGTATGAGTGTGTGCTTGTGCATTGTTACACAAGTACGAAACAGATAGTGAGTGAGTTAACAAGAACAAATCCTAGCGCACGGAGAGAGCACTTGTTTAAAGAGAGAGACATAATGGAATGGTCAAGTATAATGGACTCGTTACTTAGTATGTACAGATCATAAGCAGACACAGAGACTTGGTGTATTCTGATTTCATTGTTATTTGCTTCAGGCGAGCACTAGGGACATTCCAGTGATGAGGAAGGATACTGGTAGAGATCAAAACCAGAAACAGAGGATTTCATTGATGTTTCTGTTTGATCTGTCACACCAGAGGTGCTCGAGCGCCCACGTGTATCAATGTGCATGAGCTTTGACATGCTCCAGTCGTGTCCATATAAACCAGAATCTGGCATAACCTCTTTTATTTCAATCACTCCCTCCAGCATTTGCACGGTTTCTGACATTGTTGGCCTCATCGAAGGAGATGAGTTTGTGCAAACAAGAGCAACATTTATCATCCTCACAGCTTCTTTACTGTTAAATTCACCTTCCAGCATTGGATCTACAATCTCCAGTATGTCCCCTTTCTGTTGCAGCGTCAGTGCCTGACATTTGATGTATAAAAAAATATACATTTCATTACACTTTATAAGTTTTGAATCAAATGGGATAAAGAGAAAGGAAAGCTCCAAGATTTTACCCAATTGATAAGGGAGACTTGATCATCATCACTTCCCTTGTGTTTAGTATTACTCTGTCCACTGACAATCTCCATTACCACAACCCCAAAGCTATACACGTCTACTTTCTCTGTTAACTGACCCCATAGTACATATTCTGGAGCCATATATCCCCTGCATTACAAGATATACCAACACTGAGCTAATGGTGCAGCTTTTTGTTTTTGTTTCATGTTCTAAACTTACATGGTTCCGGCGACTTTGGTACTAATGTGAGTGTTTTCTTCTTCATGGAGCCTAGCCAATCCAAAGTCCGATATCTTTGCATTAAGGTCGGCATCTAGAAGCACGTTGCTGGTTTTTATGTCACGGTGAACCATCCGGATCATCGATCCTTCATGGAGGAACTCAAGGCCTTTTGCAATTCCAACACATATTTTTTTCCTAGCTACCCAATCCAGTTTCAGGGAGCTCTTTGCTGGAAATGAATTTAAACCAAAGAGAAATGATGTGATTATATAAACTTGAAAAAAAACAAGCAGAAAAGCTGAATGATTGTGTTACTTACCATGCAGCACAAGAGCAAGTGAGTTATTTTCCATGTACTCATAGACCAGCAACAACTGATTCTTCTCAACACAACATCCATAAAGCTTGACAAGGTTTGGATGATTCAGGCCTGAGATCATTCCTATCTCATTCACAAACTCACGGTTTCCTTGGTGTGACTTGGAAGAAAGTTGTTTGACTGCTATGATAGTTCCATCTGGCAGCTCTCCCTGCATTAAAATTCTCATATCATAAACCAAAAACAGCTTTGCATTCTCAGATATTGGCATATAATTAAGCATACTTTGAATACAGCTCCGAACCCTCCTTCTCCAAGTTTGTTGGCTTGATTAAAATTGTTTGTTGCAGCTTTCAGTTGCCTCCAAGTATAGCAAACCGTTTGCAGACTCTGGGATCTCAGATCTATGTGATCAGGTTCAAAAGAGAAATTATCAGTACTGCTAAAGGGTTCATATTATTTGTGAACTCTGATACCTCTTTCTCTTCTAATATTGTCTCCTCTGCGTCTTCTCCAAGCATATATTCCCAATGCCAAAAGTGTGGTTGTTACAAACGCCCCCGTTGCCCCCAGAACTAGGGGATAATTAATGTGATGTTTTATTTTCTCCGCTGCAAATATTAACACTAAGAGTGTAAATATATACATCTACATCATATATAAGTCATTCTAACAAAAGACAATGTTTTAACAAAGTAGTTTTTGTTTTGTCTAAGAACCTCCGCATAGTGGATCATGACCTGAAATTTGAAAGATGAAAAATTATCATTAGAATCAGTGTCAAGAAGATGAAGGTTACGAAACTCAATCTGAAGAAAGCCACAAAAGGAAATACTTACTGTGACACAAGGAGATAGCAGAGATAAGAGGACCATAGTATCCTCTGTTGGGGATGAAAGTTGTCCCTTTACCCGCCCAATACAACCGAATCTCTAACATATGATCAGTCACATTAACAGCCTTCAATTCTTTTACAACAGGATTCAGAGTCCCGTTAGCGTCATCTTTAATGTTAAAATCCTTCAAGAACAGTTCTCCCTAGAGAAAGGACAAAACATTTCAATCTTCCATGCATGATTGAAAACATATATATTCTTACGTGTAACAAGTAGTGACGCTTTACCTGAACATAAACATCAAATATGCGTCTGCCTATACGACTGTATACTTCTTTGTCTGAAAACTGGATTTCCATAAAATGGAGTTTCACATTGTATGCTCCATTTTCCAAACAAAACGCATAATAAACTAGAGAGAGTGCAGATCGACGTGCGGTCTTATATATATCAGGAGAACCTCCAGATATTCTTAAACTAGTTGAAATGATAAACGTGTCATCATCACTTGTATCATCGGTAAAGTCACCTGTGTTGCTGATTCCCCATCCTTCCATGTGAAGATTTGTTGCCGCCAAGACCTTATTGTTATCAGCTTGATAGGTGATTCTACGAGAGGAGTTTGTAATCTGTACAGTTCCTCCACCGCAATTTATATGTAGTGATCTCTGATCTACAATAAGAAAAAATATGAGTATATCAACCATTAATAAAAAGTGAAAAAGCTCAAAAAGTGTCTATATTAAGCTCAATATGTACTAACAGCTCTTGCAGGTGATTGGACCAGCGCATGGAAGAAGACCAGTTCTGTATGAGAAAGAGATCAGAATATTAAGCTATATCATATAAGCACAAACATTGAAACATGTTCTTTGCTGTATACAAAAGCAAGAAATACAAGAATTTAAACCATTCTTGTTCTTACAAATTGTTCTTCCAGTTTGAGCTCCGGTATGTGTTAATGTTACTGATTCATCAACAAAAACTTCAAAATGAGCAGGATGTACTATATTAGATATATAAAAAATGTTCCATTTCATGTTGATACCTTTTATTATGACAGCTCGACGACCACGTTAAATTGTTGTAAGAAAGATCGCTGTGAAAACTCGCCAAATTATTTTTTTTTTAAAACACAAGAATATTAGTTGGGATAATTGCAACTTTCTCAAGCCATGCAGGTAGGAGGAAACATACATATTAGGTTTGTTGTTGAAGAAGAAGGCAGATTCAAAGTTTCCGGTAAGCATGTTGCCAGCCAGGTAGCTGAAAGTCAACCAATAAATCTGACTCTCGGATTAAAATATCCAACATGGATTGTAACTACTTACGTAAATTTTGGTGCTTTATGTATATCTTGCACTTCACCAGTCAGCTTGTTAAACGATAAATCTCTGCATAAGACAAGTTGTATAATATCCTTTCATACTTGCATACAAACTCTCACGCTCTAATTAAACTCTTTCCACATAACATTAGAAAGAACTCACAGTCTCTTTAGGTTTGGCAAGTTCCAGATGTAAGAAGGAATTGGACCAGACAAATTCAAATTCCTCAAAATCCTGGAACAGAAAAGAAGACATTATTAGTTTGAAATGTTGGGATAAAAATGAAAACAGAAGAAACCTTGAGATTCAGTGGAAAAAAAATAAGTACAGGGTGTCGATGACTTTGCTGGATAGGATTGGAAATGAGTCTATTCCTGTCGTGTCACTAATTCTCCTGCGCATATGAATGTGTGTATAGCTTAAAACATGAGTGTTGTTTCAGTTGTCCTCTAGCTAATCTATTTAGAGATAAGTCAATTTACAGATCAGTAAGATTTTCTAGGCTGGCCACTGCATCAGGAATAGGTCCTTTTAGTCCACTCGCGTATAGATATCTGCTGACCACAAATGATACAGGTTAGACTGTTCATAAGCACAAACAATATAGGGAGACTTTAAATTAGCAAGTGATCCAAGCTTACGTACAGCCTTTTAAGCTGAGACCAGTTGCCCATATATGCTGGGAAAGTTCCACTAAAGTTATTGTCACATATCCAACTACAAAATAAAAACAATCAACTTGTTTAGAGATTCAAAAACTATTTTTTATAGGTTTTCTGGACTATCTTTCCACACATGTAACTAAGTAGAAAGTGTCAAAATCAATTTCACAACCAAACTACACATACTAGTACGAAGTAATAAAGCTTGTATATAAAATGTGCTCAGCAAAAAAATGGTTTAAATACGTTTCAGTTCTATCTAGGTGGTCATAAAACAACTTTTACAAAAGAGGCAAAAAGCTTTTGAATTTTTTTAATTTCAAAGGATAGCAACAACTTACAACCGCTCCAGGTTTACTAGTTTAGCGAGAGTGATAGGTAAGCTTCCTGTAAATTGATTGGATGAAAGATACCTGCAATACCAAGATTTAGAAACGATCAAACTCTTTACACATTTTTTTCATAAAATCAAAGATTTGGGTGCAATCTAACAAAACTGATTAGATGCCTAGAAAGCCAAAGATTGTCTTACAATCGTTCAAGGTTGGTCAAGTTACCAAGCTCATCAGGAATGGGACCAGAGAACTGGTTTCCTTCAAGCCCTCTGAAAATTTCAACACGTCACCGCAATATCAGTTCAGATGAAAAGGCACATAAGTGGAAAAACTATAGAGACGTACAGGAACTTCAGATTCTTCAAGTTTTGCAACCAAGTTGGTAAACTCCCAGACAAACTATTCCCGGAGAGCGAGCTGCGAGGATATTCAAAGTTACTAGTAAATCATGAAGATGAAGCATCAGAGAGGGAGGAAGCTAACATGAGAATGAGGTGTGACATTGAAGCCCACTCCACTGGAATCGTGCCAGTAAGGTAGTTTGCGGATAAGTCGCTGCAAATAAGAGAAAAACAAAACTCTTCTTATGGTGGTTCTCTTTGCAGTTCGTCTCTAAACTGTAAGTGTGACACATCCAACAAGTCTCTCTTTAATCCTATCGCATATAAGACCTTTTTACATCTCTGTTTCCCTCTTTACTTCTACTTTAAGTTCAAAAAAGTGTTTGTTAAATGTATCAAACCTTGGACTAGTCATCGATTTGATTAAAACTTGTGCGTGGTAGAACTTACATTGACTGGAGATATCGAAGCTTGGCCAAGTCAGGTGGAAGTTTCCCCTCGAGAGTAAAATTCCTGAGAACTCTGTATTTGTCGAAATTAATGCAAGTAAAGAAAAAATTTAATAGATAAGAGAAAAAAAAGGAAGAAGTAAATGAAAAACAACACTCACAATTCTGTAATATGACATGTCGTGTTGTTGTTAAAGCTACAATCACAAGCAATGGTGTTGTTCACCTCCGGATTCCAAACAAAATCAACTTGTTGTGTTATCATTAGAGTTCCGGAACTACATGGGTCTTCATGACTTAGATTCACTCTCTTTATACCAAGTGTAGTAGCTATCTTCTCAAGCGCGTTCACTGCACAGATTATCGAGTATATATATATGGAAACGTTATGGATGTTGTCCACTGATATTATAGAAAGTAAGCTTATATGATTTAATTACATTCATCTGAATAGAGAGCCGGTGAAGTGGAGGTTGTCTGAATCTGAATCACGGAGAAGCTTGTAATGATGGTGAAGCACAGGAGAGCCGAGAAGAAGATCCCCATTATCGACATTAGATTAGTCACAGTAGTAAGAAGAGATTGTCAATTATATATTTTAAAAATGGGGTATTATATAACTTCGGGGTCTTCTTAGTTTGTCGGCTAGTAGAAAGTAGCCCGTACATACATTATTTTGACTAAAAGTTAAGATCGAATTATGGATTGAATTATTGTGCAAGTTGCCAAAGCGAATACTTACAGATTCATGAATGTCACATGTTTCATATCCCTTTATGTGTTTTTTTTTTTTGACAAACCCTTTATGTGTTTCGTCGCTATATTTAATCTGACCAGGATTCTTTAAAGGAAACAAAATTGTAATTGTAATTGTAATTGTAATTGTCATCTGTTTAAACGTTGATCAACTATTCTTGCGTGTGCAGTTGAAGCTACCCAAATCAACTCTGAGAGAGAGAGAGAAAAAAAAACCAATACGAATATCTTTAAATTTCTGGTATTTATGTTCTGTCCGGATCAATATTTTTTCTGAATCCAAACACTCCATAAAATTATTGGACTATCCTGTAAAATCTAATTTTTAATTGGACTGCTCTATATTTTTTTAATAAATAAAATTTTAAAAATCAAGATTTCGTAAAGAAAATACATATAAATTTTATAGAAAAAGTTGACAGTAAAAGAATTAATTCAATAAATTTGTGTATTAGGTGAAGATATATATGAATATATAAGTATTTATATTTATTATAATAAGAGCTTTTAATGATTTAAACCTTCAAGTATTTATATTCTTCTTTTTCAAGAACCATCGAAAATAAGATAAGTTAAAAAGTTCTCTTGTCTCTAATCCTAATTTTTTTTCTCTCCTATCACCTTTTTAATAAATTTTAGGTAAAATTTTTAATGTGAAAAGATGTATAACCTAGATTACTTAACATTCCAAAATTCACCTTTCCGATAAATAAACAAACATGAGAAAAAATAGTATTAGAAACAACATGAGAGAAAAATAAGATTTTCGTGTCGTTTATGTCATTAAATAAACCGTTGCGTTCCAATTAACCGGTCATGTTCAGAAAAGACGATTTTTTTTATGGAGGGTTAAAGGCATTACAGATTCGATAGTTAATGGTTTAAAAATACAAAGTCTTAGTTGAAGGTTTTCCATCTGATTTAAAAATAGTTGGGGATTTAAATTACTAAAATATCCTAAGGATCTCGTGTCCTTTCTATGATTATATGAAATGATGCGTTTCAATTTAACGAGTCTGTGACGACTTTGTTAACGGAAGGTTAACGAAATTAACAGTTTAATAATTAAAAGTTTTAAAATATAAAAGTTTAGCTTGAAGTTTTTTATCCGTGGTTTAAATCACTAAAAATCTTTATAATAATAGTATATATATATATATTGACTTTTGTACGAAAGAAGAAGAGCAACGACAAGGAAAGGGAGAGAGTGATTTTATATGTTTCTTTCTTCTTGTTACTAGTTTCATAGAAATGAGTGAGTTTACTCACTTATATAGTACATGAAAGTCTTTGACCAAAAAAAAAAATAGTACATGAAAGTCAAATATCTTTGCCGACATCAAGGAAATGAGTTGAAGATTGTGTATTTTATCTTTCCAAGAATCAAAATTTTTCCAGCCTTTCTCTGAAACAGAAACAGAGGCTTTGAAGCTGAGAAAACTTCCATTTTGGTAAACTCTCTTTGAAAAAATTGCGATCAATTAAAAAAAAGATAAGTCTTATCATCTATTTTACCAAAGAAAAAGGTCCTATCATCTAAAAGAATCATTATTCTAATATTGTTCTTGATTATCTATTTTATATTACTTACTGTTTCATTAAAATCTAGAACCTAATTATAGAAAACTAATGAGATAAAAAATTATAACATGAGAACAAGAATATAGTGATGTAATTTTCCTCTAAAAATGCTAAACATGATTTTTTTTTCTTTATAGGTTATGTAGATGGTGCATTCCAATACCATAAACATATTTTTTAGAATGTATAGTGAAAAGCTTTTTGTAAACAAATATCTGGAATGAGCGACTGAGCGTATATATTCGATGTATATTTCTTAGGGTGTAACTGGTTATTCATAGAAGGAATATTATGAATTAAAGGAATGATTATTTTTGGAATAAGAAAAAATGGAATGATAGATTAAATGGAATAAAAACTGAAAATATTTTTGGAATGGCTTTCCACTCATTCACGAAGGATTATGATCCTGAATAAAAGGAACAACATTTACAAAGGATTTACTTTTTTGTTCCATTCCAAAAATGGAATATATGGAATTGTTTTTAAAAAGTTTTCATGGTAACTGGTAAACATTTTATGGAAACATGTGGAATGACCCATTCCAAAGAGTTTTATTCCACAAAATAGCATTCCAGTTACACCCTTAGTTTTTCTCTAACTTTCGTATGTAGAAAAAAATATTTGAAGAAAATTCTTTGTTCTGTTGCTCTTGATTATTGATAATGACAATTTAAAATATCTGAAATAAGTTTGTAGCACAAATCATTCAAACTAGAAAATACCAATTACATGGGAACACTTTGGATTAGATTTAGAGGCTTCAAAAGTGTGACTGAGAAACATCACTGGTCATTTCATATCTTTTAATTTTTTGAATTTCCTCAAGATAGCTAATCAAGTTTCAATAGATGCTAGCATAAAAGACAAGGAAATGTTTTCATGATGTAAAACTGAAAGGCTTCAAATGTATGAATGCAAAAGATAACTGATTTCATTACATTCTGGCTTCAATTGGTGACACCATTTTAGGAAAAAAAAATGATGAATTTGTTATTCCTTCGAATTGTTACCAATTGAGTTGAATGTTTAGTCAAATTGTTAATACATGGGTCCCATTATATTCATTTGTTTTCCTCATAAACGTGGGAATTCTTTAACAAATATTTCCTCCTCTAATCTTGATGAGGAACAAGTGGAAAACAATAATTAAAGTTTTAAAAATTAAGAAAAAACAAAAACAAAATATAGATAATTCAAAAAATGGCGCAAGACACTACTAAAGTATTAACTCATCGTCATCCAAGATCAATTAACTGCATCATATACCCCAAAAGAAGGAAACAAAAAAAAGTTTGAACTTATCTTCTTAATCTTATGATTATCCTACTAACTCTATAAATACTTAAGTATTCTTCCTCCTTAGAAAATCTCATTGACGAAAGCAGAAGCAGAGTTAATAGATTTATGCTCTATATTTTCTTTTAGAAAAAGTGAATTTCTAATAGTTTGAGCAGCATCAAAGGTATTATTATAGAGCTATAAAGTAAATAGCGATCAAATTGTTACAATTTTCTTTTTGATTTGAGTTTTTGTTTACTATATTTTTGTTTTTAGGATCATGACAAGTTCTCGAGGAAATAATGCATCACGCTTAAGAGACGATGGTCTCGAAGCTGATGGTGAAAGCGATCGCGAAGGATCGGTAAATTAATTTATGTACTTTTTAAACAAGTTAATATGATGAAAACAAAAATTTTGATCCTTAAAACATGTATTTTTAGTATATTTGGAAGGATGAGAATTGTCAAATTCTGCTTGAACTCATTATTGGGGAGTTAAAAGCAAATGATTACTCTAGTAGAATGCCTAATGTTGCTGGTAGAAAAAGAGTTGAAAACAAATTGCTTGAGTTGACTGGAGACAAGAACGTCTTTTGGGATCCTGAGATAAAGAGCAAGATCGCTTACTTGCGTAAACTTTGGCAAACAAATAATCAGTTGATGAACCGTACTGGTGTTGCGGTTGATCCGTCTAGTGGACAGATAGTGATGCCTTCATCTTGGTGGACAGATCTGATTGCGGTGATTACTTTTTTCTTTACCATATAAAGAAATATTTACATGATATACAGAATTTATACTAATGTTTTGTTTAATCTACAGGAGTATGGAAAATCTGGAAAGTTCTTTAGTGTTTTGCCATTCAAAGATTTATTGGATAAAATATATGATGAACATGATGTTGAGCAAGATTAACGTTATTCTCCATTTACATATTCGGCACACCTGAAAGAGACACAATCCCAAACACAAGAAGGCAATCAAGAAGGTACACAACCAGTTTCAGATGCGAGCAACTTGTCCGCATCTCATGATGAAGTACCCAAACAAGCAAAACGGAGAATATCAAGCAGCCGTCCTCCAAAGAAGAAAAGCTAACTTTGAGGCGCAAGTCGAGAGTGGATTTCGACATGTGATAGATAGCCGTAAAGATTTGCTAGAAGAATTACGCTCACGCAAAATTCAAAAACTATCATATGGTGATGCAACAGCTATCTTGGAAAAGTTACCGATTCAATAATATAGGAAGGATCGAAAAGAAGGTACACGATATCATCTCCAAGAATTTATAGGTGGTGAACCACCAAGAAACAGTAAGGAAATGTTTACCAGATGGCTGATAGGACTGTATTATATAGTCTACGGAGAACTGAGTATTGTAAAAAATAAAATTGATAAAATTATACCAAAGATTAAGAAAAGAATGATACAACTGCAGAGGCGAGATATTATATCTTTTCTTAACTCAAAATATGTTTCGTAGTGTGACGGTTCGATAACGTAATGAATCCCAAGATACAACTGCAAAAATCTTCTGATTTGCGTCACTCTATCAGAAGCCTGGCGAAACAAGTTTTGTGTATACTCTCAGACTCAAAAGAAGATCAAAGAAAAAAAATCAAATAAATAAGGAGGATTGTATATTTTTCTGTATATTCTTTGCTACACAAGTGCTCATATTTAAATGGAGAAAGTATAACACCTTGTGAAATCATGGAGACCACTAACGTACCAATGCTTTCAATTGTAGTAAAGGAATTTAATTCCCATGACTCATTGTACATTAGATATCAAAGTCATAATGCATATTTGACCAAATCAAATACACCAATATACTTTACTAGGTTTATATTTTTATATTTAAGAAACATAAAAATATTTTATGAATAAGATTTAAAACAGGTTAATTGATATAATATCTAATTAACCTATTAAATCTAAATTCAAACCCAAATATCCAAAGTGACTCATTTGCTAAAATTCTATATTAGCCAAACTAAAAGCTTTGCAAGCTTTGTATGTTATTCACTTTGGACCTTCATTTCTCATTCAATACAACTCTGATTTTGACCAACAAATATACTAACTTTTAGTGTTCACGGTGACGATTACATCGTACCCAAATTCTGGTTATTCCGACAGACATCTCCGTCGTAAATTCCATCGGAAAATGGTCTACACCACTTTGCCAAAAACGAGTTCCAACAATCCCCCACATGAATAAAAATGATTCTATACTCATGAAAAAGAGGATTGAGAGTATGAGCGAAAAATCCAGTGCATGATGAGTTGGTAGCAATTTTTCAGCCTTGAACCAGTCATTGTTAATATATAGCTATCGGATTTACTCGAACATAAGGTGGCCATGATGTCTTGAAACCCCCAGACTTTGGTGTAAACCGAGAGAATAGCTATAACACAGCTTCATTCTCTCACAAAACTAATTTCTCTATTGTGTTCATTTTGGTGGTGAACATTCTTGGTAATCATGAGTGAACTTGGAGAATATAGCATTTCCTTCATTCTCTTAGAAACGGCTCTATTTCACACTCACAAGGTGATTTGCCATTAGTTTTGTTTAGAGGAGTATCATGTACTACTCCATTCATATTTCAAAACAATGGACACAAATCATTAAAAACTAATGCTTATCATGTATTCCTTACATGTAGCACTGTTTAATCATCATAGGAACTGGGTATAGACCAATGTCTTACCGTGCTTTGGACAGATTTAGTTTGACTTAGTTGTCTCCTTGAACCTATTTCTTGGGATCTCCAGTCAGTTAGGTAGATTTACCGCCAAACCTCATCTTAATTCACAGGCTACCCATTTCTTTTGATGATATAACAATTTGATCTCATGACATACCTTTAATAAAAGGATCCTAGGTTGTCATCACAATGAACATAATCTCTTGAGATTAGTCGAGATCAATTGTCTAATGAGTTTTTTCATCTCTTTTCAAGATACAATCAATCCTTGTACACAAAACTCAGTGCGTGACACTAGTTTTTTTTTAAGATCATATTGTAATAACTATCACTAAGTTTATTTGGCCTCTTGCCAATAACTTTATATGGTAAGCAAAGCTTCCTCCACATTTCTTGAGATAGCTAAAAAAAAATGCATATTTACATTTACCATTTCTTAAGAGTTTAGAAAGTTAATCTACAATTTCTTTAGATTTAAATGAAAAAGCAATTTTCAAAAATTATTATAATTTTCTTTAAAATGTATTTCAATGTTAGAAATTCACATTTTACATACAACTGTATCATCGTTTTCTCAAGTTGATTAATAAATCCAACTTGAATGTTTTGGATTTTTCCAAGAACATATTTTGCTTTTTAGCAAATATACTTATCAGATATTATTGTGCCATCAAAGCCACCATTTTATATGGTTATTTTCAACCATATTGACTTTAGAAACTACAATATACATGTTAGTTTCAGTTATACTGGTCTAAAAATTCTCATTGGTTTTGCATGATAAATCTTTTTACAACTTGTATTTAAGCATTGACGAAATATAAATGTTTTGATCACTATCAACAAACATTTTATTTTTTATGGCAAATGATTTATATATTTTTTAAGACTTTTAACCAAATCTGATTGAAATACCGTTTAGAAATATCAATACAGAAGCGTAAATTGCAGAACTATATAAAAATAATCCAATAGGTCCTGCAAAAAATAACAAACGTAATAGTATCAACTTTACGCAAAACCAAATTTCTAGATGAAGGAGACACGAATCCGATTCCAACACCCTTATAAAAATATGGATCAACACCTTTTCTTAAAAAAAGTAACTTTTACAATAATAAGTCTGGTTAGTGCAAAGCAATAAATGGATATTTTGAGTTAAGACTAATAGGACCGTATTATATAATCTACGGAGAACTGAATATTGTAAAGAATAAAATTGATAAAATTATACCAAAGATTAAGAAAATGATGATACAACTGCAGAGACGAGATATTATTTCTTTCCTTAACTCAAAATACGTCATGTAGTGCGACGGTTCGATAACATAATGAGTCTCCATATACAACTGCAAAAGTCTTTTGATTTGCGTCACTCTATCAGAAACCTGGTGAAACTAGTTTTGTATATATTCTCAGACTCAAAAAAAAAGATAAAAGAAAAAAAAATCAAATAAATATGGAGGATTGTATATTTTTTTGTATGGTCGTTGCTACACAAGTGGTCCTATTTAAATGGAGAAAGTGTAACACCTTGTGAAATCATGGAGACCACTAACGTACCAATGCTTTCAATTGTAGTAAATGAATTTAATTCCCATGACTCATTGTACGTTAGATATCAAAGTCATAATGCATATTTGACCAAATCAAATACACCAATATACTTTACTAGGTTTATATTTTTATATTTAAGAAACATAAAAATATTTTATGAATAAGATTTAAAACATGTTAATTGATATAATATCTAATTAACCTATTAAATTTAAATTCAAACTCAAATATCCAAAGTGACTCATTTGCTAAAATTCTATATTAGCCAAACTAAAAACTTTGTATGTCATTCACTTCGGACTCCATTTCTCATTCAATACAACTCCGATTTTGACCAACAAATACATTAACTCTTAGTGTTCACGGTGACGATTATATCGTACCCAAATTCTGGTCTTTCTGACAGATATCTCCGTCAAAAAACTTATCGGAAAATGGTCTACACCACTTTGTCAAAAACGAATTCCAACAATGGCATGCGTCATTGCGTTCGGTGATTGAACGTACGTTTGGTGTATGAAAAAAAATTGGAGAGTTTTGAATGAGTTTCCAAGATATGATATCTCTACACAAATACAAGTAATTTTTGCTACAATGAGATTGCATAATTTTATTCGTTGGAATAAAATTAGAGATTTTAATTTTGAGGAAGTTGAGAGGGGCAGTAACTTTGTGCAAAACAACAGTGATCAGTCATATGAAGATGACGGGGGTACAAGTAGATGAAGATGACGCTCAAGGAGTGTATATGAAAATCGTTCGAGACCAGATAGCTGACCAGTTATGGCGTGCAAATAGACGTGGTACACGACGCCTATAGTTGTTAATTCTTTATTGTGCTTTAATATTAGTTTGTGTTTTACTGTGTGGTGAGCAAAGGTCGGTCAGTTTTCAATACGTGGAGTTAACTTGTATTAGAAGTTTAAAACTTGGTTTTATTGTGCGTGTATTTTAATACTAGTTATATCCACTTTAAAATATGAAAACACATGTTCATCTCATTTTTTACCATTCATGTTTACTTTTTGTTCAATTCTTTTTTTTTCCTCTTTATTCAATTTTTTTTCAATTCAATTCATGAAATTTTGTTCAACTTTTTTTTCATTCATTTCATTTTTTACACGGTCACCAATTGAAGTTGGTTTTCCACAAACACTCAGTCCCTAACTAATCAACAATTAATATGATGCAAGAAAAAAAAAAGTTACAGTAACTGGACTCTAGTTGTGTAATAGACTTCCAAAACATATTACAAATTAACAGTCAGATAATTTAATTAAAAAAAAAAAAAAAAAAGAACAGGAACTATAAACCTCTTGATCAGCTCCTTGGCTCTTCTTGCTTTGTTTCTTGTCCAGCCACATTAGTATCCACATTATTAGTGGAAGAAAAAGAAGAAGAAGGATAACTGTTAACAGAACACTGCGTCTTACTGTCGTTATCCATGCCTTTCCTTACATCTTTGAACGCCTTAAACCTTATATCCCCTGATTTCTTGCTTGTTCCAGGGGTTGAATCAGGCACTGGATAGAAACCTTCGAGCATTGCAACGACCTCTGACATTATAGGACGATCTGTCGGAGAAGCGTTCGTGCACACGAGAGCCACTTTTATTACAGCCTCTGCTTCCTTTTTGTTGACTTCAGGTCTCAGTCTCTCATCCACAACTTGCATCAAGTGTCCTGACTCTTCACACTGAGTAGCCTGCATATATAAACCAAAAGTGCTTATCAAGAAAACACATTCAAAAGCAACTAAAAACTTGGAATCAGATTATAATTACCCATTCTAAGAGGCAGACTTCATCTCCTGCCGCCATAAAACTACTGTTGTTAATGCCAGCGACGATCTCTAGAACCAAAACACCGTAGCTGTAGACATCTGCTTTGAAAGATAAGTAACCCCAAAGTGCGTATTCTGGTGCCATGTATCCTCTGCATAGAGTTTCCTATGGTTAGCAAACAAACCATAACTATAAAGAAGCAAAAAGAGAGCCTCTTACATAGTCCCAGCGACTTTGGTGCTAACGTGTGTATTCTCCTCCTCATCTAGCCTAGCCAATCCAAAGTCAGATATCTTGGGAGTTAAGTCCTTGTCCAGTAATATATTAGTGGCCTTGATGTCTCTGTGCACAAACTTCAACGGTGATTCCTCATGGAGAAACGCGAGACCTTTTGCAACCCCACAGCAAATGTTAAACCTCGTAGTCCAGTCCATTGGAATCTGTTTATCTTTTGGACCTAAAACATTACCAAAAAAAAAGGACACATTTTGTTTTAGAGATGAGAAGCTTTCAACTTAGCCATTTTGGTGGAAACAAAAAAAAACACTCACTGAATAACGCTTGAGCTAAACTGTTGTTCTCCATGCATTCATACACAAGCAACATCTGAGCCCGCTCGACGCAGAAGCCATGAAGTTTGACAAGATTTGGATGTTGAAGACAAGATATTGCACCTATCTCGTTTAGAAACTCTCTGTTCCCTTGTCTTGATTTAGATGAGAGCTGCTTAACTGCTACAACTCTTCCATCTGATAACACACCCTGCACAATGAAACTCTACTATCAGCATGCATGCACTGCACTCTTCAAAGAACAAGAATCATTCTTTACCTTAAAGACAGGACCAAAACCACCTTCTCCAATCTTGTTAGCTGGACTGAAGTCATTAGTAGCGGCTTTGATTTGCCGTAACGTAAAAGTTCCAGATGGCAACTCTTCTTCATTAGGATCTGTGGGAAAAACTCATACTCAATAAACAAAGAAACACTTTCTTGTGGCTAAGATGCAAGTTAGCTACTTCATATTCATAATAAGCAGACTGGTCTATGTTATCAAGTCCATATCAAAAGCAAAAGAGAATGCTAAAAGAGGCAATGATCACCTTTTCGTCGCCCGAAACATGGAAGGCAGCCACAAAACCAAAGAAGTCCTAGTAGAAAGATAATAAGACATGCGACTCCAATTCCAAGTCCAACAGATGCTCCAGTGCTCATTCCACTTCCAGCGAGTGCGCACGGCTTAGAATCTGTACATTGAAGGTGTTACTATTAATAGAAACTACTGTAGTGATCATAACTGGTTTCTACTATAAAAGAAAGCTACCTGAAAGTATGGAAATAGCCGATATGATAGGACCATAAACTCCTCTTTCTGGAATCCTGGTGGTTCCTTTACCGGCCCAACCCAACCGGATAGCTAAAAAATGGTTAGTCACATCAACAGTAAATGATTTGGTTATAGGTTTTTGAGCTTCCTTTGCTTCAGCCATGATGTTAAAGTCTTTTAAAACAAGTTTCTCCTGCCAAAAAAAGAAAGGCTTAAAAACATACCGGATCTGAGATTTACGGAGCCTTAAACAATTTTTATGTTAATTTTAATAAAAAGAACATTTTGACAATTTGGAGGTCAATAGCTTTCTAAAACTTGGGGGTTAAGACGACTGTTTCACCCGGTTATGCTCGAAACTGGCCTTGCAACTTAGTGAATTCAATTTCAACAGCTGAGGGCAAAAACTAACCTGAATATAGATGTCGAAAATACGCCTTCCAAGATGGCTATAAGTATCATCATTGGTGAATCTCATCTCAGCGAAGTCTAGGTTCACAGTGTATTTTCCATTTTCCAAGCAGGCATGGAAGTAAGTGAGAGATGTTGGAGCTATTCGTGCGGTTTTGTACCGTTCAGACAGGTTAGATGTGGGGACAAACATGGTGAATCTTGTGTTTTGGAAATTGTTGTCGTCCATGTAGTCCCCTGTGCTGCTGAATCCCCAGTAAGACTCAGGATTCAGATAGTACTTAGCAGCACCGCCTTCAACTTCTCCATCTCCTTCATATATTATTTTGCTATTGTTTGCTTCTACTGTTACATCGTTTCCACCACAGTTTATATTGAGGCAGCTATAATCTACCAGATAAAACAAAATTTGCATAAATGAGAGAGAACAAACGAGTCAACTTTCTATATCAATATGTTGTATTATATAATAAGAGACTTTTGTTAGACGAGCTACCATCACTAGCTTTTTTAAGTAGGCAAGTGTACTTACATTTAGGACATACAAAATCTTTGATGCATGGCAGAAACTTGCTCCTACAAAAACATCAATTGTGGAATGTTTTTTTTTTTTTTGGAAATGTTCAAATAATTTCAACTGCATCTAGATGCTAAAGATGATCAAAAGAAAGAACCTTACGATTTTTTTGTGGAAGTACTCTGAAACAAGTTTAGATTCAGATTCCTAAACACAATAAAATTAGTTAAAATTCCAATGACGTTAACCGAAGAAGAAAACATGACGGTATCCTCACATGTGTGGTCGACAAGAACTACTTTCAGGACTTTGCCACTTGAGGTTATTATAAGAAAGATCTCTGCAGCAACAAAGTGAATCGGCATCAAAATGGATTCATATTCTTCTGAGAAAGCAATTTAGAAAACTGAATAAATATACATACACAGTGATTCCATCTCTTAGTAATCCATCTGGAGCCTCTCCCTCGAGCTTGTTTCCAGTCAACATTCTGCAAACAAAAATAAGATTAAATCAACTCAAAGTAAGGTAGAACATTAAAAGTATGTGACAACAGATTCTTTTCACTCACATAAACCGTAGATCTTCTGCCTGCGCAAACGCGGGAATTGTCCCAGCCAACTTGTTAAAACTCAAGTCCCTATCAACAAAACATACAATGAACTCATCACTTCTATCACTGTTTATATGTACAAGCCTAAATGAGACTTGATAAAAATGTCGGACGGCATGCTTACAATGTCTCCAGATTTTTCAATGATGAAAGATAGGTAGGTATTTGTCCAGCAATGTTACAGTTCTTCAGTATCCTACAATGTAGTATAAACAAAACTCAAGAGATGAATGGAATAAAACAGCTTCGAGAAGGAATATAACTTACAGCTTAGAGAACTCTGTTGAGTTCTTTAAGGAAGGGAATGGTTGGACTGGTCCACCTATATCAGTGATCCTCCTGATAAAAAATTTAGGTCACTGTAAGAATTGCTTGTTTGCATTAACTAAGTTTGTGGAGAACATCAAAAGAGTTGTGTTTACTAACAGATTTTTCATTTTGTCGAAAGTTGAGATGACCGATGGGATTGGACCGGTAAGACCAGATGCAATCATTTCACTACAACATATTAAAAAGGATTAACATCATTGAGTGCTAAGCTAAGAACAAGAAAGAAGAGTTCAAAAGAAGGATCTTACAGTCTCTTGAGTCCCTTCCAATTTTGTATGTAACTAGGTATCCTTCCAGTGAGTTGGAGATCATTAATCCTGCTGCATGGTGCAAAAACCAAACAGGCATATGAACAAAGGAGGAGACCAACATTATATAAGAAGTTAAGTTAGGAGAAAACAGAACAAAAGTTTTACAAATCTTCCAACTTCTCTAGTTTAGCTAATGAATCTGGCAAACCACCCGTCAATTTGTTGGAGGAAAGTAACCTGTGAAACCCCAAGAAACATCTCATCTTTCAGACAAAATAACATCTTCGTAAGAAACGGGAAGGGAATCAAAGAAACTCTCACAGTTTTTCCAAGTTGGCTAAGTTGCCTAGCTCCTCAGGAATGGTTCCAGTAAACGCATTTGACTCTAGATCTCTGAACAAGAAATACAAAAGTAATATGTAACCAAACAAATGTTCCAGGACAAAGAAGGTTGACCAATGCTCGAAACTTACAAGGAAGTTAGTGAAGTCATGTCTCCGACCTCCTTTGGAATTGGCCCTGACAACCGATTTACAAGAAGAGAGCTGCATGCAGAGACATTCTACAACTGTTACAAGAGAATTTAGACACATAAAGCTAAAACATTAAGAAGGAATATTCTTACATAGTTGTTAAATTTGTCATAGTCCATTCCAGTGGTATTGTCCCATTGAGGTAGTTGTAGGCGAAGTCTCTAATGTATATCAAGAAACGGTGGTCAAAATTTTCAGCTTACTAAGAATTGGTAAAGTAAGGTTGAGGTACTTTTATGAAAACACTTACATCTCCTGGAGGTAGGGAAGTTTTTGTATTTCAGGTGGAAGAGTTCCTGGAAGATTATGATCCTTGAATGCACTAAAGAACAAGTCAAATAGCCATTTTAAGACAAGGTCACATACCATATTCAGACGTTATGCATATGTACAGACCCCAAAAAAGAAAGAAAGTTATGAAGAGTGACTGAGTATTCTTACACTTTGATAATATGACAATCAGTTTCGTTAGTAGGACTACATTCGCATTCTATTTCTTGCTTAGCTGTCGGAGGAGGAGTCTCTGTTAGCCCCACTGTTTCGACTTTACAATTTTCAGCATCAAATTTCCAGAACTTAGAGCCCAGCGTTTTGGCGATTTGCTGCAGAGCATCCACTAAATCACAGAAGCAAACACACAGCATAATACATGAGTGCAGTTACTTGAGCAAAAAACAAAGATTATACTTTTGGCCACAACAAAGAGTAGAACATTAATAAAAGCAAGATAAACAATTTATCTAAACCTTTTTCTAACCTAGAACCAAAAAACATATATGATGATCCATCTATCCAACAATTTAAATGATTTTTGAAGAAATTACCGTTTTACATGTTACTATCGTCGTATGAAAAACATAACTAAGAGTTTAACTCAACGGTCAAAGTGACCTAATCAATGCCTGGAGATTTCGGATTAGCTACTTCAACAACGTCACCATTAGAAAAAACTATGGTAAGCAATCAGAAAAAAAAACTCATGTTCAACGGAATTGAAGCAAATAATGGAAATCAAGAAAATTTATCAAATAAAACTTTGCAAAAAATCTGTAAACACAGAATCCAGAAGGGAAAAAAAACTATACAAATATGAAAGGGAAATAACGTAAACTAACCTTCACTCTTTGGTAACTTGACAGCATTTACACTGTAAAACTTGAAGCAAAAGATGGCAAAAACAGAAAATGCAAAGATATTAACACCCTTCTTGTTTTTCTTATCGGCAAACATTTCATGCAGAAGCGATGCAACCCAAAATCTCTTAAGAAAATGCAGACGAGAGACTACGTAAAATCAGAGTCCCATCAAAAACGATAAAAATCGTGTGGAAGATCTGAAACGTCTGGGTTAGTTTGGGTAAGTGTGATGATGATTAGTGTTTTCTTTGTCGAATTATGAAAAAAAACTACATACAAACAGTGTTTTTTCGTCCCTTCGTTTTTTTCTGGTTTTTCTCTTTTTACAAATCTTTATTCTTACAACCATAAATTATTGTCAGATTTGAAATTACGGAGAAGAAAGAAGAAAAAGAATGGTACAATCCCCACAAAGCGAAAAAGCAGTGACCCTATAAAAGTTGAATGGTCTCCCATGGTCTCTGTGTGTGTTATTGACGAGATGACCACAATAGTCGCGCAAAAACAAAATCCAAAAATAGGAAAGACACCATTTTATGTTCTTAATGGAAGTAGACCAATTAAAATTCATTAAGTGTGACAGTGACTAATGGTTTAAACTTTAATCGATGTTCTAATTGGCCAAATATAAAATAGTTCAACTAGGATATAACTTTAATTGATGTTGTAATTGGCGAAATACAGTACAAAATAGTTCAGCTAGGATATAACTAAAACTCATTCCTCTAGTAACTGGCCAAATATAAAATAGTTTAGGTAGGATATACTCCACCCGTTTCATTTTAGTTGCCGTTTTAGACTTGTGCACAATATACTTCGTCCATTCATTTTAGTTGTCGTTTTATACTTGTGCACACTAATTAAAAATAATAATTTTTATATTTACTAAATAAAAATATTATTACCAATATACCTAATAATATTTCAACCAATGGAAAAATATATTAGAAGATATAAAGTCAATAAATTTTGTATTGAAATTGTAAAACGATATTTATTTTGAAATAATTTTTTTTCTCTACAACGACAAATAAACTGAAACTGAGGGAGTAAAATAGTTCCAGCGGATTTTCATGTTGGAAACTAAGAATGTCACTTCGGTTCATTCGGATTAATCGATTTGGTTTATTCGGCTAATCAGATAAATTGAGTTCGACATTCTTTACTACCGAGTTAAACCTTGGTTCTGTTATCAAATATTCCAACTATACAAAATTAAACAAAAGTTTCCAAAAAACAACTTAAAATGAAATTCAGTTAAATTTAAATAAATGTTGGTTAATTTTGTGTATTCATCTTTTGATTTAACATTTTTATATGTTTCTAGTATAATTTGTTGTACATAAGTTTATAAATCTTACTTATTAAAACAGAATCATTCTCGTGGACCCAACTTTTTTTTTTGTAATTTTTTTAATTAAATAGACATTTTTATTACATAGTTAAATACATTCTTCTAGAAAATAAGATTATAGAACTAAATGTGTTTCCAAACAGCACAATAACTAACCGTATTTCCAAACAATATATGAAACATTAGGTCATACCTTTTTAATAATTTTTTTATTTATCTTCTATTAAACTATTTGATTAAAAACTACTTAAATAATTTATAAAAAGTTGAAAATAAGTGTAACTATTTTTGCAGGTTTATATACTACAAAACAATCATTTAGTATGAATTAATTAAATTAATATGCGAGAACATATGTGACTGGTAACCATCATAGGAACAATAAGAACGGATAGGAAAAGAATGAGTAGGAATAAAATTTTAGGAATGATGAAAAATGATGGTTCTTTATCAAAATTAGCGAGGAATTGATTTGTTCTATAATTCTCTACAAACAAAGGAATGACGGAGAATTAAAAGGTAAACTTATTCCTCATGAATGGTAAAAAGTTTAAGGAATATTAAAGAACATAGTGTTTCTTCTCATTTCCTTGGTCACCAGTCACACCCTAAGGGTCTGACTGATGACCATTCGGGAATCTGATATCTTGCATATTTGCATTGTTTTATCCATTCATCCATGAGCATTTTCATCATATAGATTAGGTTTCAGACATGTTTAGGTTGCATTTTGCATACATGAGTCTCTATTAGGTACTGGAATACCACATGAGGCTATTTGGAGCTCAAAAGAGGTGAAAAGGTGACCATTGAACGAACCGAGCATGGGAGCGACCTCCCGGAGCGACATCCCGAAGTCGCTGTGTCCCACTTCTCAGAGCGACCTTCCTAAAGCGACGCCACGAAGTCGCTCGCGTTCTCATTACTCCGAACAGTCTTAGATGACCCTGGAGCGACCTCTCAGAGCGACCTACCAAGGTCGCTCCCGATCCAGAGCGACCCGTTGGAGTGACTGCACAAAGTCGCTCGCGTTTTCACGTCCGGAGACACACAACTCGCTCTCGGAGCGACCTCTCGCAGCGACCCAGCGAGGTCGCTCCCGAAGCTTGGAGCGACCTGTCCAGAGCGACAGGGAGAAGTCGCTCGCCATCTTGGTTCCCGGAGATAAGAAATCGCTCTCGGAGCGACCTCTCGCAGCGACCCAGCGAGGTCGCTCCCGAAGCCTGGAGCGACTTGTCGGAGCGACGAGCCGAGGTCGCTCCGTGTTTTGGTTTCTGCTCGAACTTGTGATTTTTCAAGGGCATTTTGGTCATTTCATTATGCACGTTTTTATTTTCTAAACCTATGTTTTATTACTCTGTAAGCCACCAGGAGGCAGATCATCTTTGTTCTTAGAAAAACCACCAAAAACCTTTGGAAAGGGATCTTTTTGAATGAATTGATCAGTTTATTATTGAGAATTCTGTGTTCTTATCTATTTCCTGTGTTTCTCTACATGATTAATCTGAAATCCAATATGGGTTTAAGAGGAATCATGGAGATTAGTGAGTAATCACCTTTTGAATTCATGGGTTAGGGAGATTAAGGGTGATTAGGTTAGAGCTAGGATGTTTTAGTGTAGATCATTCATATTTCCTTGCTAGTAGAGTAATCATAATGCATCTTCTGAGTTGGCCACTCAGTTGTTGATCCTTAGGCATTTCTCACCCGAAAGGTGTTCGATGAAATGCCCGAGACAACTCTCCTAGGCTTTTAGTATACTTTGCCAAAGACATTTGTTGTTAAAGGTACTAAGATAGCTAATAGACTTGTTAGTAATGATTGCTTTCATATTATTCAACCAAAGACATTTGATGTTTGAGATATGTTAGCAAATGAGCATTCATCTAGACATAGAGCTTGCTTAGAATTGTGTCTAGGCTTAAGGTTGATAGTTTGATTGATCATTTGCCATCCTTAGTTCGATACTTGATCACCCAAGGTCTAATCCCTATACCCATGAGTTCTCTTTTCCTTTAGTCAAGAAAGTATCATTCTGTTATTGCTTTCTAGTTTTAGTCATAGTTTAAAACCCTTCTAAATCATTGGTTGCACTTAGATTAAGTGAGTACTTGCATTCTCAGTGCTTTGATATCCCTCAGAACTGGTTCGACAATCTTCTATACTACAACATTTGTCTTAGGAGCCTTGAAAACTCCTAACATCAAATTGGCGCCGTTGCCAAATTCTGAGTAGATTTGAACATTGAGATTTAGTCACTTGCTTGAGACTAAGTCATTTTTATTTTCTTTTGTTACTGATTCTCTTTCTTCACCTCCCTTTAATCTACAGGTGTATGAACTTGAGGAGCAGGGGTCCATCAAAACTAGTTCCAATAGCTGCAGACATCAGAGCTTTAGAGAGAGAGTGTGCTAGAAATAGAAGAGAAGAAGAACACCAGGCTCAATTGCAGAGACTGAACACTGACATGGGAGACGTTCATCAAGAAGATGCAGGCGTCAATGGCGCTAACAACAATGGCCCACCTAACCAACAGCGAGCAGCTCGCCCCATTGGCACTTACGACCGTCCCAACATTCATGGTCATAGATTGGGAATCCGAGCACCCGCCGTGGCAGCCAACAACTTCGAGATCAAGTCAGGACTCCTCAACGTGATTGAGAACAACAAGTATCATGGCTTGGCTCTAGAGGATCCATTTGATCACTTGGACAGGTTCGACAGCTACTGTGGGTTGTCAAAAACCAATGGTGTGTCCGAAGATGCCTTAAAGCTCAAGCTATTCCCTTTCTCTTTGGGGATAAGGCACGTCAGTGGGAGAAGTCTCTACCCAGCGACTCCATTACCACTTGGGATGACTGCAAGAAAGCATTCTTGGAGAAGTTCTTCTCTACTTCAAGAACTGCTAAGCTGAGAAACGAGATCTCGAGCTTTCAACAGAAGGGCTTGGAAGGTTTCAGTGAAGCCTGGGAGAGATTCAAGGGCTATCAAGCTCAATGCCCACACCATGGTTTCTCTAAGGAGAGCTTGCTGAGCACATTCTACCGTGGTGCTCTCCCTAAGTACAGAGCCAGACTGGATACAGCTAGTAATGGGTTCTTCTTGGGGAGAACTGAGGAGGATGCAGAGGAGCTGGTTGACAACATGGTTAAGAGTGATGCAGTCTACAGTGGAGACCACGACAGAAGCAGTAGAACTGAGGATAAGCAAACGAGGAAGGAGTTGAAAGCTCTACAGGATAAGATAGACATCCTCCTTGCTGATAAAGCTACCCAAGAGCAGCTGCACTTTGTCGGTAACCCAAGCCAAGAGACACCAGCTATTGTCCATGAAGTTGAGGGTTTGGAAGGTCAGGAAGAGCTGTGTTTCATCAACAACAATGGTAGCTGGTACAAGAAAGAACCCAACTTTCAGTACAACAACTACCAACAGAAGTCCTATTCCAACAACCAGCAGAGTAGCTATCCGCCAAGAAACAACCAGCAAAGCAGCTATCAGCCTCAGCAAAACCCCTCGTCTGGTTCCTCTGCTCCTCAAGAGAGCAGCACTGATACCTTACTGAAGCAAATCTTGGAGTCTCAGACTAGAAGTGAGAAGCAAGTTGGTTATGAGTTGAAGAACCTTCATTCCAAGATTGATGGGAGCTACAATGAGCTCAACAACAAATTCTCACACCTTGCTTCTACAGTCAGGAATTTAGAGAATCAATTTGCTTCCATGAACACTCACCAGAATCGCCAGCAAGGATCTCTACCTGGAAAGTCTGACCAAAATCCCAAGGAGGCCAAAGCTATCACCCTTAGGAGCGGTAAGCAGTTACCTCCTAGAACCCTCACCAAGGATGCTGAGAAATTAGGTGAGGGGGTTGCCATCAACATAGATGATGAAGTGGTGATTGTTGATGAGAAGATCAATGACGAGATTTTGGAGAAGATAGTGGAAGCCAAAGGTAAAGGAAAGGTTGGAGAGGAGAAGAAGACAGTAAAGGATGGTGAAGTTGTTACTCCAGCAAGTGAAAGTTCTTTTGTTCCTCCTCCCTATGAACCCAAACTTCCATTCCCTGGTAGATTCAAGAAGCAGCTGCTAGAGAAATACAAAGCTCTGTTTGAGAAGCAAATGAGTGAAGCTCAGGTTGCAATGCCCATCATCGATGCTTTCATGTTGATTCCTCAATACAACAATTTCCTGAAAGATGTTGTAGCTGCAAAGAAGAAGGAGATGGAAAGCATGATGAATCTTACCCATGAGTGCAATGCCATCATCCAGAGGCTTGATGTTCCAGAGAAATTAGAGGATCCAGGAAGCTTCACACTACCTTGTGCTCTTGGACCTATGGTATTTGAGAAAAGTCTCTGCGATTTGGGAGCTAGTGTCAGCTTGATGCCTTTGTCTGTTGCAAAGAAGCTTGGATTCACTCAGTACAAGAAGTGTAGACTCTCTCTGGTGTTAGCTGATCGTTCAGTGAAGTATCCTGTGGGCATCTTAGAGGACCTCCCTGTGAAGATTGGAAGGTATGAGATACCTACAGATTTTGTGGTGCTTGAGATGGGTGAGGAGGCTCAAGATCCATTGATTCTAGGAAGGCCATTCTTAGCTACAGCAGGAGCTATTGTTAATGTGAAGGAGGGCACGATTGATCTCCATTTGGGTAAAGAGAACATCCTCCACTTTGACATCAAGAGGAAAATGAGGAAACCAACTGTGTTCGGGCAAGCCTTCTACATTGAAGAGATGGACACCCCTGCTGATGAGCACCTTGAAGAGTTACCACCTGAGGACGACGAGGAGGGAGCATCTCCCTCTACTCATTCCCTATAGAAGGTAACCCACCACACTCCCTTGTATATACCATTTCATTTTTGCATATTAGTCTTCTTTTCGGTATCTCTCTCTACTTGACGACACAGAGACTGTGTAACTCAAGTTTGGGGGAGGTACCAAGTATTTGATCATGTTTGCTTTGATGTTGTTTCATTGAGTCATGCATGGCATACCTATTTGCATAGATAAAAAAAAAAAAATCAATCATTTAGTTTGCATCATTTGCATTTTTAGGAGAGTCTAGAGCATATAGGTTGCATTCACTTGCATTGGGAGCAATGATTTGAATGCCTTGTAAAGAACACTACGTTGCACTTGACTAGCTTTTGCACCTCTCAAAAAGACTTGTATGTTTCGAGCCTTGAAAACTCTTCCTGAAACTTGTTGATTGCTGAAACTCAGTCTTTGAAGCCAACTACAACCTTATTAGAAATGAATGAACTTAATGCTTCTTGCTTAAGGTCCCTTGTGTACTGAGTCATGGCTATACACACTGGAGTTGTCACATCTTTTATGCCAATCTTTTTGACAAACTCTAGTGGTAGACCACTCCCAAAACCTTTCCTTCCTTTTAAGCTTTCATTGTTTGATGAGTGAGACCTCCTTCGGAAAGTCTTACATGCGCATAATGTTGAGAGTATCGGGAACGACAATGCTTGATCTTCATTTTTGCTAGATTGGACACTCTTTTGTCTAGCTATAGGTGGGAGGGTGAGTGTTGTGATCATGATTTGGGAGAAATGAAAAATAAAAAGGATAGACTCTTTGTGCTTAAGTGAATTGATTTTCTGGGATAAGTAGAGAACCTCTAGCTCTAGTTTTGAAAAGTCTTGGCCCCCAACCTAAAAAAAAAAAATATATATATAAAAAAAAAAAAAAAGAAATCGAAAAAAAAAAGAAAAGAAAGAAAAGGGGGCTAGCAAAGTTGTTAGGAGCTAAGAAATGTTTTGAGGTTGTAGAAAAATCCCTTGTAGATTTCAAAAAGAAAGAGTTAAAGTTCTTAAGATCTTTTGGTGAGAGATGTGAGTTGGGTTTGACATTTGGGAATGATTGTGTAATTGTATGTTTGGGAAAAGGGTAGAACAATGGAGATTAAGCATTGTATGCATGAGTTGGTCCCTTTCTTAGATATATTATGTGCAATGTCAAGGCTACTTGTTTTGAGAGTAAACCACCTTAAAGATCATATGTTTTGAACCTCTTGAATCACTTGAATAAAAGCCTTCCTTTACCCAACCAAATGACTTGGACCAACTGACCATTTGCAAGAATTCACCTGATGTTTTGTCCTTAATGAATGTGAGAGTTGGTTGATTTGAATGTGTGGATGCTTGATGATGAGTGTAAGAACAAAAAGAGTTAAGATAGACCTAGAGAAGCTAGAGTGTAATAAGAGAGTGTGCTAGTTGTGTTTCTTTTGGCTATGTGCTCCCTCCTTCAACCTCTCTCCCTATGAGTTCTAGAAAGTTCACTTGTGGACAAGTAAAAGAACAAGTTTGGGGGAGTTGATATCTTGCATATTTGCATTGTTTTATCCATTCATCCATGAGCATTTTCATCATATAGATTAGGTTTCAGACATGTTTAGGTTGCATTTTGCATACATGAGTCTCTATTAGGTACTGGAATACCACATGAGGCTATTTGGAGCTCAAAAGAGGTGAAAAGGTGACCATTGAACGAACCGAGCATGGGAGCGACCTCCCGGAGCGACATCACGAAGTCGCTGTGTCCCACTTCTCAGAGCGACCTTCCTAAAGCGACGCCACGAAGTCGCTCGCGTTCTCATTACTCCGAACAGTCTTAGATGACCCTGGAGCGACCTCTCAGAGCGACCTACCAAGGTCGCTCCCGATCCAGAGCGACCCGTTGGAGTGACTGCACAAAGTCGCTCGCGTTTTCACGTCCGGAGACACACAACTCGCTCTCGGAGCGACCTCTCGCAGCGACCCAGCGAGGTCGCTCCCGAAGCTTGGAGCGACCTGTCCAGAGCGACAGGGAGAAGTCGCTCGCCATCTTGGTTCCCGGAGATAAGAAATCGCTCTCGGAGCGACCTCTCGCAGCGACCCAGCGAGGTCGCTCCCGAAGCCTGGAGCGACTTGTCGGAGCGACGAGCCGAGGTCGCTCCGTGTTTTGGTTTCTGCTCGAACTTGTGATTTTTCAAGGGCATTTTGGTCATTTCATTATGCACGTTTTTATTTTCTAAACCTATGTTTTATTACTCTGTAAGCCACCAGGAGGCAGATCATCTTTGTTCTTAGAAAAACCACCAAAAACCTTTGGAAAGGGATCTTTTTGAATGAATTGATCAGTTTATTATTGAGAATTCTGTGTTCTTATCTATTTCCTGTGTTTCTCTACATGATTAATCTGAAATCCAATATGGGTTTAAGAGGAATCATGGAGATTAGTGAGTAATTACCTTTTGAATTCATGGGTTAGGGAGATTAAGGGTGATTAGGTTAGAGCTAGGATGTTTTAGTGTAGATCATTCATATTTCCTTGCTAGTAGAGTAATCATAATGCATCTTCTGAGTTGGCCATTCAGTTGTTGATCCTTAGGCATTTCTCACCCGAAAGGTGTTCGATGAAATGCCCGAGACAACTCTCCTAGGCTTTTAGTATACTTTGCCAAAGACATTTGTTGTTAAAGGTACTAAGATAGCTAATAGACTTGTTAGTAATGATTGCTTTCATATTATTCAACCAAAGACATTTGATGTTTGAGATATGTTAGCAAATGAGCATTCATCTAGACATAGAGCTTGCTTAGAATTGTGTCTAGGCTTAAGGTTGATAGTTTGATTGATCATCTGCCATCCTTAGTTCGATACTTGATCACCCAAGGTCTAATCCCTATACCCATGAGTTCTCTTTTCCTTTAGTCAAGAAAGTATCATTCTGTTATTGCTTTCTAGTTTTAGTCATAGTTTAAAACCCTTCTAAATCATTGGTTGCACTTAGATTAAGTGAGTACTTGCATTCTCAGTGCTTTGATATCCCTCAGAACTGGTTCGACAATCTTCTATACTACAACATTTGTCTTAGGAGCCTTGAAAACTCCTAACATCAGAATCAAGAGGAACGAATAAAAAAGGAATGTACGGGAACAAAATATCAGGAATGAAAAGGAATGGTTGTTCCTTATCAAATTTAACAAGGAATATTTTTGTTCTTAAATTCTCTACAAAAAAGTGAATGAAAGGGAATGAGAAGGAATTATTATTCCTTGTGAATGATGATTTTTTTTAGAAACGTTAGAGAATGCATTATTCCTCACCGTTCCCTGGTCACCATTCATACCCTAAATTTTTTTATTTTTAAAAACATATAACTATATATGTGATATTATAGTTGGTTAGAGACAATAAATTAAAATCAAGTAAGTTTTATAACTAAAAATTTATCAAAAAAATATATATCACAAATTTAATCAAACAAATACCATAGATTTTATTAATCGTAGTGAAACAAGTTGAAATAATTAAAAGTAAAATCAAATAATATTTTAAATATTGTTCTATTTAATATAAATATAAAATAATATAATTATATATTTTCAAATATGCTAAAATAAAAATGTTAAAACATTACTTATCAAAAAAATGTTAAAATCCAATGATATTACAAATTAGATTTTGTTACAAAAATATTTCCATAGCTTTTAAGGACGGATCATTATTTAGTTTTTATTTTGAAACAAAAGGTTGATACGATGTCAAAAAAAAGAAAAAAAAAACAAAAGGTTGATATCCGGTATAATTTGTGGCGCCACCGAACTGCAAAGAAAACGAATAAAAGTTTATAAAGATCAGTTCGTAACTAAACCTAAATCAAACCGAGCTGAACCATTAATATCCGGTTATCAGATAATCCGGTTTGATGGCCCGCTCGGTTAGGATCCCGCCGATTAAAAAAAAAAACAAAAAAAAAGAAAAAAAAATATAGTTGGGTCATGCCATTTGTCAAGTATCATGCTTATCGGCACCGAGACCTTGAAACCCGTCACCTTCCCCATCATCCTCTTCTTCTAACTTAACCATCGATGCACCACTCCTTCGATCCATTCCTCGGCGCCTCAGACGAATTGCATCCCAATGACCCGTCGCTTCCCCCTCCGTAAACCCTCCGCCTTGGGTCTCCGTCGACGAAGGTCGGCACCCCGCCGCAAGTTCATTTGCTCCGATGTAGAAACGGACTCGTCTTCTTCCTCCTCCTCCTCCTCCTCCTCCTCTTCCAATGGGTTAGCGAAACCCACCTACGAAGAGCTCGCAAGCGAGATAGACAGCGAGGCGATTGATTCAACAGAGAAAGAGACCGACTTGGTTGTGATTATGGATATGAATGGAGTTGTAACCGATTCGGGTCGGGTTGACCCGGTTCAGGAAAGTGGAGAATCCACCGTGAGCGATGCAGTATCTCCACCACCACCACCACCGAAGAAGAAGCTCTCAACAGATGGGTCTCTCCTCGGGCTAGTGTTCAAAGCAATCGGGTTTCAATTCAAACTGATGAGCAGCCTCGTAAAGTCTTCTCCTTTCTTGCTCAACTGCTGCTTCCTCTTCCCTTTCGACCCCTTCACCACTTTCAAGCTCGTCAGACGATTCTTGCTCACGCAAGTTTCCGTCTTTAGTGAAATTTTATTTCGAACCCTTAAGCTGAGTGGGTTCAAAGATACCAAACGTGCGGTGAACGTTGCTTGCAAGTTCGGATGGGGTTTGTTTAGAGCTGCTTATGTAGGCGTTTTGTTGTTTGGACTCTTGGTTTTGGCTTTTGTGCTTGGTGGGTTTGCGATAACCCGTGTAGCCGATAGACCGTTTGTGATCAAGGAGGTTTTGAATTTCGATTACACCAAGAGTAGTCCTGAGGCGTTTGTGCCTATTACGTCATGTGCTGGTGTTGCGTGCGATGGAAGCTGTAAGGAGAGTAATGAGATGATGAAGATCAGGGGATTGCGAGCTATCCCTCGTGGCCACAAGCTAGAGATCACTCTTTCCTTGACGTTGCCTGAGTCCTATTACAATAAAAACCTCGGCATGTTTCAGGTTATTAACGTTATCTAGTAACATTCTAAGTATTGCATTAGGTATTGACTTATGTGTTTGAAGGTTCGGGTGGATTTGTTATCTGCGGATGGTCAAATGCTTGATACTATAAGGCGTCCGTGCATGTTAAGATTCAGAAGCGAGCCTATCCGTCTCGTCCAGACATTTTTCAAAGTGGTTCCGTTGGTCACAGGATACGTCTCTGAGATCCAAACCTTGACCTTGAAGTTGAAAGGCTTTGCGGAAAAGGATACTCCCACCGCTTGCTTAAAGGTGATGATCGAACAACGTGCAGAGTTTCGACCAGGGGCAGGTATTCCAGAGCTGTACGACGCGTCCCTCTCGCTTGAATCAGATCTTCCTTTCTTCAAAAGAGTTGTTTGGAAATGGCGGAGAACTTTGTTCGTCTGGATCAGCATGAGCTTGTTCTTTACGGAACTGCTTTTCGCGTTGGTTTTTTGCAGATCTCTCATCATCCCAAGAACACGACTTAGAGACATACCGGCTTCAAATCGGACCGGAAGTAGATGATGATGATGATGATGAGGATGAAGCAATAGTTGGTGCACATCATGTTTTCTAACACTCTGAAACGGTATTCTCACTTCCTGTTTACTTTAGCTCCTGAGAGTTCTTTGAGTAAATTGTAAAATATTATAGTATATAGTTTGGTTCAAGATATGTTCTTAAAAACGAGTGTTAAAATGTTTATTTAATATCATAGAGGAGAAAAAAACTGAAAACCAATGTTCATTTCATTTTATAAAGATATATATTAAAGTGCCCAATTTAGTTTATGTAACACAAAATTAATAAGCATTGATACTTCAACTGTAATCCCATGAAAATCTCTCAACCTCTTTTAGTTGAAACACTTTTCTCAACTGTCTTCACATTTACATATTGCTGTCCATTGAGAGAACAAACACATGGAGACACAATCAAACCTCAGATATGTGTCGGTTTCCAAAACTGTTATTTTTGCTATAAATAACTCAAGAGCCTCTAATCACAACCTGAACAAACTAAACTAATACCAAATCAAGTACCTTTCAGTTCCAAAGCCAATGTCATGGAAGTTAATAGTTAAAACCATTAGAGCTTTTATATACATATCACCATTTCTCCAAAGTTTCCAAGAACAAAAAAAATCAGGAATCCTTCTCACTATTTCTAAACTCTCTTCTCTTGATAAATGGTGTGCCATGGAATTATAGAGAAACCAAACCAGAGACCACATGGATGTCATAAACATGGAAGGAGGAACCTGCATCAACGTCAACAATCCAGATGTTCGGCTATTGCTGTTGCAGCAGCCCTCAACATGTCAATCTTCACATTCCACAACCGCCTCTTGCGTTGCGTCTCCAGGCTTTTCCGTCTATCCACCAAAGGTAGCGCAACTCCTAGCCGCCGAGCCACCATGAAACATGGCTACAAAAAGATCAAGAAACACGAGCATCATCATCAGCACCTTCTGAGAAAACGCCATGACAAGAAGAGGACCATCTTTCTTGATCTCGATGAAACATTGGTGCACTCGTCCATGGAACCACCTCTCCGGGTTAATGTCGACTTCATGTTGAGGATAAAGATCGAAGGAGTTGTCACACCGATGTATGTGGTGAAACGACCAGGAGTTACCGAGTTTCTTGACAGGATCGGTAAGAATTACCGAGTGGCGGTTTTCACAGCCGGTTTGCCTGAATATGCTTCGCAGGTTTTGGATAAACTTGACAAGAACCGTGTGATCTCGCAGCGGCTGTATAGAGATTCATGCACGGAAGTGAACGGGAGATATGCCAAAGACTTATCGTTGGTGGCGAGGAGAGACCTCGGGAGTGTTTTGCTAGTTGATGATAATCCTTTCTCCTACTCTTTGCAGCCTGATAATGGAGTTCACATTAAGCCGTTTGTGGATGACATGGAAGATCAAGAACTGATGAAGCTTGCTGACTTCTTCGATGGATGTTATCAGTACGAAGATCTAAGGGATGCTGCATCAGAACTTCTATACAAGTACAACAAAATGATTTGATGAACATATATATATTGCTTCTATTTGCACTCTGCTTTCTTTTTTCTTTTATATATTTCTTTGGCTATTGGTATTTTTTGCGTTGGAAAAGGAATGCTTCATTCCTTTTCAGCGTTTTTACTTGCATAAATATGTGATTGTAAATTGTACTATAACCAAAAAAATTGTAAAAAGAAAAAAGGAATAGTTTTGGACTAGCAGATTATCAGTAACAAGAGATGATGCTATCATCTCAAGTATAATGAGCTCCCTGAGGCTATTAACTTCATGTGCTTTGAGACATATCACAGAGGATTCACCCTTGAAGCTCTGAGTTGTCCATGCTTAACCCATAGAAAACCATTTCAGATATTTGTTCAATATAATAGTGTAGATCTTGTTTCTTTTTTTTTTTAACTAAATAGTGTAGATCTTGGCTTTAGTCCCTTTGGACTTGACACTAAAGAAGAATGGTTTTAATAAATGAAGACCTGAACCATTATACTTTGATTAAATTATCAGTAAGTGATTGGTATTGGATAGTCCCATTCTAAATTATTTAATGGGTTACTTTAAAAGGATTATGTCAAACGTGAAACAACTTTAAGTTAGAAACAAAAACTGACAGGTTTTCTTGTTTAAGTAGTTCACCAGGTTCCCCCAAGCCATATCTATACCTCAACTTGTTGGAACTCGTTTTTTGACAAAGTGGTGTGGATCATTTTCCGATGGATTTTTCGACGGAGACGTCTGTCGGAAAAACTGGAATTTGGGCACGATGTAATCGTCACCATGAACACTATGAGTTAGTGTATTTGATTGTTAAAACCCAAGTTATTTTGAATGAAAAATGGAGGTCCAAAAATAAATATATAAAAAGCTTATAAAGCATTTTATTTGGCTAAATTTAGCATATGTTTTATTTTGGATATTTGGGTTTGAATTTGGATTTGAATTTGTTGATTGAACAATATATCAATTAACTTATTCTTTCAAAGTTTATTAGTGATAATCTTTTATGTTTTATTAAAGCATAAAAATGCAAACCCACAAAAGTAATTCATTGGCTTTGAATTGATTTGGTCAAAAAAGCAATAATTACTTTGTCAACGTAAGTGAGTCATGGAGAATCAATTTCCATTACTGCACTACAATATAAACGTTGGTTGACTCCATAATATGTAACGTAGCTTTAACTTTTGAAGTTAAATATCAAACGTGTAAGGCTCATTCAGAGACGAATAGAAAAAACAAATCCCTCACATTATTTTTTTTCTCTCTTCTTTCTCTTTGATATTTTCCTTGAGTCTGAGAGTATACACAAAACTAGTTTCGCCAGGCTTCTGATAGAGTGACGCAAATCAGAAGATTTTTGCAGTTGTATCTTGGGACTCATTACGTTATCAAACCGTCGCACTACGGGACGTATTTTGAGTTAAGGAAAGAGATAATATCTCGCCTCTGCAGTTGTATCATCCTTTTCTTAATCTTTGGTATACTTTTATCAATTTTATTCTTTACAATATTCAGCTCTCCGTAGTTTATATAATACGGTCCCATCACAACTGTAATAATCCCATTATAATCTTCAAACCTCTTAATCCTAACTAAGCTTATAAGGTATATCTTGTTGGTTCATGTTGTATGTGCATTGTTGTCCATGAGTACATAAAACAGCAAACATATGCTCTAATTGTCTTAACTGAAACTTTCTAAAATTAGGCATCTGCTTTACCTCACCTTTAATATTCCCATAAACAAAACAAAACTAAGCCAAATGTTGCACTTCGATTCTAAATATTATCGTATATAAAGCTAGCAGATGATAAATTCAGAAACATTTAACAGTACCAAGCTTTCCATCTGAAGAGATGCAAGTTTGTTTTGTCGACTTCTTTGGAGAATTAAAGAAGTTTTCTTGACGGCACTATGAGCTGCAAGTTTGCATGTCGTCTACATTGCAATAATTTTTTCCAGAGTTCAAGCATTTCTCCAGCCTTTTTACAAGGTTTATTAAAGAAACAACACACACACTGGTATGACCAAGGTTACCATTTAGTTAAAACACAATGTTCACATTCTAATGAAAATACCAACATTACTCGAGTTTTAGAAACTAATAATCCCTCTCGGTCTTCTACGAATAGAAAGATGAGAGAAAGTACAGTACTTGGTATATTCAGCACCTTCCACAATCGTCAATCTCTACCAGGGTTCCAAGGTTAGGAAGCATACAATGTGCTCGCATATTCATACGAGCTTAATAGAAAAATTAGGCGTGGACGTTCGGGTATCCATCCGGGTTCGGTTCGGATCTAATCGGGTTTCGAGTTTTCGGGTTTAAAGATTTCAGCCCCGTTCGGATATTTCTAAATGTCGATTCGGGTTCGGTTCGAATCTTTGCGGGTTCAGTTTGGGTTCGGATAACCCATTTAAATTATTTTTAAAATTTTAATATTCATTATATGCTTAAAATTTCTCAAAATCTATAAATCAAATTAATATATTACATATAAATTTGTATAATATATGTGAAAATACCTAAAATTAACATATAAATTGGTTTAATTTAAATATTTGGATAGAACATCAATAGATATTTCAAGCATTTTGGTGTTTTGAATATTTTTTAGCTATTTGGACATTTACTTTGACTATTTATGTATATTTTCAAGTATTTTAGATAATTTTAAAGTATCTTATATATTTTGGATGTTTTTAATATATATTAAATATAAAAATAAGTAATATATTTAGGTATATAAATCTATTTCGGTTACATTTGGGTACTCTAGATACTTCGGTTCGGGTCGGGTTCGATTTTGCTTCTTTAAATACCAAAATTTTGAATCCGTTTGGATATTTAATCAATTTCGGTTTGGGTTTGGTATTACTTTTTTCGGATCGGGTTCGGTTCGATTTTTCGGATCCGGGTTTTCTGCCCAGCCCTCGGCAAAATCATATTATGACATTTTATCACGATAAAAGGACATAGCTAGCGTCTGAAAAGGTAAGTAAAAGACATGTGTTAAATTTTCCTACGTGCCTTTAAGATCATTTTAATTACTAGTACAACTTTTCACCAGGATTATTTACTTTTTCTATGCAAATTTTGGGAAATCAATAATGACACTGGATCCGAATAAATGCCTTTTTCCATTGTAAAATTAGTTACATATTTGACAAAAAGAAAAAATAAAATCAGATCTATGTTTGTATCTTACTACTACAAGACTTTGACTTCAAAGGTCTCCTCTTTGATGGAAAGCTTATCTCACTTAAGTGTCACTAACTCCAAGAATCCAGCCTGAAAAAAACCCAGAAATCTTGGCTTTAAGACACCATTAAAGCCCAAGAATCAGGTTCTCTCTCAGGAAAAAAATAACCAAGAATCTGTGTGACGAAACAGAGATTCAAGAACTTGAATCCGAGAGCTAGGAGAAGGAAGCTCTTGAGACAACAATGGCGGGATTCACAATGAGCTTGAATCTGCTTCTACTAGTAGCTATGGTAGCTACCAACATCCTCTCTCTCTACCATCTCTCCTCCACCACCAGCTTCTTCGAATCCACCCTCAAATCCTCACCGTCCTCTGTCCCCACTGTCCCCGACCACCTCCTCCGTCAGCTCCACACTATCCGCTCCGCCATCAACCACCTCACAACCCACCACCAGCCGGACAAATCTACTTCAACTTCATCAACCATTTCCTCCTCCGCGCCGCCGAAAGATCTCCTCCTCTACTCTAAGCTCTCTCCCATAGCTTCCGCCTGCCACAACTACCCCGACCTCCTCCACGAGTACATGAACTACACTCCTTTCTTTACTTGCCCTTCCGACACCGATCTCGCCGAGAAACTCATCCTCCGCGGCTGCCACCCGCTCCCTCGCCGTCGCTGCTTCTCCCGTACGCCGCGAAACCCGACCGATTCCAAACCGGAGTCGAACGTTATCTGGTCTTACTACTCGTGCAAGACTTTCGATTGCTTGACGACGAAGTTCCCCGGTCTAGGTTTCGATCTCTCCCTCCACAAATCCAAATCTCAATTCTCTTCTTACAAGTCCGAGCTCGATCTCCCCATCTCTCAGCTCCTCCAGATCGCCAAAACCGCCAACTCCGTCCTCCGGCTCGGGATCGACGTCGGCGGTGGGACCGGATCTTTCGCCGCGGCGATGAAGGCTCGCAATGTAACCGTCCTGACCACGACGATGAACTTCAACGCGCCGTATAGCGAGGCGGTGGCGTTGAGAGGGCTCGTGCCGCTCCACGTGCCTCTCCAGCAGAGGCTTCCGGTGTTTGACGGTGTGGTGGATTTGGTTAGGTGTGGACGGGCGGTGAACCGGTGGATTCCGGTTACGGTTATGGAGTTTTTCTTGTTTGATTTGGACCGGGTTCTTCGAGGTGGTGGTTATCTATGGTTGGACCGGTTTTTTAGCAAAAAGGTTGATCTTGAGAATGTGTATGCGCCGATGATCGGGAAGTTGGGTTATAAGAAGGTGAAGTGGGCGGTGGCGAACAAAGTTGATTCGAAACATGGTGAAGTTTTCTTGACAGCTCTGCTTCAAAAACCTGTTGCAAGATAATGATGATTAAGGTAAACTGTGCATCTTCTTGATCACATGGTTTAGCTTTGGAGAATTAACGTAGTCACAGATTCACAATCCAGAAACGTTGGTTTTGAGTTGTTGCTTTGAACAGTGCAATTTTCTAGCTCAGTCACGTTGTGTCTTTGTTTCTGGTTTCACGTCTGATCAAAAGTTGTGGTTTGTTTTGCAGGCACTTTCCTCGAGAGTTTCAGAACGTGCATGTTTGAAGAAAACAGCATACTGTTGTTGAAGGTTTGGAAGAACATGAAGTCTTTTTTTTCCAGCTGGAAGCACACAAGCAACAATATTGTCTTGGATCAAGTAGGGGGGGCAAAGATTTGATGTATTGTTTGTTAGAGGGACTGATAAGTGGTGGTATACATAATTTTATGGCTTCTTCCGTTTGCTTCTGTCATGGCTTATATATATACATATGTTTTATTTTTTTGTGAAGGCAGATTGCAGTTGCAGATAAGAACCGTTAAGAAGTTTTAGGATTGAATTTAAGCTTCTGAAAGTTTTTTTTTTTTCTTTTTTTTGGCTAAAGCTTCTCAGAGTTTATGACGATTTTATTATTTTTCCATAATCCCTTACCAACCTGACATAGGCACAAGTATGTTATCCAAGCCCACAATACATGGTCTGAGAGCATGAGATTGACCACAAATTCGAACTTAATCTGAGCCTGACTTGCTTAACCTTTTCTAGTTTCTCTTGTGCACTTGGTTTTGCTTCATTTGTGAGAGTTCTTTTGTGCTAGCAATGCTCAACCAAGATAAGCTCCCACTCTTCATTTGCCTACTAATTTACTCTATACAAACAAATCCAGACAACCAAAAGAAGAATTAAGACAGTTTCTTTGTGGGTTCTGTTGCACTTTCCTTTCTAAAATGTGGAGTAAATTATCAAAAACGAATGTTTGGGGTCCAAATATAAAAAAGGTATAAAATATGAGGACTTAAATGTAAAACAGAGTAATAAAATAGAAGTAAAATCGTATGAGAAAGGTGTTAACTTGTAATCGTTTCCCTCTGGATGAAGTCGCGTGTTTGTGTTTGCTGAGTTTTTTCCCCAAACGAAAGGAACTCAAAATCGTAAGAATCCAAGTCGAGAGAAGGAAGGAAGGAAGGATCAAATCTAAAAAAGATGGTGAGTCGAATCGATTTTGTTCGGCTTTTTACGCGATCATAATACTAGGGTTAATTTTGATAATGATCGTCATCTCATAGACATCGCACATGTGTTTGGTGTTTTTAGTTTTTAGTTTCGATGTGTCGGTGGCTTAATCAAATGGAATTACTAGGGTTTGGGTTTAAAGGTCTAAACTTTAACACGAAATGCTTTGGTTAATTTTTCGTTTCTGTCTCATTGTTTATACCTTAGGATAAAGGAGTTCATGGTGATGCTGATGCTGGTAACGTCGTAAGGCAACGCATCAGGGAGACTAAAGAAGAAGAAGATTCTACCTTGGATGAAGGCTTTGTAGACGAGAGCAAAAGACTTGAACCAGATCATCAGAATATGAAGCTCCAAATGGTTTGTTCTTTTCATCTTTTGAATCCTTGTCTTAAACCAAACTAAATCTATACTAGGGTTGAGCTCAAAGGTCTAAACTTTAAGCTCGAAATGGTTTGTTGAAGTTCTTTTCTCTGATTGCTGATCATAGGATGACAGTGTTCGAGATCATCATGGTGATTCTGATGCTGGTAATGTCGTAAGTCAAAGCATCAGGGAGACTATACAAGAACATTATACCTTACGTGAAGACGATAGCAAAAGACTTGAATCAGATTATCAAAATTTGAAGCTCGGAATGGTATGTTGTTTAAATTCTTTTATTTTTCCTTCTCTAGATCAAACGAAATCTATACTAGGTTGATTTAAAAGTTCTAACTTTCTCCGTCTCTGATTGTTGATCATAGGATGTCAATCTTGGTGATTCTAATGCTGGTAATGTTGCAAGTCAAACCATCAGGGAGGCTAGACAAGAAGATTCTACCTTACGTAAAGACGAGAGCAACAAACTTGAACCAGATCAGCAGAAGCGTGGTAAATACTTTTTCTATGACACACCACTTTCTGAAGAAACCGGTGTTTGGATACCAGTTTCAGTCCCACCAATGCTGGAGCCTGATCATGAGGAATGGTCAAGAGGGCTTAGCTTCAACGGTGGTTACTTCCCCGAGGGAGAGATGGGATGGAACCAGATCCTTGATGAAGACAAGGAGCTAACAATGTGGGATGTGATAGTCGATATGTTACTCGCAGCACGTGGTAAAGCAACCGCTCTTACTTCAGGCAACCTCGAGAGCGGCATTTCATTTTTCGCGGGACAACATCTTCTCGAACAAGCTTGGCAAGAGATGGCTCACACTCTCACCGAAGCCAACTTTGGCAACGCGAGAGAGATTCTCGAAACAGAACCACCAAAGTGGCTGCCAGATAGCGCTGCTTCCGCTTGTATGCTTTGTAGCGTGAGGTTTCACCCGATCATGTGTTCGCGTCATCACTGTCGGTACTGCGGAGGATTGTTCTGTAGAGACTGTTCTAGAGGAAGAAGCTTGCTTCCTGTGAAGTTCCGCGTTTCGGATCCCCAAAGAGTTTGTGATGTGTGTTTTGTGAGGTTGGAGACTGTGCAGCCTTATCTGATGGACCAAGTGAGTCCTGCTGCTCAGTTGCCGACTCATGACTTGACGGATCTTAGTACGTTGAGGTCTTGGGTGAATTTTCCGTGGGGACAGTCAATGGAGTATGAGATTTATAAAGCAACAAACACTATCCGGGGTTATATATCCAAGGTGAGATCTTTGGCTCCTTTTAGTTCACTTTATTAATGGCTCTAAAAGCATTTTTTATATTTGAAAATCTCTAATCAGGTTGGTTCTTCGAGGACCGAGAGGTCCATTCCAGATGCCATTCTAAGACAAGCAAAAGGTCTTGCAGTAATCACTGTTGCCAGAGTGGGAGTGATGGTTACATATAGAATCGGGACTGGACTTGTGGTTGCTCGTAGAGATGATGGCTCCTGGTCTCCACCTTCTGCTATCTCTTCCTTTGGTTTGGGATGGGGTGCTCAGGTAACGCAGCTCGTTTGGTGCTTACTAGATGTTGAAACGATGCTTGTCTATTTGCTAATAAGAACTCACCTGCAGGCAGGAGGAGAGTTCATAGACTTTATTATTGTCTTAAGAACTCGCGAGGCCATCCGAACGTTTGGGAGTAACACCCATTTTGTTGTTGGAGCTGGTTTAAGTGCTGCGGTTGGTGTGACTGGACGAGCTGTTGAAGCAGATATCCGAGCAGGTAGTGGTGGTTATGCCGCTTGCTATACCTATAGCTGCAGCAAAGGTACATGTTTTTGTCTTGAGCTGAAATAGATTTTAGCAGATTACTTTATTCTCTTGGTAGATGGGTTCTTAGACTTCTCTGCTTCCGTGTGCCACTAACCTTAACGCAATTATATGAATAGGTGCATTTGTTGGATGCTCGCTTGAAGGAAGCATCTTCACAACACGTACAAGTGAGAATTCACGGTTCTATGGGAGCCAGTCGCTAGCTGCGTCAGACATCCTCCTTGGCTCTTTGCCAAAGCCACCCGCTGCTGCTCCGCTCTACCGTGCGCTTGGTGATCTCTTTCAGAAGATGGGGAGGTGATTTTAAACACAGTTGAAGGGTTATTTGTAATTCTTAATTAATGGATGAAAAGGAAGTTGACCTGAAAAATTTCTTGATGGTTTGCAGTGAAACTACTCGGTCATCAACAACTTCATCGTTTTCTGAAGACTGAACTTGTTGAACTGTCTTTTATCTGTTTGGACGTATAACAGTGCCTTTTGTATAGATTCATGCAAATTCTTGAATGTAAATATGTTATGGAGATTTGGTTGGATAGTTTGTGGTTTGTAAATAAACAAACATACTTTATTGTAGATATGAAAGTATTAATTTGTTATGGAATAAACGGTGCTTGCTTCCATACTTATAGCTACACTACCTTATTTGTGGGTTTTGAAATTGTAAGAACATATAAACAGCTTTACAAGAACCATAAACGCTGACGAAACATCAAAATTAACTCTAGCTCACTTTTTATTCTCATCTTGCATAGATCTAAAGATTGTGTTTGACAGAGTTTGTATACCAAAACATCCCTCATTTGGCAACTTTCTTCTTCCTCAAAAGATCTTCCACTTGGAGCTCGTTGATCTTAGCAGCAAGAATGAAGTCATTCTCGGTCAGACCACCTGTTGCACGAATCAGACATCACTTGACACTTGCGACTCATAATGTCCACCAACAATACGATCAGAAATCAGAATGATATTTGGAAGATGTTTATCTTCATATGAACAACAGACTATGATTCTCACCTATGGCATGTGTCCATATATCGATCTTCACATTATTCCAGCCTACCAGATGCAAATCTGGGTGATGACCTGCAATAAAACGATCCTTGCTTCAGATACAATAATAGTAATAGATCTTTCCACACGCTCTCTCTTTTTGTTTCAAATTCTTTTTACAGAACGGTTACAAAGCATGTGTGCTGAATTGATGATGATATTACCTTCTGATTCAGCGATATCAGCTACACGTTTGAAGAAGTCTAGTCCTTTTGTAAAACTTTTCACCACCCACGACCGATGCAGCTTTAATGTACCATTGTCATTAGCCATATCCCATCCAGGAACCTGTTGTTAAAGGAATAATTCAGGAGGTTTAACATACTTAAGTATTCATTTGGCATAGTAAATATAATAATACCTTTTGAAGTAGTTCTTGAGCACTTTGTTCAGTCATGGCGCGCAGATCCTTAGCGTTGCATGGGACACACTTTTTGGCTGATAAATCTAAACAAGAGCAAAAAGAATACCATAATTAATAAAGTAAGATACATGAAGTATCTTGGTTACAAATCCTGAAGTATATAAGCACCAATTGTATCATTCAACCAATTAGGTAAAGAAGTGGTTTATAAGCGCAGTGACATGGAAAATCATAACAATACTCTTCAGACATTCATTGATCAGTGAAAATTTCATTTGAAATATCGAAATATAGAGCAGGGACTAATAGTACCTTGTAAGGAGCAAAATGGTGTAGCTACAGAAGCAGAGGAGCCACCAGTTGCACGCGACATAGCAGCACTCGTCCAATGAACAAAGCTGCAAGGAAAATTGCAAAAGAAAAAAAAAAGCTTTCACCTTTACATCCAACTAGAGAAGCTTAGCCTCCCTACTGAACTCCATTAAACGGATAATAACAGCAAATACACCAAGAAACTCTAATTATTATCAAAAATAAATCAGGGATCACGATTTCATTTCTCTCGACTCAGACATATCAAACCCAGTTTATCAAAATCCGTTCTTTGCAAACCATTACCTCCTGTGACGTCCGTCGTACTGATTGCGGAACGATGACGCAGCTAGAACCTAAAAACATGAGAGAGAGGCAATGGAAGATATGTATTTATAGATACACATGCACATACACATACACGAAGCTAGAGAGAGATTAGTTTGGTTTTTACCTGTTTTCTAGAGATCGAGAAAAGCCTAGGCAGCAAGAGCCGACTCATCGGTCTGTCGCAGGCAGCTGTTGCGGAACTGGCTTCTTTCTTGGGTCATTTGTTTTTATTTTTCTCTCAAGGCCCGTAGAGGTGTGGGGCCAAATGACAATTATCATAAGTGTACAGTTAAATTTGTTATAACCCGTATTTATGGGCCTGATAGGTAAAGAAACTATAATTTGTGCGGTAGATTACGGATATGAAACAAGCAAATTGTCTTATCTATCTATATAAATAAAGTTGGATTGCCTCTCTTCTCCTGCATCCACGTTATCAGTTTGATATGGGCATTTTTTGACACCTGGTACTAATTAAACCATCATGCGTCTAAATTAAATTTCGTGTTATTCCGGTTTAATGATGCACATCTCCAGAACTGTGTTTCTATTACAGAATTGCGATTGCCTCTTTGGAAACCATTATGCAAAACCCATCATAATATTAGGTTGCTTTTTCCTCTCCACGCATGCGAGCTTCTTCGAGTAGCTGACGAAATTCTCAGAAGCTAAATCGTTAATCCAATCTCCATAACGTCTCAACCTTCCATTACTACGTGCTTAACTCCAATTTTTTCGTGATTATCCCTCTTCGCACACCACAGCAAACGGCCGAAGCTTCAAGTCTAAATATCTCAGCCTTCAACGATGGACAGCATAACTCAAACATGATCCAGAAGAATACTTTGTTCTAACACCCGATTCCGACGATGGCGACTTCATACACTCTCCTTGCCGATTTAAAAGCCGGTTGCTGCTCTAACACTGCGGAGATTCGTTCATATTTGTTATTATCATTAATTTTAAGTTAGTACTCTCATTGTTGTATTTTTTGGAATGTAACATTGTAATTGAGTTGTTTGTGTGTGTCTAAAGTTAGTAGATTGTGGTTTAGTGGATCAATATGGATTTGCAAGGAACAAAATCTGGGTAATCGATGACAATATACCTCCTCTATACTCAAACGAGTTCTTAAAACAATCATTAGTTTATCTTTCTCTCAAACAATCAGAGTAGGACTTAAATCAATGGCCTGACATGTATAGGTAAACCATCATCATGCCTTTTATGCTCTTTATCTTTATATATTCTGAATTATGTGTGTGTTTCTTTTTTTTGTTTCAGGTTTCACTTGCTATAAATGGCGACTCAACATTGATTTCTTTAGAAACATCAAAGGCAAGCTCTCAGATTGAAGGGTTTAGAAACATTTGACTACTCAATAATTTTATTTTCTCTTAAGGTCCATAGAGGTGTGGGGCCAAATGGCTATTATCATAAGTGTAGAGTTAAATTTGTAATAACCCGTACTTATAGGCCTAATAAGTACGAAATTTGTGTGGTAGATTACAGATATGAAACAACCAAAGTGTCTTATTCTAATATAAATTCTAGGCCCTCGACTAAACAAGCAATTCCAAGTCTTAAAATTACTAGTCACCACTGCCTAACCTGACATAAAAAATGGCAGTTGCAACATATCATACTGCATCATCTTCATTGATCATCAAGCTCGAGCGGAGTAGTGATTACAATGTTTTAATAATGTATCTTTCTTCTAACAATAGTGAAAGAAATTAGAACAAAATATTCTATTTATTGAAGTGTTTAAGCTAAACTTAGAATAGAAATACAAAGTTAAACTCTCAAAAAAAAACAACATGTAGTCAATAGCTTTAGGCTGCAACTGGATGTATATTTTTTAGAATAAAATTGTGTAGAATGAGTCATTCACAAAGATTCCATTAAAATGTTACCATTTGAGTTGAATAAAAAATGTTTATCCCACTAATTCCAAATGAAATATGTAGAAAGAGATGGAACATAGTTAAAAAGTATTTAGGAACAAAAAATCTCATGAATAGATGGAATTGAAGGAATGAAAGATAAATTATGAGTTTTATATCATTTTAAAAATTTTATTTAGTTTAAATTCAATTTATTTCCATTCCACTACGCAGGTATTGCAAAGATTTTCGACTTTTTGAATCTCCGAATAGATTTGGGGCGAGGTGGTAAATTTAAAAATCTTAAGTGCACGGGGTGAATTCGTAATACAATAAAACAGATGGGACGAATATATAAAAAAACGATGGAGCGCGTCTTAAAAACGCAACGTTTGGGCTTAATGCATTTTCCTTTGGAGCTTTATTACTCTGTTGTGTTGGTTTTTGAGGTGTTTGTTTTGTGAGCTGCGGAGTATCGATTTGGCATCCAGAGAAAAGCAAAGACTGCTTCTATGGTGAGATTTCTTCTCGAAGTCATTAGTTTGTGTTCTCGATTGAAAAGTAGGTTCCTTTGAATGAGATGAGATTTCAATCTCTGTCTCGCACCCAGTATTCTTTCATGTGTAACAAACAGATGCAAAGTATCAGTTTTTGGTTCAGATAGCCTTTTTTTTTAGTTTTGAGAATATGTGATTATTAGTTAGTATTTGAATCAGTAATGAGTTATATGGGTGGATCTGTCTGAAGTCAATCTAGTAAAGAACAAATGAGTTATGTTCGGTGTTGAATGAAAAAGAATGGAACTTTGTGAACAATCATGGCACTGTATCATGTTAAAAGTCTGCTTCTTTAACTTCCTTCCTTGTGTGTATACTGTGTAGGCTGATCCAGAACTAGAAGCTATTAGACAGAGGAGGATGCAAGAGCTGATGGCTCAACATGGCACTGTAAATCCTTTTAATAACAGCCTTTACTTATATACCTCGTTTTGTTCAAAAGAAAAAGAAATTGCAACTTTGTGGTGGCTCATTGTACTGATGACCAACAATTTTAAATAGCAGGGGAAGCAGGGCAGTCAGCAGAATCCAGATCAAGAGAGAGCACAAGAAGATGCTAAAAGGTATTTGTTGTCTTTTTTAGCTGAATATATATTTGGATTTTGGAGGTAACCCTAGTCTTTGATTGGAACATATATATGTTTAGGGAAGCTGATGAACGTAGACAAATGATGCTTAGTCAAATATTGTCTTCCCAAGCCCGTGAGAGAAGTAAGTCCCCATCTAAAATGCTCTTGAGTTCATCTACTTTCTCATTTGCTTGTATTTTTTCCCTATAGTTGCACGAATTGCACTGGTGAAACCTGAGAAAGCTAGAGGCGTAGAGGATGTTATTTTGAGGGCTGCTCAAATGGGACAGATTGTTGAGAAGGTAATATATATATAATCCACTCTCCGTTGGTTGTACTCAGTTTATGTTGACACTATACATCTAAAGAGTTATTGAACTACTTTGATTTTCTTTTACAGGTTTCTGAGGAACGGCTTATAACGCTGCTGGAACAAATAAACAGCCAAACTAGCAAACAAACAAAAGTCACGGTACTCTATCACACACACGATATTAAAGCAAAAAGCTTTGTTCTTAGTTTATTTAAGTGTTGTTTATCTTTTACAGATCCAGAGGCGTCGTGGGGTGTTCGACGATTAGGAAAGATGAAAGGAGATGTTTATGATGTGCTTTGTACATCTCTTTGGAGATCTCCCTGTTAAGTTGTTGAGTTCAGTTGTGAAATATGTTTATTGTGAGTGAATAATCTTAATAATCTTCCAGATGCTTGGGTTTGAGATAAAAGAGTAATCTGAAACTGAAACTTCGCATTTTATACATTTTGCCATTTCTTCTATTTTCAACTTCCTCTTCTAACATCTACCTTTCATATGCTCATGATTTGCTCGAAGTCATTTGCTTCTTTTTCTGACTAATTTTACTTTCTTGAATTATTCTTGATAATTAATCCAACTATCAATGATTCAAATAAATATTTTCAATTCTCTCGGCGGGTGAAGGTGACTAAAGCCAACTCAGTCACCGAGACTGTAACGCGATCATTTTTCAAGTAAGTGACGCCATAGTTCAACTTTTATCATTATTTTTAGGATCATAGTATTGTTTATGAAAGCAATCATCCCTTATATACTAAAGCACAAGTCACTCAACAAATAAATTTTTGACATCTGGAAAATGTTAAAAAAACAAAAAAAATAACTAATTGAAAAGAAAAATCTTCGATCCCTAATTATCAGCACATATTGCCTATGTTTTCTTATAATATTTCAGCCACGTTCAAAATCAGTTGACCACAATTTTCAAACTGTTTTTTTTTTTCATATATATAATTTTGATCTATTAATTTACTCTTTGTTTGTTTTTTCAATCTTCTCTGCACGGATGTTTTTTCTTTCTTAAAGATTTTATGTTTTGGTTGGTTTTTTCTTTCTTTGCAAAAAAAGGAGAGATTGAGTATTAGTTTTTTTTTTTGCCAAAAAAAGAGATTGACTACACGATTTGTTTGAATTAAACAGGTTACTTCCTGTTTTTTTTTCCGTGGCAATTCAAATTTTATTTATTCATCACCTGAATTGATACCCAATCGATAAATACAGTAGAATTATGGAAGAAATTGATACTGGTATGGTATTTTTGAAGAGATTTCAATTTTAGTTAACTCCTGTATATAACTTAAAAACTTCTTCTATCTATTGATTTACAGGTACTGTAGGTTACGGTTTGGAGATGTGGCATGGAGCATAATCAAAATTATTTGTGAAAGGGGATTCCAGAGACAAATGATGTACCATTATTCCTATAACAATTGCGAAAGAGCCAACAGAAAGCCAAAGAGTTGCGAAAGAGGCAAAGAGCCAACGCTTCCAATACTATGTGCCATCATTATTCATCTAATATTTTTAGAGAAATTTATTTTGTGTGAAATTATGATAATGTTCAAATAATTTTTAAAACGGTAAATTGACCCGTGCGAAGCCGGGCAGTAATACTAGTTTGTCAAATAAATGACGCCATAGTTCAACTTTCTAACAAACGTTTCCTAGCTATATTTATTTATAACGTTTCCAGAAATACTATGTAATTTTACCAAAAAATACAATGCTATTAGTTAGGTTTGGCACTCAAAGTTGTTAGTTATTACCTGAAATAATCAAAGAGAAAGGAGGCATTGTGTTTTTCTCTTCTTAAGAAAGTTTCTTTTTGAAATAATTTTATTTTTCTTGTATCGAAGTTAGCTTGTCAAATTCAGATTACTCAACGTCTCAAACTCACATGTTTGATTGTTCTGGTTAAACGTTATAGCATAAGTCTCAAATGTAATAATTACTATCAAATCGTTTTGAGTTTATTAAGAATGATCACAATCACATATACTTTAATTCACCTTGTATGTTCTTGTTCTTCATTTGCTTAAGTACAATTTTTTTTTTGAACAATTGCTTAAGTAATAACTATGATTCGATAAACCATCTTTTGCGTAGATCCACTATGCCAATAAATTGTGACTCGGTTTTTAATGATAAACTAAATCTTCACACGTGCGTCCGCACAGATGTTTGCTTAAATTTGTAAGAACATTATAAATTCATAACTAATTGATAATTGTTGGATTTTAAAAATTATGGTCCCGTTATATATATTATTGTTTGGCTATTATTGTATTTGAAATACAAATAAAAGATTACTAATACATTCATATATTATTATTTTTTATTGTTTATTTGATATTATAAATTAAATATTATAGTTATTTCTAGTATTGTATATCTAATTCTATTTCGGTGGTCCACAAAAAAATAGAAAGAAGGTTTACTCAATCTATTAGTTCCTTTGTATATTATTTTTTTTATATATATTGAAAACAATTTTATAATGGTTATTGGAAAATACATTAGTAAAAATCAATTTTTGAATACATGTATTTTTTGAATCAATTTTTGTTTTAAATTTTGTTTAATGATTAATTTAGGCAAAATATGTTTTTAGTTAATTAGATTGGACCAAATGCACAAAAAAATAATTAGATTGAGTCATTTTTGTATATTTTAAATCTGGTCCAAACAAATAATTTATAAAAAATATAATGGACCTCAATTTGTTTTAATACCATAAGCATTTTTTTTTAATATACTGCTATCTATATTTTCAAACAACAATATATATATTTTTAATTATGTTATTCTTGTTTCCAAACATTCTCAAAAGTATTTCTACTTTAATAAGATATAAGATATAATATTGCAAAAATATGTTGTTATTCATTTGTTCATGTCACTATTAAATATCATATATGTGTCATCATATAATTAATCGTGTTTTTTACCTACCATCATATAAATAATCATATAATTAATAGTATTTTATATGTACCATCATATAAATAATCATATAGATTATATTTTTAAAACTTAATATGAAATATAAAAATCATAACTTACGTTGGTGTTTGAAATTGCTTTGTATTGTATTTTTAAATATATTTTAACCATTTTTATAATGGTTATAAAAAAATATTTAGTAAAATCAATTTTTGAATATATGTATATTTTGAAACAATTTTTATATAAATCAATTTTAAATTAATATTTTTATTTGAATTATTTATATAAAATTTAAATTTTGTTTTATGATTATTTTAGACAAATATGTTTTTAGGTAATTAAATTGGCCAGCCATTTTTTCGTATATTTTAAAGCTTGTCCATATATATAGTTTTCATAATATAATAAATTTCTATTTTTTCTTATAGCATAAGCTCTTTTTTTCTTTAATATATTGTTATTCATGAATCTAAACAACACTATTTTTTTAATTGTTATCTATGTTTTCAAACAATATTTTTTTTTTCTTAATATAAAAGCCGTACAATAATCCGTTTACTAGAATGATGATTTTCTTCGTTATAGTAATGGAAATGTCACTAGTGGAGTGGATACTGAACTTGAAATATCGAATTCAATTGAGCCTAGACGTTGAGTTTTGACTTTTACATTTTCCAGTCATTGTTTTTTTTAGAATTATTATGCTTTTCTCTTTTGACATTTGACTTTTAGATCATTGTTATTATAATTGATGCTTAATAAATTAATACTAGATAAATTAATAAACATGATAACTGAATAAATTTCCACGGTTCCAAATTGGACTAATTTAAAATATGACACAGATCAATAAAATAATAAGATAACATTTAAAAAAATCAAATGTAAATATGTAGTCCCATTAAAATCGTAAATGAATCATTTATATGTATATGCATTTTATATAAGTTTAAACAAACCATTGTATTATTATTTTTATTCATAATAGAATTATTTTTATATTTTCTTAATACTACAATATATTTTGAAGATATTTAGTAAATTATATCTACAACCATATTTAAATTCTATGAAATGTATTTTATATACACCAAATCATATAATAAAAACCATATTAAAGTCGCATTTCAAAATTTTAATTAATTTAAATATGGTAATCTCAAATATATATTTTTTATAAAAAATATATTTTAAATAGAAAAATCTAAAAAAAGGAAACTTTTATAAATTAATAAAATACAATACTCCTAACATTAGTAATTTACAGAGTTTTTTACTGTATCTTTCAATGATATAATTAGCTAAATGAAGATTTTGGTACTAGTTAAATAACTAACATATTATTAAAATTAGTTTCTTATTTCAGATATTGCCATTTACCAACGCGCCAAACACAATACCTGCTCCGAACATGACTTAGCGACGTCGAAGTTTGCTAAATCAGTAAATCTCTTTAATTTTCACTCTCCATGTAGACAAAATAAATGAAAAAAGGAAAGCATTCATAACCTTTGTCAGTGTCACACTCAACTAGAAATTATAATTGACAGGAGTGGTTCAAAGTCACACTTTAATGTTTTTCTTGAAACCCTATGAAATCTAAATTAAATTGTGTGGTTTTGAGTTTTGATTATAGAGCTTTACAAGTTAAACTACTTGTGAAAGTAAATGTATCTAATCTTATAACCATGTCTCTTCCTTTGAAAGGAGATGACTTTAATTCTAGGGTTTTCAACTGAATGTTTGCTTTAACTTACTGCTTTGTCACCTTGCTTATCGGTCTGCGTAGATCGACTAAAAAATAATGTATAGTGCTACGAAGCTGATCAATTGATAAATTTATCATCAGAAATTAATAATTGTTTTAAAAATAAGCTATTTATATTGAGCAATTTTCTCAAATAGATATTTTTAAGTTTTTGTTATAAAAATAGCTTCCAGAGAGAAAAATTATCAAAATAGCCCTTTTTAATTTGAAATTTTAATATATCTTTTTTTACTTTTTAAAATTTGAAACTTTATCTTCAAAACCATACCCCTTAACTTTAAAACATAACTCTAGATTATATATTTTTACCCTTTAAAAAAATTATTTTGGTCATTTTCTTTTTTGATTATTATTTTTGTGAAAATAAACTAAAAATGCTATCCTAAAAAAGTCTCATATATATTTGTCATTGCAGAACTAGTAACATTTTAGCAAAATTATGATATATGTTTCTTTTGTTGACAATTATGATTCATATTAAGCAGTTATTTTCTAAAAGAACTAACAGCTTACATTGTTTTGGTAGTGACAACAATGATGTAGTTCAAAGAACCATTAAAGATTAATTTACTTACGACTGTTGAACATTTGAACTAGCAAATATCGATAAAGAAAACAACAGATTAGAAAAATGATGCACAGTGGTTACATTTTCTTTGAAATTTATCTACCAACTTTCTAATCTGTTGGTAGCTCATGCATTGTTAGAAATGTAGTCACTGACCTTTGCTTTATTAGCTTATCTTAGATGCAATAGGTTTTGATTCTTCAAAAGCAAATGTATCTCATGCATCGTTATTCAGTAATGAAAATTCACATACTTATCAAAAAAAAAAAAAAAATTGATAGGTTAAGTACCAAAAAGATAGATTTTCAACTGATTATTTTCCAATCAATTAAATTTGATCAATGATATTTCAGAAATCTTTCGAAAATCCATTTCTAACAAATATTCAGACATGAATCTTTTTACCAGGACTGTTTTCTTGTCTGTATAACTTTACATTCGGTTCCTGGTGAAACGAAAAGTGAGTAAATGAAACTTTGGCTCCTTTTTTTTTTGTTTGTCACTGACTTTGGCTCCTTAATTTTTAAGATATAGTGTTGTTGACCTATTCTTACGTTCAACATTTAAGGGTTTAAAATAGATGTACAAAAACAAATATACATATAGTTATGAATTTTTTCCAACTTTAAGAACCGCTACAATTTTATTACGAGGCAAAAGCACGCAAATTTTTAATTTAAAAGAAATTGTTAAATGACATAGGGCTTGGGTCATCACAGCCAGAAGAAACGAGGAAGACACGTTACATGCATGACTTCAATGACGCTGTCTCTAACAATCAAAGAACATTGCCATTTTCCACCACGCCTCTTATTCAACTTTTATGTTTTTAGATGCTTTTGATCGTTATGGTCATTAAACATGCAACCATAATATTATAGTTAGTTTAGGTGCATACGTATTACTAAACACACAAACTCGACTAATCCATAATATTAATGTGTCCGGACCGGAAGTTCAAATAATAATTTAAAAAAATCTTCTTTAACGTTTTGTATATATTTTTTGTATTTTTTATATGATATGATAAGATTATTTTTAAATCTGTGAGTACAATGTAGACGCTTATCTTATCGAGGTAAATATAAAGCTAAAGAAAGTGAAGCCTTTTTAAAGAAGTGAGGCTATTGCGTAGAAGGATCAAGGATGTTGACTGTTCACAAATCAAGTGGTTTCCGTTGACTTTGAATCAACACACACCAATAATGCAGCTAAAAAGTAACGAGTATATATATATTTTTTTTGTCACAAACGAGTATATATATAAACCTCTTTTAAAGATAATTGATGGAGGTTTTTTTTGTATTAATAAACACAAAATTTTTATACAAAAAGTTCAGGAGAGAGGTAAGTCGGAGACTATTAATTAATTATTCACTTGATGGTTTGTGTATATGCATATAAAATGTATATAATTCGGTATCGCTCACCAAGAAAGTTCTCGTTTGACTAGTGCAAAGATAATGGAAGTAGATGCATAATGTTTGCATTGCTTTATATGTTTGACCTCCATTTTATCTTTATTTTTCAATTTTCTTCTTCAGGACTTATGTACGTAGATGAATAAACTCTTAAGGACACTGACTGTCTAGTTTGGTTAGACAGATAGAGAATTGATGTTGTCTTGACTCTTCAACTATGTATTTGATAGATAACATCATAACACTATACTGTGATGATCATTACTAGTATGACATATCTGCGAAGATGTACGTATGTTTTTCAAACGGGGATTTTTTATATCTTACTTCTACTTTTGAAGTCAATGACATTCATAGCAGTATAGCACCAACCGCCATACTTATTATGTTATATAATCCAAGAAAAAATATTATTAATAGTCTGAACCAAAATGTATGTTTACACGAAAAGTAAATAAGTTAACTAAATCATTATTTTGTTATTTTTATCCTTACATGTACGATGCGTGCGATAATTGTACCTAAACTTCTATGTTTATTAAAAAATAGTAAATCAAAATGCTATCCATTATATAAAAAAATTATAAGTGAATTCATAAAGTTCAAAACTGGAAGAAAAAAGTGCAAAGCATAGTGTGGTAGATAGAACTAGAGATATAAACCACTTTTGTTTCAGTAGCTTTCTAGCTAATTAATTTGAAGTTGAAATTGTCAAACCTTTCTTTTTCACAAATACATATATTTTAGCAATATTTATACTCGTTAAAGTCTTTAAAGATTATGACCATTTTAAACTTTTAAACTTTTCCCTCTTGTGTTCTTTCAATCTTGTTTGATTTCCCATTGTAGAGAAACTATATTTCCAAATTACATACCATTTTTAATATTTCGGTTGGCAAATTTTCTTCTTTTTTCGGGAAAAAACGATTGTTGCAGGGTAGTAAATCAGACACACCTTCGTAATTCGGTTAACATATGTTAGAAATGTGGACGGCCGTTATTAGTTGGTAAAATCATTTTAAACACACTTCAAAAAATACTTAAACCTATTAGCACTTTCCAGAAAAAAACATTTACAACTAGAAGAAAATTAGGAAACATGGTCTTAGTTAAGATGATAATGCCTATAAAGTTTTGCTTAAACATTGAAGCCAAAGCTTGTTTGTTGATACAGAATAATGCGCTTTCGGGTGAACTAAGGCCAAGGTGTCTTGAGGCGTGGAAGGTGCCGTTTACAGAATGCAAGGTAGCTTGACTGCTAAATATGCTAAACGGCAAAATGGTCGACTGGTATGCTAAACTAGGAATTCTGAATCGAAAATTTAAAGGTTGTCGCCTTTAAAGCGGTTTAAGATACATAACTAATTCGATTTCATGTGGTACGTAGCCCCAACTGCACACGAGTGAAGATTACAGTGTAATTTTGTCTACAAAAAATAGAAACGTTAGCTTAGCTTAGACAGTATATTCCATACACTATATTACATTGATTTTGTATGGAAGCTCAATAATTTACAGGCCCCTTTGTTAATAAAAGTATCTATATTGTCCAAAAAGATTTAAATAAGATCTTAACTGAATATTCAAAACTAAAGACCACATATCCAATCAAATAAAGTAAGGTTGAATGGACTTGTACGTATTTATAAGACTTGATCGCCCAAAGTCCACATAGAGCCTAACAACTAAGCTTAAAAGAACCAATTCTCTTCCTCTTCCCCTTCCCCTTCCTCTTCCTTCTCCTCGTCTTCAACTAATGGCTGATCACAAGAACACTTCTTTCGAGGAAAAATCTTTCACAAGCTTAACCAATTGCTTACAAAGTTCATTAGTAATGGATTATAACTCACTAGAAAAAGTCTTCAATAATAGTTCCCCTTTCCAACCGATTTCACCGTCCAGTATGGGACAAATAGCGAATTACCCTTACTTAAACCTCAATCCGTATTCTCCAATAGTCCCTTCTTCCTCCAATGAAGCCGACCCTAAAGAAAGCCTCGGAGATAAGATCTCAATGGAGGATAATGAAGGAGACCAACGTGGTGTTGGTGAAAGCTCCAAGCAGTTGTGAGTTTTTTTCTTCTTTCATTTCACCTATCAAATGTGAACTAAGGGTGGATTATGAGTCCAAAAAACAATCCGTCAGACACGCTAAAAATTATTATAGTTGTTTAACCTTTGAAACCCTAGAGACTAATATGCTTTGTGGATGATGAGTATGGTTAGGACAAAACAAGGTAAAGGAAAAGGAGAGAAGAAGGAAAGAGAAGCTAGGGTTGCTTTTATGACCAAAAGCGACATTGATCATCTTGAAGATGGTTATAGATGGAGAAAATACGGACAAAAAGCCGTCAAGGACAGCCCTTATCCAAGGTTCACTTCCTCACTACATCCCAATTTAAATATTTTACTTGTTCATTTATATAGAAGTATATATAAATAATATGAATGCAAGAGTTATGTATGCGTTTTCAGGAGTTACTATAGGTGCACAACGCAAATATGTAACGTGAAGAAACGCGTAGAGAGATCGTTTCAAGATCCCTCGATCGTAATCACAACCTACGAAGGCAAACACAATCATCCGATCCCATCGAGTTTGAGAGGTCCTGTCGTCGCGGAACATCTATTAGGTAACCGTGAAAATGGTCTGCTCCGTAGCTTCCCACGTCACCATCAAGAGTTTCTTATGATGAATCATCCTCCGGTCAATTATCAGTCGGTGGGATCTGTACCGTACGAACATAGTCGTCTTAACTCTAGTAATCTACGAGAAGTTGTTGGCTATGGTCTTCTTCAAGACATTGTTCCTTCAATGCTTTTGAAACACGAATCTTGAAAGAGACAGAGAGAGATATCGAAATACTTATTTGGGTCATATATGTGGTGGGTATAATATGATGCATTTATGAATACATTTATATAGGTAGATATATTTACTATACATGTATGTGTATATATTTCACACACAAGACAACCTACTAATTATTTGGACTTTAATTAGTTCAGAAAATAGTTATGCTTCGTGAAGGTGACTGTGTTTTAAAATTCTTGATTAATTTGTCTTTAGATCAAGTCTCTGCCATTTTTGGTTGTTCACTTAGAAAAGCAAACGTTGTTGACTTATTGTTTAAGGAAAAACGTTCAAAAGTTCGTCTTCTGATTTTGCTACAACGACCGACAATATAAATATGATTCGACCAATTTTAAACGATGGTCCACTTACTGACAGAGTGAAAACCCATTGGGTCCTCTTTCACCTTCTCCATTGAGATTGACACCATGTTCTTCCTTGATGATCATGTTTTTCCCGAGGGTACACACTTTAAATTGAACTTTCCCTTTGTATGGACAATCAACTTCCACTATGTTCCCTGCTTCAATACAATGATGTATACGAGTCGAGGTTTTAAATATGATGGGGTACTCTGGGCTCAGACTATCACATCTCTTTGATACGTTTAACCAGTTAAGTAACTTATGTTTCTACAAATCTGGTATCGAAATATATTCCGAGGCAGTATAAAAAAAACATCAAAATGGGCAGATCCAACAAACGATTTTCACAAAACAAAAGAAAACTATAAGAAACATTTGGTGGGAGGAGCTAAAGCTACTCGTCTGCAGTAGCAGAAGAGTGGTGAGGGAACCTAGCCCAGACGTCTTGCCATGTCATCTTCCCCTCCGCGACTGAGCTCACCACAGAGGCTGCCTCCTCCAAGCTAACTCTGACTTGGTCTTTGCTGTCTCTTTCTCTGATCGTCACTGATGTATCCGAGTCCACTGTTATTGCAAATGGCACTCCCAGCTCATCAGTTCTCGCATATCTTTTCCCTATCGATGTACCTGTTCACATCCAACCCACACATATCTTCAGTTAGTTTCGAGATTCTATACAACTTCCAATCTTTTTCAGAACTGATTTTTACTTACCAGTGATGTCAATCTTATGGGAGATGCCAACAGAAGTGAGTTCCTTAGAGATCACTTTGGTTGCTTCCTCGAACTGTTGGTTCTGAACAAGCGGGAAAACCGTGCACTTGATGGGAGCCACAAGAGGAGGGAAACGGAACACGTTCAACTGCTCGTCCCCTGCCTTGCTTGGCCTTGTGCTGAAGCAATGCTCGTACAGACAATATATGATCCGACCAATCCCGAAAGATGGTTCAATCACTGAAGGTGTGAACACCCGCTGGTGCTCTTTCTTCTTCTCCTTTGAGATTGACACCATGTTCTTCTTGATGATCACGTTTTTCTCGAGGGTACACACGTAGAACTCCACTTCCCCTTTTGATTCCAGGCTTGCTTTCATCTCCATAGCTTCTTTCTCATTCATCGCCTACAACACATTTCACGAAACATGTTTCTTTAATAAAAACCAGTACCATGAGGCAAATAAGCTTTTTAGAAAAAATGATGAAGTAATTTTATACTACCTCCAAAGATTCAACTACATTCTTTTGATTTCCTTTGAATGCAAGACCCAGCTCTTTCTTCACAGGATTAATCACAAGTTTCTGAAAGAAAACAGAAACATATTAACAGTCAAGTTATAGAAACAGAGAGATGGGAAATGTTGACTCGAATAAATATATACCTCTACTTCTTTAGGTTCTGCATACTTCTCTTCAGCCACAAGAGCAACGCCACTTTTTTCCTGACATACAGCAATGTGTCAACATAACAATCTACCTTAGCAAATAGCTGACAAACGAGATAATCCTAAAGGAAGTTAGAGGTAAGTTTTATACCGAGTGAGCACGTAGGTCGTAGGCAGACCTATCTGCAATCCCAACACACTCGATCCACCCATAAGAGCTCTCAATTTCAGCATCCCAGCAGTCTGCTGCATAGTGGGCCATTTCATTTGCTAGATGTTGGCGGAAACGCAGACGTTCCTTGTCTATGCCAAGGCGGGTAAGGAACAGATAAACTCTCCCAATGAAATAACCTAAAGTTTCGTTGTTCACAGTTCCCTATTCAAATACAGTTTCAGACATCAATGAGAAATTCTTGAAACAGGGATCTGTGTGAGCGCATTATAGAATTACAAATTCTAACCCTGTGTTTAAAATGGCGCTCGCCATTGCCGCCATGGCGCGAGGCGCAGTCAAGCGATGGCTCTGTCGCCACGTACCACCTAGGCGAGGGTGGGTTCCGTAAGGCGCGCGCCATGGGTGCCTTGTCGAGAAGGCGAGCAAGTCGAAGGCGTGCGACATGGCGAGATTTACGTAAACCGTATCTAAACCATGTAAGCCTTAATTAATAATTAAATTCTAAGACTTAAAAAAAAAACTTGACCGTCGGGATAACCTAAACGTCTAAAAAACAATGAGAACCCTAGCTTTATAAAATAAAAGTTACGTAAAACATAAACATAGATCTCAAGGTTTTTTGCTTAAGGTTAGAACTCTCTAGTCTCTACTCTTTTGAATCTCGTTTATGCTTATTCTTCTTATAGATTCTAGTGTTCCTTTGTCACAGATTAGAACGTACTGCGGTTGCTTTGGTCGGAGTTTAACACACACGGTTAGTCTTTTATTCTCTGCATTTTTTCTGTTCTCTTTTTTTGTCTTCATTCTGTCTCATTTTTGGTCAATGATCACAGTCTAGTTATGGATAATAACTTATGATCAGTATGGTTATTTTTACTTTGATCACAGTTTTAATGTCTGATGAGGCTGGGGGTAGTGCTACACGTCGTGAAGTTGATCCAGGAAGAAAATATGGGATCATGTTGAATAACAATTCCAACTCTTGGAAGTGTATCTTCTGTAAGAACAACTTCAACGCTGGAATTTCACGTCTCAAGCAACACTTGAGAGGGGATCATAGGAATGCCAAAGCTTGTACTTTATGTCCACCACATGTGAGAGAGGCGTTAATCAAACACAAGCAGATGAAGGATGATGAGATAGCTGCTCGTAACTTGGCTCTCCAAGAAGAAGAAGAAGGTCTTGACGAGTATGATGAAGAATGCGGGAAAGAAAGTCAGCCGCGACGGTCTGTCCATGCTAAGAAGAGGAGAGTTAGAGGTCCACTGGACAGGTATGTGATTGTTCCTCCTCCTGATGTTTTGCAAGGAAGGAAAGATAGAAAGAGTACTCTTGGAGCTGCTTGTGATAAAGAGGCAAGGGAAAATGTATGTGGAGATATAACTAGGTGGTTTTTGGATGCTGGTCTTGCGTTCAATGCAGTCAACTATCCTAGTTTTGACAAGATGATTCAATCAATTGGGCTATATGGACCAGGATGTAACTAAAATATTAGTTTTAACTAAAATAACGTAACGTAAATGTTCTTCAAGGCGAGCGCCATATTGCGCCATGGCGCGCGAGGCGCAAGGCTCGGCACGTCTCGCCTTGGTGCGCCATGCGCCATTTTAAACACAGTTCTAACCTTAGCAACAGCTTCGCCAATGCAAAGTTTTTTCGCAGATTGGCCGGACATCTGTTCTTCTCTTGGAAACATGAGGAACTCCAACTTTGATACATCAGGGAATTTAGGATGCGACTTATTCTCAGGATCAACAAAGTGCTCAATTTCTGCCAGAGTGAATTCACGAACTCTAAGAAGACCTTGACGAGGAGATATCTGCGAGTAAAATATGCTACTTATTGAGAAACAGAGTCCAGGCTGATAAAACACATCCAATATATCAAGCAAAGAAGTAAGCAAATCACACCTCGTTTCTGAAGGCTTGACCAATTTGAGCAGCAGCAAAGGGAAGTTTTCTCCCATTGTAATAATACAAGTCCTTAAAGTTCACAAATATGCCTTGTGCCGTTTCAGGACGCATGTAACTGAGACACAACAACAGAACTGGTTGAACAAAACACCACTCAGTAAAGAAGGAAGTTCATGAACAATCATAAAATGAGGAACACTCACCCAGGAATCAAACCAGACGGACCGATGGATGTCTGAAACATCAAGTTAAACGGGTAAGGATCAGAGAGCGGGTTCTTGGTGTCGGGAGCAGTGATCCCATACTCCTTAAGCTTGGCACCAAGCTCTTCAGGGGAATAATCTTCCATAACAGCAAGAACATCCTTAAATTCAGCAGCTTTCTCAGCAGAGATGGTGAGATCTTTCTCCACCTTATCAGTACAATAGTCCTTGAGCAAATGATCCGCACGGTAACAAGTTCCAGTTTTCTCATCCTTGACCATGAGATCAGTGAACTTATCCACATGACCAGATGCCTTGAGTACAACCTCTGGTGTCACGCATGGACAATCTACTTCAAGCATGTTCTCCTCCAGAATGAAATGCTACAAACAAAAACAAGATCAACATCCATATAAGAATAAAGCTATCACATACTCAATCGGGTTTTGGTTCGGTTCACATTAACCGATCAGTTAGATTTGAAAATTAAATCGGTTTTGGTTCGGTACGCCTTAACCGATCAGTTAGATTTGACAATTCAATCGTTTTTGGTTCAGTTCGCATTAACCAATCAGTTAGATTTAAAAATTAAATCGGTTTTGGTTCGGTACGCCTTAACCGATCAGTTAGATTTGACAATTCAATCGTTTTTGGTTCAGTTCGCATTAACCGATCAGTTAGATTTGAAAATTAAATCGGTTTTGGTTCGATACACATAACCGGTTCGGTACGCATAAACGGATCAGTTAGATTTGAAAATTCAATCGTTTTTTAGTTAGGTATTCCTAAACCGAACGGTTTGATAAATGCGGATTTGAGAGTCTTTACCTGACGCCAGAAGCTGAGGACATTGGATTTGACGGCGCAGCCAGGAGGGCCGTAATCGAACAGCCCAGCTACGCCACGGTAGATCTTGAAGGCAGGAATGTAGAACAAGCGACGCTCTAGCGTGTTGACGACGGCTTGTCGAAAAGCCTCGCGGTTGAGGGAGCCGTTTCCGGAGCTTGTGATGATTGATTGGAGCTGCTTCTCGACGGTGGATTTCTCGAGCTTGAGTTTGTTGAGGAGGTCGATTGCGGCGTCGATCTCAGGCTTCGCTGCGCGGGAGGCCTTGAGAGCGCGTACGGCGTTACCTTGGGATTCGACGGAGGAGGATTTCTCGGAGAGAGATTGACGGAGAGATTGTTCGGTGGCGTCCATTGGGAATCTGGATAGTGGTGAAGCGTGAGACAAAAAGCAGACAAGGCGTATGCAGTAGAGTATAGCCTAGGAGGGTTTATGAAAAGATGAGATAACCTTTGGACTTAGCAAGCTGGTTTGTTCGGATCCACTCAATTTTTTTTGGGGCTTCTTCACAATTGTTTTAAAATCGATTACCATTAGGTATTTATAAGAACTTCGGTTTTTAGAGATATATGAAACCAGTCAGATTCTTTTCAAAATTAGTTTCGGTTTTGGTTCGATTCTTTCTAATTTTGATTCAATTCTGAAAAAAAAGTATTGAAAACTGGCTAACATTTTTAAAAAATTCAAATCATGTTAAGCTCCGATATACAGTTATGGTTTTCAGATAATTTTAGATGATCTTAAATCAATTAAATGAAAATATCGGATGATACAGGTTTTTAAATAAAATATTAGATAATTACATGGATCAGATTAAAATATTATATAATTTGAATAATTTCACATGGTTCAGTTTCAAGTAATTCAAATATTTTATCATATTATATATCAGCAGATATAATTTTCACTTTATAATTTATATTAGATATGTAATTATTTTAAAAAACGAAGGCGGATAAACTAGCACGCAGTGTCAGGATACAGCCGTCTTTCGTCGTTCACATGGATCAACATCTTCCAGTTTGGTTTACAGGATCAATATGAGTCTGTAATGTTGTTGACAAAAAAAAAAATAGAGCAATTCCCCTAAATAGACCATTTTCAAGTTTTTATCACAAAAATAGACCATAAGGAGGAAAATGACCTAAGTGTTTTATTTAATAGGTAAAAAACCTTTATATCCTAGATATATAAATACAAATAAGTAAAAGATTAAATAAAAAATAACTTTTTTATTGTTTCATATTATATGTTTTCAAATTCGATTTTTTTTATAAATTTCTTTTTTTTGGAATTTTGTTTTTTGAAATTTTCTTTTTGTAATTCGAAATACTTTTTGAAATTATTTTTCAAATTTTTATTTTCAAATTTTTAATATTTGTTTTTAATTTTATAAAAATTTTAAAACTTAATCTTAAATCCTCATCCCTTAATTCTAAGTAGGGGGGTTATTGGTTGTTGTATTTTAATGGATTGGAAAATCCGAACTAAATCTAGTGTTATTGGTTTTGTGATTTTCAAATATGTATTAAAATCATGTGTTATTGGTTTAACGATTCATAAATTTTATATCAAATCAAGTGTTATTCAATCGTACGGATTTACGAATATATTTGATTTTATAATGGATTTGTTTGGATTTTCTAGTTAAAAAATACAAAGACTCAAATCCGAGGGAAAACCTCCCGATTTGCATATTTTACTTGGATTTATAAATACTATATGGATTTTTAAATCAATCAAAGTGCTATTCTATGGTATTTCTCTATTAACTATATATAAATTATATTTCAAGTATTCTGGGATACTCATCCGATGGTTTGGGTTTAATTTAGTTTCAGCGTTTTGGATATAGGAAAACAAAAAATATTTGAATTCCTAGAGCACCTTTAACCAAAATGGGTTTCTGCATGAAATAAGGATGTGGGTCCCATGTTTTTTTTTTTAAAACGGTCACCAAAGTCGCCAATTACGGATACGTGGCGGCCCGCGATTGGTTCCGTTTTAATTTTTTTTTTTAAAAATCAGATAAAACAAAACAAACAAAAAAATTTAGAAACCCAAAATGGGTTTCACCCGATAATCATACTCTTATGAGTTCAAAACTAATTTTTATTCGGTTCGTTTCTTTGAATTTCAGATAAATACTAAAAGGCTTAATTACTATAGTGGAGTGTTGTAGTTAATCTTTTTGTGTTATAAAGGGATAATATGACCTAAATCGATTCAAAACTACTTTTTTTTAACTGGCTTTCATATTGAAATAAAAATGAAAAACTACTTTGATGGCTAAACAGAGAAAGCTCCAGAGAATGAAGACCATGAACCAAACAATCTCTGAGAAAGTCGTCGCTTTCCAAAGAGAGAGTTGACAACAAAGCTCGGGTAGAGGGCAAATGAAGGAATGGAGGATGCTCAGCAACAATACAACATAGCCATAGACGACTAAATGTATCTGCAGCTAGAGGTGTCAAATGGGCGGGCCGTCCAATGGTTGCCCATGTCCATATACAAACGGGCTTAATATGGACAAACCCATTTTTTCCATTAGTTTTCATTGGACAAAATGTGGAAGACCATTAAGAAAATGGTCTTTATTGGTTTTGGGCTTTATGGACGTGGACTGTCCAATGGTCACAAAACATAAGGCTTATAAAATTTAAGTTTTTCCGCTGAACTCGTAAAATCGATTTTTTCGCTTAAATTTTAATATCAAATTTTCCCGTCAGAACCAGAAAATCGAGTTTTTCTTCAAAACGCAAAATCGAATTTTCCCGCCAAAACCGGAAAATCGAGTTTTTCTGCCAAAACCGCAAAATCGATTTTTCTCGCCAAAACCAAAATTGTTGTACTTATGAACTTATGTATTATTGTACTTATGAATTTATGGATGAATTTTAATTTTATGAACTTGTATATGTAATTGTATGCTTATAAATTAAAATTTTCTTATATGGTCATTATAGACCCCATGGCAAAACCGAAAAATCGAGTTTCTCTGCCAAAATCAGAAAATCGAGTTTTCCGCCAAAACCGCAAAAATGAGTTTTTTCCGCCAAAACTGAAAAATCGAATTTTTCCGTCAAAACTGCAAAATCGAGTTTTTCCGTCAAAACTGCAAAATCGAGTTTTTCCGCCAAAACTGCAAAATCAATTTTTCCCACCAAAACCGTAATTGTTGTATTTATGAACTTATGTATTGTTGTACTTTTGAATTTATGGATGAATTTTAATTTTATGAACTTTTATATATAATTGTATGCTTATAAATTAAAATTTAAAATTTTCTTATATGGTCATTATGGATCCCATGGCAGCCCATAAAAATATGGGTGTTAGTGGGTATGGTCTTTAATGGACATGGTTCTTAATGGACATAGTCACTTTGCTGTCCACAAACAATGAATGGACAAATGGATATGGGCTAATGGACATGGGCTCGCCCAGTTTACAGCTCTATCTGCAGCTTTACAAACCTTCACGCGAAGAGCTCAGAAAACAATCACCCCAGAGCGTCGTGCATATCGGAGGCCCAAGATCAGAGAAGAAGGAGCTAAAAAAAAGAAAAGAGGAAGAGAGGAAAGGAGAGCCTCCGGCACCGGCTAGAGATTTCCGGTCACCGAAGCAAACTGGTTACTGCTTTGCTTTGTTTTTAGATCAGGGAGAGAAAGAGATAAGGTCTTAGGTCTTATTTACAAAATTTTCCCAAATCGATTCAAAACTACTACTTGTAAGAAATAAAACAATTGAAATGATTATTGTGAAAAAATGAAATCATATGTATATGTCTGCGTCGATAATTTTTATTTTATTGAATGAAAAATAAGAGTATTACAGTCTATGTTATTGATAATTCATGGTGCATGGATAGTTTTTATTTTATTGAATGAACATTAAGAGAATTCCATAGTAGTTCTCAAAAACAAACCAAAAAGTTATTTAAACTGAAACTATTATTTAGGTGATGATTGTTTACATGGTTTTTGGAATTTATTTTTTAGTTTTTAGATTTGGTTTTTACATTTTAGTTTCTGGTTTTTGAATTTTGCTTTTGCTATAGATTTTAGTTTTTCAAAAAAACTTGAATGGTGATTCTAGATTTTGCTTTTTGGTTTTTAATTTTTTTTTAATTAATTTCTTTTAAATATATTGGAATCTAAAGTTTAATAACTAATTTATTTAATTTTAAAGTTATTTATTTTTTTAAAGAACTTCACTCATAAGTTAATTTTCTTTTAAACAAACTTAAAATTACTAAAATAAATATCATTTTAAATAAGTAATACCAATAGAACTCTTAACAAATATGCAAAATTTACATAAACTAATTAACCAAATTTTAAATTTATTTTATCCAAATGCCTAAAGCACAGAAATTTAATAAAATGTTTTATTCTTGAAATAATACGAACAGTTTATTTTAATTCATGTTTGAACTTTGAAGTCATAGCTTTGTACTGTCATAGAAGAATTTTTTCAAAAATAATATCTAACTAGATTTTGACCCGCGCAGGCGCGCGGGTGTACATTTTGAAAAATATGTTGATATTTGTTTTTCATGTAATTATTAAGGTTTTACAAAATGAATCCAAAGAACAGAACCAATACCGATCCGAAAATATAGTACCAAACCCGAACATAAATTGATTAAAATATTCGAATTATTCAAAATTTTGTTATTTAGAGAACCAAATCTGATCCGAACCGAAGTATTCGGGTACCCGAATTTATCTAAAAATAGATTTATATACTTATATATATATTAATTATTTTTAGATTTAACGTATATAAAACATTAAGAATGATACTTTTAAATTGGTTTAAATACTTGAAAATATATATATAGATAGTCAAAAGTAAATATCTGCAATAGTTAAAGTATACTCAAATCACCAAAAATACTTAAAATAATTATTGATTCCGTATCCAAAACTTTAAATCAAACCAATTGATATGTTAAGCTTAGGTATTCTGACATATGTTATTCAAATTTATAGGTAATATATTATTTTATTTATAGATTTTGAGAAATTTAAAATAGATAATGATTTAAAACTTTAAAAATAATTTAAATGGGTTATCCAAACGCGAACCAAACCCGCAAAGATCAGAATCAAACTCAAACCAAAATTTAGAAACATCCTAACAGGGCTTAAATCTTTGACTCCGAAAACCCGAAACACAAACCGATCAGAACCAAACCCGTATGGGTGCCCGAAATCTCATCCCTATTCATTATTATATATTGTATACTGTCATCATATAATTAATTGTATTTTATACGTACCATCATATAAGTAATCATATAATTAATAGTATTTTATACGTACCATCATATAAATAATTACATATATTATATTTATAAAACTTAATAGGATATAAAAACGATAATTTGAGTTGGTATTTCAAATTGGGCTTTGTATTGTATTTTTATTATATATATTGACAACATTTTTGTATAATGGTTATTGAAAAATAGTTTAGTAAAAATCCATTTTTGAATATATGTATTAGTTTTTAATCAATTTTTGATATAAATCAACTTTAAATTATTATTTTGATTTGAAATATGTGTATAAAGTTTAAATTTTGTTTTATGGTTAGTTTAGAAAAGAAAAAGTTTTAGGCGATTAGATTGACCCGTTTTCGTATATTTTAAATCTCGTCCAGATAGATAGTTTTTTATAATATGATGGACTTTTAATTTTTCTTAAAAACATAAGTCCATTACTTTTTTTTTCTTAATACTACTATCCTTGTTTCCAAACAAAATTATTTTTTTTTTAAAAGACTACAATTTATGTTTCCAAACACTCCAAATTTTTTTAATAGTCTTATTCAAGTCTCCAAACACTTCAATTTTGTACTTGAGTTTTAATAAGGTAGATTATAAAAAATATAACTAAAGTTTATGAATTCTTACATAAGTGTTAAACTATAGGCTAATACACAAGATTCTTGCATTTCAACCCTTCCAATCATATCTAGAAACGTTACCAAAAAAAGCAAAAAATGTTGTTGGTTTTCGTTTTCGTTTTCTTTTGTCTTTCGGATACTGTGGTCTCATGTGATAAAGCATATATAGAGAGGTCAAAAGAATCAAAACAAATAAGATATGCTATGATTGTTTTTTCTTGATAATGTTGATTATTAGCGGTGATCTCATGAAAAGTGCAGTGTTACTCTAGATTTAGCACTTGATAATATTTCGATAAAAGTCTTCAATAACTTTATGGCGTTATGACGAAGCTTTGAACATTATTTACTGCAGCTAATCTCTAATCTTGATATATAATTCGTCTTTTCTAGTTCGCGCACGCCTTCCATATATAAATGCTGCATGGCACCACTGGTCGACGGATCAATTTGAAGATGTGACACAATTCAATTCGTCTTCCAAGTCGTACGTCTTCCAAGTCGTACGTGTTCCAAGTCGTACGTGTTCCCGTAATTTGAAGATGGAACACAACTATGTGCTATGTAACAAAAAAAAAATTATTTGCAATAGATAATGAAAAACTAAAAAGTGGAAGCAAACAAGAAATTTAAGCAAAATCGGTGAACACTGAGCTAAAGTAAGTGAACCCACGGGACTCATGATCCCACCTAAACCTCCCCAAAATGTCGAGATACTAAGACAAGAAAATGTATGTGTCACTCTTCTTTAGGAAGGGCTATATAAACCGTAGATGGACACAAGGTTCCATACAACACAACACATACATCAACATATTAACTATGAAGCTTCTTGGGCTCGCTTTAGTTTTTCTGTTAGCTTCTGCGAGTTGCAAAGCTGACGAAGAAATTACTTGTGAAGAGAACAATCCATTCACATGTAGTAACACTGATATTTTAAGCAGTAAAAACTTCGGAAAAGACTTCATCTTCGGTGTTGCATCTTCTGCTTACCAGGCATGTAACAAATGTTGACATACCATACTTTTTGACGTATAGAAAACACTATTCAAAAATGATAATATCTAACTTTGCATGGTTGTTTCTTTTCATTTCAGATCGAAGGAGGGAGAGGTCGTGGTGTTAACATTTGGGATGGCTTCAGTCACCGATACCCAGGTATGTCGTTTGCACGGTGACATCTATATATATCATATATGACAGGAATGTTGGTTATAAGTACTCATATTAATGTATTTGTAATTACTATCAGAGAAATCAGGGTCAGATTTGAAGAATGGAGACACTACTTGTGAGTCATATACGAGATGGCAGGTTAATTCTTCAGTACATTTCTAGATACTCATGACTGAACTATGTATACAAACTACGTGCCGATTGAGATGCAATCAAAATATGAAACTGCAGAAAGATGTAGACGTTATGGGCGAACTAAATGCTACTGGCTACAGATTTTCCTTTGCGTGGTCGAGAATCATTCCAAGTACGTACAGATTATCGATCAGTACATGTATATATATAGTTGGACGTGTTTTAAATGTACGATTTATATATACATGAGCAGAAGGAAAGGTGAGTAGGGGAGTGAACCAAGGAGGTCTTGATTACTACCACAAACTCATAGACGCCCTCCTCGAAAAGAATATAACTCCTTTCGTTACCCTCTTTCACTGGGACCTTCCTCAAACACTCCAAGATGAGTACGAAGGTTTCTTGGACCGCCAGATCATGTATGTTTATATTTGTGACATGCTTCTTATATTATTAATAAGAGAAGAAAAAGATGGTTAATTTTAGTTACATGCATTACTGAAATGATTCTATATTAATATGCACAGACAAGATTTCAAAGATTATGCCGATCTATGTTTCAAAGAATTTGGTGGAAAGGTAAAGCACTGGATCACGATCAACCAGCTATACACAGTCCCTACGAGAGGCTATGCAGTCGGAACAGATGCACCCGGTCGATGTTCTCCTATGGTTGATACTAAGCACAGGTGTTACGGCGGAAATTCTTCAACAGAACCCTATATCGTTGCACATAACCAGCTTCTTGCTCATGCCACGGTCGTCGATCTTTACAGGACCAAATATAAGGTGAATGCTGTCTCCATATGTGAAAATTAAGGTGGTGTCTAACATATCTGATTCTAATGTAAATATCACGTGACCAACAGTTCCAAAAAGGGAAGATTGGACCTGTGATGATAACAAGATGGTTTCTTCCATTTGATGAGTCTGATCCGGCCTCCATAGAAGCAGCTGAGAGGATGAACCAATTCTTCCATGGATGGTATATATATATATTACCAAAAATGTAACAGTATCTACTGTATTTGTATGTATGTATAATGGAAAAATATACATGGATCAGGTACATGGAGCCGCTAACAAAGGGTAGATACCCAGACATCATGAGGCAGATTGTGGGTAGTAGGCTTCCCAACTTTACCGAGGAAGAAGCCCAACTCGTTGCCGGTTCATATGATTTTCTTGGTCTCAACTATTACGTCACTCAGTACGCCCAGCCGAAACCTAACCCATATCCTTCAGAGACACACACTGCCATGATGGACGCTGGTGTAAAGCTCACATGTAAGTACCACACAATATTACTACTTAGTTACGACCTTTCTATATATTTTTTTTCTTCTTTTTGTTAACATACTTTGTGAGAGTATCAATTATTTCATCCTTGTGTTTACAGATGATAATTCGCGTGGTGAATTTCTTGGTCCACTGGTATATATGAATGAACCACCCCTATGATATCTCTTTCATTTTTTATTCTATTTGCAATATATAGAACACCACTGATTATGTTCTCGTGATTGATATGTATATTTGTTTGCTTCCCTTGCTCAGTTCGTTGAAGACAAAGATAACGGAAACAGCTATTACTATCCAAAAGGAATTTATTACGTGATGGACTACTTCAAAACCAACTACGGCAACCCTTTAATCTATGTCACCGAGAACGGTGAGTTCTACATACTACTACTCCTCTATTTTCATTTATACCACGCATAATATTATGTAACCACAAAAGTAGACCCATATTCAATCTACCGCAGGGTGAATAGTAATGAAAATAATTGTAAAAGTTATTTTACAATTATTGTATTTTCGAAATTGGTCCAAGAAACTAACTTACAAATATTGTGTAATATTTTTCATGCAATGGCGGCTTAATTAGGATTTAGTACGCCCAGTTCAGAAAACCGTGAGCAGGCTATTGCGGATTACAAGCGAATTGATTATCTCTGCAGTCATCTATGTTTTCTCCGTAAGGTCATCAAGTAAGTAATGCTACTATATGGATGCTTTTCTTCCAATGTTTATCAACTTCTTCTCTTTTTGGTAATATATATATATATATGATTGTTCTTGTTTTCAGGGAGAAGGGTGTCAACGTGAGAGGTTATTTTGCATGGGCTCTTGGAGACAATTACGAATTCTGTAAAGGCTTTACCGTCAGATTTGGACTCAGTTACGTTAATTGGGACGATCTCGATGATAGAAACCTCAAAGAATCTGGCAAATGGTACCAGAGATTCATTAACGGGACAGTCAAGAACCTTGCCAAACAAGATTTCCTCCGCTCAAGCCTCTCTTCCCAGAGTCAGAAGAAGAGGCTGTCTGATGCATGAAACACTTCCCCCCCTTCAAGATCATCTCCATGTCTCTCACTCTTTATACTTGCTCAACCGATAAAGAGCTTCTTCTACCTATAGTAATGTACTAAATAAATATTCTCAATAAAAAGATGATCAGTTACTAATGAATAAAAAATTTATCTACCACTACATTATGTCAAGTCAAGAAGATCGAGAGAGGGAGACAGAGGGAAATAACACAATTTAAACCAAAAACGTCACCCATACAAAAAAAAAAAAAAATACACGGTTTATGCGAGAAACTTAAGAGCAACCTTATGGTTGATACTAAATTTAGATATCTCAAACCAAAAATATTGTTAGTTTAATCTGTTTTTACCTAAAGTTCAATTTTATTTTTTATTTTTTAAGTCAATCTAATTGGTGAAAGACAATATGCGGCCATATGAGATTTGTTAAAAACTTAAAATCGTGTTAAAAGTTCTCGCATGCGAACCTGCTTCTCTTCTCTTTCGTGTTTTTTGTATTTTTGAATTTTTTTAATCTAAGATACTCTATCTAAAACGTATCCATTTTGTTTATCAATGTTATCAAGGTCTTATTTTTTTCGAGATTCCACATTGATATGTAAGACCATCCACTACAAGAAAACACGCCGAATTCCGACGGAGATTCCGACGGACGTCACAGGCGTCGGACAATTTGGACGAAATTCTGACCGATTTCCGACAAAAACAAAAAATCTGAAGTCGTCGGAATTCCGTCGCTAATTCCGACGAACTTCCGAGAAAACAAGGGTCGTCGGAATATTCCGACGACTTTTCAACGACATCCGATAAACAATATAACCGTTGTAGTCGTCGAAAAGTCGTCGGAATATCCGACGATTTTGGCCATCAGAATCCCCCTGTTTTCTTGTAGTGATCTCAACTCTATTTTATTTTTCACTTTTTTGCTTCATTTTGAAAGAACTTTTGTTCCAATTCTACCTCATTTCTTGCTTCAACAAAGCAATAAACAATATATCTTCAAATTTAAAAATATATCGTTCACGTTTTCAATTTTATAAGATAAAATTTTAACTATAAATTGATTCTTAATTTTTAGTTATTTTTATTTTGTCACCATAAATTATATAATATTAATTACCCAATCAATTTCAAAATTTTTGACTATTGTTTTCATCTAATATTAATTACCCAATAAATTTTGACTATTTAGCTTGATTAAGAAAAATCAAAGATAAATAGTCTCATATTTTTATTTCAAAACACTTTTGTTAACTCATAGAAAAATATTTTCTTTCTAAAATATGATATTCTTTGTTTGTTTCTTGTGTTATGTAATAATTTTATTAAATGATAATGTTTAATATATATTAAACTCTAATTGTGATAGATTATTGGTAAAATAATAATTGAGTAACATTTATAAATATGAAAAAGTACAAAATGTAATTAATAACTAATAATTATTGGAGATAGAATATAGTTAGAATATTCTTTTTACAGAAAATAAAAAAAAAACCATTGAAATAAATGTTATTTCATTTTTTTTTTATAAAAGTGAACTCTGAAAAATAAAAATGAAACCAATCTTAAGAGATGCCCTAAATCCATGAGTCTTTTTTTAATAAGAAAAATATATTTCATCAATATGTTGGAAGCTGAAGTAATATAAATAGTATCTCCTAACGAGAATTGAACTCAAATGGTGATATGTCTACTAGACAGATTTTTACTGCTAAACCAACATATAGTTGGTTCCATGAATCTCTTCAATCTTATTTTCCATATACAAAAAGAAAATAAATAATTTTAAAACTAACTCATGCACATTCGTGAATGTTTATTTTACGATAGATATATAGATATTTCTAAACACAACAATTTAGTAGTTGCATTTGTATTACTTTAGTGTATCGTTGAGACCATATATTGTATTACTGGATCATGTGATATATTTTTCTTATTAGATATGTGTTGGATGAGTTATGTAATTATAAATATGATTAGATCTATGTATTGATATGCTATATTGGGTCAAATTACATTTTGGGGCAAATTTAAAATCAGTTAAATAAGTGACCAGCTTGCAAATTTAATATTGTATTTAATAGATTGATATGGGGAGATTGTAACCTTAAAATATTTAATAGTTGTAAGTATTTCTTTTATATACTTAAAATTGATAGCACTGTTTTAAAAATTATAAAGAAAGATGGTTATTTAGGAGTGAATCTGGTGCATCATATGCAAAATCTTTCATTTCATCAGTTAAAGAATATTAAGGAGTATGTTCTGAATAAGATAGATAATTAATGATAATTTTAAATAGATAGTTATTAATTTATTATTAAGGCAATGGCAGGAGTTTGTAAATATTTAGATGAATTAAAGGGTATTTAAATAATAAGACAGATTTTTTTTCCAGTAAATTGAAATATATTGTCAACAAAATAGAGAAATATCTTCCAAATTTGAAAATAAAAACTACATATTAATAAATTAAAAAAAACTAGGAAAACATTACTCAATATGTCGGAGTGTAATAGGTGATTAGGTGGATAAACAAATGTCATAATAATAATAATCTGACTGACTATAAAAAGGACCATTTGTCTAATAAATTTATTTCTTTCCCCAAAAATATATATATTCCCATTAAAGCAGTCAGTAAAGTATTCGACTGATTGTTCCGTTGCCGAAATCGTGGATAATCAATAAAAAGAAATTAAAAAATAAAAGTAAAAAAAATCGGAGAAACCCTAAAACCCTTTCACGTCTTCACTCTCTCCACTGCAGAAGCCGACACCAACCAAAAGCAGGCAGAGAAGAGAGGAAGAAGAAGATAGCGAAAATGAGCAGCAACCATTGCTTACACCTCTCCCCCAATCACTCCTCCATCTTCACCTCCTCCAAGCTCTCCAACCCCAGACTCCTCTCCCGCTCCGCCTTCAACTACAGAGCCAAACCGAGACTCACCTCCTCCCCCTTCCTCCTCCCATGCCTCAATCGAAAAGCCTCCTCCGTCGTCACCCGGGTCCTCAACTCATCCACCCCCGACGAAAAGACCCAACCTTTCTCCCCTGAGATCGTCGGGAAGCGCACCGATCTGAAGAAAATCATGATCCTCGGCGCGGGCCCGATCGTAATCGGACAAGCCTGCGAGTTCGATTACTCGGGAACCCAAGCTTGTAAAGCCCTAAGAGAAGAGGGCTACGAAGTCATCCTCATCAACTCCAATCCCGCCACCATCATGACCGACCCGGAAACAGCTAACCGCACTTACATCGCCCCCATGACTCCCGACCTCGTCGAGCAGGTCATCGCCAAGGAGAGGCCCGACGCTCTCTTACCGACCATGGGCGGCCAGACAGCGTTAAACCTCGCGGTTGCTTTAGCAGAGAGCGGGGCCTTGGAGAGATACGGCGTCGAGCTGATCGGAGCCAAGCTTGACGCCATCAAGAAGGCGGAGGATCGCGAGCTGTTCAAGGAGGCGATGAAGAGCATCGGGCTAAAGACTCCGCCTTCCGGGATTGGCAACACTCTCGACGAGTGTTTCGACATCGCCGAGAGGATCGGTGAGTTCCCTTTGATTATCAGGCCCGCGTTTACCTTAGGTGGGACAGGTGGCGGCATTGCGTATAACAGAGAGGAGTTTGAGTCCATCTGTAAAGCCGGTTTGGCCGCGAGCGTGACGAGTCAGGTTCTTGTGGAGAAGTCTTTGCTTGGTTGGAAAGAGTATGAGCTTGAGGTTATGAGAGACTTGGCTGACAATGTTGTTATTATATGCTCCATTGAGAATATTGACCCTATGGGTGTGCACACTGGTGACTCCATCACCGTGGCGCCTGCGCAGACCCTGACGGATAGGGAGTACCAGCGGCTGAGGGATTACTCCATTGCGATTATTAGGGAGATTGGTGTTGAGTGCGGTGGGTCTAACGTGCAGTTTGCTGTGAACCCTGCTGATGGTGAAGTGATGATCATTGAGATGAACCCTAGGGTCTCGAGGTCCTCTGCTCTTGCTTCCAAGGCTACAGGGTTCCCCATTGCTAAGATGGCGGCGAAGCTGTCTGTTGGGTATACGTTGGATCAGATTCCTAATGACATCACTAGGAAAACGCCTGCGAGTTTTGAGCCTTCCATCGATTATGTTGTCACAAAGGTTTGCTGTCTCTTTCTTGTGCTTGCTTTTAGCTGTTTCTATGTTTGCGTAATGAGAGATGCTCTTTACTTTGAAGATTTACACAGTAATTATCCAGTTCAAAGTCAATACTTATTTTGCTCGGTTCTTTTTTTGGTCTGTTTCTTTGTAATGCAGATTCCTAGATTTGCATTTGAGAAGTTTCCAGGATCTCAACCCTTGCTGACGACACAGATGAAGTCTGTTGGGGAATCCATGGCTCTAGGTCGCACATTCCAAGAATCATTCCAGAAAGCTCTGAGATCTCTTGAGACCGGATTCTCAGGATGGGGCTGTGCAAAGATTAAAGAGCTAAACTGGGACTGGGATCAGCTAAAATACAGCCTTAGAGTTCCAAATCCGGACAGGATCCATGCCATATACGCTGCCATGAAGAAGGGTATGAAGGTTGATGAAATCCATGAGTTGAGCATGGTAGACAAGTGGTTCCTGACCCAGCTTAAAGAGCTCGTGGACGTGGAACAGTATCTAATGTCTGGACCACCCTTGGCGGAGATCACAAAGGCAGACCTCTACGAAGTCAAGAAGCGAGGGTTTAGTGATAAGCAAATCGCCTTTGCTACAAAGGCAACAGAGGAAGAAGTCCGTAGCAAGAGGATCTCTCTAGGAGTTGTTCCATCTTACAAGAGAGTGGATACATGTGCAGCAGAGTTTGAAGCGCACACACCTTACATGTACTCGTCGTATGATTTTGAGTGCGAGTCAGCACCAAACACCAAGAAGAAGGTTTTGATTTTGGGCGGAGGGCCAAACCGTATTGGCCAAGGGATTGAATTTGATTACTGCTGTTGCCACACATCTTTTGCCTTACAGGTCTGTCTTGTCTCTAGATGATCGATCTAAGCGTCCTGTTTTGCTGGAAATTACTTACAGATTGTTTTAAACTTTTTAATTGCAGGATGCTGGATATGAGACTATCATGTTGAACTCAAATCCTGAGACGGTATCAACCGATTATGATACAAGCGACAGGCTCTACTTTGAACCCCTCACGATCGAGGACGTTCTCAATGTTATTGACCTTGAGAAACCTGATGGCATAATCGTGCAGTTCGGTGGTCAAACGCCTCTGAAGCTTGCTCTCCCAATCAAAAACTATCTGGACAAGCACAAGCCCATGAGCTTGAGTGGTGAGGGGCCCGTTCGCATCTGGGGTACGTCACCCGACTCCATTGACGCTGCTGAAGACAGAGAGAGGTTCAATGCGATTCTCAACGAGCTGAAAATTGAGCAGCCCAAGGGAGGCATTGCGAAGAGCGAAGCTGATGCATTAGCCATAGCAAAGGAGATAGGCTACCCGGTTGTGGTGAGGCCTTCTTATGTTCTTGGTGGACGAGCAATGGAGATTGTGTATGATGACAGTAAACTTATAACCTATTTGGAGAATGCTGTTGAAGTTGACCCAGAGAGACCTGTTTTGGTAGATAGGTATCTCTCTGATGCCATTGAGATCGATGTTGATACTCTCACTGATTCCTATGGAAACGTTGTGATTGGTGGGATCATGGAGCATATCGAGCAAGCTGGTGTGCACTCTGGTGACTCTGCTTGTATGCTTCCAACGCAGACCATCCCTTCTTCTTGTTTGGAAACGATCAGGTCATGGACCACCAAGTTGGCGAAGAAGCTAAATGTTTGTGGGCTGATGAACTGTCAGTACGCAATCACATCATCTGGGGATGTGTTCTTGCTCGAAGCCAATCCACGAGCTTCACGTACTGTCCCTTTTGTCTCAAAGGCCATTGGACACCCTCTTGCCAAGTATGCAGCTCTGGTCATGTCCGGAAAATCACTCAAAGATCTCAACTTTGAAGAAGAAGTCATCCCTAAACACATCTCTGTGAAAGAAGCTGTGTTCCCATTCGAGAAGTTCCAAGGTTGTGATGTGATACTCGGGCCAGAGATGAGAAGCACGGGGGAAGTGATGAGCATCAGTTCCGAGTTCCCAAGCGCCTTTGCGATGGCTCAGATCGCTGCAGGTCAGAAGCTGCCTTTAACTGGTACAGTCTTCCTCAGCTTAAACGATATGACCAAACCCCACCTGGAGAAAATCGCGGTGTCCTTCCTCGACCTCGGGTTCAAGATCGTTGCTACCTCGGGGACAGCTCATTTCCTGGAACTGAAAGGCATTCCTGTGGAGAGAGTGTTGAAGTTGCATGAAGGAAGGCCACATGCTGCTGATATGGTGGCTAATGGTCAGATTCATCTGATGTTGATCACAAGCTCAGGCGATGCTCTTGATCAGAAGGATGGGAGGCAGCTGAGACAAATGGCTCTAGCCTACAAGGTCCCGGTTATCACCACTGTGGCTGGAGCATTGGCCACTGCTGAGGGAATCAAGAGCTTGAAGTCGAGTGCTATTAAAATGACTGCCCTTCAGGACTTCTTCGAGGTTAAGAATGAATCTTCTTTGCTCGTCTGAGTTGAGTTTTTTATTTCTATGTTTGATCGTTTGTGTGTGGAACCATTGCGATTTCAGTTAAATGTTTAACGGATTTTGTTTACTTATGAGCATTTCTATGAATAATCTTCAAAGGTCAATTTGTGAAATGCTATGTTAGGTGTCATTTGTTAGTCAGCTTCGTCCTTGTGACATGCAGGTCTTTGTTTTTATCAGATTCATCTAAAATTCAATAATGCTGCACGAAATATATTCGTTGAATATGTAAAATTTGTTAAACATTTAGTTTGAGTTTGTTGCCAACAAGAGTCGCATTTTCTGTAGGCTCACGCCATTTTAGTTTATTACAGAACACAAGGACATAATGCTCGTACCCATCAAGGCTTTAAACTTGTGTATTTTTGCATCAATTTGCTTAATGGCTGCAGTTGAATGAACATAAACCATTTTGGTTATCACACAACACAAGTTAAGAGAAACGAGTTATTTAATTAATGACAGAATCAAACAGACTGGCAAATTTTACATCTGAAAGTCTTAACCATCCATCACAAACACAAACCCTTTCCTCACTCTCACTCGAATTCAAAAAGACTGAAGCAAATTACAAAATAAAACTTCGCTCACTTTCCGGGAACGAAGTTGGTGGCGAAGGCCCAAGCGTTGTTGTTGACTGGATCAGCCAAATGGTCAGCAAGGTTCTCCAACGGTCCCTTACCTGTGACAATGGCTTGAACAAAGAATCCAAACATAGAGAACATAGCCAACCTTCCGTTCTTGATCTCCTTCACCTTCAACTCGGCGAAGGCCTCTGGGTCGGTAGCAAGGCCCAATGGGTCGAAGCTGCCTCCTGGGTAAAGCAAGTCCTCTGCTTCTCCCAATGGTCCCTCTCCGGCGACTCTGTAACCCTCTACAGCTCCCATGAGGATCACCTGAGTGGCCCAAATGGCTAAGATGCTCTGAGCGTGGACCAAGCTCGGGTTGCCCAAGTAGTCAAGTCCTCCCTCGCTGAAGATTTGTGAGCCGGCCTTGAACCAAACCGCCTCTCCGAACTTGACTCCGTTCCTGGCCAACAACTCCGGGAAGACACAGCCTAGGGCTCCAAGCATGGCCCATCTGCAGTGGATAACTTCTAGCTCACGGTTCCTTGCGAATGTCTCGGGATCGGCTGAAAGGCCGGCGGTGTCCCATCCGTAGTCTCCTGGGAACTCCCCGGTAAGGTAGCTTGGTGGCTCGCCAGAGAATGGACCCAAGTACTTGACTCTTTCGGAACCGTACCATGGGCTGCCTGATGGTCCCTTTGGCTTGGCGACGGTCTTCCTCATTGTCACACGGCCGCTTCCAAGGACTTCTGATGCTGCAGGAGAAAGCTTCACGGCCTTTCCGGCGAAGGCAGGGGAGGAGAGAGCCATTGTTGAAGAGGCCATTGACGTTTTTTTTTGTTTTTTTTATTTGGCGACTAACTTGTGAGTGAGAGTGATTGAAAACGTTAGGATATGTTTGGATTAAATAGAGATATTGTGAGTAAGGTTTGTTATCTGTGAAGTAATATTTATCTCTTTACTCATTGGGTATTGAGATTCTTGTTTATCGTTTTATTGATCTTATGTGGCAGCCTCTCTAGTCCACTAGATTTTGCTTTGATTCTTTCATATCGCAGCCAAAACATTTTTAGACCACAAGTTGTATGAGTTGTCGTATACTTTTATAACGGTAACACTACTACCATTGGGACTTTGCAAAAATAACTTCAGTTTGTGTAAATTATTAACACCGATATTTCAATTGTAAGTCCTTGACTTTTACCAATTTACAGCGTCCAGAAGCATCGTTTCCGTTGATACATTATTCAGTTACTTGAAAATTCTAATGGATATCTTGAAACTCTTGGATCTTTTAATGTTCTATCGAAATGTAAAGACCCAAGAAATACTAATATGTTCGAGTATCAAATGTCGACCAATAATTCTTCAAAACCTTGAAGTATCTTCGGCATGATTGTTTTTTTTTTTAACACAACTTAATTTCATTAAATTTCAATGTTTTTGGGTACAACCGTACTACTAGAGGGAATCAAACATCCTCTTTGATTATAAGCATAAACTACATAAACAAACGAAGCTAAAATAGATAGGTCTTCGTAAGAAGATGACAACGAATTCAAAGCAAAGCTTGAATGCGTCGATAAAAGCTTCACGACAAAGTCGGACAACTGAAAGTTAGTCACAAGTAACGTTGAAACCCAGTTTTCACCAACGAGATAAACCGAAGTAGTCTCGCTTGCATCTTCGGCATAATTGTTCACACCAATATTTATACATAAAAGGTATATACATATCTTGAAATGACTAATGATATTTACACTTTCGACAAATCCTAGAGATCTATGTGGTGCTTTTGTTGACGACGCATCTGCACAAACGACAAATAGACATTTAGTTCAAAAAATTGATTCTCACATAACATAGGTAATTATAAAAGCAATTACTTTTTTAACACCTCTCAAAAGCGCGTTATTGAGTAGATCATGCTCCAAGTCAATTTTGAATGTTTCCATTGCACTATTACAATCTTCCATGAGCATCAAACATTACTCTTGCTGGAAAAAAACAAAGAAGTGAGTTGTCATACATATGAAATTATACATTTCTCATTTTCAAATGCACTAACTTTGAGTAAAAACTGTGGTTTAAGTCATTTTCAAGACAATATTGATACGGTTTCATAGTATTATAATTCCTCTTTTAAGAATTACAATGTTGTTACACAACTTTCATGTTTAGTGTAACGTGTTACGATATATAATTACATGTTATAATGTTTAATGAATACTTCACTTAAAAGTTTTATTGCATCATGGTATTTGTGCAATATTGTATATCAGTCTAAGTTTACCTCATTGATGTTTGTTTTTTTCTCTTATTTTAAAAGCAAAATCATTTTTTATTTATTCATCATTTTTTTCTTTTTCTGCCTCATTGAATGTCTTGCTATTTCAAAAATATGATACAACTAGACTCTACTCGATACAAAGGTGGAAACTGATTAATACTTATTCAACTACTTTCCAAGTTACTCCCCCATTGGAATTACTCATCCTTCTTTGCCACAACCTCAGATTTCTCCTCAGCCATTTCCCAAGATTTTTTGTAAGCCGTTTCCTCAGCTTTAGATTTCTTCTCCTCAGCTAGAACTTTGTTGTATGTATACCCAATTAACAACATATCCTTCACGTTTTTGGGAGAGAACTCTTTCACCTTCAAGTGGCCCTGTAGAAGAACCACCAACCCAAGACCACACCTATGACAATAATGTCTAGTTGGTTGAAAGCTTCTTGGTCAGGAGCAGGTGACAGAAGAGGAGAAACCCTTACTGCTACGTTTCTGAGCCAAACTAATTTTCTACCAATTCATAGCCTAACAGCTCATGCTGTGCGTCTTAGCAGATGAGAGACAATTTGAGTAGCAACATTTGTTTTTTTGCCTGCTTCCAAGACTACTGGATTCAGAGCCAGTGTGTTACTGAGGTCTCTGAACCTAGTGTGCCAGGTAAAGCACCATCAACCACTGCTTTGCTTAACCTACGAGAAGAGTAGATAAAGCTCAAACTCTTATGTCTTGACTCAACAACCATCATATGGCCTCTAATAGCGACCTCTGCTTCATTGGAGACCTCGACTGCTTTTGACACGTCAGATCTCAGTTCTTCCTGATGAGATAAAGATAACTTCCTCAAATTCAACAATCTTCTTGCTCCAAACATAACTTCTGGGATGAAAGGATTTGGGTTTGGAAATTAGGGTTCTTCTTTTCCTGCAAATGTGCTTTGTATTGCGAGTCTACTGTTTTGGTTTGATTAAAATTTGAAATCAATCAAACCCTCGGTTTCCATAAATCGAACCTACTTGAAACCTCTCCCTAATAATCACCCTTCCAGTACGTAATATTTTAGTTAGCAAACAAAACAAAATGAGTGAAAATTATAACGATATTTTTTTCTATAAAAATTTGTCTGATCATAATTTTATTGTAATAATGATGAAGAAGACACAATCTTGGAGGTAACTAAGATTTTCTTCTAATTTTATTTTAAATATACGATATTCAATATCATATATATAATTTTCAAACTTTATATAATTTTATAAACTCCATCCCACCTACAAAATATTAAACTTTCAAAATAATCAATAAATTATAAACGAAAATATTATGGTATTTTTTAAGGTAGTATTAAAAATGGTATCCAAGTTATAGTAATTCAAGCAATTCTACTTTTTCCATTTTAGATTTGTAGTTTTTCCTGTGTGTGCTTTTATTATTTTCAAATTACTTGCTTCACATTTTCTAGTAACAATAAGGCCGTTTTATTAAACTAATCCAATGTTAAATAATTTTCTTCATCCATTACTTTTTAATGATATATTTCCATAATAATATTTTAATTAAAATGAATTAGAAAAAATACTACATAGTAAAGAAATGTAATAAGATGATGAAGCTTGATTTGTTTTTGATCAAACACATATAGAGATCACTTACAGTAACAATAATAATAATCTATTTTTGTGATGAAACACAAAAATATATATCAAACATGTGTTTGATTTTTGCTAATTTATTATAAATAATTTTTAAAAAAATAATAGGATTAAAAAAAAATGAAAATGTTCAATTTTATAATTATTTAGAATTTAAAAAAATAAAATTACTACCAAATACTCTTTTACATTTTTTTAATGATTTTAGGAAAGAAAAATTACTATCATAAAATCTCATAAAATTATCTTCTTTTTAGAATTTCAGAAAATTAAATTACTATCAAAATAGTAATTTATAGTTACTATTAAAAAATTAAATTACAATTTTTACAATTTGTATCACTACTATTTTTACAATTTCTTTTAATTAAAAATTTTTTAGTATCATGTTTATCAAATAACTTTTCATAATTCTCTTTTGGTTAGGGGCTTTAACCATATGTGGACTCCATTTTATGCTAACACTCATACACTAACCTTATAAAAAGCTGTTAATAAAATATATAACATTCATTATTTCGTCTTCTTTTGATGAATATCTCAACACCGGATGTGATGATGGTATTATTTCTTTTGTGAATGTATTAATGTAATGTTTTTGAGGTTTTCTGCATGTGCTGAGATAAATATCTTGCTTTTACTTTATCTACTCTTTTTTCATTCGTCTGTCTCTCTAGCCAAGTGTCGTCATTTAATCTTATAAATTGTTATATGAAAGATTCAATAACAATGTGATGATATACATGTGGTATTTCATAAGTGATTCTCTCAGGATTTCAACAAGATAGAGAGATCAAGCCTTATACGTGTCATTTTATGAATGGATGCTTAACCATCTCCTCAAACGTTACAAGATTTTTTACAACGGACCCACAGTTACCACGTAAGCGAACAAAAAATCTAAGCACCAGAAAAATATGTCAACAGCCAATAGAAACACCAGACACTGATATTCTAAGATGAGATATTATTCTGACATTATATTATATGCTCTCCTGTTAGTTTAAAAAGTAAAACATTTTTTTTAACACTGTTTAATTCAAACATTTCCTGGACAAAGTTCCGAGAGTACAAACTCAAAACAGGAGTAACAGACACTCACCAGTAGGTGATATAAGTAAAGCTCAACCAAGCAAAAAACAACAATCCATATTAGAAAAAGATCCAACCAACATACTGGTTTTTGTGGACCAATTCCATGGCATCTCGGCTTCAAATCCAGCTTGCTCAAAGCTGTAACCAAAGGAGACATTACTTGTTATCTCCATAGCATAGTACACTACCAGATTACTGAGACAATTTCAAAGGTCTCGGGAATATTTCATGGAGTAAAGAGTTGCTTCCCAGTCAGCACAAACTGATGGGAGAAAAGGTAAATATGAATCTCTTGTTTAACCCTCATCCCAAGATAATCATAGATCTCGGTGAAGCCACAAGTGCAATTCATATAACCTACAACAACAAACGGTTGACGTATAATATCGAACAAGCTTGAACCAATAAGAGACTGGACCTAGCACGAAGCAGCGGAGCAGAACGAGAGCACCACCAGCCTGTCGAACAATCTTGAACCAAGAAGAACCACCAAACAATCTTTCAAACGAAAGTAGAGGGAATACCCGAGATGAAACGAACATGAGCACAACCCGGATAGAACACATCAACGAAGACTAGCATCATTTTAGTGAACCCATCAGAAGGCTCGATTAAACACAAATCCATAAATATAAGGCCCTAACCAAAGAGACGACGAATCACCACAGCCATGATCAGGTTCACCATGGTACGCAACAATGACGAACACCAGCAGCGAACAAACCCGCTATTGCAAAAAGAAAATCAAAGCCGGAAAGACTAGAAGACAAACCACGAGATATGAGGAAGCAAGGATAGAGATCTGAAGAGACTCAACCCGGTTGCACCCGCCGAGCTTCACGGGTCCCCACGAGGAAGATGCAAGCTTCGAGACTCCATCCCTTTCAGATGAGTCCGAAACAGAGAGAGTGGGGACGACGTCGGCAAGAAAAAATGATTGCACCAATCTACAACAAATCAGCTCCAAGCTCGCAACCTCTATCTCTACATCTCAAAAACACATAACCGAGATTGTAGATCAAAAGGGAGGGAGAGAGCGACACTCCCGGTGGTGGCGAGGAGCGCCAACCGCCGGAAAAGCGAAAAGATTAAGCGGCGGTGGTCTTTAGTCGAGAAAGAATATGAAACAAAATCAAGCTCTAAAGGTTTGAGTTTTCTTTTTCTTTGAAAAAAAAAAGTAAAACATTAACTTACAAGTTTAAAGATAAACGCTTAGACTGTTAGACAGGTAATTCACAGAAGTGCCTGCGGCAAAAACGAAAGCAACATCATCTCAAAGGGATACAAAGACCGTTTCCATGATGTTGACATTAAACTCTCTTAATTTCTGAGGAGAGAATAGCTTAGGATATTCTAACCAAAGTATCATGTTCATGAAGGAAATCAGACAGAACACAACTTAACATCGTCCATGGGTCTGAATTTGACAATATTAATCATGAAAAGCGATTAAAAGAGATATTTCTCCATTTGTTCGCGGTGGATGGATCGTAAACCGTAACGGGGCTAATTCGATTGAATACAACTTCGAGTCTTTTCTGCGCCATGTAATATGATGCGTGACGAGATTGCGAAGCTAGCTCCCTAATGTCTTCGGCTTTTGGAACCGTGTCTTTCCCTCTGACCACCATGATTAGGGTTTGGTTGAAACCAAAGCTGGTTCTTAGAGGACATTGGAACTAATAAACCCATTTATAAAATTTTATTTAAATTTTATTTTTTAAAATAAGGCGCGTGTAAAAAAGGCCGCTAAAAATTTTTGGACAAATGATATAGCTAAAGTTGGAGACAAAGTTCACTAATGTCCATTTAATATTTTTTACAGAAAAGTGATAATTCTCATATAAATTAAAAAAATTATCCTTCGTTATGCATGAGTTTTATATCAAATACACAAGACATTCTAATATATACTTTTCAATTTTAGTGGTCATATAGAACAAATCTTATAAACACAAAGTATAAAAGTAACCATAGGTAATAACTTGAAGATCATAGTGCAAAGAATATAAAATTTGTTATCCCCTTTCTATTAATTGGGAAGCATTTTTTAAGTTGTAACTTAAAGTACAAAGCTGACATGTCAGCCTGACAGTCTTCCTCAGAGTACACATTAAATGTTTTTTTTTACTAGAGATTACATTTTTTGGTCGTATGGACCAACCTATATTTAAACTACCGACAAGTTATTCTATATTAATATACGTAAAATGAATGATTACGAAAGTTACGCCCCCATCAATGAATCTGGTTCTACTTTAAACCAGTTACACTAATAACTCTATTTCTTTTTAAACTTTTTGACAGGTGGTGTCCGTTACAACTATACGAAAAACTGAATGAACATATGAAATGGGGCAAGATCAGTGAACATTATAATTTAACATCCTAAACTTAAACATGAGCCTGTCATTGAACATTCGAAATTCAAAAAAATGTTTATATATGTTTATCAGAAAGTGTAACACATGGATCAAAACTTGATCTTAGTTCAACTGATGTACGATCAATAAAACCATCGATACTCAACAAACTTTTGTAGCAAATATTTATTTGTTCCTGTATAATTAATAAAGTTTTCGCAAGTTTTTTACTTTTTTTCTCAAGTTCTACTAAACTTAGTTATAACGTAACATACACATGTTACATGATGGCATTTTTGCATTTGTTTAAAATTATATGTATATTTCATAATATGTACACTGATTTAAATGCAAATAGTGGATTAAATTGTAATTGTGTCTTGTATGATAGTTTTTAATTTTTTAAACTCTAAAAAATCGTTAACCACTGGATAGCTTAACCGAAAAACATTGTTAACATACCTCGAAGAAAAACCGGAATTGGATGTGGTTTCGATTTGCTTTGCCGACACGTTTTCCTGTAAAAGTCAAAGGAAATATTTGTTAGGAGCTTATTTCTATAATGTTCCTCTTCAGAGCATTTAATTCAATATATTCACGTTCGTACATTAACTTGATATGCACTCAAAGAACTATACTTCCAATATATCATATCTTTCTTATACAAGGTAATATTGTCAAACAAATATTACAGTAAATAACGATTTGATTGAACAAAGGAAATTGTTTGGTTGCCAAGCGAAACATTAAATTGTGCTCATAAATTTATAATATATTGAAATAACATATGCACGACCCTAACGTTCTCTTATATATAAAGGGGATTCACACTAGGTATACCATCATCAGTTAACACCATCGACACTAAACCCTTTCACACATTTGTTAAGATAAACGAACCCTCGCTGAAGAAAGCGAACCAGTTTAAGCCATCGAATCTGAAAACAAAAAAACGACAACATTACATTCGACAAATATTCTGCAATCTTACATCTAGATTTAGGTTACAATTTGATTAAGTTCAACGGAACATCACCTTTTTCGCTGGTTGGGTGCAATCCGAATTGAGAAACCCTTATCCCCTTTCTATTCCGACCATCGAAACACCGTGGAGATTTTTTTTTTTCTGTCGCTTCTCTTGAGTAAATAGAGAACAAAACAAAAACATAGCCCATTTGATATTGTAAGCCCAATAAATTAGATACAATACAATATGGTTTACAATCTTTTCGCGGCCTTATACCTTAATTTTATAATACGGCTCAATCCGTTTGAGTTATAATTTGAATTGTAATTATTATGCGTAGAGACAAAATTATATTTTTTCAATATTTTAGACGTTCAATAACCACTAATCACCGTAATATAAACTCTATACATAATTCAAATCAAAATTCATTTATAGATTTTACACCCCGCGCACGGCGCAGATTATCACCTAGTTATTATGTATTTGTGGTAGGTAGATGTCGATCATTTGGACGGCCGGACCTCTGTTATGTTGTGTATATGATTAATGTAAGTACAAAAATTATAAAAAAAATTGTTCCATGTTTGGTAACCATGTAATATACATGTGAAAGTATTTCATTTGATTGAATGTTGTAACAATTAAACTGCATATCTGATGCGTATATGGTTTATGTAAATATGAAAGAGCAATTGCATTCTATAGACACATTTCAAACATTATTTAGCTAAATGACTCAATATGAAATGTATTTACTTTAAAATATAGAATTCCTGAGTTTAAAATTATGTGTTATTCTATAAAAATTAATATAGAATAGAACTAAAAGTTCTTGTTAAGAAAAAAAAATAGAATGTGAAATTTATGTCTGTTTGAATTTTTCTAAATATGTCATATGTAAGTGATGTATATGTTTTTAACATAGTTGGTTGACTTAATCATATTGGTATATGAAATTTAGATCAAATAAAAAGTGATGGAGTTGAAAACAAAAAGAAGAACAAAAGAGAAAGATGAAGAGGTACAATGGTTAGGATTGTATAAAGATAGAAATTGTAATATAACTTTATATACATAATATTCTAGCCACGGTTTTTTTTTGTCTATATATTAAATTATCTTTTTATAGTTATACAATACAGTATTCAATCTTTAATGAATCAAATAAACTACAAACTCAATTACTATGTAATCGGATGATCCACTCAAACTTAGATCTCCACAATTTTTACCTATTTTTATATTAACAAACGACATTCTTCTTCTCACTATTTGCTCATTATCTGCTCATTATTTGCTTATTATATGATGATACGGCTGAAAGGTATCCGTAAAATCATCTTCTTTAATTTAAGATGCATACTTCAAAGTTTAAATAATTAGATGGTTAAAAATAACATTCATTTTTGCATGTAAAATGTGCAAATATTCATATATAACATAATATATATAAAATATGGGATATTCGTATAAATGTGATCAATAGATGTAACCAACAATACAAAATAAGTTTCAGAAAACATGAAGCAAACAACCGTAGCAAACATAGACAGAAATAAGGTCTTAACACATCACAAAACGTCATCAAAAGATACGTAGATCCAAGCAAGAGTGAATAATCACGAAACCGGCTTCAATGATGCGCTCTTTGCCACCACCTTAAAACGTGTTGCTGTCTTGATGGGAGGGTCCACAATCATTCCGCGTTTTGATGGAGGAGGCATTAGTGTCCAAGTTTGGTGCTCAAACTCTGCTGATCTCCAATGGTGGTGTAAGTAAACCAAGCTCAGTTTCTCTCCACTGACACCCAATGGCTTTGCTGACACTTCGGATAATGCACTCACTGGACTCCAATTGTGAGTCTTGAAGAAGACATTATGAAAGAACTTTTTTGCTTTTGCTTTATTTCTATTTGAGAATGAAGAGGTGTAAAGAAATTTGTGTGGATCGGTAGTATTTATATTAGTTTTATTGAAGATTGAGGAAGAAATGTTAAATTTTCTAATGTACAAAGAGATAAAATTTAAGTACAAGCAGAAGTTACCATCGACTACTTCAGTCAAGGAATAAAACATGAAGTAAGACTTTGAGTATTTACTATTATGTCCAACATAAGTCACCATAGACTACTTCAATATCACACAGTATGAATGCTAAAGAAGACTCCATACATTAAAGTATACACTGGGTCCAAATTAAGGACCGGTTCATGCGTTACTCAAAACAAAACTTCAAGATTGCATCTGGAATTTACTGGACAAGTATGAAGAGCTTGAGACACAAGTCGACACGAGAAAAATGGAAGAGCTTTAGGTGCTTATTGAGTTTGATTTAAATGATGTTATATGTTTTAAGTTTATTACAAATAAAGCTATTATCTTTCAAATTATAAAATTTTGAGTCTCTAACTTGTCTATTTTATTAACTAGCTAGGTGCGGAGACCCCGCGCAAGCGCGGGGCTGGTTACTTTGGATATCGGTGGGGCGGTATGATTTACGGGATGTTGATGTTGTTTAAGATTTGTGCAAATTAAAAAATAAAATTTATCGGAAGTAAGACAACAAAATTGATCTTAGCTTTTGACGATTAACTCAAGTTAGAGACATCTCCCAAAACAGAAGGAAAATTCAAAAAGTATAATTAAGGTAAAATATATAGAATGTAAAAAGGCCTAAACATGAAACAGAGAGCGTGGAACAACGGAAAGGGAAAGAGAAGAAGATGAAGAAGCTTACGTCAGGTATATGAAACTAAAAAGACAGATATTGTGACAGCGCAGCACCAACTTATTTGAGGGTCCATATCAAGTTATCAACTCTGTATATATCCGTTGTTTGAATAAATACTCAAAGTTTCAAACTACTTGCATTACAAAATTTTTTCTTTTTTTCAAAATACACATTGTTTGCTAGTAATTGTTAGGGAGCTCAAGGACCGTAGTAGCATATATTAAAGCTACACAAATCTTCATCGCTAAGAGCACACATTGTCTACATCCTCAACGTTAGGATATTCCATGTAACACTTCTCCTCGTCTTCCTCGTCACGGGTTCCATCTTCATCTTGTAAACTCCAAGTAACCATCTTCCAAAACGCAGCACTCCACTTCTCTTCCCTCTTCAGGCTTAGCGGTGGTCTGTGACAAAATCCAGCCGTTGGATTGAAACAGAGCTCTTATATTGGCTCTGTGGTTCATAAGAGTTTCAAGAATGGTGAAACTGGAAGCATCGTGGCGAGTGGCTCCCCTTCTAAGGAGATCTGCCCCCTGTGTGAAATTTTTTAACAAAACATAAAGACTAAAATAGTTTAACAAAACATAAACGAAGGTTGACGTTTTTACATTATGAAAAAGTAATTGTGGGTTTAAAATCTTTGGGCTCAAATTATGTTGGGTTCCATGTCTAAAACATGATTTGAACTTAAAAACTGAAAATAAAATAAAAAACGTTAAGTTATCTTTCTTTTTTTTTCTCCGTCGTCGGGACAACATCACATGTGGGATCCCTGACATGATGAGCTTAAGTTTGTGAGATTGGGGAGCGATAATAGTGTGATGCGTTATTGAAGAGGAGTTTACTTACATCAGTTAGGCTTCGTCCGCATCATTCCATTGTCGTTGGTCCTCGGATGCTTCGTCGTTGCTGGAATCTGCAAAAGAAAAGGTTTTAATTTGTTAAGTAAGATGTCTTTTATTTCTTTTAGATTCGGTTGCTAAAAACATAATTCATTCAGTTTTCCTTTTTGTTAGGAGATTGCAGGGATGAAACCGTAGATCACAGAATCCTGTAAGAAAAACAGAGAAAAATCATTAGTTGTTCATAAAAAAACCCATATACAAAACCAAAACAAAAAGATGAAAACACGTATCATATATGAACAAAGAATAAGCAAAGCAGAGTTAAAGTGATAAAAAATAAGTTAGAAACAATCATCACCAGTTCATCAAGGAGGAGAATGGTGATGCCCATAAACTCTTCATTCTTGTTAATATTCCTGGAATCCTAGAATCGGATGAGCCAACCAACAATGGACTGAATGGACCTTCCAAGGCGGAGAGAGTTGAAGGTGGAGTAGGGAACGACGGCTGAAGCGGCTGGAGCAGCTGGATAAGTCATTTTCGTGACGGATGTGAGAAAGTAAAGCGATCGGAAAACTGAGAAAGAAAAGTTTGAAACAAGATGGAGCTTTTACCTCGAGGGATTCTATATATATGAGAGCTCTGAAGGCGTTAGAGGAGAAACTAAGCGTTTGGTAGGCGCAAAACGTGCGTAGAGCCTTAAAAATCGACCATAATAGTTGATTGCCGGAAGGAGAATCGCAAGCGACGAAGGAGATGGTGAAGATGGCGGCTTCCCAAATCTTCTTAGCTTTGTCCGTATCACCACTTTGGGCAGATACAAAGCCTAATAAACAGAAAATCAATAAGCCCAAAACCCATTTTTTGTCGAAGTACATTCATTACCCATTAATTAAAAAAAATAAGAGGTGGGGTCCATAATGTTATATTAGTTTCCGACCTTTATAATATATATTAGTTTCGACTATCAATGTACAAATTATCCTTTAGTGCAATGGTATAGTTATGGGTGCTTATATCTTAATAACCTGGGTTCGAGCCACATATTTGACATTTTTTCACATTTTTAAAAAGTGGGACCCACAGATCGCTGACGTGTCGCATCAGGAGGAGAGAAACTCTCCTATTATATAATAGATTTAGAAGTATAATATAATAGTAATTTATTTATGTGTTATTTACTGTTTATAACATTGAAATTTTATATTATCTACAACTCATATACAATATATATGATTTTAAAGTAAAAATATCACAATTCCAAATCATGTTGTTATCCAAATGTTAACATGCGAGTTCCCTTTTTCACTTATGGTCCAAAATTGATATAAACACTACAATTGTTTTCATTTTGATTTTTAAAAATTGAGTATAGATGTTTTTATTATTTGCTTTTTTCAAGTGTGGTATTTGTTCGATATAGATTTAAAGATTTTATATGTGATTTAATAGTATATATATTCTATATTGAAGAAACTCATTATTGAAATGTCGTAACGATATGAATTGTCGATTTTAAATTTGGAAATGTGTTTTCTTGTCATGCATTTGTATCATAATTTTAACCATCAATATACATTATTTTTAATCATATTCTATTTAGAAGCTACTACTATTTTTGGCCCGTTCTTTCAAAGCGTGTGTGTCTTTTTTTTGTTTTCCATTTTGATAAAATATGGATGAATTTATAACTTTTTATTAGATAACAAATAATTTAAAAGTTTTTCTATTATAATGGTTGAGTTTGAAGCAGTTTTTTTGTATGTAACCCAGACCCGTGGTCGAATCGGTAGACATGACACTTTGTATATAATCCAGTTCAGATTAGTTGAAAAAATATTTAATTTAAAATCTTCGAACCCGGTAAAAACCCACAAAACGTTATTAACTAGTTGGAGGTAGTCTTTTTAAAAATGATTTGAATCTAAAGAAACTAAAAGAACAAACACGTGGACTCAAATGAATGAATCTGATTTCTTAGAAAATAATATATCACGTGGTCGAATTTGATATGTCTCGATGGGCTATAGTCATATTGTTGTAGTACATTGTTATATTGTAATGTTGAGTAATTATGATTTTAAAGAATAAAAAAATGTGGTTAAAGCTGTTTCCTACTGGTGTGTGTATAATAAAAGTATTGTTTGTGTATAATGAGTTTAATAAAGATGTAATTCTTAATGAATTTTATGTGTATAAAAAGTATGACCACTAAAATTTTGATTTATGGACTATATTTAAGACTAAATTTCATTCGTGTATGATAAAATGTTTTTCTCAAATGATACTGATGAGTTTTCAAATTTGAACATTTATTTAATGAATAATGTTTGACTATTATAACCCAAACTCATGATTTGTTTGAGCTGTATTGTTATATGCCAAAACCAAAAGATTAAAATGCCACTAGTGAGAATTAATATTTCTTTGGAAAAGTATAGACATTTTAGATAAAATTGAGTTTTTCATTAAAGAGAAAAAAATGAGTGATCATGTTTTAATAGTATAGATTATTTACTCGTAATTAAAATTTTCGAACCATCAAATTTAACTATTGCATGAAAATTAGTTAATGATTCGGTTTTTGTTTTTGAAATTTTGGCATTTTCTTGTAAATTAACTTAAGGTAACATTGTGAGTGAGTCTTTTTTTTTTGACAGCAAACATTCACACACTCATGTTGACTCTGATGTGAGTGAGTCATGTCATCATATTTTTAGGTACCATAATGGATTGATTTTTTTTACTGGTGTAGTCAAAAAGAAAAAAAACAATTAATTAGCATCTAAGACTATCATAGATGACATAACTCTCATTCACAAGATTACCTTACAAAAATCAAATTTTCAAAAAAAAAAAACTTCAGCATTGACTAATTTCATGCAATATAATAATTACTACCACATTTTTGTCTATAATCATCTTCACATTTTTTTTAAATTTTACAGGGATATTCTGGCCCCACATAAATGGTCCTGACTAGTCACGTGTTGCCAAGTGTCGGTCTTTTGTCCCTGGGGATGACGAGATATTAATTTCCCAGTGGCCGAGACTCGAACTCTGGTGGTTTCACCATATTGGGCTTTTGCCCTCATGTTAATCACCTCCAGGTCACACGCCCGGTTTTAAGATGCATACTTTAAAGTTAAAAAACTTAGAAGGTAAAAAATAACATTCATTTTTGCAAGTAAAATCTGTAAAATGTGAAAGTATACATATATAACATAATAGATATAAAATATGGGATATCCTTATAAATGTGATCGACGATACAAAATAAGTTCCAAAAAAACATGAAGCAAAGCAAACATAGATGGATAGATAAAAGGTCTTAGACATCAGAAAAAGATAAGCAGACCCTAAAGCAAAAGGGAATATTCACAATGCCGCTCTTTGCCACCACCTTAAACATGTTGTTGTCTTGACCGGAGACTCCACAGTCATTCCACGTTTGGGTGGAAGAGGCATTGGTGTCAAAGTTTGGAGCTCAATCTCAGCTGATCTCTAATGGTTATTTAACTATACAATCTATATGATTCTAAAGTAAAAATATCGCAACTCCAAATTATATTGTTATCCAAATGTTAATGTTCGTAGTTTTATTCAATTATTGATCGAAAATTGATTTAGAAATTGCCATATTTGTTTTTTTGTTTTGAATCTTAACTATTGAGTTTTTATGTTTTTATCATTTGTTTTTTCAAAGTGTGGTATTTGTTCAAAATAAAATTTAAAGATGCTATGTGTGATCTAATAGTATAGATCTTCTATACTGAAGAACAATATGTTCTCATTATTGAAATGTAGTAACGATATGAATTTTCTATTATAAATTGAAAATGAATTTCTCGTGTCATGTATTTGTATAATACTTTTAACCATCAAAATACACTATTTTTATCCATATTCGATTTAGAAGCTACTATTATTTTTGACATGTTCTTTTAAAGCTGGATATCTTGTTTGTTGACCATTTTGATAAAATTTGCATGAATTTCTAATTTTTTATTAGAAAATAATAATTTAAAAGTTTTTCTATTATATTTGAGTTTTGAGTACTGTTCTAATATCTAACCTAGAACAATGGTCGAATCGGTAGACCCGGCGGACGCCTTGTATATAATCTAGTTCATATTTAATGAAAAAATTGTTAATTAAAAATTTGATTAAACCAGGTAAAAATCCAAACCATTTCGAAGTAGTCTTTATTAAAAATGATTTGAATCTAAAAGAATAAAAGAAACAAACACATGGCCGCAAATAAATGAATCTGATTTTTTAGAAAATGATATATCACGTGGTCGAATCTGATACGATCTTGATGGATTGTAGTCATAGTATTGTAGTACATTGTTATATTGTAATTTTGAGTAATTATGTTTTAAAAATAAACACATATGACTAAAGCTGTTTCCTACTGATTTGTGTATGATAAAATATTGTTTGTATATAATGAATTTTCAAAAAGATATAATTCTTTATGAATTTTATGTGTATAATAAAGATGACCACTAAAATTTTGATTTTTTATTTAAGGTTAAATTTTATTTGTGTGTAGTAAAATGTTATTCTCAAATGATACTACTGAGTTTTTGAATTTGGGCATTTAATTAATGAATCATCTTGATTATTATGACTCAAACTCATGATATGTTTGAGCTTTATTTATAGTTACTAGGTAATATGGATGAGATTGTTAATTTAGTTATTTTTGTAGATAAAAATACATTGGCCATGTTTAATTTGGATATTGGTTCGGTTTTAGGTTTTTTTTTGGTTTTTAATGTATTAAAATATAAATATCATTATAATCCTTATTTATTTTTGTTTTGTTCGGATAAGCCTTCTTGAATTTTCCGTTTCTGTTGATAGAAAAACTATTATTATTTGTTTGGTTCCATGTTATATGAATTTTAGACAATGGTTTCGTTTTATAATTTCTAAATACATGCAAAATCAAATGAAATGTAAATAATAGTTAAAGAAAAAGAATGTTCATCGGTATGAGCTAAATGATGAATGCTTGTGTTTAGTTTAAGCAAAATAAGAAACTTTTTGTCTTTAAAACACCAAAGTTTTGTGAGAAACTATATTAAAACAATACGTTCTTGTTCTTATTTTCAAAGTAATGCGATAATGTAACGTGGCCAATATAGTGTGAACGCAATAAAACCAAATGCTTCTATTTTAATATATATGTCATATGCTCAAAAACCAAAACACTAAAATGCCACTAGTGGGACTTAAAATTTCTTTGGAAAAATAGAAACATTTTAGATAAAATTGAGTTTTTCATTAAAGAGAAAGAAAAAGTATAATAATTTTTCATACTATAGATTATTTCACTAGTAATTAAAAATTTCAAACCATCAAGTTTAACTATTGCATGAAAGTTAGTTAGTGATTCAACTTTTTTTTTGTTTTAAAGTTTGACATTTTCTTGTAAATTAAATAGAGGTAACATTGTGAGTGATAGTCATGTCATCATAGTTTTAGGAGGTACGATAATTAATTGATTTGTTGACCGGTGTAGTATAAAAGAAGAACAATTAATTTGCATCTAAGACTGTCACAGATGACATAACTCTCGTTCACAAGATTACCTTACAGAAATCAAATTTTCAAAAACAAAAACTGAAGCATTGACTAAATTTCATGCAATACAATAATTACTACCACATTTTTTTATCTATAAAACATAGTTTTGCTCTCAGAAAACAGTAACAAAATATTTTCTTGACTAAAACAAGAAGAAGAAAATTCATTCAAAATTTTTTTTTTGTAACAACAATTCATTCTAAATTATCTATTTTCCATTTTGTGTAATTTCATATTCTTTGCCAAAAAGATGGGAGGGAAAAAGACAAGAGGAAGACAAAAGATAGATATTAAAAAAGTGACGAAAAACGAAGACAGAATCATCACATTTTCAAAGCGTAAAAACGGAATTTACACAAAGCTCAGTGAGCTCTCCATTCTCTGCGGCGCCGACGTCGGATTTCTCATCTACTCCGGCTCAGGAAAACCGTTCACGTTTGGCAGCCCTTCCTTCGATGACGTGGCACAGCGGTTTCTCCACGGAAACCATCACTCAGGAATCATCAACGGCGAGGGAAACTCGTCGGCATCGTTGATCGTGGATGCTCATAAGAAAGTGAAGATGGACGAGTTCTGCAAAAACCTCAACAATCTGATGGAGATCAAAACAGATGCGGAAGAAGAGAAACTGAAGATGGCTGAGCCTGCTTATGCACCGTCGTTGCCGGTGAAGAGTACTGACGAAGAGGAGAAACAGTTGTTGCGGAGGTATGAGGAGTATTATGAGGAACTGTGTGAGGTTGCTGCTGCGAAAATCCGTGGAAGATATGATGCCGCAGCATCGTCGTCGTTTCCTCAACATGGCTAATGGTCGAGTTGAGATTTTAAATTTAGGTTTTTTTAACAAAAATAATAGAGAGATCATTTGTTTAGAAAATTAATAGACATATGTTTTCTACTGGGCGACTATTTTTTTGTTTTTTTTCCTGAATTTTTGAACTTCAAATCTTGTTTAATGCAGACATATTTTATGCTAATTATTAGTATTTTATGCTTGTAGTGATCTGTTTGAACATTATGGTAATTTCAATAATGATCATCGAAAAAAAAATTATCATAAACACACGTAGGGGTGTCAAAATGGGTCAAATGGATCAACCCAACCCAAAACCCAAATGGGTTTACTGTTAATGGGTCATGGGTCAACCCAACCCATTTATTAAATAGGTTGGATTGACCCATGACTCATTAAATTAAATAGGTTAGATGGGTTAATGGTTGACCCATGGACCCAATATCAACAAAAACGTATTTTGCGGTTTTGGCGGGAAACACATTTTACCACTGAATAAATGATTGGATTTTAGAGAAATTCATGATTTTCCAATTTTATCAAACCTTAGAATTGAGTTTACTCATGGTTTTTTTTAATTGAAAACAAAATGGGTCAGAGTTGACCCAACCCAATAAACCCATTAACTTGTTAACCCATTAACTTGTTAACCCATTAACCTGTTAACTCATTAACCTTTTAACCCATTAACCCATTGGATCAAAAATAAACAGTTCATTTGGGTTAATGGATCAAATTGGGTTGGGTCAACCCATGGGTCATGACCCATTTTGACACCCCTAAACACACGCAAAATAGCGAGCTACTTTGAATTGCTCAAAAAGTATGAAACTTTGAGTCTCTCTCAAGGGAACCTGACTCTGTGTTTACTCGCCATCTCGGTGTCCTAGTACATGTTGTGGTGTATCCTATTGGAAATAATAATCCTGTTCTAGGAATATACGACCAAATACGTTCTTTTCTTGTAGCTTAATAATTTTTTCATTTCACTAGGCTTTATTTTCCCATGATCTAGCTTGATTTTTTTTCCATTTCACTAGACTTTGAAACACGTCCAATCCAACTTCAATGGAACTTGTATAGTTGTATACTGTAAATATTAACAAAGCAGATCACAAAAATATATTACATGAAGATGCCATCAAAGGAATCAAGAACATATTCATCATTGTTGTAAACGAATAAATACAACACAAAATAACAACATTTGCTTTTGTAAATTATTATGGTTATGATGATGCATATACGTTATTGAAATGTGATATGTAAGGGAGTATCTATCACCAGATGATGTTAATATTCCCAGCCATCCCGAGCATGACGGCAATCAAATAGACAACGGACTGGAAAAGACATGAGACAGCAAAATAACATGTATAAGAGACTAAAGTCGTGTATCTGCAGCAAAGGTAATGAAAGAGACAGGAGATCGAGAAACTCACAGCGATAGAACATGCAACGTAACCAGCCTTCTCGCGATGATCAACAGATGTGAAAAGAATAATAACAGCACCGAGATACCAAGGGATCCCACCGAACAAGAAGCCCATAATAAACCTAGGAACAAAGCCAAAACACCTTAACAATTCAAGTCACAAGTATATGAGAGAATGACAAAGTTTTAAAACTACAAAAGTATCCCACAATAGTCAGATCAGAAGCAAGTTCCACAACAAACGGGCAGTTTTCTTTGTAACAACTAGATATAAATGATAATATTCTAAAATCTACTAACCAAGAACCGAGATTCCACAAGTTCAAGCTTAATGTTTGTTTAGATCTTATTCACGAAATAATGAATCAAGAGGATCAAGTGAATTTCGAATTAGGCAACACTTGTAAAGTAGAATTCATAACGAGAAGATACATAAGATGCGAAAGAAATGAAGAAGGAACTCACAAGAACCAGCCCATGCCAAAGCCACAGCAAGGAACAGGAACGTCATGCTCTCTCACCGGTCTCACTTCAACCACTGTATATTCTAAATACACCAAAAACCAAAAACAATATCAAATTCAAAAAAGTAACAAAACCAACCCTCATTATCTGATCATAATACAATAAAATTATACATAGCAATGTGTAATGTTTCATTCAAAATTCAGAAATGAATAAAAAAGTTAAGAATAAGATATGAAGTATACGAGGAACAACAGGGTATCCTTGAGCATAATTCACAAAACCACCACCACCACCATGACCTATATCAATATCAAACAGGAAACGATCACAAAACAACAAAGACACAAGAGATCATATAGTAATCAATCACACACCAACAAAATGATAAAGGGAACCTGGGAGATTCTGATAACCATGTACAGGAGGAAGCAAGGGACTCGTGGCAATAGGTTGTCGTGGAAGCGGTAGTAATTGCGGTGGCGGAGCGGGAGGAGGATAATTGGCAACGCCTTGAAACGTTCCGTAATAGTATTGTTGTTGTTGATTCACGGTGGTCTCTCTAGTTTTTGCTGACTCCTCGTCCATCATTCAGACAGATCCGATCAATCTAATTTCCCCCAACACGAGCGTGAAGCGGAGACCTGAGGATTATCCGATTATTCCGCCGCTTTTGCCGACGGCTAACGGCGGATAGATCGGCGATGAAAAGAAAAAGACTTGAGGAAGAGAGACGAGACGAGACGAGACGAGTGAAAGGGATCAAAAGACAAGGATTGAGTCGATTGACAAACCAAACCTTTAACCGGCTTCACTAACCAAATCTTTAACCGGGTCGCCGCAAATCAATTGAACGAGAACAACTTATTGGTTGCTTAGAAGCTTATACATCCGGTTACTTCAATTTTTAGTTTGGTTTGGATAATTTAAATTTTGGAAACTAATGTCTGATAAAAATCATAAAATGTTGGTCTTAAAATTCGATTTCGGTTTTCAAATAATTTAAGTTAAAAATAGATTTCTCAATAATTGTATTTCAATTTTTTGATAATTTTAAATTTAATATAATTAATATTTTTAGATATATAAACTATGTTTATTTATCCATCTTATTCTCGTTCAGTTTCCTTATAGTTTTAACTTTTTGGTTCAAAAGACAGATTGTCAGGTTATTCGATTCAGTTTTGAATTGTTGTTTTTTACTCCGTTCCGGTTCGATTTTCGATTTATATGTCCAGCACTAGTTGCTTACGTCGAGTAAACATATTCTTCTATTGTTTTGTTTCTCTCGCTCTGAAACTACTGAACCTTTGAATGTTGGTGACAGGCTGGTGGTATAATAAGCAACGGTGACCTTCTCAGAATATTTCCTCTGATGTACAGTATATAATATTCACCGACTCACATAAACCCAAGTCATAAGCCCCTTGCTTTTGATTCATGGTGCCTCTTATTGCTCAACAAAACGCAGTTATCTCTGTGTCATATGTCACTCTGCGGCCTATTGTTAAGGAATATATGCTTCTTCAATCTTGCTTTCTCATCCTTATCCACACAAACCCTTTTGTTTTGTATACAAGTTCGGACGTATTTGTCAATGGCAAAAATCACAGTGGGTAGGAGGTTGATGAGAGCAGGAAGCTCGTTGCCTTTTATCACAATTAGCTCTCTTTCTCATCTCTTCCATCTATTTATCAACCCTCCATAATAAATAGTTAAAAGACACTTTCTTTTATCATGGATTTGATTCTAAGTTACTAAGAACAAGAACTCACGCTCCTGACAACCCAAGATAAACAAAGTGAAAGAACTCAATAACTTCAATAATAACCCAAAATAAAAAAATCTCATATACAACAAAAAAAAATTGGATTTCTTTGAAACAGAAAGTAATCCGCATTTGTAAATGATGGAGACGGAATATGTCAATCTACACAAATCAATGATTAACAAACCAATCATCAATAAAAGAAACTCATATTCTAATCAAAAACATTACCAAAACCTACATCGAGTGCTAAACAGAACTTGCAAAAAAAAAAAAACAGATTTGTTTTATAAAGACCATAGAATCAATGATACAGCATAAGAAAAAGAAATCTTTTATGGTGCAGATATCAAAAGAGAAGCCGAGAAACAAAGAAAATTGGAACAAGGGAAGTAGAAGATGACTGAATCAGAAAGAAGCTCATTTGAAAAGTCACTCAGACTGAGTATCCGGAAGATTCGGCATAGCAGAGTTAAAAGCTGCTGCACCAAGAAACATTCCAAAGGATACAACAGACTGATCTTAAGTACCTGCTATATCTCATCATCTTCATCATCTAATACTCCCGAAACGAATAAAACAAAGCTACAGTACAACACTAACTCTAATCTCTAAGTCTCTAACGTTCATGAAAGCTAAGAATGGGAAAAAGAACAGCTACGAGAATCTACTCATGAAATCGCCGTGAGCATTGCGGAATATAGAGTTAAGAAGTGTATTTGTGAATCGGAGACAGCGGCTGCGGCTGAAAGAGAAGCAGAGCCAATTTTTATATTTTCAGAGCCGACCATTGTTGTTGTTCTATAACGAGCGGACAAGTATATAAACCCTATTCTTTATACCAAACCAAACCAAACCAAACCGAAATGTATAAAATCTCCGGTACGGTTTTTTAATTGACCTTGGTCACATGTTATGAATATCTTTATGCAAAAATAAATCAAAATTTTTAACAAGAGAAGTTTCTTATTTTACATCAGAACAATGATTTTGCAGTGGAAGCACCATAGTCTATAGTCTATTAGTTGATCTTTAAAAGTTTATAGAGAAAATGTGTATTTAAATACCAAACTATCTCAAATTCTCTAAAAAAAATACAAACTTTCCATCAACCCAAATAAATCACAAACTTATATTGACTGGGTTATATTAGGTACACCTTTGGTCAACTTAATTTGCCGTTAAATCTCCATCTAATATTCCGTTTGTTGATATGATGTCATTTGAGAATAGACCAAAAAGCTAAAAAATTCAAATTGATACTTTTAATCCATTTTAGAACCATGTCTTCTTTGTCTTCTCTTTCGTTCTGCAAATAATCTCCCATCTAAACTAATTATCTCTTCTTTCTTTTCTCTTTGGACATTGCTAGATATGAAATAGATTTTTGTTTATAATTTTATTTCCTGCAACAGTTTAAGGATTTTATATATGTTCGAGTGGTTTTTACTGGTCACAATCCGAAAACCATACTTTGAGGAGACTTTGAACTACATCAGATACGTGGACACCAAGGAATCTCTAGTAGAAGAGATGAATGAGGAAGCTCAAGAAGCAGTGTTTCCCGGCACGAGCAAATTGACTTTTATTTTCTTTTAAAAGTTTTTCTGTCATTTTTGGACATGCACGAATTGTATTTGTTAATTTCAGTGTGACATTTTTCTCGTAATGACAAACTGACATGCAATAACAATAGCTTTCTGGTTTGTTTTTGTTCTTGTTTAACGATTATGCTCTGAGAATAAGAAGAAGATGCAAAAGAAAATAAGAAACTCAAAACTTGTTACGCAAGCCAACCTTACAACTGATACAAAGAAAGACCATCACAAAGGGCAGCAACAAAAGGAGACATAAATAGTTTTCATAAAACATAAGGAATCCAACTTTGACAAGATAAGTAACGATCTCTTGGAAACAGGAATATCTCAGCAACACATGATAGTTTGAAACAGATAAAAACAACAACGAAAGAAAAAAACAGATGCATCATACGACCATCAATCTTGTGAACCAATTTGTGATCCACCTTGTGATCCTCCCTAATAGAAAACATAAAAATTTGAGATTTTCTAGAATCGATATTGATATAAAATCAGACAGACAATAAAAGGGCACCTGATCATTCTTTGGCCGGCCCCTTGGACGTTTAGGTTCAGGTTGAACGCTTGGTTTTGAACATCTCGGCTTGGTATGTCCTTCTTCTCTACAATTGGAGCATGTCATGACACGCTTCTCACGGCTTAACTTGGTTTTACTAGAGGAAGAGGATGATTCGTTCGCACTTTTCCGTCTGGCATAATTGCTTGGTCTTCCTCTGTTACCTAACCTATTTGGTGGAGGCAAGACTGGTAACCTGTTCAGCATAGGCCATAACTTCATCCCTTCCACAGGCCTAATACTACACTCATAAGTTTTTCTCCATCTTATGGTAGTGTAATAATCAGAAACATAGTCATCTACTTTCTGTTTCTTTGCTGTTATCACACAAGCAGCATGGTTACAAGGAATTCCATTCAATTGCCACATCCCACAACCACATGTTTTCAGACCCATGTCAACGCTATACGAGCAGTTATGATAGTCAATTTCGTAAACATCCCCCGTAGCCATGTATCGAATACAATCTTGAGACTTAGCTATAGCAGTTTCTATCGCAATATGTGCCCTCTTTGTGTATCTAGTCTTCAATCTATTAGCCATGATAGATCTTTTTGCTGTGCGTACCATACATTGTCGCCTAATATCTTCTAACATGTCAAGTAGTGGTTTTCTCCTAGCCTCGCGAATGGTTTTGTTAAAAGATTCATTCAGGTTGTTCAAATTATCATTGCAACAAGAACCAACCTTAAAGTAAGCTCGAGACCATGTATGTGGATTGGTGGCTTGTAGAGTTTGATGTGCTAGCTGATTGTAGCTCTTCAATGCATTCATATGCTCTGTAAAGTCTCCTAAGGTGTAGCTACGGGCTATTTTCCAGAACAGTTTCTCTAGTTGTGGGTCGTGGCTGTCTCTCTTCCAGTTTCCTAGAATGTGTCGCGCACACATACGATGTTCTGCATTGGGAAGTTCGAGGTTAACAGCTTTCACCAAACCCTTTCAAACAAAAAAAACATGTAAGATACGAGTTTACCAAAACAATCAAAGTACACCAAGATCTTTACCTTTTGCTTATCGGATATGAATGTGAAGTTGCTCCCATCACCGAGTTGTAAATCCACTTTTAGGTGATTCACAAACCATGCCCAACTAATATCATTTTCAATCTCTACAACTGCCCACGCAATCGGCACAATTCTGTTATCTCCATCTCTTCCCACAGCAGCAATCAATTGGCCTTTCACATCCCATTTTAGAAATGCACCATCTAGTCCTATGATCGGTCTACAAGTCGACTTCCAAGCTGCACGTTGTGCTTCAAAACAAATGTAGATACGATCAAACCTTTGCTTGCTTCTTGGTGTTTGCCCAGGAATGGTCACTATCTCAGTTATGGTTCCCGGATTAGTCTTTTGAAGCTCTGCTTCATAATCCCAGATTCGAGAAAAGTGTTTTTCATGGCTTGCTCTTCTTTCTCTTGTGACTTTAGTCTTAGCTTTTTGACATTGGTCTTCAGTAACAATCAAGTTGTATGTTCTCTTGATATCTTCACCAATTTCCTTAGCTGTAAGCTTAGGATTCACCCTCAACCTTTCCGCAAACAGCTGCGCAATTGATGAAGGCTTCAACATCTTCGAGTAACCAGAACGTATACAAGCGTGTTCATTAACATAAACATTTATCTGCAGTTTATGTTTCCTCTTCTCATATGAACAATACACTCTCCAAGGACAATCATACTCAGTGTCAGAACAAACAGCGCCAAGCTTCATTTGTGTTGATATGTATAGCTTGATATCATATCTTGTTTTCAGAGAATACCTAAGAAGAGCTTGCTTGAACTCTGATGCAGATGAAAACGTCTTCCCCAATGCTAAGACCTCATCGGCTGATGCTGCATCCTCACAAGCTTCCCTTCGCGCATCTTCTTCCTCATCATCAGATGATAGAGGATCAGGCGTATTATCCTCATTCCAGCAATCATCATCTCCACTGTCATCGTTTTCGTCTCCATCATTACTTGCGACATCTCCAAAGTGGGATGAGAAAACTTCACAAGCTTCTTCTTCAGTTTGTACGCCACATCCTTCTTCTTCTGAAACCTCATTCTCATATTCTTCGATCTCATCAGCAGGATCATCAACAATAGCCTCACAATCATCACCGGGTACAGGTTCACACTCATCTCCGTCATAGTCTATAAATACAGCCGACCGTATTTCATCACCTTCGGCAACAGGTTGAGGTTCAGGTTCTCTTCGACGTAGTGGAAGCTTTTTCCTTATCACCATGATAGTAAAAAATGAATTGCAGTTTTAAAATGAAGGAGAGGAAGAAGAAGAGATGATAACAATTTGGAGAAGAGATAGATATGGAGTTTTAGCATGAATGAAAAGAGAAAGACGAGATGAGTTAGGGTTTTACAATGAGCAGAGAAAGAAGAGTACGTGTATATTAGAAGTATCGTTTTTGATTCTTTAGGTTTTTGTTCTATTCTTAAAACGACACCACATCATTAACCGTTAATATCAAACGGAGGTTAGATGATAAATTAAAGTGAGAAAACTTGTACTCAATATGGCTCAATAATTATAAATTTGTGATTTATTTGGGTTAATGAAAAGTTTGTATTTGTTTTGGAGAATCTGAGATAGTTTGGTATTTAATTACACATTTTCTCAAAGTTTATATACATAGATTTTATTGCAGATTACAAGAAATCTAAGTTTTAAATTCCGGAGAAAAACGGTTTATTAAACAATTATGCAGACTTAAAAAAAAAACAACGCATAAAAATAAAAACTTTCGAATTTCTAGAATGCTTAACCGGATAGATAAACATACAAAATCCTGGACGAATTCTTGGTTTTGCAATAACATGGGTGAAAACCGGGAAATTTAAATCCCGACTTACTAAACTAAACCGATAACCAGAAGAACAAAAACCGAAACTCCAAACCCAAAACCAGCTCCGGTTTTCTTCGACCCGGCGAACCAAACTCTGACGTCATCGATCACAGGTCCACATAAGGAGCTCATATCATCAGTCCTAGTGTTATAATAAACGCTGTAGAACGCGACTCTGGTTCGGTCAGCCTTTGCCGTGAAATTCAAACCGACCTTTTCGAAAGTGGAGTTTGCTTGCGCCATGTAATGAAAGTTCTGCGCCTGATCGCCTGCGAATGCCATTATAGCCAATGGTTCCTTGCATTTATCACCTGCGTGGCCGAGGGAGAAGGACAATAAGTACGGCTTATCTGCTTTGGTCTCGACCATTTGCGAAATAATCCCTTCTTTCCCTGAGAGAAGCTCCACGGCTCGTTTGCCCCCTGGAACCGAGAAGTGATCTGAGTCCACGAACCGGACCGCCCGGTTCGATTCAACATTCCAACCCGGAAGTGACGACGTTTCTTCGTCGAGATTCGTCGGAAGTAAGACACCAAGTGACGTGTTCCTGAACATCCATGGACCTTCTTCAAAATCTCCATTTATAACCGCGTTATCTGCAAATGTTTTAAGTAAAGGCCAAAATGATCAATCGCAGAACTTGGGGTCCATAATAAACAAAACAAATAAATTCGAGCTTAAAAGGGAAATGATAAGGTTTCTTTGGTGTAGGTAAGAGTGAACAATTTAAAAACTTAAGTGACAAAATAGTAAATATAGAGAAACTAAGGATTAATTTTGGTAAAAAGAGAGTTTACCTTTGGGTTTATCAGGGGTGAAGAGCTTCTTGATAGCAATGTCATCGATAATGGGCCCACAAGTGGGGTCATCCTCCATGCCAGGGTTCTTGAAAACCAACCGAACATGATCCTCTTCGGCTTCAAACGCCCACGCGTATGGGTCCCACCCCTGGACGTTGTACAGGGTCTGCAAATCCACATCCCGTGACGCCAACGTGTCACCCTCGTTTGCGTTCACTGACGCCACCGACACGTTTATGGACTCGAGCTGAGCGCACGTGCGAGCCGCGCTGAACGTGACTGAGTAGACAGAACCTTTCTCCACCGTCAGTTCTTGGCTGATCTCTGCGTCGTTGCCTAATCGTACGGCGTGACGGCCTTGTGGGACGATGAGGATCATCCCTCCTTGTTTCTGACCGGAGTTGATTAGCTCCACCGTGCCGTTGGATTTCCAGCTTGGAATCTCGCCGGGACCGTCGACTATTCCGTCGTCAGAGAAACCACTTGACGGTGACGTTTCGAAGTCGCCGTTTATCACCAAACCTACAATAACAATTTATTACAGATAAATCAATAATTAACTCAGTGTTAAACTGGAATATCTGATCAGTGGCATAGAAAAAATCTGCGCAAAATGCCAAGCTATCACGTTCAAGTTTGTTTTTAAGTTAGCTAGCTGTGTGAAAAGAGACATCTTTTCTGTCTTTCTCAAATTGATAGTCGATTAGACATAACACTTTAATTTACTTGAGAGAAGATGATAGGTACATGAAAATAAGGAGAAGACATGAGGCTCGAAACGTCTTATACGTGCCCGCCCATAGGGCCCGTGTCGTCTCGCTAAATGCTATAACTTGCGGGACCACACATTGTCCGAGTTGGGTCTACCTATTTCAAGACTCCTTTTGACTATATTACCAACAATTTTTTATGTCTACACACAACACAAAATCCCAATTTACTTCCCAATCCAAATAGTGAAAACAGAGACAAATGTAACTTTCGGTGGAAAAAATAAAGAAAGCGTGTTGAAAAACTCAAACAAGTGTTACGTGACTTGGGTCATTTAGATGTCGTTTTATGCAGCACTCTGTCGTTTCAACACTACAGCCCAAAAGACCACCTTTTAATGGGCGGGAACCCTTCCCCTTTTCTTATTGATTTTGACATTTTCTCTCATTGTCCCCTTTTCAGCTTTACAACTTGAAGTAGTAGCATTCAAGAACTTCAAACTTATAAATCTTATCTTAAAATGTTAAAATCAACATTCTCACACACACAAAAAGAGTTTCCAAGACAGTTTATTTGCGGATGTGAATTAGAGAATAATCTCGTAAGCCTTGATTGAAGCACAAGGGCTTCTTTTCTAATTGGTTTTCCGCCGCCGAAAGAATGAATGGTTTATTTTATTATTAATTGACAATTAGATCCAGAACTTTCGTTTCTTTTCAAATGCGACGGACTGAATTAGAAATACCAGATTTCCCCAGAATATATATTAATACTACTTGCTTAACTGGAACTGTAAAATGGGGATTCTTCTAGATAGAATGTAGCTTGTTTACTGCTTTTACTCGACATCATAAGTTCTACTTTGACTTTTAATCTTAATCAGTACATAAACTTTACTTAAAGCTTAGCAACAGTAAAGAAAAGAATTAAAGCAAAACCCTAGAGCCTAACTCTCTATTTAGTTCCTTAGCTCCATTCAATATTTTTTTTTGCCTAAATCAATACTCTGAAAGTAATCTCTTTCAGTTAATATCCTATGTTTTCGGGACAGAGAGATGAATCTGTTTGAGAAATGATAAATCGAATCTACTAAGCTAATTGAATAAGTCATTCTTTGGAAACCCATAAACGATGTAAAAAAGAACTATCACACAAATACCGAAAAGAAAATAAAAAACAGAGGTAAGTGAAAGCGTACCATCTTCTACCAGAGGAGCCTTGTCGGTGGCGACGGCGACCGAGACGGCGAGGGAGAGACTAAGAAGAAGCATGAAAATGGAACTCCATTTGCATCTACTGTTGTTCGGAGCCATTATCTCTCCGATTTTTCTTTGTTCTTTCTCACCCTCCAGTGTTCTCTCTTTTATCTCCCACTTCTTTCTCTTTCTATTAGTGTGAAACGAGAAAGTGTGTTTCTGTATGTTCTTTTCGGGCAGCGAGCAAAGACAGGGAAGGGTAGTGTCCTTTTATCCAAGATTCCGCACTCCTTGTCTTTCTTTCCCATTATTTTTGTATTTTCACATTTAATTTTTCCTTTATATTCAAAGCTACTTACAGATGTTTTAGACAACATGCACGCATAACAAAAAAAAATTAAAGAAAACGGTAAGAAATGTTTCTTTTAACTCTATTATCTAAGTAAACATTTGTAATTATTGTTATAAATATCAGAGACATGGTGGAATCATGGAACTAAACTTAGATAATTTTATTCACATTTGCTTATCTTTCTTTTTGTCGTTGGATGTGTAAAGATGTAAGATTAAAGTGAGACACTTTACATTTGATCCAACTCTATTTCTTTCTTTTTTCATCAAATAAAACTCTATTTCTTTTTTTTTTTAACAAAAAATTCTATTTCTTTTAGGCTGTGGAGTGAATTATTAGTTTGAAACTAAATGTTTCTTTAGCATCTTTACTTTATCACTATTTTAGATTGACCTATAGAGAAAGAAAGAAAGAAAGATAAATAGAAACCCAAACGGCCAAACCACTACACGTAGCATATATATTCTGTATAAACTTACAGTATGAATTATGTAAACAATGTAACCGGTTTAAAGCTCCAGAACTAACCTTTGATTTTTTTTTTTTTTTGTAACACAACTAACCTTTGATTAATTTCAGACTTTCTGTATACTTTCGAACTAATTAAACCCAGTTCCAGAGTTCAACCAGTGTCTAACGCAATCTCACAATCGTGTATAACTAAAATAAAACATTTTTAATTTTTTTAAAAATAATTTATTAAATGTGATATGTGACAGAAAATAAAGAGAGATTGGGAAACAACGGTGTTTTTACTTCTTCGAAATCCAAAGCTACAAAGATCTAAACTGGATCTAAACCGAAGTTTATAAATTTCCTAATAAAGATTTAAATATTTAACTATAAAATCTAAAATTCGAACAGACAGGTACCCAAACGTCTATTTTTAGTATGTTCTTCTCACCGTCCAAAAATACATTACACCTAAAGCATACCTTAAATGACGTGTATGTATAAAAATTAAAATTTATAAATAATATACAAAATTATAACTTACTTAAAAATAATTTATGAATGAAAATGATTCCAAATCTAGTATTTGTTTTATCAAAAAACTCTAGTATTTGTTTAAGGCATGAGCACATTGCTAAATAATCTCTATTATTAAAAGAGAAGTACTCATTATAAAATACCTCTTAGTTTTTAAAGTTAATTACACTTTCATGTAGGGGTGTTCAATCCGGATATCGGTTCGGTTTTCGGTATTTCGGTTAGTAAAATATAACTACCATTCTAAATCCATATTTACTTCGGTTCGGTTCGGTTTATATACCGTTGGTTTTAGGTTTACTCGGTTTTATACCAGAAAACATAATTATTTTGTTTGAGATCATATTATATGAATTTTAGAGTCATATTGTCAATACCGTCATTTATTAAAAATATATTACATGTTCAAATAAATGAACAAAAAAATAAAAATGCTTCTACCATCAAATAAAATAATCAAATCTATAACTAAAATCAAAACTTTAAATTTTGAAAATAAAAATATGAAACAAAACAAAAACATGAAAGAAATTTTTTTTCACTCTTCCATATTTAGTGTTCATTAAAGTCATGCTTTTTTAATTGAAAAATTTCCATTAATTATTATCCATCAAATTTATAATCTTCATATTAATTTATTGAAGACTAAAATAAAGCAAAAATATCAAAAAAGACTTAGAAAATAAGATGTCTGAATTGTGATGTATTGTTATTTAGTTATAGTTCAAGTGTTTTACAAATTAAGGTTTTTTATTACTATAAAATTATGGTAATAGTTATTAACACAAATTTAACTTATGTAAGAAATAGATTTTCATGTATCGTTATAAAATAAATACATATTTACATGTTTCTACTTTTAATCGGTTTTGTTCGGTTTATTCGGTTTAATCGGTTATATACCAAACCATATCCAAATCCTACGGTTTTTATAAAGTTATATCCATTCGGTTTATATGATATATACCAAAACCAAACATTATTGTCTATTTCGGTTCGGTTCGGTTCGGTACGGTTCGGTTTTACCATATTGAACAGCCCTACTAAAAATTAAATTGAATTTCCTATTTTAATGTTTGTTTTTTTAATTAGATTAATGTGTTTTCCTTATTCAAATATAAACTTAATGTCATTAAATGAACATACATATTTTAATGCTTGTCTTTTCCAGTTAAATTAATGAGTTTTTCTTAATCAAATTTAGACTTAATGTCATTAAATAAACCTAAAAATATATCATATTTAACGTAGTTTATTACGGACGAGTACAACCCAATAATGAACTTAAATTTTATATTTACAAAAACGTGAATCACTTGACATATGTAATATTTAAAATATATTAACTGCAATATAACAAATGCATATAACCTAACTATACTTTAATTTGATCATGCTCAAGTTTTATATAATCAACTTACCTCATGCATCTATCGATGTACAATATTCAAACCACCTATAGTTTTCGTTTTTTTAATAGGATGTATCAACCAACCAATCATCCTATTGATTTTCTAAGCTTTATAAAAAAAACAAATCAATAAATACAAACTAAAATCCAATATTTTTTATTAATCAAAACATAATATCTTCAATGTCGTATCTTTAATGTACCTATTAAATATATAAACTGTAACCATAATTACACTAATTATAAGAATATATTTGATTCCAACCAATTGATCTATTACTTTGGTAATTGATTTGCTTGCAGAAGAGGAAACAATAAATTTAAAATTTATAAGAATATAAAGATATAAAAATTCCAACCAATTGCCAATATTTACGTATGTTTTTCGCATAATAAGCTTCAAATTGAACATTGAAAACGATAGAGAGAATTTTTTTAATTTTTTACCGATACAGAACTTAAACAAAACGAAGAGTTAAATGTAATTTTTTTTGTTACACTTCCCGGAAAAAAACGGTTACAACATGGGATTTCATAATACGGCCTTTTAACATATTAATGTTATGGACATTTAATAATTATCTTGATGAAAAACAAAGACTATAAATAATTTAATAAAATTATGAAATTATTTACAATTTGATGACTAATTCATCGCCTTTTTATATTTTAAATTTTTCATAGAAGTTTAAAAATCATTGTATTTCCTTTAAACATCTATACTGATTTATAATCATTTATGTCATACTAAGTCATAATAAAATATTTATTTATATTTTACATTAATAACCATTATTTTATATATCGTCTACAATTCTCTAATTACGCCTATTTGTTCAATTTTTTATATGATATTGAATATTCGTCGTAAATAGATAGTTTAAGATGCCAAAAAAATATTTAGTTGGTGAATATAATACATCAAATATTAAAAATACATCATTTAGTTAAATAAATAACCAAAAAACAAAAATTCATACCCGCGCTAGCGCGCAGATCCAGGTCTAGTTAAATAAATTAAAATATAAGTTTTGAATTTTTGGATCCACCCTAATCCAAAAGCGCTTAAACCTAAAACATCAAATTGGTTAAGCCCAAAAAAAAAATCAATTTTTAGGAATTTATATAGTTTAACCTTGTGACAATAAATAAAAAGGCAATCCAAGTCTCACATCGGATATTAGACAGAATAAAGTATAATATATATAGCTGGATCAATCTCACTTAGTATGAAGTCTTTTGGGAGTAACGACCCAAGAACGAATTCGTGAGGGCTTAGGTCCAAAGCGGACAATATCATATTAAAGGAGAGATTAGACATCTGGTTCTAGTTGAGCGTCTGGCCTCCAACACGGGCATTCGGTCTGGCTCTAGTAGAGCATCTGGCCGAGGAGTGCATCTGGTCTGTCACAACAAACCTAAACCCGATAATTTTCAGATGATAAACGAGTTTGGACTGCGGGTTTTGGTCCTAATTGACATATCCAGATTAAATCTGAAACACAAAATAGTCAATTTTGTATACTAAACACCAACACCTCACATAATTTACCAACAACTATTATGATATCTAATTGCTGGAAAATATTTTATATGCATGCCTAGTCCAAGAACAAAATCCAAGTTAAACTGCTTCTTCCGGAAATGATTGATGGGACTTGCATTGAATATACAAGCAACGATTGATTTGGAAATTTAGACTTTAGAGCATCACATCCTTAAACTTATAACCGAAGCCATTATTAGATACGCAAACTTACCACTTGCATCGAAATAAATGAGGAATGGCTGGATTGTCCATCTGCCACGCCTTCGGCTGCACAGCTTGGCCAGGACGGATCAACCTGTGAAAACCCCATAGATGACCCATATCAAGTTTCTCTATAACCACGATAATATCATAACTGCTAGAATCTGAACAAATATTTCTGAAAAAATTATAGGCAGAACCGACCCTGAGTTTCACTAGTATAGAAACAATTTCTTTTGGCCCTTTTGTTCAGTTAAATATGTGATTTTTTTTGCTCTAGTCTCTATTTATTTATTTTGCAATAAGAATTGAATTACAAATTGGCCTACTTAACTACTTTGTTCCCGATGCGAGTTCAAGATATCATAGTGGTTAGGTCACTCGGTTCTTTTTATGTGAAGGTGTCTGGCCTATTGTCGGTAGAATATGGTTTAGGTAGGATCACTACAAGAAAACATCCGCATACTGAGGGAAAAAATCATCGGTATGTCGTCGGAATAACGCTATTCCGAGGACATACCGACGAAACAAGTCGTCGGAAATATCTCCTCGGAAATTCATATTTCCTCGGAATTCCGTCGGATATTTCCGACGGAATTCCGAGGAAACAAAATTCCGAGAAAACTCCGAGGACACAGAGTTCGTCGGAAGGTTCCTCGGAATATACCAAGGGACGTCTTCCTCGGAATATTTCGATGGAATTCCGATGGTCCAATCTTCGGAAGTTTCGACGAAATATTCCTCGGAATGTTTATCGGAAAATTCCGAGGAACTTTTGTCCCTCGAAAAATTCCGAGGAACTTTCTTTGCTCGGAATATTCCGAGGAATTTTCTTCCCTCGGAAAATTCCGAGGAATTTCAGTCCCTCGGAAAATTCCGAGGAACTTTCGTCCCTCGGAATATTCCGAGGGAAATATGTTCCTCGGAATTTTCCGAGGAACTGCTTTCCCTCGGAATTTCGAAAAAATTAATTTTTTTAAAAAATTATTTTTATTTTTAAAAATTAAAATTTTTAAAATTTAAATTCAAAAATTTAAAATTAAAATTAAAATTTAATAAAACATAAAACATTAAAATATAGTAGATAATGTTCAAAGTTAAATAAAACATTCAGAGTTTTTGGTAAAAAAAAAAACTACTGGTCTGGAATGTTCGGGAACACCTCGTTCGGGTACATCCTCTTCATCATCTCCATCATCTGCTCGTTCAGCCTCTTCTGGGTCTCATAGCCCGCCTGTTGAGCTGCCATCTAGGTCTCCAACGCAGATATCCGATCATCCTTGTCCTTCAGCTGAGCCGTAAGAACTTCTGGATCAACATATGCCGGTGGTGCAGAAGAAGGAGCAGCCGACCGGGAGCGACGACCCAAACCGACCAAACGTCCCTTTTTCTTTGGAACCGACTGAAATATAAATAACCAAATTTAGATAATATAAATTGATGATAAAATAAAAATCAAGAAATAATTAAATTGAACTTTAAAAAAAAAAACTTACCGATTCAACGATTTTGTTGATTCGAACCCGGGACAAGTTGGTCGAGGCCGTCGAATCGTCATCATCGGTTTGAAGCTGAGACACTTCGTCATACACCTGAGTTTGGACCAGGTCGACCACGTCCCTCACAAGACCATCATCAATCTGGCCGGTCTTCTTGTTGGTATACGCCCTTTTCATAAGGGCGAGATCATCAACCGGGTCGCCCTCATTTTCTTCCGCATTGAAAAAAAAATAAATTAAACAAACATTACAAATTTGAAAAAATGCACAAAAAATAAAATTCCGAAACTTAAATAATTGAAGAAAAAGCGGTTGAACTTACCATGCGATCCGCCAGAGTGGCAATAGATTGAGCACTCAAGTTATGCTTGTAGATGCCCTTCCCTTTACGGTTGCTCCTGCGGTTGTTGGAGTTGGTGGAAGAAGTTTTTTTCGTCTCTTCTTTATCCCAATGCGCACACAACTCCTTCCAGACCGTGTCGTTCATCGACTTTGGGACCTTTTAATTTTAAAAAAAAAAGTTTAATAATTTAAAAAATAGTTTAATAAATTAAAAATTGTTAATAAATTAAAAACTAACTTGTTTACTTCCCACTTCTTCTTCCACTCGTACATCTGCTTCCCATAGTTGTCCATAACTTTATGGACAAAATGGTGATAGATAGAGAGCGTATCATCGGAATTCCAGTTGAATTCTTGCTGAAATAGTTTAAAAATAGTTTTTAAGCACAAAAATATAAATAGTTTAATAATTACAAAAAAAAGTTTTAATAAATAAAAAATAGTTTAATAATTATAGAAAATAGTTTAATAATTACAAAAATAAGTTTTAATAAATAAAAAATAGTTTAATAATTAAAGAAATAGTTTTAATAATATTTAAAATGTCTAATAAATATAGAAAATAGTTTAATAATTACAAAAAATAGTTTTAATAATATTTAAAATGTCTAATAAATATAGAAAATAGTTTAAAAATTACAAAAAATAGTTTTAATAAATAAAAAATATAAGTTAAAAATTTGAATACTTACCGCAAACTGACGAGACCACAGATGCTGCTTCTCGAGAGGGAAGTGAGTGAAAGTCGGATGTCCCTTGTCGAGGGCCGAGTACATCATACGGTTGATCCATGCGCTGATCCCGTTCCCGGATCGGTTGAACCTAATAAAAAAACAAATTATTAATAAAAAAACAGTTTAAATAAAAAATAGTTAAAAAAATAAAAGTTAAATTACCATGTTTGACCATGTCCATGTGGATACTCAGTGAGATAGGGAAGATGGTCACGACTGGGCTGTCGAACCAACTCCACAACACTCATCACTCCCGGAGGACCCGGAGGAGCAGGAGCGGGTGTAGCAGCGGGAGCGGGAGCAGCAGGAGCGGGTAATGGAGAGGGAGATGTATGGTAGGAGCTGTGGGGCGAAACGGAATCCTGAACATGGCTGGACGAACCCGAGACTGGCTCCCCATACCACCCCGGCTACGATGCTGGCGAGGCCGGATCTGATCATCATTAGACGTGTAAATTAAAAAAAATAGTTTTAATTAAAAATAGTTTTTAATCACAAAAATATAAATAGTTTAATAATTAACAAAAAAAGTTTTAATAAATAAAAAATAGTTTAAAAATTAAAAAAATAGTTTTAATAAACCCCAAAAACAGTTTAATAATTACGAAAAATAGTTTTAAAAATATTTAAAATGTTTAATAATTACAAAAAATAGTTTTAATAATATTAAAAATGTTTAATAATTTCAAAAAATAGTTTTAATAATATTAAAAATGTTTAATAAATATAGAAATTTATATTTTATATATAAAATACATAAAACGTTTTATTACAACAAAAAATGATTTTAAATATTATATATATGATTTTTAATCACAAAAAAGTTTTATAGATTTTAAAAATCATTAATAAATATATAAATGATTTTATAATGCAAAAAATAGATTTTATATACAAAAAACGTTTTGAATATATATATATAATTACAAATTCGATTTTTATAACCACAAAATCAATAAAAACCAAAAAAAATCCAAATCAAGTGAAATACATAATCAAACTCGATTTTACACAATCCTACCATTCAAACTAACAAAAATCTATAAATATCATTCCAAAATCATCAAATCTACTTAAAAACCATACAAATCTACCCTAAGAGAGTGGGATAGGGTTCATACATGATTATGGGGGAGGATTAGGGGAGATTCGCCGGAAATCGCGAGAGAGAACGGTGGAGTCGCCGGAAATCGCGAGAGGGAGAGCCTGTGCGGCGCGGAGAGAAAGAGAGAAATAGGGAAGAAGATCAGGCTCGCCCTAATATTATGAGGCTTCCGTCGGAATTTCCTCGGAAATATTTTATATTTCCGTCGGAATTTCCTCGGAAATCTTTAATTCAATTTTCGCGAAATATTTGGCGGCTTGGTTTACCCGGTTAAATGAAAATATTCCGAGGAACCAGGATTCCTCGGAATACCCTCGGTAATTACCGAGGAAATTATGAGGAACCAGGGTTTGGGGTTTTAAAACATCGATTATTTTCGCCGTATTTCATTTCTTATACAATTATAATGCATATCATTGAGGATTCTTTGTATAGATGATCATAAACCATGAAATAACACAATTTCAAAAATAATTGTAAGTATTCCCTTTACCGTTTATTAAAGTGTATAAGTGTTTGTCTTATGTTGTGTGGTTTTCGTTCATGCAATCGTAAAAGTGTTTGTTATTGGATAAAACACCAAAGTTCCTAGTTCCAAACATCATAATCTGGTTAAGACACTTAATGAAGGTTATATACGTGTTATTCAATCCGTAAAACGTTGTTTTCGGTTTAAAACCCCAAGTTCCTCGGAATTTCCTCGGAATTTTCCGAGGGAATTCCGAGGAAATCCTTATCTTCGTCGGAATTTCCTCGGAAAATTCCGAGGAGATTCTGAGGAAAAGGAATCTATAATCAAATCCCTAAATCGACAAGATCTATTTCGAGGAAATTTCGAGGAAAACCTTTCTGCCCTCGGAATTTCCTCGGTATTTATATTTAAAAAAAAAAAAAAGGTCGACGCTAGTCTGTTTCCGAGTCGTCATCACCAGATGAATCTGAATCTGGATCTTGGTGAAACTCTCCAATCACTGGTTCATCCTCTACGTGAACGGCGGCTTCCTCTCCGAAGTCGGTTAAATTGACTACAAGGCCAACTCCACATAAATCTTCTGCTGCACTTAAATTGCCGGATGTGCTTGGTTGTAGTGGGTCTTCCAGCTCAGAACTTCCCTGAACTCGGCCTCTCGGGTTCAGTCTTGTAACAGTAACCCATGGATCATCTCTGTTCCTTACCCGGGGGTACTTGATATAACAAACCTGATCTGCCTGAGAAGCAAGAATGAAAGGATCATAATATTGCAGCTTCCGTCTTGAATTTACTGATGTAACACCAAATGCATATGTTCTCACACCTCGATCTGGAGTGTTGTCGTGCCAATCACAATAGAAAACAGTACAGCGCAATCCAACCATGCCCAAATACTTGATTTCCAAAATCTCATTTATGTGTCCGTAGTATACATCATCTCCTGATGCAGAACAAACACCAGCATCGTAAGTCGTACTCGAACGTCTCCTCTTCTGAGTTGTGAATGCATATCCTCGAGTACAAAATCTTGGATATGACTTCACAACAAAGTTTGGTCCAACTACCATCTCGCGTATCCAATCGTCAAATGTTTCACCTCTGGCCAAACCATCACTCACATAAGTAAACATCCATCCACCAAATTCTCTCTGCTTCATTTCTTCTAGTTCGTCCTCTGTGGCGTATCTATATTCGAACCGCTTTTCTGCCATGAAAATCCTTTCATATTGAAGAACATCTTCGCAGTTGGTGAGTAAATATGTTTTCAAATGACTACGCTCCTGATCAGTAAGTCGACGGTCCTTTGGTTTTCCGCTAAGTCGTCTAACGTCTGTGAAAATGTCTGGAACCTTCCAATGATATGTTGCCCGTTCGCCTCTATCATCATGCCAAGCAGGTCTTCTGTTTTTGGTCTGAACTTCTGCTGGAAAGTAGTACTCGGCAAAGTTTGAAGTTTCTTCATTGATCATCTGTGCGACTATAGAACCTTCCACCCTACTTAAACTTTTCACCATCTTCTTCAAATGGAACATATATCGCTCACACAGATACATCCATCTATACTGTACAGGACCACCAAGTTCCAATTCTCTTACCAGGTGAATAACAAGATGCTCCATAACATCAAAAAATGAGGGAGGAAATATCTTCTCAAGGTTGCACTGAATCACGGCTATGTTAGTCTTCAAATTTTCAATACCTTCAAGAGTCACTGATCTCGTGCATAAATCGCGGAAGAAACCACTTATCCCTGCAATTGCTTCATGAACATTTCGTGGTAATAGTTCTTTGAAGGCAAACAGAAGGAGGCGCTGCATCATTACATGGCAATCGTGGCTTTTCAAGCCAGTAAACTTTCCTTCCTTTCTGTCGATACAGTTACGCAAATTAGATGCGTAACCGTCTGGAAATTCCACATCGTTTGAAATCCAATCAAAGAACGCATCCTTTCCCGCTGCATCAAGTCGGTATATGGGAAAAGGTGCCCTACCACTCTCATCAACATGAAGTTCTGAACGAGCACATATATCGACTAAATCCAGTCTTGACTTCAAATTATCTTTTGTTTTACCTTGAACATTAAGGATCGTGTTCATGAGATTGTCAAAAAAGTTCTTCTCAATATGCATGACATCTAAATTATGCCTTAGTAGATGATCCTCCCAGTATGGCAGATCCCAAAAAATACTTTTTTTGTGCCAGTTATGTAGGTTTCCAACACCATCTACCGGAAAATGCTCATGTCCACCGACGTCTGGCGTCCTTTCTGCACCAAAATCTCTAAGTTGTGTCTTCAAATCTTTCCCACGAATTTCCGGAGGTGGACTGTCAAACACCCTTTTGTTCTTCGTAAACAAATTCCTACTTCTACGATATGGATGATCTGGTGGTAGAAATCTCCTGTGACAGTCAAACCAACACGTTTTCCTTCCGTGTTTTAGTTGGAAAGCATCAGTGTTATCTTGACAATATGGACATGATAGCCTTCCATGCGTTGTCCATCCAGATAACATACCATATGCTGGAAAATCACTTATTGTCCACATAAGTACTGCCCGCATTTGAAAGTTTTCTTTATACGAAACATCGTATGTTTCAGCACCTTGAGCCCATAGTTGTTGCAACTCATATATTAGTGGCTGAAGAAACACATCAAGTGATCTCTTAGGATGCTCTGGTCCGGGAACGAGAATCGAGAGAAACAAAAACTCTCGTCGCAAGCACAAGTTTAGGGGTAGGTTGTATGGTGTAAGAATGACTGGGCATAGAGAATACTGTCTTCCACTCTTGCCAAACGGGCTGAAACCATCAGTACATAATCCAAGGTAGACATTTCTTCTCTCATACGCAAAGTCGGGATACTTTGATTGGAAATGCTTCCACGCTTTTGCATCTGAAGGATGTCTGATCTCACCATCTGTTGAGTGCTCCGCATGCCATCTCATTGGTTGCGCTGTGCGTTCAGACAGATACAGCCTCTGCAACCTTTCCGTCAAAGTCAAAGGCAAATACCACATCCTTTTATATGGTACTGGAACTCTTCCACTCGTATCTTTATAACGAGGCTTCCCACAAAATTAGCATGAAACCTGCTGTTCATCAGCCCTCCAATAAATCATGCAGTTGTCTCTGCATACATCTATTACCTGATACGATAAACCAAGACCAGCTACGAGTTTCTGAACCTCGTAGTATGATCCAGGAGCTACATTATCTTCGGGTAGAATACCTTTTACATAATCAGCAATCGCATCCACACAGTCTTCAGCCAAATTATAATCCGTCTTAATGCCCATCAATCTTGTAGCAGATGATAAAGCTGAATGACCATCTCTGCAACCTTCGTACAATGGTTGCTTTCCAGCATCCAACATATCATAAAATCTCCTAGCTTCGGCATTGGGTAAATCTTCCCCCTAAAATGATCATTTACCATCTGCTCAGTACCTACACCGTAATCTACATCCGTTCTAATTGGATCTTCTAATCTAACCGCTGGCTGAGGTTCGCTAGTACTACCATGTTCATAATCAGTTTCTCCATGATGATACCAAATTTTGTAACTTCGTGTAAACCCACTCAAATATAGATGAGTCCAAACATCCCATTGTTTAATAACTTTTTTATTTTTACAATTAGAGCAAGGACATCTTAACATACCTGTTTTTGCTTCCGGTTGTCGGTGAACTAACCCCATGAATTCGGTTATACCTTGTTGGTATTCTTCCGTAAGCAATCTCGTGTTCGGATCCAAATGAGGTCGATCGATCCAAGAACGAAAATAATTTGAAGAAGACATGTTTTTTATGAATCAAATTCGTGTGTAAAGAAAGTGAGAGGGAGGATGAAGATATGGAGTGAATGAAGAGGAAGAGGGGTGCTTGTATTTATAGTTGAAATCCTGCCGACGGACCGAGGAAATTCCGACGGAATTCCGATGCAAACGGGTAGTTCGTCGGAATTTCCTCGGAATTTTTAAAATCCCCCAACGGCTCTCCAAAGGCTCTCTAACGTCTATAATATTTCCTCGGAATTCATCGGTTTTTTCCGAGGAATACAATTTTCCTCGGTATTCCGTCGGAATATTCAGACGGAATGAATTTTCCTCGGAATTCCGTCGGTATATTCCGAGGAAATTCCGAGGAAGCCAAATTTTGTGTTTCCTCGGAATTTCCTCGGAAATTCCTCGGTATATTCCGAGGAATTCATTTTCCGTCGGAACGTCCGTCAGAATACTGCTGTTTTCTTGTTGTGGATTGATGTGTTAATGTGTAAGATCGAAGGTCCTCTTTGGCATCTTTTCTTAGTCGGAGTTCAAGTTTCTTTCTCATAGTGCTCGGGCTATCTATTGGTCCCGGACTCTCGGGGGTGGTGGCTCCTGTTCTAATGCTCTTTAGCTCTTCCGATCAAGTTGTAGTTCTCGGGCTATCTAGTTGAGTTCGAAAAACATTTTTCTTCGGAATGCTTTTGTTTTTTACAGTTCTTGTGATTTCATCATGTTTCTGGCGGCAAAATATTGGTCAGGTTGTTGGTGAGTGTGTTAAGAAGTTTTTGGTGTGGTTTATGATCTTAAATATATCCAACTTTATATCGAATTCTCTTGTTTTAATGTTGTTTTCAGTGCCTTTCGACTTTGATATTTTTTCTTGGTTTCCCTCGTTTGGGTTTTATCACTAAAATGATGTCTTCTGTTGCCGGTTTTGTTTCTTGTTATCTTCAGGCTTTGTTTTGTGTGTGCGGATTCTGTTAAATTCGGGTTTATTATGAGCTTCCAACTTAAAACCAATTGGTGATTAGTGGATTGACCCTAACCCTTTATATATTACTTAATGTTTCTTAAAATTCCCGATGTGGGATATATATCCCTAATACCCCTCCTCGCGATGATGGTTATTATCGACCAGAAATCTCGGAACTTTAGGACATTTATACTCAGTCGAGCGAGTTTAACACAACCTTTATACCCGGTTGGAAGGGTTAATCACGACCTTTATACCCGGTCGGAAGGGTTAATTTTTAATTTTTAATTAGGAGTTTTAGGATCTTTAGGATCTTGGCTCTGATACCATGTTAAATTCGGATTTATTATGGGCTTCCAACTTAAAACCAATCGGTGATTAGTGGATTGACCCTAACCCTTTATATATTACTTAATGTCCCTTAGAATTCCCGATGTGGAATATGTATCCCTAATAGATTTTAATTATAACATTCGTTTGGCTTTAATATATAATATAATTCAATGGAAAATAATGAGATCTACAACAATAAAATAGTGTATTACATATTAAGTTGATTACACATAAAGACACTTTTTGTCTTTCTTTTACATTGAGAGTCACTTTCTACTTGTGAAGCACTTTCTGGTGGGATCCAGGTGTATTTTTGACAAATTTATCCTTATAAAAAATGGCGAGTTGTGGATGACGAATTATGGATGACAAGTTGTGACGAATTGTGGATGATTAGTAACTTGTGAATATATGAATCAAAGAAATACAAAGAATATGTACGACGGTTTACTTCTACTATTACAAATTTGAATTTTTTTTAAAAAATTGACATGTATGCAAAATATGTAGACGAATAAGAAAATTAAAAAAAATTAAAAATGTGGATTCGTGAAAATGTGAACAAAGAAATGGGGGTCATTGGAAATGTGGACTCAGAAATGTGGATAATATAAATATGGATATGAGTTCATCTGGACACTGTTTTTCTATAATGTAAACAAAATTTCGTGGATGATTTTTCATCTGCTAATCACCAATGTTCTTCAACTTATAATATAATAATTTATGTATAAGAGATGTGAGATCACATCGTCTTGATGAGTTTGAACAGAGAACGACAAAGCTTGAAATCCCAAGCTCGGCACAGTGAAGAAGAAGAACTGTGGCAGATTGGAGTGGTGAGCACCAGTTTTAGAGGACCGCCGTCGTCACCACCACAATCGAGTTATGGTTCCAACTCTCTAATGGTTTTATCGTTCGATCTGATGTACACCGATCTGCTGGAGACTTCCTCGATGACCACATCGAATCCAACACAACTAGCTCTTGATCTCCGATAAGACAGCTGTGATCGAGCTCCAATGGATAAGACAACTCTAATTTGTTGATGTCCACATCTAATGTATAATTCTATGAGTGATTCTTGGGTTCACCCTTTAGGGTGAACCTTTAGGTTCACCAACCAATAGAAAATTATCATTTTAGATCTAGTATCTTTTAATTAAGGAAACTAAATAACTTGGCAAATTATATTATCTTTTCCAAATAAAATTTAAAAATAAATAAAAATAATATATAAAAAACGAATTAAAAAAAAAATGTTGTCAACAAAACACTAAACCCTAAACTCAAATCCTAAATCCTAAACCCTTGGGTAAACCCTAAATCCTTGGGTAAGCCCTAACGGCTTAGAAAAACACTAAACATGTTGTCAACAAAACACTAAACCCTAAACTCTAATCCTAAACTCTAAACCCTTGGGAAAACCCTAAACCCTTGGGTAAACCCTAAACCCTTGGAAAAACACTAAACATTTGGATAAATTCTAAATTATAAATTTTAAACACTAAACTCTAAATTTTAAAAACAAATATTTTTTTAAATAATCCTTTTTTAGAACTATTGTTATTTTTATTTATTTAATCTTTTATTTTTTATTTTAAAAACATAATATAATTTGGCAAGTTATTTTGTTTCCTTAATTAAAAGATATTAGATCTAAAATGACAACTTTCTATTGGTTGGTGAACCTAAAGGTTCACTCTAGGGTGTAAACCCAAGAAAAAGTCTAATTCTATTATCCACGTTTTGGTGTCCACGTTCACATTTAATTTTGGTTACACATTAATGTATATAATATATATATGAAAATGGATCTTAAAAGATAGAGAATTTTATATATAATTTATTATGATAATTATTTTTATTTAATATATTTTAAAATTTGAGATAAAAGTAAATGAAAACATAAAGTATGATAAAAAAACAATAAAGTGCAATAAAAAGAGGAAAGAGATTTGTGTGATGGGAATAAATCAAAATGTTCTATTTTCTTTAGTTTAGGATCATAAAAGTCCTTTCTAAAAGGAAAAATGTGTCTAAAGTGATAAGTGTCGTGTAGTGTAATTAATATGTGAAAAAGTGTCTCTAGAATTAAAAATATTTTACATATTTGAACATGAAGCTATCTGTAATCCCAATAAACATGACAATTGATCTAACGACAAATAAGAAAATATGTCCCTACAGTAATTTAGAAATTTAATTTACAGACCCCATGCTGATGCTTTATCAGTTTGTACGGCTCTGCTCTTAGGATACTCTCGAAATTTCTTTTAGAAAGAAAAACCATATATAACTTGTAATCCTATAAGCACCCGGTTATCCCTTTAGAAATGATTTACAATCCTTGTAAATTTCAGCTGATTGTTACTTGGTTCTCCCGTCCAAAAACATCTATATTATTAAAGCAGGATCATATTTTAAAAATTACCTTAGCCTACCCTTTTCTTTATTAACATTGCATGTTTCATTAAGGGCAATCAAATAATATTAATAACACATCTATATTGGATCATGTTTTTTGGATCCAGCCCACATCATATCTCTTTTGGACCATTTGGACCGATTACGAAATCAGATCTAATTCTCATATTTTTTTTTTGGGCCATTGAATTCAAGTTCAAATAATTTTTTTCAACTATTGTAATTATTATTATTATTTTTTCTTAATATAATTTAAACATTCATAAAAAATTGAATTTTTCATTGAAAAGTATAAATCTTTAATAAAAGTATATAATTTTTATTATTAAAATATTAACCACATAATAAAATTAATTTATCAGAGTTATGCCAACTTAATTCATTAAAGAAATAAAGTTTAATTTTTTAAACATAAATAGTCATTTAAAATGAAATACGATAAATAAAGATAAAAAGTTTAAGTCTTTTATAAAATAAAACACAAATATATGAAAATATGACATTTACTAAATATTTGTCAATTAAAAAAAAGAAAATAAATCCGTGTTTTGAAAGCGCAGATCAAAATCTAGTGATCGTCTTATAATTTAAACGTACGAAAACCACATGATCACCCAGCGACTAATGTTGCTATTTCAGGATTTTTTCTTCTTCTCTAAAGTTCAATTTTTTACATCAGTTTGAAGATACGACATGTCCTCAAAGCCAACTTGTGAGCTAGTATCAAAGATTCATCCAAAATTTACTAAAGCCAAATATCAATTTACTCTATTTCCTTTTGGATTAAAGAAGGGTATGAGCTAAGAAAGGCCCAAGTAAGCACAATGGGCCTTTTAAGCCCTTTTTGAAACAGTAAGGAGTTAAACGTCTCGACGACAAGGCGTTTTGTTCTTCTCTAGTGGATCCGTGACTGTGTGAGTCTACAATTAAACAACGGCCTGAGGAAGCAGACGACGGCGAAAGATGAGTTCATCAATGGCTCTTCGAGATTTGCAGAGAGACCTAGAGTCCAAGGCCAATGACCTCGCCAAAATCCAGAAAGGTAGATTCCCTATATTCATTTCACCTTTCTCAATGAGTTAGCCTTTTTCGGGAGGCGTGGAACCCTAATTTTCGGCGATGGGGATTCCAAAGTAGATAACTTTTTTGATTGGTTGCTAAGTTTAGTTGGTAATGTTCATGTTTCAGATATCGCAAAGGATCACCAGCTGAGGAAGAAGTATACGATTCAGCTCGGTGAGAACGAGCTCGTGCTTAAGGTATATATAAGGGGCATTGAGACATTAGGGTTTTAGTTTCAACACTTGTGTATAAGTGTAATCGAAAAGCTTAAGCTTGAAGTAATGTTATGTAGCTTCAGTTTCTATCTTTAAAGGTTTTGTCATTACTTTCAGTTCTTAGATTGAGAAAGGAATGATTTCGATTGGCTCTCTTTTGTTCCCTCATTTACTTGCACCTATTGTTGTCTTGTTTATTATACAGGAGTTGGATTTGCTAGAAGAGGAGGCAAACGTGTACAAGTTGATTGGTCCAGTGCTTGTGAAGCAGGATTTGGCAGAAGCTAATGCTAATGTTCGCAAACGTATTGAGTACATCTCTGCTGAACTGTAAGTTTCTTTCTTTTGTATGGATTGAAGCAGATGTAGCTAAGTTTGGTCTTTTTCATTCACCATGAGCAACCCATTTGAATATATGTTCAGTAGTTGAAAAGTAAAGAACCTATTGGATTGTTATCTCAACTTGAAATAATTAAAAAAAAAAAGAACTTTTAGTTCTAGGCTATTAGTGAATGCTGTTGATTAACTATCTAGTTCTAGTTAGAGTAACGATGATGATATTGGTAGCCAAAATTGCAACATCTGTGATAGTATGGTATGCTTCTGTTAAAGCATGTCTTCTATTTTAAGCTATATAACAACTAGGAGGATGTTGATCAAGTGTTTTGAGCTATGATCGTCGTGAACTCAAGCATACTGTATGTTGTTCGCAGGAAACGTGTTGATGCATCTATCCAAGATAATGAAGGACAACAAAACAGTAAGAGAGAAGCAGTAAGAAGAACATCCCTCTCACAGATTATATAATTATTTGAATGCCTTTCAGCATTGATGCTGAATTTACTAAGCTCTAAAAATATGGTTAAGTAGACGTTTTCTGTGTCAGTTTATGCCTGTCCTCCTAGAAGAAAAGACTTAAAAGTTAAAACTGTGTTCGCTCCTCTGTCTTATTGACTTGACTTAGCACCTTATAAGAATCTGTTGTTTGAGAAAAAGAGACCATATGGACACAAATGAAACTTGTTCCTTTACTGAAACTGGTGATGATGATCTCATGGTTTTAATTCTTGCAGATGATGAAGTTACAACAACGGCTACAATCTATCCAGGCAGGAAAAGCGAAGGCTTGATTTCACTTGTGCACGGCCCTGTCTTAGTGCTTTCATATGCTTGAGTGTTCGTGTGGTTTCAGTTTTGTGGCGAGATGTTTCTGTATCCCTAATCTTCTTTTTGTTGACAACGGCACTTGAATGTGTGTAAAACTTATACAAATCTTGTCACCCTTTTTCAAGTTATGAATCTGGAGTTTTAGACCAGTATCTTTCTCTGTGTGCTTAATTTGTTTTGTTACATATTCCGAATCGTGTACAAGAAAAAAAACTAAACGTAAGTAATTTCAATGGTGTCTGATTACAATTCATCTCAAAGAAAAGAGATGACTTATCTTACATTGAGAGTTACTGTTTTGTGCTCTCTCAACAAACTACCCTCTTCTGCAGTTGGCACTGTTACTATGCATAACTTTTCTCAAAACATTGTCTTCAATTTGTGTGTGTGAGTCTTCAGAAGTAAACCTTTCAGGTATGTTTTATTGGAAGTGGGTGAGCTTCGGTGTTGAAAACAAACTTATCCAGTGGAATCACCGAGTCATCTCCAAAGAGCAAGTATAAGTACTTCAACGTTTCACCAAGGAAAAATGTCTCCATCTTATCTCTCCTACGAGGAGGCACCTCCGTTACATCATCCAACGATGTGTATCCACCAGTTTTCACCTTTGTGTACTTTTCAAACGCTTCAAAGATCTGCCAACCTTGATCTCTGTATCTGCAGTGTTTTTTTTTATAAATGTGTTAGCTCTGAAGAGCACAGTCCCAAGAACTCATAATGAGAATAGTTTTCATACTTTGTATCTTTTGTGATACGGTAGAGGACAAAGAGTGATTCAACAGTTTCAGGGCGCAGTAGATTATGTCGATCAGCCTGGTGTATGATTATATCTTTTGCATACATTGAACTCTTATTCCCACCTTCAAGACCATCCTCAGAGTGTTCCTGCTTCATTAGAATCCAAGAAGTTAACCAAACAACAAGAGAAAAGGAAAACGCGCACAATCAAGACTTACCTCCGTGTGGAAATAAGCAATCTCTGGAGCCAGGCCAGTGGCAGTTACTTCATACATCTCAAAGCATGCTTTCGCTAACTCTTCTGCAAGTTTCAAATTCTCCAGATCCTCAAAGGATAAAAGATTTTCCGCCAGGGCCTTCTCCTTTGTGAGTCCCTTGGTAGCACCAAGAGCAAGTGTACCAGGCAAGAAGCAAACCTACACAACAACAAAAAACTGAATGAATCATTCCCTCAAAAAACGGTAAATCCTATGAATGGGGACTTACCAGATGATCCATTTTTGGACTGAACTCTCCCTTAGACCCGTAAGGTAACTCTCCTACAAAGACAAGACCTTTTGGAATTGATTTACGCACAAGCAAATGCCTGACTCCTTTCATTGCCTCAGTGTACATATCATGCAGATATGTGAAGTTACTGTTCAATTTGCCTCCTTGCTGAAGCCACACCTTGATTAAATACTCATAGTAGCTATCCCCACGAGATCCCAACCTTATATTCTCACCAACAAATTCACCTGATTGAGGGCTACACCAGGTAGAAAACAACATGTCAGATTATAAGAGCACAGCAAAACCAAGTCCAAAACAAAGTAATCACCTGATGTAGATTGGAACAAGACCTTCTGTCTTGGGAAGAGTCTTTATATGAGCTAAGACCTTCATGGCCTCTGCACTATACTTCAGATCACCAGAAACAGCACTGAGGTAATTAAACTCAAGCTGTACAGAGGCAACTTCTGCTGTACTGCTCATCCCTCCTGGAGCTGGATGAGCGGTTGAGTCACGCAATATTACATCACTATAAGGAATAGGAGTAGGGCTGGAGCTGAAAGCTGAAAGTAGACGGTCAGCCAAATCCTTAGCAACATTTAGATAGACATCTGGTTTTGGTCCTATATGTGTCATGTTCACCGTCCCCTGATCTCCTCCACTCAGATGGTACGCACTTAGAAGCCCACCCAAAACACGTATTGTAGTTTCAAACAGATTAACTTGATCCTTTTGACTAATCCTCTCCAAGAGATGAGCCTCCACCCACGCTCCCGCTTCAGAAACGATGTGATCATGACCCATTATCATAGCTGTGTCAAGAGCGTCCACCACAGTGGCACCAAGTCCTCCTAAGCCATCCACGCCTCTCTGGCTAATAGGCATAAGCTCGTCATATCCCATTGCGTACTTTCTGTAGCCAGACCATGCAAAGTCAAAAGCATCCTTCACGCTTTGCTGTCTAACTGCCCATTTTGGGTCAGAGTTGGAGCCGTTGGCTCTTAACTGTCCTTCGTCAGGTGATAATCTAGGTGGAAGCCTAGGTGGCTTTCTCAAAAGCTTCCCAAGCCTAAGACCCCCAACAAAAGTGACCTTTCCTTTTTCATTAGGAGCAGAATCATTTGGACCCTTGCTTATCAGTAGTAGACATCCTATTCCAAAGATTAATATTAATATTAGGAACTTCCCAGTGCTGCAGCTTGCGTAGTTGCGTTTTGTGCTAAGAGTAAGCATGCTTTGTGAAAGAACCTATATGCGAACAAAAAAGGAGACGTTGCACGAAAATGTCAAAAGAGAACAGTAGAGATATCACATTACTAGACTAATATCACATTCTACTAACTGCCTCAATGCATATCTTTAATAGCTCATTATAGAATAGTATGTCATGGGTCTTACTTATATCAAGAAACCTAACACTTTGAGTGAAGATTATCTAAAACTAGAAGATCAAAATGAAAATGGCTTTTGGTAAGAACGCCAAAAGTAAAAAAAGGAGAAGCTTTTTACTTAAAATGCTTGTCAAGAAAAAGGTAAAGATTGATTCTTGGGACATGATATGTTTGAAGAAAGTTCTCTATCTTAAAAAAAAAAAAAAAGCATACAACCCTTTCAAAACTCTTACCTCACTCTGATTTTCCAAATTAACAGCTTTCCTAATTCCTCTATATGATCACTAACACAGTGCAATTCATGGAAAGAAAAAGCAAGAACTACAGACTAATATCAAGATCAAAGGAGGGAACTTTGGGCAGAACCAATATCAGACAAAGATCAAGATCTAAAAAAGGTCCAACCTTTAAAGGAGATCGATGTCTGAACTTGGCATTGTCGTAGTTAACATCTTTCACTGAATACGGTAGAGATTTCGACATGCTCAGATCAGATCCCTCGTCAAATTGAAGATCGGTTTAGGTTCGGGTTCGTTGTGCCGCCGATCTGAGACGGAAGCTTAACCGGCCGGAGAACACGATGCGGTTTTTCTTCTAGATCAAAAAAAAGTGTTTCACAGCAGCCAAAGGAGAAGTCTGTCTGAAACCTTACGGCAACAGCATTGACCTGACACAAGCTTCCAATGTCTTTCCTCTTTGTTCGTTTACTCTCCGTTAAAACATTTCTACTCGCGCTCCGTTTCTAATTACGATTTACAATACGTATAGAAACAATGAGAAGTGTTGATATACACGTATATATTTTCTAATATTAAAATTTATAAAATCTTTGAAGAAATTAATATGATATGGTAAATTTAGAAAAATAATTGGTAACACGTGATTTTTCGCATTCAAGCTCCCTTATTAAAAATTAGACATGTTAGTGTTGTTATTACCCTTAACAAATAGTTAATTTATTTACTAGATTACAATATTAATTATAAATTAATATAATGGAAATTATTAAAAAAGAAAAATAAATTTAAAATTTATAGAATCAGATATAATTCATTAAAAATGATATCATAATATATATTTTAAATATAAAAAGATAGTTTCTATACGTATTGTGTTATTATCCAAAAATATATATAATGTATTTTAAAAATTAAATAATGATTTCTATATACAATAATCTGTTGTTATATGAAAATATCTTTTAATCTTAAAAAAAAATTAGAAACCAAAACATGTAACTAAAACTATTTATAATATGTGAATTTTTTTAAAATATTTAGCGCAATAAATAATTTGATATTTGGTAAAAAAACATTTTTAAAAATAAACAATAAATTATCATAACTTTTTGAATTAGTAATACATGTATTAATAAATAATTGTATAAACATATTATGCTCGTTTGAGCGGACACAACATCTAGTTTTAAATAATTTATAAATAAAAATGGTAAGTTATTATATTTTTTTCAAAATAAATTGTTGTTTATTTAGTGATTTATAAATACAACCTAGTTATATTTTATTTAATGATATTTAGTCATTTTCAAATCCCTTTTATTTGTTTTAATAGTCGAAAAAATAGAAAAAAACACGAGGAGAAGTGCACGTAGGAAAATGGAGAATCTTCATGGACTGGCTTCCACCAATCGAAGTTTCGCATTTCAGATGGTGGTAAAGTGAGACCACATAAAGAGTTCAATCTAAATACTCCCTGCATTTAATTCTAATTTATTTGTTGCGATTCGTGTTACAAATTTTTGATAATTCAATCAATATTTTTGAGCGAAACAGAGAAACGAAAATTTATATATGATCTATTCGAAACTGCCACCGGTATGAGAATGATGCATATTTTTTTTCAAGCCAAGATAATGTCTTCAAGAGGTTCCATTCATCATTTGAATGAAAAAAAAATAATGAATTCTTGAATAACTAAAAAAATGGTAAGGTGCCAAACATACTTTTTTAGGGAGTAGGGTTGGGGATAGAGGGACTTGAACCCTCACGATTTAAAAATTTAACGGATTTTTATCTTATTATAAATTTCATTGTGAACCTAGAATATGTCCCCTTCTACATTTATTCAAATTGAAATAAATTCAATTTTAAATAAAGTAGATTAATATAGTAGAGCAGTTTTCTTTATTTAATCTATGAAATTAAACCAAAAAAAAAAAAAACTGGGGCTTCTAGCTCTAGTGGTAAAAGGCTTACAGCTGTGAGTACCGCCACCTGGGTTCGAATTCCGGCCACTGGAGAATTAACATTTCGGCATCGCCAGGGACAGAGGACCGACACGTGGCAACACGTGACTAGTCTGGATCACTTATGTGAGACCAGGATACCTCTGTATAATTCAAAAAAAAAAGAAATTAAACCAAAAAGCAGTATCCTACACGGAGAACAAAATCAGTCAAAAAAGTTATTTATTTTAACTAGATTTTTAAAACTTGTAATTAGCAATTTCTATTTTTTTACGTTTTATTATAGAATTAATATAAATAGGATTTTAAATCAGTCAAAGACATAAATCTAACTTTTATCCAGACATATACAACTATACAAAGTATCAATCAGTAGAGCCTTGTTTGTTTGTTTTTTGTAACACAGCCTGTTTGTTAAATTCAAATTTTAAATTATATAGTTATTTCTTAAAGAAAAATTTCTTAGGATAGCACATTTTAGTTCTTTTTCACCAAAACAGCTCCAAATAAAAAAATATAACCAAAATAAATTCCATTAAAGAGAAAAATATAAACTTATACATTTAGTAGTAACTAATATAGATTTATGATTAGAGTTAGGGTGAGGGGTTTAGGGAGGCGGGGGTAGGGTGCAATTTCATTGGAGGATAAATATACACTTATATTATTAATGTTAACTAATTTATACTTATGATTAGAGTTAAGGGGTGAAGTTTAAAACTTCGTAATTTTTCTACTTCTTTATATTATTTTTTATTTATTTATATTTATATATTTATAAAGCAAGAAGTTAGAAGAATCTTTTAATTTTGTAATAAAATTTTTTTTGGTCATTTTTCTGTGAAGGCTCTTTTGGTGACAAAACTTAAAGAGATTGATAATGTTCAAATTATCCTAGAAAAAATTCACTTCTCAAATAAGAGGTTCAATGGTAGTACATAAGGATCGAATCCATAAGGAACCCACTTTTAGCCATGGTTTATTAATTCTTTAATATATATTTACTACGATATAGAGTCTATTTAGAGTATTTATAGGTTCGGGAACGATTTGGAGGAAAGTGGTGATTTTGGTGTCTTTTGGAGCCTTTTGAGTGCAGAGCTGCACAGACGCATCAGATGTTTAGCTATGGATAGAGACCTTACCACTGTTAGATTGAGCTTTGAGTTAGATTTCCAATGCCACCAGTTTGAGCTCAATCAGCATCATGTATCAGAAGTTATCCCTGTTTTACTAAAGAGTGGCCAGTCTGCCTCGCGAGAGAAAGTTGTCGAGGAGATGAAGGAATGTCGATCGATAACACAGCCATAGTGTTGATCGACGGTGATTCCAGAATATGGCCTAAGCATATTTTATGACCGACTGAAGCCCAGAAGCAACCACAAATTACCAGAATACCCTTGGATGACCTAAAACCCTATTTATGTGTTTTCTAAGCCACTGTTGATGGCTACGCTTTATTTATTCATTGTTCGTAGTTAGAAGAAAAGGAAGGAACTCCTTCAGAGTCCTCCTGGACCTCCTTTGGTTTTATCATTGTTTTTATCTATTTTATATATCTATTCATCTATGATTTCTATAACAAACTTCATGATTGAATAGATCCTCATGTTAGGTTTAGGGTTCAGATAGGTTACGAGGGATTATCCCCAAATATAGAATTGCTAAGTTGTGATATTCATCACTAGGATTGTCATTAAGGCATGTTTCTAGCTTAGCTACCTAGAACTTGATCTAGGAGTTTGAGGTAAGGAACATCACTTGCATCACCCTGAATCCATTCTAATTGAGCTAAGATTGCTAGAGTAAGGCGAGACCTGATCTAGGAAGCTTAGTGAGCACATTCATCGCGCGTATTAAATCTTGACCAAACTCGTTGATCGATATTCTAATCGAATAATCGGTCGACGGTTCAACAAGTGTATCGATCGATATTCCTATAGAATCATCGATCGACACTTATATCAGGTCAATAGACAAACCTAAAAAGCGAGAGTCTAATGGTTTGTTTAATAGTGTTGAGCTCTATAATATCATGCATACAACTTATTAGGCATTTGTAGGATTATAATCATGATTACCTGAATAGAAATCTTAAGTCTAGCAAACCATCCTTCCATCAAGCCTCAATCAATCAGCCGAGCAACTGCCTTGCTCACCATTGCAATTTACATTAAAACTATTAGCTTAGATTAATCATATAACTATTAAATCTATTGTGTGCCCTAGCTCCCAGTGAATTTAATCTCTAAGTACTACAATTCGACCTCTTATTTGAGAGAGTATAAATCACTCCTTAGGATAATTTGAGTGATATCAATAAGCATTAATAGCAATTCTAATAATTGCTATCGTTATCACCTTAACATTTTTTTAGTTTTGGCTAATCCTTCATAACCCTAAATCTAACAAAGAGAACTATTCAGAGATAGCAAAGCGAAACATACACTACAAGAAAACACAACTATAGCGACGGAAATTAACGAGGAAATAATCATCGTAAATGTACATTGTCTTTACGAGTATCGTACGAGGAAATTTAAAATCAACGTTAGTTCGTCGTAAAATAACAAAATAACGATTTTCTCGTAAAAACGACGCAACATAACGTGGTTTTTACGAGGAAAAATGGTTTCCTCGTAAATTCAACGTAAGACTCGCGTCTACTTTACGAGGAAATATTTTACGAGGACATAACGACAAAATTTCGAGTCCACCAACTTTGTAGTTGTAACATGTTTTTTGTTTCGGCTACCTAACTAAAGTTTCGTCGTAAATTCCTAGTAAAATTTCAACGACCAGATTCAAAAATTTCCTATAAATATAGACGTTTGAACATCATATTTAAACACTCCAACAAGAAAAAAAATAAATATGTGGAAGAAAAAAAATGTCGGGCTCCGGGAATATTTTCGAGTTGCGGAGATGGATGTATATGCACATAGATGCTAACATGAGAGTGACAAAAGAATAACTCGAAGGGCTGGAGACAGTTCTGCATCAAGCAGATTCCACACCGCTCGCCCAAGAAAGCGGTAAGATGTTCTATCCTTGTCGGAAATGCAACATTTAGAAATTGGCAAATCATGAAAATAATTGGAAGCATTTAATAAATAGAGGTTTCACGCCAAATTAATGTATCTGGTTTCAACATGCAGAAAGTTATAATTATGAGAATGAAGCTAGTAGTAGTAATAGCAATTTTCAGGAAGAACTAGTTGATCATCATTTGCATAATGAACATATTTACCATCGGGAGGAGCAAATGGTAGATTATGACAGGGTTCATGATATGGTAGCTAATGCATTCGTAGCTCATGATGAAGATGAAGAACCTAACATAGATGCAAAAAAGTTTTATGAAATGTTAGATGTTGCGAATCAACCACTTTACAGTGGTTGTAGAGAAGATCTCTCTAAATTGTCGTTGGCTGTTAGAATGATGAATATTAAAACTGATCACAATCTACCTGAAAGTTGCATGAATGAATGGGCAGACTTGTTTAAAGAGTATTTACCGGAAGACAATGTGTCTGCTGATTCTTATTATGAGATTCAGAAACTGGTTTATTGTCTTGGGTTGCCTTCGGAGATGATAGACGTTTGCATCGATAATTGCATGATCTACTGGGGAAATGATGAGAAGTTAGAAGAATGTCGATTCTGAAAGAAGCTACGATTCAGGCCGCAAGGACGAGGACGTAATAGGATACCGTACCAAAGGATGTGGTACCTATCAATTACAGACAGATTGTACCAATCTGAGCAGACTGCCGAAGGGATGAGATGACATGCCGAGCATACTCAGACGGATGGTGAGATGACTCATCCATCAGATGCAAGAGCCTTGAAACATTTTAACAAAGTACATTTGAAATTCGCTATTAATAGCCGGAATGTGTATCTCGGATTATGCACAGATGCATTTAGTCTATTCAGAATGTCAGAGAGGCAATATTTATTGTGGCCAGTCTTTCTTCCGCCATACAACCTGCCACCGGAGATGTGCATGCAACGGAAGTTGCTATTCTTGACCATATTAATACCTTGTTCGAACCATCCAAAAAGGTCTCTAGATGTTTTCCTACAACCACTGATAAAATAGTTGAAGGATTTGTGGTCAACAGGGGTGAGGACGTATGACTTCTCAACGAAGACAAATTTTACGATGCGAGCGCTGCTTTTGTGGACCATAAGTGACTTTCCTGCCTATGGGATGTTGTCTGGATGGACTACACATGGGAGATTGGTTTGTCCATATTGTAATGGAACGACATAAGCGTTTCAACTGAAGAATGGTAGGAAGACAAGTTGGTTCGATTATCACCGTCGATTTATTCCCATTGGCCATCCGTACCGAAGAAACAAGAAATTGTTTAGGCACAAAAAGGTTGTGAGAGACACTCCTCCTCCATATCTAACTAGAGAACAAACTGAAGCGCAAATCGATTACTACGGAGCCAAGGAAACAGTTCGTTGTGGTGGTAATTGTCATGTCCCCGATAATATGCCTGATTTTTATGGTGTTCGGCACAATTGGCACAAAAAAAGTATATTTTGGGAGTTGCTAAATATTGGAAGGATCTTCTTCTGCGCCACAACCTCGATGTGATGCATATAGAGAAGAATTTCTTTGAGAACATCATGAATACAATACTGAATGTCCCATGGAAAAAAAAAGACAACATAAAATCGAGGTTTGACTTGCTGGATATTTTCTCAAGAAGTGAGTTACATATAAGAAACAATGGACAAGTTCCCGTTCCAATATTCAGATTGTCTTTAGAAAAGAGTCGGTGTTGTTCAGAAGTGAAGTTTCCTGATGGGTATGTTTCAAATCTCTCTAGATGTGTTGAAAAGGCTCAAACGTTCTCCGGGATGAAGAGTCATGATTGTCATGTCTTTATGCAACAACTACTTCCCTTTGCAATTGCAGAGCTACTTTCAACAAACGCACATGAAGCACTTGCAAGTAGTATATTAGAACACATTAATTTTATAATGGTTTAGTTTGCAATAATATATGACTACTAATGTGTTTAATTGTTTTTGGAATACACAAGGTATTGAAGCATTTTTCAGGGATCTGAGCACACGCACTCTTAAAGAAGAAGTCGTGGAACAACTTCACAAGAACATTCCCATATTGCTGTGCAACTTGGAGAAAATATTTCCTCCGGGATTTTTTTACGTCATGGAGGATGCTTTGTGGACCTGTACATTACGGATGGATGTATCAGTATGAGCAAGCCATGAAATATGAAATATTTGAAGGGAAAAGCAAAAAACCTCGCAAAAATTGAAGGTTCTACAATTGCTGGAAGTTTGACGGAAGAAACTTCTCATTTTACATCGTACTACTTTGTGTCAAAAGTACGTACCTGGAAAAGAGCTCCAAGAAGATATGATGATGGTGGTGTCGCGCCAACATATGTAGTTGCTGGTGTTCCAAACATCTTTAGCCAGATTGGGCGAATCGGTGGGAAATCGAAAGAGGTTTGGTGGTCGAGTGAAGACGACACTCATAGTGCACACACCTATATTCTACTCAATTGCGAGGATCCATTGATGCGTTATTTTCAAAGGTAACGTATTTTATGGAAACTTCTAAACACATATAAGTATAAATTCTATAATTTCAAAAGATTAATTAATATAAAATTTGATTTTACAGCCTATTTGTTTCTCAAGTCGAAGAAACATTCCCAGGTATATCCACAAGTGACGTAGACAGAAGAAAAGATCAACACTTTATTAGGTGGTTGAAGAATCATGTATTAACTTAAGCGCTTAATTTTTGCAGGTTGATCGATCAAACTCTTCTTTCATATATGATATGTATTTCAACGTTTTATTTATTTTTGCAGGTTGATTATGACGACGACGCAGATTATCCTACGTGGTTTCACGAAGTAATTCAAGCTCCATTTGCAAAGGTCACCACATCACAGATGTATTTCTCACGAAGCTATATTTTGCATACATATGAATATGGTAGACAACGGGCGATCAATAACTATGGAATATGTGTGAAAGGCGAAACATATTTTTATGGGACCTTGCAGGAGATTATTGAAGTGGAATTCCCAGGGTTATTGAAGCTGAAATGCGTCCTCTTCAAATGTGAATGGTTCGACCCCGTCGTCAACAGAAGTGTTTGGTTTAACAAATTTGGTGCAGTTCATGTCAATGGTGGACGAAGGTACAACAAATTCTTTTTTTTTTGGCATATATGATATGTATGATTAATTTCTGCGTTATCTTTATTTTTGCAGGTACAACAAATTAGAGCCTTTCATCTTAGATTCACAGGCATACCAAGTTAGCTTCCTTCCATACCCTCGAATGAGAGAATCGGGAATAAATTGGTTAGCCGTGATCAAAGTTACACCTCGTGGACGAATCATCAGTGGAGAAGAACCATCATTGCAAGAAGAACAAATAAATGAAGTCGAAGAACATGAACAACAAATTGATGACATCCTTCTCATTGATCCACATAATCATGAGTGTGAAGATCTTACCAACGATGCCACAGACGAAGCTGTTGAAGACGAGTTTAATGAAAATGATGATGTTTCTAGTGATGATAAGAATGTCGATGTATCCGAGTGATGTATTTGCTTTTAATATGATTGATTTTCAGACTTAATGCATGTGATTTGATGGATTTAATCATGAAAATCTATTTATATAATTTGATTTTGTGTAAGGTAAAGGGGGGGGGGGGGGGGGGGGGTTGAATTAGAAAGAAGAGATTGAGATTATAAGTTAAGAAATTCTGGTTTTAGAATTTTGGGTTTGGAATGGAAAGAAGAGATTGAGGTTAATGGGAAGATGGTTTTGGGGTTTGGAATATATGAAGTAGAAGATAAGGAAGATGGGGTTTGGGGTTTTAGATTTTATGAATTTAAACATAATCCTCGTTATTTCCTCGTAACTTAACGAGGAACTTACGACGAATCCTAAATAAAAGAACGCGGGACTCGTTAATTCCACGTAAGTAGAATTCGTCGTAAAAACCTCGTAGTAGGAAAACGCGGACCTTTGTATTTCTTCGTAAATAAAAACATGGGCGTTGCTATTTCCTCGTAAATTAACGAGGACATTACGAGGAAACAATACGTGGGCCTTGCTAATTCCTCGTAAAAAAAACACGGGCCTCGCGATTTCTTCGTAACTTTACGAGGAAATTACGAGGATTACTAATTTCTTATATATACACGCGAGCTTCTCACTTTCCTTTCGTCTCCACTTCCTCTCTCTTTTGTAGCAATGGTACTTACTCTCTCTATTTCCTCTCTAATTTGATTAGTTTAGGGTAGATTAGGTGGTTAGGGTAGGGAATTTAGATAGGTTTACGGATTTTATGTTAATTAGTGTTGTTGATTAGGAAGTTTACGAGGAATTTAGCTAGAGTTATAGAATTTTTTTAATTTTTTAATTATATAATTTGTTAATTACTGTTGATGTTAATTTTAAAAATTAATTTTTTTTTCAGACGGTTCGAAAGAACAGACTTACTCCCCAGTACAGAGAGATTTCGGTGAACCTGGCAGTCGTTTAGACCCGTCTTCTTCAGCTCCCGGTTCTTCGGGTCCGGAGACTGTCCCCGAGACGCAGTATTCTCAGAGAGTCTCTCGATCGCCTCCTTCTGCTGCACCATCGGTTCCTCGATTCGTTGCACCACCGGCTCCTCATGCTCATGTCCCAAAGGTGCCTTCTCGTGTGCCTCCTCCGATGGCTCCTCCCGATTTGATGGTGCCGCCAAGTGATCCTTACTCACAGTACACTGTCGAGGACCTTCTCGCTCAGCCAGGCAGAGAAGGTTTATCAGTTCTAGACCCCGACCGATCGGACGTAAATTTGTGGTACATTACTTTTTTTTTTAAATTCTTTTATAATTCTTTTATAGCAATAATAAATAATTTATACTTAATTTTTCTTTTCAGGTTTGGGGTTGACACTTGTGTTGCTCGGAACGTAACCGAGACGATCAAAGGTTACTTCTCCGAGCCACATCCGAACTGGAAAAAGACACCGATCTACGTCAGAAAGACGTGGTTCAAAAATTTTGCTGTAAGTTGCTATTAATTAATTATATATACTTTAATTTTTTTTATGATTTAGAGTTTTTAATTTTTTAAAACTAATTCTTAATTTAATTTTTTTCTGTTACAGCAAAAATACCATTGGTCCATGGGGGTCAATGAGAAGGTGAAGAAAGCATTTAACGCGAAGGCAAAAGCTCGCTTGTTGGACACGGTCTCCAACAAGAAGGGTGACTGGATCGTGAAGGGGTATGAGCGTGGCAAACCCCCTGAGCTCACCACGGAGGTGTGGGATGGCCTCTTCCGTTATTGGCGGGATCCTGACTCCATTAGAGTCGATGAATCTTGCTCTGCCTCCCGTCAGAAGGTAGATGAGCACGGCCACGGGCCGATGCTTCACTCTACGGGTCAAAAACCCCACGCCGGTGTCCGTCTGGATATGGTAATTAAATATTTAATTTTATTATATATATATTCTAACTTTCTTAAATGTTTTTTAGGCCAAAAAGCCGGGAGAACACCCATCTCTTTTGCAACTTTACGAGAGGACCCACAAGAACAAGGCGGACCAATTTCTAGATGCTAGGTCCGAGCAAATCTACACCAACTTGGTTGGTTGGGTTGAAGACCGCCAGACCCAACAGTCCACCGACGGATTACCCGTCACCTTATCCACAATTGAAGTGGATAGGATTTACGAGGAGGTAAATTTTTTTTAATTTTTTTTTATTATTCAATTAATTTAACTTTAACTTTTTACTAACAATATTTATTTTTTGTTTTTAAGGTTGTCCCTAAGAAAAAGGGACGTATGTTGGAGATTGGTTCCGTCAACGATGTTCCGAAAGCGACATCGTCTTATGGTCAGAGACGGGATGATGAAGTCACTCAGCTGCGTAACGAGTTGGACTTGACGCGATCTGCGTTCACAGCTCGTATGGGTGGAGTCGAGAGCTTCTTGGACGTTGTAGTGGCCACAAATCCGGAATGGAAATCCTTGTTGAGGAACATGCGAAGACAAATCCCATTCCAGGTGAGTCATCCGGCACACATGACGAGGTGGATGTAGAGAGGAAGAGTGAAGAATTCTACCGGGCAATGAACGGCCCTTAGTTCTTTTTTTTTCTTTTCGTTGGTTGTATTTTAAATTCAAAACTTATTTATGTATAAAATATTTTCATATTTACGTTTTTTTAAATTATATTTTTATTAATAAATTAAATAATTTTATTATATTTTTTAATTCTGAAAAATAAAAAATTGAAGTAAATTCGTAGCTAAATTACAAGTACATTACGTGGAAAGTTTACGAGGAACTTACAAGGAAAAATCTTACGTCAACACTACAAGTTAAGTTTAACGAGTATTTTACGTGGAAGGGTTTACGTGTAATTTACGAGAAATTAGTTTCGAGGTATTTACGAGGAAATATAGCGTCCTCCTTACGTGGAAACGTTACGTGGATTTTACGACAAATGCTTTTCTTCGTCTTAACGACGAAATATGTTCCTCGCTAGTTTACGACGAATTGGCCATGAAACATGTGTTACGACGAACGAATAACGACGAAACTTGTTTCCTCGCTAATTCCTCGTAAAGCCTATTTTACGACGAACTTGCTACGAATTTCGATGTCATTAATGTTGTGTTTTCTTGTAGTGATAGCAATAGCCTGAATAAAATGGAGTTCCAATACAAGGTTAAAAAAATCAATAGAGTTCCAATACAAAGTTTTAAGGAGTCTTGGATCTTCTTTCCAAATCTACTGAAAATCCTAAAACTGTTTGCTGTGAAAAATAGAATATGTTGCCTAATACAATGGTAGAGCACATAATATTAGGTAAAAGTCTAATTGTGTGGATCTTAAGTCGGCCTTGAAAAAATCAGCCCGTCTATGCGTGTTGCTGTCGATTAACGACAAGAGATGTTTGCCGATCGACACTCTATCCATCCAAATATTGACTTTGGATGGTTTCTGAACAGCTACGAGTGTTTTCTATCGTTAGCTCTAAAATGCTCTATAATCAGCACATTACTCTAAAACATACCTAGACTTGTAAATACTTTAAAAAGACTTCAAAACATAATAAATAGATTCTAAAACAATTATATACCTTAACTAAAAACTGGTAAAATCTATGGTATATCAGAGATGCTATTTGAGGGAACTGTCATTTCCTAAAACAAAATATAGTCTCATAATCGGGTCCTTAATTAGGCCACTACACCCGAGTTGGACAAAATATTTTCATGACAATTTTAACCCTACACCTCTAATCCTGACCCTATGCGTAGTGGTGTCAGTAGGCTCTGCTACTGTCTGATATACACGCCCGACTCAACTAATTCGTGGTTAATGAAGGGACTTGAGGATTATAGTTGCTCCTGTTATTTTAATTTTTTTTAATTTGAAAACGCCCTTTCGAAACACCTATTCGAACATGTTAACCGATTTAATGAACAAATCAATTTGTTGTAGAACATATTGTCCAGTTACCCCCTTTCACATATATCAGTTCTTGAAAATCCCTTCGTAACAGAGAATCATACTCTCATAGTTCTATCTTTTTCTCGTCGATGGGAGACCCTAATCTTCCTCATTGTATATTTTCTTCCAATAAAGAACCCTACGGCGAGAGGGTTAACTCGTACCATAGAATTACAGACGACAGAGTCCATCTTTGAAGAACTTGGTTCAGAAGAGCTTGCTTTTCTGAGGAATTCAACTTTTGCAAAGGTTTTAATCCTAGATGATAATCCTCCTTTTTTCGATGCTTTTGGCCATTTCGTGCTTGTGAGGAGGTTGAAGACAAACAAGAAGTACAAAATCTGGATTTTGTTTGCTTGGAAGCCTAATCGATTTTCACTGAGTTAGTTTGCCATAGTTAGGCCCTGTTCGTTTGCTCACCCAGGTGATCCATCTGGATGAAGATGCAAAATGATGTTCGTTTAGTGCATTATAATGCTATATCCAGATGGATCACCCAGCTGAATTTTTAAAAACTCATCTCAAATTCTCACCCAAATGAAGGTGAGTCTTGATGGTGCATCTGGATGCAGATGCATCTAGTTCAGTCCAAAATAATAAATGACAAAAATGACCTTTTAAAATCAAAATATTATTTTCAAACCGTAAATTCTATTTTTTTGCATATACATTTTTCCGCTATAACCAAAAATGCATTTTCTCGCAAAAACAGAAAAACACACTTTCCGCCAAAACCGTAAGATGCATTTTTCCGCAAAAAACATAAAACACACATTTTCATTAAAACACATTTTTCGGCTAAATCAGTAAAACCACACTTTTCAACCAAAACCCAAAAAACACATATTCCCGCCAAAACTCCAAAAGCATTTTCCGGCCAAAACCGCAAAAAGCATTTTCCCGCCAAAACCGGAAACAACGCATTTCCTCGCCAAAACCAAAAAAACGCATTTTCTCGCCAAAACCGAAATATACAATTTTCCCGCCAAAACCGGAAAGCAGAATTTTCCCGCAAAAACCAGAAAACGGAATTTTCCCACCAAAACCGGGAAAATGCATTTTCCCGTCAAAACCGGAAAACACAATTTTCTCGCCAAATTTGGAAAACGGAATTTTCTCGCCAAAACAGGAAAACATAATTTTCCCGCCAAAACAGGAAAACGGAATTTTCTCACCAAAACCGGAAAACAGAGTTTTCCCGCCAAAACTGGAAAAATGTATTTTCCCGCCAAAACTGGAAAAAAAAATTGTTTTCCGCCAAAACCGAAAAAACGTATTTTTCCACCAAAACCGGAAAAGCGTATTTTTCCGCCAAAACTGGAAAAATGTATTTTCCCGCCAAAACCGAAAAATGTATTTTCCTGCCAAAACCGAGAAAATGTATTTTCCCGCCAAAACCGAAAAAATGTATTTTTCCGCTAAAACCGGAAAAATGTTTTTTCCTGCCAAAACCGGGAAAAATCTATTTTCCCGCCAAAACCGCAAAAATGTTTTTTCGGCCAAATCGCGAAAACAAACTTTTCCCGCCAAAATCGCGAAAAAAACGTTTCACGCTAAAAACACTTTTCCCGCCAAAACTTCAAAACACACTTTTTCCATCCAAACCGCAAAAACTTATTTTTCCGCCAAACCTATAAAACGTATTTTCCGCCAAAACCATAAAAATGCATTTTTTCGCGAAAAACACATATTTCCTCAAAAACCGCAAAAATATTTTTGGTCAAAACCGTAAAAATGCTATTTTTCCGCCGAAACGTAAAAAATTATATTGTAGTCATTTTATTAACAAGTCCACCTGGATGCAGATGGAAGTTAAAAATGAAAAGCAAACGAACATAGTTGCATTCAGATGATTCATCTGGATGCATGGACGAAATGAAGAAACAAACAACAGCCAAATGGAGCATCTGGATAAGACATCTAGATGGACCATCTAGATGCATCTTCCAGATGTACAAACGAACATGGCCTTACTTGGCTCAACTGTGGGAAACTTCCTAATTCCAGGCGTAGGAAGAGAAAAAAACTCTCTAATGAGAAACTTTACTGAAATGAATTATTTGGGTCTTTAAAGTCTTGCACCGTTGAAATGGTGTAGACATCCTGAAGAATCACAAGGTTAAGGACATGGTGACGATGATTAAGTTTTCCTGTCTATCAATCACTTCAGCTGTACTTCGCCCAACGTCTCACTTTCCGAAGATCATTCCCGAACATGTGGAGCTCATCTGTGATCTCGATGAGTTTATGGCATACCCATTGAGAAGGGTGAAATTGTTCTAGCTGAGGATTTGTTTGCTCTTAGAGGATATGTCGATCCAATCCAACTGGTTATGATGTTGTTGTACTTACTTTGGAGGAAAAGGTTAACCTAAACGAAACCGATCGTTGTGGTTGAATCTTATAGTGAAACAGAGATGTCAGAGGGTGAAGATGGAGCTTTGTCAGATGAATCAGCGTGCTCTAAAAAACCATTTCAACTGCCAAATTTGTGATTAAACCTGGGTATTATGGAGACTTAGACGTCGAATACAAGGTAAGTGTTACACATATTGTTAACAAATATTAATTGTGTTATCCGCTTCTCCCCTTATTATCGGTTAAGATGTTTTGTAACTCCTAATAGTTATATTAGAACTAATAAAAAGCGTAGGCTCAATTGCTTTTTATATTATGAAATTATCCCCCATTAGTTCTCTCACACACACGGTCTTTCCACCTATTACATAAGTCTATGTTCGATCTATTCTTTTTGATCCACATGAGGAGTTGTTCTTGGCGATGATTTTTCATGGTCAGATGAAAGTGAAGACCCGACAGTAGATACATTGGTCCGTCTTATAAGTGAAGGAATTGTATTCAAGATAGAGATGTTTGGGGGTGGGCTCACATAGGCCGATATTGTACGAATGTGTGCAGAGAAGCAAAGGGAGAAGGATACGAAAGAGAAGCATGACAAAGAAAATTCTGCATAGTCAACCGAGGGTGAATATTCAGACCATGTCTCTCATATTTCAACTGCCAATCTCGTTGCTACGCAAATTAAGGAAGAAATTGGAGGTCTAGAGTCTCGAATTATTAATGGGATTGATTCCCAATTTTCGAGAACTGTCAGTGGATGATAAGATCATGATCATACTTGCTGAGACAGGACAGAGTTAGAGGGTAAAAAGAGAACTACATGTCTTGTTGCAGAGAAGGTGTGATCCGTTCAAAGTGGCTAAGATGTAGAAAGAAGAAGTGAAGACTCTGGCGGAGGGAGAGTCACTAGTAGTACTAAGTATTTTAATTAAAGTGTTGTCGTTTTGCATTTCATTATGTCTTTAAGTATCAGAAACTTTAGTGTGGAAAAGTTATCAAAAATATATTTAAAAATCAAATCAGAGAAATCTGATCAGCTTTTATTCCCTTTTCATCTTCGATTGACATCTTTCCAACCCTATTTTCATCTTGTGATAATCTGAGTTTATCAGGTATCAGAGCTCATGGATCCTCCTGACCATGAGCAACTTTTGTTACTACCCCGAGAAGCTTTCCGCGAAGTGATGAAGACAAAGTCAGACGAGGAAGTGACGGCCTTCAACCGGATAATGGGAGAACGCTTGCGACGATCTATGGAGAAATGCGAGCTCGAGCTGGAGCGTAGTGAGAGGTTGAGGCTAAAAGCCTCAGAGCTTTCGCTAGTAAGAAACCCTATCAGAAGATTCGTTGAACCGGCAGAAGACCAGAAACTACCTGTTGTGAGCAAATACATCGAAGATCCTAAACATATCGAAGGTTTGAAGAACCCTAAGAAGAAATCGATGGAGGAAATGGGATTTTCACTACCAATAGCTGTTTCTTCTGATCTTGAACCTTCTGAGACGCCCATTGTTGGGGTCAAAATCGGTCACGACGGAATCAATGTCTGAAAGTCCGTAAAAATCAGCATAAACGTTTTTACGAAAAGTAATCTTCGTAAAGATATCTTTACGAAGAGCCTTACAGTAAAATCTCGTCCAAATCTCAATCGAACCATTAAATACCGATTGTCCGAAGGCAACAGACATATATCCAAATCGGCCGCGGACAAGCTCGAGTATGGAAATCAGACCGCGGATAAGCCAAGCTCGATCGGTACGCGGTAACCAAGCATGCACACAGCTTGGTCGCTACGTAGCGACCGAGCCCGAGCCAAGCTCGGTCGCTACGTAGCGACCAAGCCCGAGCCAAGCTCGGTCGCTACGTAGCGACCAAGCCCGAGCCAAGCTCGGTCGCTACGTAGCGACCGAGCGTCCGTCTCGCTCGGTCGCTACGTAGCGACCGAGCCCGAGCCAAGCTCGGTCGCTTGTAGCGACCGAGCGTCCGTCTCGCTCGGTCGCTACGTAGCGACCGAGCTAGCGACCGAACGTCCGTCTCGCTCGGTCGCTACGTAGCGACCGAGCCCGAGCCAAGCTCGGTCGCTACGTAGCGACCGAGCGTCCGTCTCGCTCGGTATGCTCGGTCGCTACGTAGCGACCGGGCTCGAGCCAAAGTTCGGTCGCTGCGTAGCGACCGAGCTCTTCCGAACATCGGTATGACACCAGTCCATGCATTCTTGTCAAACCTTCAAATGCTATCTCCCGAAGACCGTAGCGAGCTCAGTCTATGTTTTCCGCTATTCTAAATCATCGATCAAACTTCGCGGATTAGAAACCGCGGAAAGTTCTTTCTTTGTCGAAAGAAATCGTAGTAAACTCTTCGAGTCGGAAGACGGTCCAAAGGGACCTAAAACACGACTCGAGGCCCATCCTGCGATTTCCTAACCAAAAGCCCGTAAACCACAGCCCGGTTTACGCTTGGTCCACAAGGAAGGATAAATGTCATGTTTCCGCGGAAAATACGGAAGTTTTGAAGATAATTGTGAAAATCGGGAAAAATGGAATATCTCTATTTTTATGCTATGACGGCTTAAGGGCAGAAGAGTAAAAGCGTAAACCGACTTTGGAGCTAGTATATAAGGAGTCCTAGGCGAGAGGCATGGGGAGAACTTTTTAGATTCAGAATTCTCTGCACTTAGAAACTTTAGGCTTTATTCTCGACAAGTTCGGTTTCTATGACTGGCACTCAATTACTAGATGAACTCGCCCAGGCAGTTCGATCTCTTGTCCAGCTCTATCAATTGAACTACGTTCGACTTGATCCTCGAAAGGGGTACGTAGGCAGCCTTTAACAAGGTTCAGTCCGAAATCAATCAAAAACCTTTTCTTTATCTATTTCGTCTTTCGTTATCGAGCTACGACTCAACTAGGTTTGAGCTATTAGGCCGCTAGAACTAAGTAACTCGCTGACAGCCTTTGCGGCCAAAGCTTTCATGATCGCTTGTAATGATCGCAACGCTCTTACGCGGACTCGAAATAAGATCAGCTGTTTTCTCTAAACTCGTTTGTTATCTTTTCATAATTTCCGCATATATTTGGTCACTTGCCGTTGGCTCTCGCAGAGATCCGGGACCTCTGGGACATTAGGGTTTTTCTAGTTTCCTTATTTAAACGGAAATCGACAGTGCAAATTTCGGTTCCCACAGTTTGGCGCTAGAAGGAGGGGGGTTACGGATTACTCTTACTCATGGCCACAAAACGCTTGATCGAAACGATGTTTGGATATATGAAAGACAAGCTCGCAGCACTGACTGCTCCTATGGCCAACGCTTACGCAAACGCCGTAGTTTTCAACAAAATCGAAAACTTAGTCGCGACCTTCCGCCACAGGAAGAGCACTAAAACAAACTCGCGATTTCTCCCTGTAAACACGAAGGGAAACGATAAATCTTATCAAAACCCCGTAAAAGAAATCTCGATGCGTAATGATTTTACCAAAACACGTTTTCCGAAAACATTTCGGAAGGATAAAACTTGTTCTCCCAAAATAAACCGCTGAAAAACCCCTACGTTAATCGCGGAAAAAGGAAACACAATAAAACGATTGCACAGCTCGGTCGCTACGTAGCGACCGAGCACGCACACGGCTCGGTCGCTACGTAGCGACCGAGCACGCACGCTGCTCGGTCGCTACGTAGCGACCGAGCTCAAGCCAACTCTCCACTCGCTACGTAGCGACCTGTAAAGCCTCAAAGGGGTCCTCCTTTGCGTTCTCCTTTGAATCCTCATCGAAACGCTTTTCGTTTCGTCTCAATCGGAGTTTCCGTTGAGATTTTACGACGAAAACAAGTAGGACTCTTCTTGGCTTGCGTCCACTCGCTACGTAGCGACCTGTCAGACCGTCAGTCGCTACGTAGCGACCTGTCAGGCCTAAAAGGGTTCCTCCTTTGCGTTCTACTTTGAATCCTCTTCGAAACGCTTTTCGTTTCGTCTCAATCAGAGTTTCCGTTGAGATTTTACGACGAAAACAAGTAGGACTCTTCTTGGCTTGCTTCCACTCGCTACGTAGCGACCTGTTAGACCGTCAGTCGCTACGTAGCGACCTGTCAGGCCTCAGAGGGGTCCTCCTTTGAATCCTCATTGAAACGCTTTTCGTTTCGTCTCAATCGGAGTTTCCGTTGAGATTTTACGACAAAAACAAGTAGGACTCTTCTTGGCTTGCTTCCACTCGCTACGTAGCGACCTGTCAGACCGTCAGTCGCTACGTAGCGACCTGTCAGGCCTCAAAGGGTTCCTCCTTTGCGTTCTCCTTTGAATCCTCATCGAAACGCTTTTCGTTTCGTCTCAATCGGAGTTTCCGTTGAGATTTTACGACGAAAACAAGTAGGACTCTTCTTGGCTTGCTTCCACTCGCTACGTAGCGACCTGTCAGACCGTCAGTCGCTACGTAGCGACCTGTCAGGCCTCAAAGGGGTCCTCCTTTGCGTTCTCCTTTGAATCCTCATCGAAACGCTTTTCGTTTCGTCTCAATCGGAGTTTCCGTTGAGATTTTACGACGAAAACAAGTAGGACTCTTCTTGGCTTGCTTCCACTCGCTACGTAGCGACCTGTCAGACCGTCAGTCGCTACGTAGCGACCTGTCAGGCCTCAAAGGGGTCCTCCTTTGCGTTCTCCTTTGAATCCTCATCGAAACGCTTTTCGTTTCGTCTCAATCGGAGTTTCCGTTGAGATTTTACGAGGAAAACAAGTGGGACTCGTCTCGGCTCCCTTCCACTCGCTATAGCGACCGAGATGAGATCCTCACTCGCTATAGCGACCTGTCAGGCCTCAAAGGGGTCCTCCTTTGCGTTCTCCTTTGAATTCTCATCGAAACGCTTTTCGTTTCGTTTCAATCGGAGTTTCCGTTGAGATTTTACAACAAAAACAAGTAAAACTCATCTTAAACTCCTCGGCTTGTTTCTGCTCACCCTACCTCCATCTTTGCGTTCACTTTCGAATCTCGATCGAAACGTCTCTTATTTCGCCTCGATTGAAGTTACCATTGAGACTTGATGATATAAAAAAAACCGCAAAGACCTATTTTCTCGCATGGATTCAGATTAATCGTATAAAACGGCGACGGTTAACTTAACACCTTAGCCGCCTTAACTATACGATTACATTGAATTTTTTTACAAAAATCGACGTCTTATCTAAGGAGAAGACGACAGTCAAGTTCGGAAGATAAATGTCAAGTTTCAAAGGATAAACACCAATATCGGAAATGGCGAACATACACGAGAATAGGAAACGGAAATGAGCACGCAAAACTGAGAAGGGACAAAACTGCACCTTCGAGAGAACCAAGGTATTTCCGACTTGAAATTTTTGAAATCAGACTTGGAATTTTCGTAGGAAATTACTTTGAGGCTGCCATAGAACTTTAGGGAACATAAAACCTAGGCGGATAGTCTAGCGAACTAAGTTTTAAGCGATTTTTCCTGTCTCGATATATTGTTCCATAATTGTTCATCCAGATCTTGCGAACCGATCTAAACTCTCCGAAAGTCTAGAAACGATCGCCACGCATATCAAGCTCGCTTCCTAAAGAGAGAAAAAGTTAGAGACATGAATGTCGTCTTAAAACCGATTCGTTTCTGGCAATTTTCTCGGAACCGACATATCCCAAGTCGTCAACGTGGAAAACAACCAAATCACAGTCCAAGCGTCGTCTATAAATCGTCCCGAATTATCGATCATTCAAAATATCAGAAGAGGAAACATACACAACCCTTCAAAGTATCGGTTCAACCGTTTTCTTTCGTAAAAAAAAAAGAGGGGGAGTAGGTACGTATACTATGCTCGTATACTCCCAAACTTCAAAAAACTTCTGCAAATCGTCAAAACTAGGCAAACGACAATCTTAATATTCGTCTAAACGCTAGCAACATATCCAGACGATCATGAACATAATCTCAAAAACTATACATCATTTCTTGTCGCAATCATGCGTACAGAAAACTTGTACCAATATCAAACTGAAACTCGACGATTAGCCAAAGTATTGAAGCCTTTTCCGGCTTCAGAAAGCCAGTTTCGTTTTAAAAATTTCTACGAGAAATCTTCAATCACCAAAGCATGTCTTTCAGTTTCCGTTGTACCAAGTAAGTTACGGAAAAGCATCGAAAACGTTTGCGACGAAGAAAACTCGAGAATATATGTAGCATCGTGCACATTAAAAGGAGCACTTTCCTCCCGATGGTTAGCTAGATCCACTTCTGGTTGACCAATTCGTTCAAGAAACGAATGTGTCATGAGAATCCTCTCGAAAAACCTATGAAAAACGTTCCGCGACTAGATCGTATTGAAATAAACTTCGGTAATACTCTATGGGTAACTCCAAGTAACTTTCACCTAAGATCAAAATCACAGCGGGAACGTTTCTCGTAGAACCCGCAGAAACAATGCTACTTTGACATATGTATACATAACACTGATTTACGACCTTCGTAAAATCGGTTATATGATATGATAAATTATCGTATAGCCCACAGTCGGAAATCATATGATAAATTCTTCGTAACGAAACTAAGTCCTAACAAACAAACGGTTAACGGAAAATCTAAACTTTTCGAAAATTGACCAAGTTCAATACGCTCCACAATTCACTTTAAGCCCGCAACGTTTTAACCATAATACGCGGCAGGTAAGGAAAAATTCGTAACAAAGCTTCTAGAGCTATACGAAACATCCTAATAAATGCACGAAATACATCTCGGAAGGCCAACACTTCACAAAGCACTATGAAGGAAAACGCTTGTTCCCATGGACAAATTTACACGAACCCTCAGTCATAATTCCTCGATCGCAAATAAAACTATTAGCATCCAAACATGAACAACAATTTTGGCTGCGAACATTCGTAGTCAAACTAGAATGTTTTTCAAACGCATGGCTAAGACTAAACCCTTGCAACATCGCGAAATATCTTCAAGCCCGCGAACATTTCAAGCACGAAACGTGGCATACGAAAGAATAACAAATCTTCAGAATCGCGAGACGTCGCAGACGCCTGAAGATTAGTTCTTCGACGAAATTTCCTTCCTCGATAAAAACACCTTCATGGAAAACCAATCAGTCATACGCACTAACATCTTCTCAAAAAATATTCTTCGCGAAGACTCGAAACGGTATTTTTTACCATTAAGTTTGTTGCTGATCACAACAAACTCTCAACGTCCTAAACAGACATAGCCATCTCACGAAGATGACTCTCTTACATCCGACACAAGGATAATAGCGCTATAAAAGAAATCCGAAATTTTGGTCCAGCACTTCCGGTCTCCGGAGAGATGCTCGATTCGTATCACACAAGTCGTATAAGCTGAGAACCTATCGCGGACTTTAAATCGATACGAATCAGGAAGAAATCGCAACAGGAAAAACGATAGCCGGCCAGTCACCGCACAATCCTTAAACCGAAAGTAAACCTAGGTCTTGCCCTAAACCCAACGCACTGGTCTCTAACATCTCTAGGCATAGTATCAAACACCCTGGTTCGAGATCCCAAAATTTGTCTCTTTGTTAATATTCGAACGTCTTCAGAAAATCCCGCAAGTTTACACACTGCAGAAAACTCTCGAAACAGATTATGGATATGGCAATTCACACAGAGTTAGATTACGAGACGACAACTCGTAGTCTTCCTTCTATACCCATACAAAATGCCATCGGCAGTAACACGCCTTACAACCGCTACATAAAAACTAGACCATAAAGGTCCTACTGGAAAACTAGTCATAAGAACCTTAACTCCAAGACGAACTCGAAAGGCTTGATCCCTTCAACAAGGGTACGTAGGCAGCCGTCATAAGGCGCAGCCCCAATCTTATCGCGTTTTCTACTTTTAGGAGAGCGAGAAGATCACTTACCACAGACATTTTCAACCATTAGTTCCGCCTAACTCACCTAACTTGCCTAACCTGCCAAGCCACTCGCTAGAACCTCACGCTAGAAGCTCATGGTTCTAACGAGCTGGGGGGCTAACTGTTGGGGTCAAAATTGGTCACGACGGAATCAATGTCTGAAAGTCCGTAAAAATCAGCATAAACGTTTTTACGAAAAGTAATCTTCGTAAAGATATCTTTACGAAGAGCCTTGCAGTAAAATCTCGTCCAAATCTCAATCGAACCACTAAATACCGATTGTCCGAAGGCAACAGACATGTATCCAAATCGGCTGCGGACAAGCTCGAGTATGGAAATCAGACCGCGGACAAGCCAAGCTCGATCGGTACGCGGCAACCAAGCATGCACACAGCTCGGTCGCTACGTAGCGACCGAGCGTCCGTCTCGCTCGGTCGCTACGTAGCGACCGAGCATCCGTCTCGCTTGGTTGCTACGTAGCGACCGAGCCCGAGCCAAGCTCGGTCGCTACGTAGCGACCGAACGTCCGTCTCGCTCGGTCGCTACGTAGCGACCGAGCCCAAGCCAAGCTCGGTCGCTACGTAGCGACCAAGCGTCCGTCTCGCTCGGTCGCTACGTAGCGACCGAGCCCGATGATGCTCGGTCACTACGTAGCGACCGAGCCCAAGCCAAGCTCGGTCGCTACGTAGCGACCGAGCGTCCGTCTCGCTCGGTCGCTACGTAGCGACCGGGCTCAAGCCAAAGTTCGGTCGCTGCGTAGCGACCGAGCTCTTCCGAACATCGGTATGACACCAGTCCATGCATTCTCGTCAAACCTTCAAATGCTATCTCCCGAAGACCGTAGCGAGCTCAGTCTATGTTTTCCGCTATTCTAAATCATCGATCAAACTTCGCGGATTAGAAACCGCGGAAAGTTCTTTCTTTGTCGAAAGAAATCGTAGTAAAATCTTCGAGTCGGAAGACGGTCCAAAGGGACCTAAAACACGACTCGAGGCCCATCCTGCGATTTCCTAACCAAAAGCCCGTAAACCACAGCCCGGTTTACGCTTGGTCCACAAGGAAGGATAAATGTCAAGTTTCCGCGGATAAATACAGAAGTTTTGAAGATAATTGTGAAAATCGGGAAAAATGGAATATCTCCATTTTTATGCTATGACGGCTTAAGGGCAGAAGAGTAAAAGCGTAAACCGACCTTGGAGCTATTATATAAGGAGTCCTAGGCGAGAGGCATGGGGAGAACTTTTTAGATTCGGAATTCTCTGCACTTAGAAACTTTAGGCTTTATTCTCGACAAGTTCGGTTTCTATGACTGGCACTCAATTACTAGATGAACTCGCTCATGCAGTTCGATCTCTTGTCCAGCTCTATCAATTGAACTACGTTCGACTTGATCCTCGAAAGGGGTACGTAGGCAGCCTTTAACAAGGTTCAGTCCGAAATCAATCAAAAACCTTTTCTTTATCTATTTCGTCTTTCGTTATCGAGCTGCGACTCAACTAGGTTTGAGCTATTAGGCCGCTAGAACTAAGTAACTCGCTGACAGCCTTTACGGCCAAAGCTTTCATGATCGCTTGTAATGATCGCAACGCTCTTACGCGGACTCGAAATAAGATCAGCTGTTTTCTCTAAACTCGTTTGTTATCTTTTCATAATTTCCGCATATATTTGGTCACTTGCCGTTGGCTCTCGCAGCGATCCGAGACCTCTGGGAAATTAGGGTTTTTCTAGTTTCCTTATTTAAACGGAAATCGACAATGCGAATTTCGGTTCCCACACCCATCTCATGCCGCTCTTACCAAAAGGTACCAGTTTTCACTGGTTTACGCTATGGACGGTTTAGGAAACGAGGGAAAAGGCGCAAGATCTCGAGGATGGGTTTCAGTTTTGAGGGAGAGAATAAGAGACACTACACTGGTGATGAAGAGAGAGTTGAGATGCTGAAGACTCGATCTGGACACTCGATGTGGGTAACATACATGGTGGAAATGAAGAAACAAGGCTTGTCTGTGAAGAGGAAGAAACGAAGTGAACTCGAGCAATCCCTTATGGTCTATGGTTTTAAGGGAAACTCCATGAAGGGAGTTCTTGCACAACCTGCAAATGTGCGCAAGACAACAAGATCATTGAACAGGACTGAGACCCCACAAAACAAGGATAAAGGCTTGTTGGATGATCCAACATATGATCTAGCTTATGAAACTGGGAAGAGTACTGCGAAAGAGACTGAGTACAAGTGTCGTTTGAAGCTTCCGAGGGAGTTACGACGGGCGGTCATAGGGCGAGAACAGTGAAGCACATGTACTCCGGGATAACTCAAGAGGGTTCTGTTCATGATTACATAAGCAGTTTCAAAACTCTAAGTGAAGACTGTAAAGATCTTCCTGAGAAATACTTAATCAGTGTTTTTGTTAGAGGGCTGAAGCAACCGTTGCAGGACAAGGTCAGGCTTTTACAATTCTGCAAGCTGGTAATTGCTATGGACTTGGCCTTATGGCTTGAGAATGGAAGCATGAGTCTGCGTACTTTACCAATGACAGAAGCATCCACACACCACATGAAACTTAGAGATCCAACCGAGGATCCGAGTCAGAGTGAGCAGCGTGGCAATGGAGTGTTAATGGAGGGTCAAGTAAGGATATCCCCAACGAATAGAAGGAGGTTCAGCGATACCCCAGTGGCAACACCTCTTATAATGGAGAAGATACATGATAGGTGGGATCTTCCTGTTACCAAGGCCGAGATGAGTTATTGGATAGACTCTCTTGAGAAGCACTGGCAGGAACACCACATATGTGAGGATCATAAATTACCTTCGGTTCAGCAGAGTCTACATGGCTCTTTAGGCAGTTGGATCAAGGAGTTAATGGAAGTAAAGGCTCCAAATAACTGGGAAGAGCTCAAGAGAATGATCCTGAGAGAGCCGAGTGAGGAGCTTAATTTAGAAAAAATGAGTGGAGCTAGGATGGTATAAGGACAAAGATCAGCTTTAAAGAAGAAACAAGAGGTGCCATGAGAAGATTCACTGTTACAAATGGGTTTAGGAGTTCAACAAGAAGGCCGTGTTTCTGATTATAGGAAGAGATTTGAAGCTGTATGTCTTAAGGCTTCAAACTTACCGTGGCAACACCTAGAAGAGTGGTTCTTACAAGGCTTAAAACCCAAGATACGAGAGGCAGTTCATCAATTGAGTCATGACGGTATTGTGAAAATGATGGATTTAGCAGTGTGGATAGAAGGAAACCCGGGGAACAATGGCGAAGTAGGCTCCAGAGGACTCTCTAGGACGTCCTTGTCAACATCAAAATAAGTTTCAGCTGTTTGAAAAGGGAAAGAGAAGATTTGATAAACAGGAAGGGGCGCTTAGGGTCTGTTGATCAACGGAGTGAGAATCCTTATGATGATATGATATTACAAGTTAAAGGTCTGGTATAGAACCAAGAGGTTAACATCGAAATAGATTCAGGTGCTACTCATAGCTTAATTTCTAAGAATTTGGTAATTGAATCTAATCTTACTCACAGTGGGGAAGCCGACAAAGATTATCTTAGGACATGGAGACAAAGCCACTTGTTTGGGAAGGTGCGAAACAATAGCTATTACTATACTAGGTTTTGAATTCAAGGAAGACTTGCGGGTGATTGACCAGAGTGACGGTGATGTGGTTTTGGGGATATAGTTGGTTGGCTACTCTAGGAGAGACTGCTGTAAACTGGCAGGAACATACAATGCCCTTCCTGATTGAGAATGAATGGATTACCATAATTGCGACAGGAAGTGAGGCTGAGCAAAATTCTGCAACGAGATGGTAGTTGTTAACACATGTCAAAGATCCATACCAAGTGGACAACAACTCGTGGTAATTTTGTGGTACCATACAATAACCGAAGATAAAAACATGATGATGCAAGCATCAAGAAGTGATTTTTGTGTAGTTGTTAGCAAATCATGGTGTGGCATTAATAGATAGGATTTATATAACACACGGATTAGGCTGAAAGATCCAAGGGATATTGATCACCAAGACTCCAAAAGGAAATGATAAGTGTTTTAGAAGGAGACACTAAACGGCAACACAAGTGGATTAAAGAGAAACAAACTGAAGGGACTTGTGAGAGGACGCCAAACAACAATCGTCACAAGCCGCTGGGAAATGGGGGCACGACCTGAGAGCAAGGGATGAGTGCAGTACTGTTGGGGTCAAAATCGGTCACGACGGAATCAATGCCTGAAAGTCCGTAAAAGTCAGCATAACCGTTTTTACGAAAAGTAATCTTCGTAAAGATATCTTTACGAACAGCCTTGCAGTAAAATATCGTCCAAATCTCAATCGAACCACTAAATACCGATTGTTCGAAGGCAACGGACATGTATCCAAATCGGCCGCGGACAAGCTCGAGTATGGAAATCAGACCGCGGACAAGCCAAGCTCGATCGATACGCGGCGACCAAGCATGCACACAGCTCGGTCGCTACGTAGCGACCAAGCATCCGTCTCGCTCGGTCGCTACGTAGCGACCGAGCGATCGTCCCGCTCGGTCGCTACGTAGCGACCGAGCTCGAGCCAAAGCTCGGTCGCTATGTAGCGACCGAGCGATCGTCCCGCTCGGTCGCTACGTAGCGACCGAGCTCGAGCCAAAGCTCGGTCGCTACGTAGCGACCGAGCGATCGTCCCGCTCGGTCGCTACGTAGCGACCGAGCTCAGCCAAGCTTGGTCGCTACGTAGCGACAGAGCGATCGTCCCGCTCGGTCGCTACGTAGCGACCGAGCTCGAGCCAAAGCTCGGTCGCTACGTAGCGACCGAGCGATCGTCCCGCTCGGTCGCTACGTAGCGACCGAGCTCAGCCAAGCTCGGTCACTACGTAGCGACCGCCAAAGCTCGGTCGCTACGTAGCGACCGAGCGATCGTCCCGCTCGGTCGCTACGTAGCGACCGAGCTCGAGCCAAAGCTCGGTCGCTACGTAGCGACCGAGCGATCGTCCCGCTCGGTCGCTACGTAGCGACCGAGCTCGAGCCAAAGCTCGGTCGCTACGTAGCGACCGAGCACTCGTCTCGCTCGGTCGCTACGTAGCGACCGGGCTCGAGCCAAAGTTCGGTCGCTGTGTAGCGATTGAACCTTTCCGAACATCGATACGACACCAGTCCTTGCATTCTCGTCAAACCTTCGAATACTATCTCCCGAAGACCGTAGCAAGCTCAGTCCATGTTTCCCGCTATTCTAATTCATCGATAAAACTTCGCGGATTAGAAACCGCAGAAAACTCGTAGTAAACGTGTCGAGTCGGAAGACGGCCCAAAGGGACCTAAAACACGACTCGAGGCCCATCCTACGATTTTTCCTAACCAAAAGCCCGTGAACCACAGCATGGTTCACGCTTGGCCCACGAAGAAGGATAAATGTCAAGTTTCCGCGGACAAATACGGAAGTTTTGAAGATAATTGTGAAGATCGGGAAAAATGGAATATCTCCATTTTTATGCTATGACGGTTTAAGGGTAGAAGAGTAAAAGCGTAAACCGACCTTGGAGCTAGTATATAAGGAGTCCTAGGCGAGGAGCAAAGGAGAGAACTTTTTAGATTCGGAATTCTCTGCACTTAGAAACTTGAGGCTTATTCTCGACAAGTTCGGTTTCTATGACTGGCACTCAATTACTAGACGAACTCGCCCAGGCAGTTCGATCTCTTGTCCAGCTCTATCAATTGAACTACGTTCGGCTTGATCCTCGAAAGGGGTACGTAGGCAGCCTTTAACAAGGTTCAGTCCGAAATCAATCTAAGCCTTTTAGATATCTTTTTCGTCCTTTGTTATCGAGCTGCGACTCAACTAGGATTAGGGTTTTATGTTGCTAGAACTAGGTAACTCGCTGACGGCCCCTGCGGCCAAAGCCTTTGTATTCTCTTGTAATGATCGCAACGCTCTTACGCGGACTCGAAATAAGATCTATTGTTTTCTCTAAACTCGTTTGTTATCTTTTCATGATTTCCGCATATATTCGATCACTTGTCGTTGGCTCTCGCAGAGATCCGGGACCTCTGGGAAATTAGGGTTTTCCTAGTTTCCTTATTTAAACAGAAATCGACAGTGCGAATTTCGGTTCCCACAGTTTGGCGCTAGAAGGAGGGGGTGTAACGGATTACTCTTACTCATGGCCACAAAACGCTTGATCGAAACGATGTCTGGATATATGAAAGACAAACTCGCAGCACTGACTGCTCCTATGGCCAACGCTTACGCAAACGCCGTAGTTTTCAACAAAATCGAAAACTTAGTCGCGACCTTCCGCCACAGGAAGAGCAGTAAAACAAGCTCGCGATTTCTCCCTGTAAACAAGAAGGGAAACGATAAATCTTATCAAAACTCCGTAAACAAATCTCGATGCGTAAGGGTTTTACCAAAACACGTTTTCCGAAAACATTTCGGAAGGATAAAACTTGTTCTCCCAAAAAAACCGCTGAAAAACCCCTACGTTAATCGCGGAAAAAGGAAACACAACAAAACAATTACACAGCTCGGTCGCTACGTAGCGACCGAGCACACACGCTGCTCGGTCGCTACGTAGCGACCGAGCACACACGCTGCTCGGTCGCTACGTAGCGACCGAGCACACACGCTGCTCGGTCGCTACGTAGCGACCGAGCACGCACACAGCTCGGTCGCTACGTAGCGACCGAGCACGCACGCTGCTCGGTCGCTACGTAGCGACCGTGCACACACGCTGCTCGGTCGCTACGTAGCGACCGAGCACACGCGCTGCTCGGTCGCTACGTAGCGACCGAGCACGCACACGCTGCTCGGTCGCTACGTAGCGACCGAGCATGCACACTGCTCGGTCGCTACGTAGCGACCGAGCATGCACACGCTGCTCGGTCGCTACGTAGCGACCAAGCACACACGCTGCTCGGTCGCTACGTAGCGACCGAGCACGAACACGCTGCTCGGTCGCTACGTAGCGACCGAGCACGCACACGCTGCTCGGTCGCTACGTAGCGACCGAGCACGCACACTGCTCGGTCGCTACGTAGCGACCGAGCATGCACACGCTGCTCGGTCGCTACGTAGTGACCGAGCACACACACTGCTCGGTCGCTACGTAATGACCGAGCTCAAGCCAACTCTCCACTCGCTACATAGCGACCTGTAAGGCCTCAGAAAGGTCCTCCTTTGGGTTCTCTTTTGAATCCTCGTCGAAACGCTTTTCGTTTCGTCTCAATCGGAGTTTCCGTTGAGATTTTACGACGAAAACAAGTTGGACTCGTCTCGGCTTGCTTCCACTCGCTACGTAGCGACCTGTCAGACTGTCAGTCGCTACGTAGCGACATGTAAGGCCTCAGAATGGTCCTCCTTTGCGTTCTCTTTTGAATCCTCGTCGAAACGCTTTTCGTTTCGTCTCAATCGGAGTTTTCGTTGAGATTTTACGACGAAAACAAGTGGGACTCGTCTCGGCTCGCATCCACTCGCTACGTAGCGACCTGTCAGACTGTCAGTCGCTACGTAGCGACCTGTAAGGCCTCAGAAAGGTCCTCCTTTGGGATCTCTTTTGAATCCTCGTCGAAACGCTTTTCGTTTCGTCTCAATCGGAGTTTCCGTTGAGATTTCGCGACGAAAACAAGTGGGACTCGTCTCGGCTTGCTTCCACTCGCTACGTAGCGACCTGTCAGACTGTCAGTCGCTACGTAGCGACGTGTAAGGCCTCAGAAAGGTCCTCCTTTGGGTTGTCTTTTGAATCCTCGTCGAAACGCTTTTCGTTTCGTCTCAATCGGAGTTTCCGTTTAGATTTTACGACGAAAACAAGTAGGACTCTTCTCGGCTTGCTTCCACTCGCTACGTAGCGACCTGTCAGACTGTCAGTCGCTACGTTGCGACCTGTAAGGCCTCAGAAAGGTCCTCCTTTGGGTTGTCTTTTGAATCCTCATCGAAACGCTTTTCGTTTCGTCTCAATCGGAGTTTCCGTTGAGATTTTACGACGAAAACAAGTAGGACGCTTCTCGGCTTGCTTCCATTCGCTACGTAGCGACCTGTCAGACTGTCAGTCGCTACGTAGCGACCTGTAAGTCCTCAAAGGGTCCTTCCTTTGCGTTCTCCTTTGAATCCTCTTCGAAATGCTTTTCGTTTCGTCTCAATCGGAGTTTCCGTTGAGATTTTACGACGAAAACAAGTGGGACTCGTCTCGGCTCCCTTCCACTCGCTATAGCGACCGAGATGACATCCTCACTCGCTATAGCGACCTGTCAGGCCTCAAAGGGGTCCTCCTTTGCGTTCTCCTTTGAATTCTCATCGAAACGCTTTTCTTTTCGTCTCAATCGGAGTTTCCGTTGAGATTTTACGACAAAAACAAGTAAACCTCATCTTAAACTCCTTGGCTTGTTTCTGCTCACCCTACCTCCATCTTTGCGTTCACTTTCGAATCTCGATCGAAACGTCTCTTGTTTCGCCTCGATTGAAGTTACCATTGAGACTTTACGATATAAAAAAAAAAAAAAAAACCGCAAAGACCTATTTTCTCGCATGGATTCAGATTCATCGTATAAAACGGCAATGGTTAACTTAACACCTTAGCCGCCTTAACTATACGATTACGTTGGACCTTTTTACAAAAATCGACGTCTTATCTAAGGAGAAGATAACAGTCAAGTTCGGAAGATAAATGTCAAGTTTCAAAGGATAAACACCAATATCGGAAATGGCGAACATACACGAGAATAGGAAACAGAAATGAGCACGCAAAACTGAGAAGGGACAAAACTGCATCTTCGAGAGAACTAAGGTATTTCCGACTTGAAATTTTTGAAATCAGACTTGGAATTTTCGTAGGAAATTACTTTGAGGCTGCCATAGAACTTTAGGGAACGTAAAACCTAGGCGGATAGTCTAGCGAACTAAGTTTTAAGCGATTTTTTCCTGTCTCGATATATTTTTCCATAATTGGTCATCCAGATCTTGCAAACCGATCTAAACTCTCCGAAAGTCGAGAAACGATCGCCACGCATATCAAACTCGCTTCCTAAAAAGAGAAAAAGTTAGAGACATGAACGTCGTCTTAAAACCGATTCATTTCTGGCAATTTCCTCGGAACCGACATATCCCAAGTCGTCAACGTGGAAACAACCAAATCACAGTCCAAGCGTAACCTATGAAAAACGTCCCGCGACTAGATCGTATTGAAATAAACTTCGGTAATACTCCATGGGTAACTCCAAGCAACTTTCACCTAAGATCAAAATCACAGCGGGAACGTTTCTCGTAGAACCCGCAGAAACAATGCTACTTTGACATATGTATACATATCACTGAGTTACGACTTCGTAAAATCGGTTATGTGATATGATAAATTATCGTATAGCCCACAGTCGGAAATCATATGATAAATTCTTCGTAACGAAACTAAGTCCTAACAACCAAACGGTTAACGGAAAATCTAAACTTTTCGAAAATTGACCAAGTTCAATACGCTCCTCCAAGCCCGCAACGTTTTAACCGTAATACGCGGCATGTAAGGAAAAATTCATAACAAAGCTCTTAGAGCTATGCGAAACATCCTAAAGAATCCACGAAATAGATCTCGGAAGGCCAACACTTCACAAAACACTATGAAGGAAAACGCTTGTTCCCATGGACAAATTTACATGACACCTCAGTCATAATTCCTCGATCGCAAATAAAACTATTAGCATCCAAACATGAACAACAATTTTGGCTGCGAACATTCGTAGTCAAACCAGAATGTTTCTCAAACGCAGGGCTAAGACTAAACCCTTGCAACATCGCGAAACATCTACAAACCCGCGAACATTTCAAGCGCGAAACGCGGCATACGAAAGAATAACAAATCTTCAGCATCGCGAGACGTCGCAGACGCCTGAAGATTCGTTCTTCGACGAAATTTCCTTCCTCGATAAAAACATTTTCTTGGAAGACCAGACAGTCATACGCACTAACATCTTCTCAAAACATATCCTTCGCGAAGACTCGAAACGGTATTTTTTACCATTAAGTTTGTTGCTGATCACAACAAACTCTCAACGTCCTAAACATACTTAGCCATCTCGTAGAGATGACTCTCGTACATCCGACACAAGGATAATAGCGCTATAAAAGAAATCCGAAATTTTGGTCCAGCACTTCCGATCTCCGGAGAGATGCTCGATTCCAACCATACAAGTCGTATAAGCCGAGAACCAATCGCGGACTTTAAATCGGTATGGAATCAGGATGAAACTGAAACGGGATACGTAAGTCGAATTAGTCATCGCACCCTCTAAAACCAGGAGTAAACCTAGGTCTTGCCCTAAACCCAGCGCACTGGTCTCTAACATCTCTAGGCATAGTATCAAACACCCTGATACGAGATCTCAAAATTTGTCTCTTTGCCAATATTCGAGAATCTTCAGAAATCCCGCAAGTTTACACACTGCGGAAAACTCTCGAAACAGATTACGGATATAGCAATTCACACAGAGTTAGATTACAAGATGACAACTCGTAGTTTTCCTTCTACATCCATACAAAATGCCATCGGCAGCAACACGCCTTATAACCGCTACATAAAAACTAGACCATAAAGGTCTCACTAGAAAACTAGTCATAAGATCCTTAACTCAAAGACGAACTACGAAAGGCTTGATCCCTTCAACAAGGGTACGTAGGCAGCCGTCATAAGGCGCAGCCCCAATCTTATCGCGTTCTATTTTTAGAAGAGCGAGAAAACCATTTACCACTGACCTTTTCAACCATTAATTCCGCCTAACTCACCTTACTTGCCTAACTTGCTAGGCCACTCGCTAGAACCTCACGCTGTAAGCTCATGGTTCTAACGAGCTGGGGGGCTAACTGTTGGGGTCAAAATCGGTCACGACGGAATCAATGCCTGAAAGTCCGTAAAAGTCAGCATAACTGTTTTTACGAAAAGTAATCTTCGTAAAGATATCTTTACGAACAGCCTTGCAGTAAAATATCGTCCAAATCTCAATCGAACCACTAAATACCGATTGTCCGAAGGCAACAGACATGTATCCAAATCGGCCGCGGACAAGCTCGAGTATAGAAATCAGACCGCGGACAATCCAAGCTCGATCGATACGCGGCGACCAAGCATGCACACAGCTCGGTCGCTACGTAGCGACCGAGCGATCGTCCCGCTCGGTCGCTACGTGGTGACCGAGCTCGAGCCAAAGCTCGGTCGCTATGTAGCGACCGAGCGATCGTCCCGCTCGGTCACTACGTAGCGACCGAGCTCGAGCCAAAGCTCGGTCGCTACTTAGTGACCGAGCGATCGTCCCGCTCGGTCGCTACGTAGCGACCGAGCTCAGCCAAGCTCGGTCGCTACGTAGCGACCGAGGGATCGTCCCGCTCGGTCGCTACGTAGCGACCGAGCTCAGCCAAGCTCAGTCGCTACGTAGCGACCGAGCGATCGTCCCGCTCGGTCGCTACGTAGCGACCGAGCTCGAGCCAAAGCTCGGTCGCTACGTAGCGACCGAGCGATCGTCCCGCTCGGTCGCTACGTAGCGACCGAGCTCAGCCAAGCTCGGTCGCTACGTAGTGACCGAGCGATCGTCCCGCTCGGTCGCTACGTAGCGACCGAGCGATCGTCCCTCTCGGTCGCTACACAGCGACCGAGCTCGGCCAAGCTCGGTCGCTACGTAGCGACCGAGCGATCGTCCCGCTCGGTCGCTACGTAGCGACCGAGCTCGAGCCAAAGCTCGGTCGCTACGTAGCGACCGAACGATCGTCCCGCTCGGTCGCTACGTAGCGACCGAGCACTCGTCTCGCTCGGTCGCTACGTAGCGACCGGGCTCGAGCCAAAGTTCGGTCGCTGTGTAGCGATTGAACCTTTCCGAACATCGATACGACACCAGTCCTTGCATTCTCGTCAAACCTTCGAATACTATCTCCCGGAGACCGTAGCAAGCTCAGTCCATGTTTCCCGCTATTCTAATTCATCGATAAAACTTCGCGGATTAGAAACCGCGGAAAACTCGTAGTAAACGTGTCGAGTCGGAAGACGGCCCAAAGGGACCTAAAACACGACTCGAGGCCCATCCTACGATTTTTCCTAACCAAAAGCCCGTGAACCACAACTTGGTTCACGCTTGGCCCACGAAGAAGGATAAATGTCAAGTTTCCGCGGACAAATACGGAAGTTTTGAAGATAATTGCGAAGATCGGGAAAAATGGAATATCTCCATTTTTATGCTATGACGGTTTAAGGGTAGAAGAGTAAAAGCGTAAACCGACCTTGGAGCTAGTATATAAGGAGTCCTAGGCGAGGAGCAAAGGGGAGAACTTTTTAGATTCGGAATTCTCTGCACTTAGAAACTTGAGGCTTATTCTCGACAAGTTCGGTTTCTATGACTGGCACTCAATTACTAGACGAACTCGCCCAGGCAGTTCGATCTCTTGTCCAGCTCTATCAATTGAACTACGTTCGGCTTGATCCTCGAAAGGGGTACGTAGGCAGCCTTTAACAAGGTTCAGTCCGAAATCAATCTAAGCCTTGTAGATATCTTTTTCGTCCTTTGTTATCGAGCTGCGACTCAACTAGGATTAGGGTTTTATGTTGCTAGAACTAGGTAACTCGCTGACGGCCCCTGCGGCCAAAGCCTTTGTATTCTCTTGTAATGATCGCAACGCTCTTACGCGGACTCGAAATAAGATCTACTGTTTTCTCTAAACTCGTTTGTTATCTTTTCATGATTTCCGCATATATTCGATCACTTGTCGTTGGCTCTCGCAGAGATCCGGGACCTCTGGGAAATTAGGGTTTTCCTAGTTTCCTTATTTAAACAGAAATCGACAGTGCGAATTTCGGTTCCCACAAGTACGAGAGCCTCACAGCTCAGTTGAGAATAGTCATATGGAGACAAGAACTAAAAGTGAATGGGTGAATAGTCTCGGTGCAAAGGAGCCAAGTATTGGAGTTAAGAAGCGCACTGAAGAATTAGCATCACAGAAGTAGCTAAATGACGATCAAGAGAAAATGCAACTCAAGTTAGGAAGGGAAGTTCAGAGGGAGAACATGTCGACCGTAAACAAGAATGTGGGGAAACACTTCGCTGAAGCACGTGAGGCACATGAAAAGGGTTTTCAAGGATCAGATGAGATAGCTGTTGGGAAAATGTGTGATGGTCTCACGTTGCACTTCATTATCATTTTTTTATGGTGAGGAATACAATAAGAATATGAGCGAGGAGTTCATGTCGGAAGATGATGATCATTAGGAATTTCAAACAGCATTATAGTCGCTCACTAGCTGGACGGATCAGACGTACGTGGCGAAGTTTGGTTTGCAACTTGAGGACAAGTTGGATGCTTATGGGGGGAGTAATGATAAGATCATGATTATACTTGCTGAGACAGGGCAGAATTACAGAGAGGGTAAGAAGATAACTACAGGTCTTGTTGCAGAGAAGGTGGGATCCGTTCAAAGTGGCTAAGATGTACAAAAAAAAAGTGAACACTCTGGCGGAGCGAGAGTCTCTAGTAGTACTAAGTATTTTAATTAAAGTGTTTTCGTTTTGCATTTCATTATGTTTTTAAGTATCAGAAACCTTAGTGTGGAAAAGTTATCAAAAACATAATTAAAAATCAAATCAGAGAAATCTGATCAGCTTTCATTCCCTTTTCATCTTCGATTGACATCTTTCCAACCCTAATTTCATCTTGTGATAATCTGAGCTTATCACTGGATTTCAGTTTGATAAAAAAATTGGGATTTCGAGGCACCAGTTACCACACTCCAGGGTATTGAGAGCATGCTAAATTCCTCTGTTATGGATAATGTGAAAATGATGCAGCATGCTATTATTAAAGCAATTATCGATTTCATTGGCAAATCGACTTCCTCCATTCCCACCAACAAAGAAACTGTTGGAGACAAACATGATAGTGGGCTATCTCCCTGGACAAGTTTGGTGACTATTCTTCTCCCACACAGCATGAGAATATAAATCCCGGAGCCAATATGTTTGTCATAACATATGATGCTGTAAGAAAGGTTATTGAAGAACTAGAGGCCACCTCCAACCATGATGAGGGAATTTGCTATAATAACTTCGTAGTTCCTATTGTTCATCCTTGATTTGTTTTTAAATTCTGATGTTTTGCATCCTATGACTTCTTTGCTTTCCGAGCCACATAACCAACACACCTTGATTCAGACTGACACGGTAAATACATATTATCAGTGTTTCCTTACTTGTTAGTAGCCGTACATTTTGTGCCAATCAATACACCATATATAAGTGGTTACCCGTTACATTTATTTGTCTCGTACATGTTTTTTTCGTATCATTGAACCTTTAAATTTACAATGCTTACATGTTTGTAGCCTTGTACGATTTCCTTAGGTGATGCTCATATTGAATGTCAAATAACCAAGAATTCTCTCCATTGGACATTTATTGAAGTGTTGACTAAATCAGGGTGTATTATATCTGGAGAGGTTTTATTTTATAATTTTTCATGTAAATCTTCTCGCAAATGCATTGACAGAACCTAAATCCTTATTTTAACACTTAGATTACTTCTTAATGTGTCTTTCCTTTGTCATTAGCAGATGCAAATTTCCTCATTCTCAACCCATTGAATATTTTCTTCCTTATGAAACCGGTGACACCGACAATGCCGAGCCTCAAAAAAGTAAAAGGCCTAGGAATCTCCCAACAGTATATCACGATTACCAGTGTGACCCCAAAATTATCATCGGCTATACTCTACTTCCGGACCTGGAACGGTTGTTTGTCGAGAGACGTTTGGAATGAAACTTGATACAATGGAATTTAATGTGATACAAAGCGATGTTTGTTCATATCACTCAAATTACCCTAAGGAATGAATTTACTCTCTCAAATAAGAGGTTCAATTGTAGTACTTAGGGATCAAACTCACAAGGAGCTAGGGAACCTAATAAATCTAATTGGATTTTTTTAAGTAAGATGGCTAAATGATTTAAATGTAAAATTTCAGTTTGTTCAGCAAGTAATTGCTCGATTAATTGGTTGAGGTTTTGGTGCTTAAAAGGAAATAGCTAGACTTAGGGTTTTTATTCAGGAAACTTGAAATTATTAATCCTACAGATGCCTAATGAGTTGCATGCATGATAATGTAGAGCTCAACACTTATAAACGAACCACTAGGCTCTCGCTTTCTAGGTTCGTCTATCGACCAGTGTCGATCGATGATTCTATATGAATATCGATCGATACATTATTCACAATGCCAATCGATTATTCTATTTGAATAGCGATTGACGCTATTGTCCAAGTGTTAATGCGCGAGTTAAATATGCTCACTAAGCTCACTAGATCAGCTCTGGCCTTACTCTAGCAATAATCTTAGCTCAATTAGAATGGTTTCAGGATGAGATTAAAGCTATCGCTTATATCTAACATTCCTAGGGAAAGTTCTAGGTAGCTAATATAGAATCATGCATTAATGACAATCTTAATGATTATTATCACAACTCAGCAATCTATAGTTGAGGCTAATCCCACATAACCTATTTAAACCCTAAAATCTAACAAAGAAACTACTCAGACATGGACAAGCAATTCATAAGAGCAAATAGGTAAGAAAACTTCATTAGAATAGTAAATAGATATCAATGGAGTTCCAATCACAAATATAACTTTGGATCTCCTCTCCAATCTATCAAAATCCTAGAAAACCTTTGCTGAAAATAGTAAAACAAGAAAACACAAGAAAATCACACTTTGCCTCTAACATGGTGGCAAAGCTTATATAATTAGGTTAAGACTCGCCATGGGTAATCTTGTAAATCGGTGAAGACTTGGGCTTCAAGTTGGCTGTGACCAAACGGGCTTTCTGCGCGCTTCGCTGTCGATCGATGTTCTGATGTGTTAATCGATCGATATTTCTCCCTTAGTATCGACCGATGGTCGAGCTCGATGGTCATCTCGGGTGCTTGCTCCAAATATCTCCAAAATACTCCAAAATCATCATTTATCTCCAAATCACTCCTGATCTTATAAATATAATAAATAGGGTCTATAATATAGTAATTAGTTAATAAAACACCTATAAACTATGACTGAAAGTGGGTCAAATCCATGGTCTATCATTTGTACATTGAAAGAGAAATCAATTGAATGCAAAGAGTTTCATTAGTTCTTATTTGAATGCAACCAGCTTGATACAATGAAAGCTCAAGGTGATGTTTTGTATATTGAAAGAGCTCTCATTTGAAAGTAACGAGTTTTTGATACATGAATAATAATCATTAAAAACCAAAGTGTAGTTCATAAGTGCAAATTCAAAGGTCCAAAGCTTAGTGTACTGAATCTCAAATGTAATTAAAAACCTACACAAAATCCAAGCCATCAATTTCAAATAAAAGCAAAATACCCAATCAGGATTACAAATCAAACTTCTTGTTCCTCGAATCCATCATTGACAATGTATTCATATAATGGTAGGGTCTCATAGTCAACATCATCTTCATCTTCTGCAAGTATAAAACTCCAAAATCCTGCACATTCTCTTGAAGTAGACGACTCATGTATTTGTTAAGCAGCTGCTATCCAATGCTAAAGAAGGACTATGAAGCTACTGTTGTGTTATGAATACTCAACAGATGACAAGCCATTGCTGACAAATTACCATACCTATGAGTATTATCTTTCCAAAACTGGAGAATGTTCAAGCTCTAAAATTAGCCATGTCTCGTGCGGGTTCTTCAAGAGAAGCTTGGGGAGATGTCTTTCCACTTGCAACAACTCTGGTTTTCGAAACACAAAGAAATCATGTAAAGATTTTTTAAAAAATAAGGAATGGTTAATTCAATTCAAGTTTAGAATGGATCGGATAACTTATAATGGCTTGACGCACGTAAGCGTACATTATTCTTTGCTATTGTAACACATGTTATTAAAATCTAATATTAATCTTCATAAAATAATAATAATTATTAAAATAATAATCTTCGTCAAAATAAGAATTGATTTTATAATAATATTCTTTGAAATTTTTATAAGTATATCCAGGCAGTAAGAAATCATCTTATTATTCGCATGATAATAAATTATATTAGTTTTCTATGTTGGTTGACAAAATTACAAAAACGTCATACTTTTCTCGCAAAGTTTTCCATCAAAAATATTGAGGAATACGATGTGTCACAAATTTTCTTTTGACCTAAGCAAAAAAGAGAGTATAAGGTTTACCATTTTTATCTATATTTTTACTTTTGAAATTTTCATTCTGGTTAGACTGTGATTCTTGACATTATTGTGTAGAAAATAGAAGTACATAAACGAGACTGATATAAGATTTTTATTGTTGTTATTAGGCTGATAATAAAAATCTCTAAATGTACTTCCTGATCCAATTTTTTTTTCCTTACTCATAAGTGGTAGTGATACAACGTAGAAGAAAATAGAAAAACTACCATTTCTTATAACAAACTATGATTTTAAAAAATTATTCTTAGTTATTAACTATAAAAATATTTAAAAGTTAATAGCAAAAAAAATGGAAAGGAGAGAAAATAGGTTTAACTATTTTGCATTACAATAGGCATACACCATATTTGTAGGATTTAAATACGTATATGTTATTCATATAATGGAAAACAAAAGTAGATGTAAGTTATTAAATAAATTATTTATTCAGGAATTTATAATCTTCAATGTAGGTTTTCGCCGTAGATACAGAAACATTGTTCTATGCTCTTTTAACACATGTTCTGAGTCCCAGCTTTGGAGAAACAAAAAGACAAGTAAGGTTTTTGTGTTTGCTCCATTTGGTTTGCTTACAAGTTTCTTTGCCCGCTTCAAGACCTTGGCCATCAACAACTATACAAACAAAAAAGTAACAACAACATCATTCGCAGGAAAAATAATTACCATAGATATTATGATGTGATTGCAATGGTGAAAATAATTAGATGATAATAAAATTAAAACTAGTATAAACGCATACATTCATGAAGACGAAATAAAGCAATCGAGATGATGAAAACTATAACGAACTGTGACGATATCATATTGTTCTTTGTTATATTCTTACACTACAAACACGTTTATTGTTGTTGCTTTTTAATTTTATGTTTACTTGTTTGATGGTTGAAATTTTTATTTGAGGTCAAGATTAATTTATAGATAAAAATATGTAAACTAGTAAGGCATGTTTTGCATGGCCGCGATATAGAAAAATTGGTTAGATTTGTTTGGCTTATTTTTTCTAACTATTATGTGGTAATTATACTGGTGTTTAACACTTTCTTCCTTTTAAGTTACTCTTAGAAACAATCAAATTTTCGTGAGATAGTCATATTGGAGCAATAAATTGGAGTTATTAACTAATTTACTAACTGTTTATAATAAAATATTACCAATTCTCACAAATCTCATTTTCAGCAAAATGTGAATCTCTATAAGAACTTTAAAAAAATCACATTTCGCTGAAAATAATATTTGTGAAATTGGTAATATTTTTTAGAGAAAAAATTAATTAATAATGGTTAGCAAATTAGTTAATAAATCCTATTAGTTTCTCTAATGTGATTAGCACACAATAGTTTGACTGCTTCTAAACACCAATATAATTACCACAAAATAGTTAGAAAAACAAGCCAAACAAATCTAACCAATTTTTATGGATCACCATGCAAGACATGCATTGCTAGTTTACATCTTCTATTTATAAATTAATGTTCACTTCAAATGGAAATTTCAAACCATCAAACCAGTAAACATAAAATTCAAAAGAAACAACAATAAACGTGTTTGTAACGTATGAATATCACAAAGAACAATATGTCATCATCACAGTTCGCTATCTTTTGCATCATCTTGATTGCATTATTTCCTCTTCATGAATGTATTCGTTAATTTATTCTAGTTTTACTCTTTTATCATCTACTTTTTTCACCATTGCATTCACATCAAAATATTCATAATAATTTTTTTCCTCCGGATAATGACATGCTGTTACTCTTTTGTTTATAAAGTTGTTGATGGCCAAGGTCTTGAAGCGGGGAAAGAAACTTGTAAGCAAATCAAATGCGGCAAAGACAAAAACCTTACTTGTCCTTGTTGTGTCTCCAAAGCTGGACTTCAGAACAGGTGTTACAAGAGCATAGAAGAATGTTCTCTTAGGTGCGGCAAGCGTTTATAAGCTATCTCGAAAACCTACATCATAAATTGCAAATACCTGAATAAATCATTTATTTAATAATTTATATCTATTTTTTCCATTATATGAATAACATGCTTATTTGAAATCCAACAAATACAGTTTATGCCTATTGATATTGGTTACTAGATTTTAATAGATTTATAAACAAATAATAGATCAGTGACAAAAAAAATTGATTGATATTTACTAATATTAAAATTTATAAAATATTTTTTAAAAACTTATTATGATATGGTAAAGTTAGAATATTGGTTACTAAATTTTAATAGATTTATAAATAAAATAAGTATGTTATTATATTTAAAATATTTTGCCAAGATAAAGTGTTGTTTATTTAGTGATTTATAAATATAGATTAAAGTTATGTATTATTTAATGTTATAGAGCTAATATAAATAAAATTTAAATATTGAAAAGTAATTTATATCAAAAATACAAATACATAAATCTAATAGATATCCATACATTCACGAATTGTCATACTTCAACATCCAAGTAGTAAACTCTAATAAACTCATAACACAAATTTCACATAATCTGAATCTCATGTTTGTATGCTTGTAGCTATTTTATAATCTGGATCAAAACTTGTATAGTATTACATAAACGGAATATTTAACAGATCCCCCTAAATGTCGTCACCTACACGGTTTTGGTTTCATTACGTACTACTACTTCACAGTTTCGTCTATTTAGTTTAAGGTTCGGAGCCATTGACATTCAGTGGGAGACTATCTAAATGGTAAAACGCCTCTGATGAAGAAGCTAATAATCTATTAATAGAAATTTTTTGTTGTATTGATTGTAACTGAATCTGTTACATTCACTCTTTTATATGAAAGAGTGTTTTCGGTATAAAGCATAACAGAATAAAATAGACTCGGTTTAACATAAACCGGACTATAAATTTTGATATCTAATACCCCTCCTCAAGATGGGATGTATATGTTAGACAATGCCAACTTGCGAACATGAGTAAGAAACAAAGCAGGGTACAAAGGCTTTGTAAACATGTCGGCGATTTGATTCTCTGTCCGTACATGTAGTCTTGATCAAACCTCTCAATATCTTCTCACGTACAATGTGAAAATCATTCTCCAAGTGCTTAGTCCTCTCATGAAATACATCATTGTTAGCAATATGTATTGCCGCTGTAGAGTCACAAAAGAAAGCTATTGGTTGTTCTTGTGGATCAAGAACTCCTTAAGAAGCTTTACAAACCAAGCAACTTCACGAACGGCAAACTCCATGTCACGATATTCAGACTCCGCAGAAGAATGAGAAACGGTGTCCTGTTTCTTGGATTTCTAGGAGATAAGAGATGGTCCAAGAAACATACTACAGCCTGAAGTAGAGCGTCATGTATCAGCACAAGTAGACCAGTCAGCATCTGTAAAGCATTTGAGAAGCAAGTCTGAATGCACAGTACCCTTTAGGTAGTGAAGAACTTTATAAGCTGCTTGAAGATGAGATTGCTTAGGGGCATAGGCAAACTGACATAAACGATTAACCGCAAAGGTGATAACCGGGCGAGTGATTGTCAGATACATCATTTTACCCACAAGTCTTCAATATACGGTTGGATCAGATCAGAGAACTGGTTCAGGGCTGTCTTGAACAAGCTTGATACTTGGATCCATAGGAATAGAAGATGGATTACAAGCCAAAAGACCTGTTTCTTCAAGCAACTCCAGTGCATACTTATGTTGACAGATTGAGATCCCCTCCTTAGATCATGCAATCTCAAGTCCCAAGAAATAGCGCAAAGGACCAAGATCACGTAACTTGAAAGACTTGTTGAGATCTTCTTTAAGTTATGTCTCGCTGTTATCATCATTACTAGCAATAATAATGTCATCAACGTAGACTAGAACTGCAACATATTTACCATTCTTGTGTGATAAACAAGGTATGATCGGAATGAGACTTCTGAAATCTGAGAGCCATAAGAGTACAACTGAATTTCAGAAACCATTATCTTGAAGCTTGACGCAGACCATACAATGATTTATTGAGTCTACAAACTGGATTAGGAGGTAAGACAGTACCTTCTTTTGGATATAACCCGGAGGTAAGGTCATATATATCTCCTCATTGAGATCTCCGTTTAGAAATGCGTTAGATAAATCCAACTGCGTGAGGCTCCATTGTTTGACAGCTGCAACAGATAGCAAGGTCTTGACAGTAGTCATTTCGGCTACAGGAGAAAATGTGTCAACAAAATCAATCCCCTCCTGCTGTGTATAACCTTTAGCTACCAAGCGTTCCTTATATCTTTCCAACGTTCCATCAGCATTAAGTTTTACTTTATAAACCCAGCGACAAGCCTATGGCATGTTTACCATCAGGAAGAGATACTACTTCCCATGTATCAGTACTTTCCAAAGCAATGAGCTCCTCATTCATAGCTTTGATCCCCTCATCAAACTTCTTAGCTTGAGCAAACGAAGAAGGTTCAGGATTATGCATAATAGAGCAAATGTAGTTCTTATACGTCTCAAACAGTTTATCATAAGAAGCATGTGCTACAAGAGGATAAGGAATATTAGTCTATGTCATGTTGCAGTAATAATCTTGGAGATATGCTGGTGTCTTGGATGAACGTTTCTGACCACTGTCTGATGCATGCATAGATGAATCTACAGATGCATGCACTTCCTTATCTTTTGCAGGTATAGTAGTAGATGAACTTGGATCTATAGATGCTGGAACTTCCTTAACTACAACAGGTATAGTAGTAGATTCAGCTCTAGCTGGTGCTGCATCATCAGTCATAGGAGAACCAAATATGTTAGTAAGATCTTCAGGTTGATCAAATGGAAAGATATCTTCATGAAATACCACATTTCTGGATATAGAGATGACATTAGTCTCCAAATCCATAACCTTGTAGCCTTTATAACCAGACGGATATCCAAGAAATATACTTGCTTTGGCTCTTGGTTGAAATTGATGTATGTTCTTTGAAGAAGTGGAAACGTAGCAGAGACATCCAAACGTACGTATCCTAGTGTAGTCTGGTTGCTTAGAAGTAAGCATTTGATAAGGAGATTTATCTTTGAGTAAAGGAGCAGGAAGACGGTTTAGCAAGAGCACCGAAGTTAGAACACAGTCTGACCAGTATTCAAGAGCTAGCTTTGCCTGAAACATCAATGAACGAGCAACATTCAATATGTGTTGATGCTTCCTTTGAACAACTGAATTTTGCTCTGGAGTCTCTGGACAAGAATGAAAGGCTGTGATCCCTTTGGCTTTGTACAGAGCAGAGAATTTCAGCTCAGGTGTGTTGTCTGACCTTACTCCTTTAACTGTTGTTTTGTAGTGCATTTCTACCATTGTAAAGAACTTTGGAAATAATGTAAGGATCTCATCTTTTGTGCGCATGAGATATATCCAGGTGACTCTAGTGTGATCATCTACAATCGTGAGAAAGTATCTATATCCTTCATTTGAAGTCACTGAGAAGGGTCCCCAAGTATCTATGTGCAACAAATCAAACGGCTTGATACTCATATTGTTTGGAGAGGGAAAAGATATATGTTTCTGTTTGGCACGAGGACAAATAGAACAATGAAAAGATGTTTTATTTCTTTGAGGAATTCCTAGTACATTGGAGATTGAATCAATCTTTTGTATTGCAGGATGTCCTAGTCCATTGTGCCACAAGGCAGAATCAAGAACAACATTAGCACAGAAACTTGACGGCCTTGTAGAGAGTTCACCAATAGAAGCTTCATCCAGAATGTAGAGGTTTGTGATTTCTTCACCCTGACTAATCATCAATCCCTTGGAAAGATCATGAATCATACAAGAGCCACTGTCAAACGCAACTCTATAAGCCAAGTCTCTTGTCATCTGACTGACACTGATGAGATTTAATCTGAAATCCAGAATATAGAGGACATTATTCAAGATTAAATTCTCATTTATCTTGACCTGTCCAGTTCTAATTATCTTCACTCCTAAACCAGTTGGTATGCTTACTAACTGATTAAGAGTTTCAGATAAATTCAGAAACTTGGTTCGGTCATGATACACATGGTGAGTTTCACCACTATCAGTGATCCAAGATACAGAGGGTAATACATTTCCAGTAGCTCGTAGAACTCCAACAAAGTATAGAGTGTTGGAAGAAAGAGTCATACCCAGGAGAGTTGTGATAGAACCTCCAGAAGTAGAAGCCACATTTTGATTTGGGTTACTGGAAAGCTGTAACTGAGTGTTGAAATACTCAATACTCCTTGAATCTGATCTTTGGACAGTGTATTCATCATGCATGTAGCAATAGAATCATTAGTATTGTCAGCAAGAGTCATATTTGCTACCACATGTTTCACTGGATTGGTTTGTTTCTCAGCAGCTGCCAATATTTTAGATTTGAAACCCGGTGGAAAACCATGAATCTTGTAACATTTATCCATAGTGTGACCGGAATAGCCACAATGAGAACACAGAGGCCTGCTTTGGCGATGAGACTGAGATGACTGAGCCGCATTGATTGAAGCTGGAGGAATCTCAGTTGTGACTTGAAAAGCAGATACATTCGAGATAGGATTAATGCTCTTTTTACTGTGATCTTGATCGAGAAGGTTGTAGACCTCAGCCAGATCTGGAACATTCTTTTTCATGATGATTTGACTCCGAGCATTGGAGTAAGAATCATTCAATCATGCTAGTAGCTTGATGATCTTAGCAAGCTCTGCCTTAGTATACGTCGCCTTGCAACAATCACAGTTTTGACAAGTCTTAACACAATCCGCTCCATCAAGCTCATCCAAAGAGTCTTCAGTTTGTGTAATACATAGCTAAATCCATAGAATCTTGATGGAGAGACCAGATTTCTTGAGTAAGATGATAAGATCTTGGCAAATTTGTGATGCGGAATCATGTCATCAGATCTTTCCAAATTTCAGAAGCATCATTAAACCTTAGTATACTTCCATAGATCTGCTTTGTCACAGAGTTAAGAATCCAAGACTTGACCATACTATTGCAACGAGACCAAATTCTATAATGAGGATGATTCTCAGGTGGCCTAGGTCACGAACCATCAACAAATGATAGATTGTTCTTCGCATCTGAGAGCAATAGTGATAGCTAGAATCTAAGTGCTATAGTTCCTACCGTCAGGTACCTCTGAGATAATGGATGCTCCAGGATTATCACCGTTTGTTAGGAAGTAAGGCGAGTACTGGATTCCATCAAAGTTAAACGATTCTGTTGGAATCAGATTTGGAATGTTCATCGGAATAGATGAGCTAGGATTTGTTGGAAATGGCATCGGAATGGTTGGATCTGGAACAGTCATCGTCGGAATAGATCGCCGATCTGCTCGTCTCGCCGGATTCGTCACTTTCGTCACTCAAGTAGCTACACGAACACCTTGACGCGAAGATTGACGAAGAGTAACCATTTTTGATGATGATAGAGGTCGATTTTGACGGAATAATCAAAATCAGAAGCTAGATAGTGAGGTGAAGAAACCGATGAATCTTGGTCAAAGAAAGCGGAAAAACGAAGATCGAGAGCTGAGTTTCGAGCTCAGCGCTCTGATAGCATAATAGAAGAAAAAAGTTTGTTGTATTGATTGTAACTGAATCTGTTACATTCGCTCTTTTAAATGAAAGAGTGTTTTCGGTATAAAGCATAACCGAATAAAATAGACTCGGTTTAACATAAACCCGACTATACATTTTGATATCTAATATCTATGAATCTCAACTAAATAATTAAATCTTGCGGTGATCAGCGACGAAGATTCTGAATTGCGGGTCTCGTTTAGAATCTATTTCCTTTCGATCCGAGGCTGGCCGTGTGTCTCTTTGTGACTGGAGGAGTTAGAGACAATTCTACAATCCGGACACGGTGGTTTAAATTTGTTTTGGTGGATTTCTTTTTCGTGTATACAGTAGATTATGTTTGGTAAAGTTCCTAAAGTGCTCATGGGTGATAGATAATATATCGATCAGCATTGTATATTTATGGTCAAATCTAGAGGTTGGTTTGATTAATATAATTTGAAGCTGAGCCCAAAATACTGTCCTCACCTGCATAATACTTTCTATGGCTTATATAGGGTTTAGGTCGAATTTCAAAACCTAAGCCTCGAATTGTTATTAACAGAAAAACATTGGGGCTAAACTAGGAAACATAATTTTACAAAACTTTTAAAAAGTCTCTCATATGATTCACACGTCTGTCTTCAGGTAGAGAGAGAAATGAGAAGAGTGACACATCATTCCATCCCACTGAGGAATATCGTCGAACACTTAAACTGCAAAACCTTCCTCAAACCAATATCTTCTCTCCCAAACCCAAAACGAGAATCACGAGAACCCTCCTCGACCCAAGACCCGTACTCCCTACTCAAGCAAGACCCGGTAGAAATCTGCCTCTCCCTCTGGGTCAAATCCTTCTCCTCTCCTCCCTCCTCCACTTTCTCCAACCTCACAGGCTTCCTCTCCAAATTCGACCTATGGATCCTCGCCTACCAGCGAACCTGCGCTCACGTCACCGGAACCTTCCCCCCGCGCAGCGCCATCCACTCCACCGCCCTCCGCTCGCTCCTCTCCCTCCAGCAAGCCGTCACGCGCCCCGGCGGCAAGTTCCGCTGGAACGACAAGATGAACCAGCTCGTGCGGAGCCCTCGCGAGAAAGGAGCCTCGGCGAGTGCGAATGCGAATGCCATGTCGAAAGGGGAGTTGAGGAGGATCATGGAGTCTGAAGAACCGATTTTTCAGGACCGTGTGGTTCACGAGGTGCTGTTGATGGTCGTGGAGCCGTTCTTTGAAGCTAGGTTTTCGAGTAAGAGTCATGGGTTTAGACCTGGGAGGAACCCACATACTGTGATTAGAACTGTTAGAAGTAACTTCGCTGGGTACTTGTGGTTTATTAAAGGTGATGTTAGTGAGGTTTTGGATCGTGTTGATGTTGATGTGGTGATGGGTTGTCTTCAGAAAGTTGTTAAAGATAGGAAAGTCCTCGGCTTGATCGAGTCTTCCTTGAGAATGGGTGATAAGAGAGTGACGATGAATCGTGTTGTTGAGGAAAATGGCAATGATGGTTTGGGAGCTAAGAGGAGGATTGAGCGTGAGAAGAGGATGAGGACGAAGAAGAAGATTTTGAATGAAGATGAGCCAAAGCCTGATCCGTATTGGCTGAGGACTTTCTACAGTTTTGCTCCTAAGGAAGCTGCGAAGGTGCCTTCTTATGGCTACTGTGGGATACTGAGTCCTTTGCTTGCTAATGTGTGTCTTGATGAGCTTGACCGGTTTATGGAGACGAAGATAGTTGAGTATTTTAAACCTTGTAAAGATGATTCTATATGGAAGGAGTCTATTGAAGATGGTTGTCATAACCCTGCCTGGCCAGAGTTTGTTCCCTCGAGTGGGAAGGAGAAGACTAGGAAGATGGATTACATTAGGCATGGAGGTTATTTCCTGATTGGGATTAGAGGGCCTAGAGAGGATGCAGTAAAGACGCGGAAGGAAGTCATTGAGTTTTGCGATAGAGTTTTCGGTTTGAGGTTGGATAATTCTAAGTTAGAGATTGAACATATAAGCAGGGGGATTCAGTTTCTCGACCACATTATCTGCCGTAGAGTTATTTACCCTACTCTGCGTTACACTGGAAGTGGAGGCAGCGTTGTGAGCAAGAAGGGGGTTGGAACGTTGCTCTCTGTGTCTGCTAGCTTAGAGCAATGCATCCGGAAATTTAGGCGGCTTGCTTTTGTTAAAGGAGACAAAGATCCCGAGCCTTTGCCTTGTAACCCGATGCTTTATTCAAGCCAGTCTCATAGTAACTCTCAGATGAATAAGTTTCTTGAAACAATGGCTGATTGGTACAAATATGCAGACAACCGCAAGAAGGCTGTTGGGTTCTGTGCTTATGTGATTAGAAGCTCTTTGGCTAAACTATACGCTGCAAGGTATAGGCTTAAATCTCGTGCCAAAGTGTACAGCATAGCCACAAGGGATCTTAGCCGTCCGTTAAGTGAGAGCAGCAATAACTCTGCACCTGAGTACTCTGATCTTCTCAGGATGGGACTAGTAGATGCTATAGATGGAGTTCAGTTCTCTCGCATGTCTTTTATTCCATCTTGTGATTATACTCCATTTCCTAGGAACTGGATACCAAACCATGAGCAAGTTTTGCAGGAGTACATCAAGCTGCAAGACCCTAAATTCTTCTGTGAGTTGCATAGGTCGATAAAACGCAAGGGCCTAACCTTGCCTCATGATGAGATCTCAGAGGTTGTGTGGGATTTTAAGACTCTTGGTGCTTGGAGATCAAAGTGTGAGAGTAAAAGAGAAGCAGATGATGGGTTGGAGAAAATAGACTCACCACTATGATTATATACCATGGCGTCTTTTAAAGAGTTGATCTTTGATACACCAGAGACAGTATATGCATCTTCCTTCACATTTAGCCATTGTTATATGTTGATTGGAAGCTCACTGTTATACTTCAAGGCATGAATTTCAGAACTTGGTCGTTCACATTATGATCCATTAATAGTTCTCTGTAAAAAGGATTTTCTTTATGATATTAATCTAACTTTCTGTTGATATGGAACAGTTTCTGTTTTTTAATATTTGCGTACATCATAAAGGGTATCAACTCTCGATCTGAAGTGCTGAAACTTTAAATGTTCATGACAGGCTTGTGGTATTAGCAAAAGTGATCTTCTCAGGGTCTTTCTCTTTGATGAAGATATCATTCACAGGAACCCATATCATGAGTTCCTCGCTTTTGACTCCGGTTCTCTACAAATGCAGTTATCTTCGTGTCATATATCACTCTTTACGACCTAGTGAGCTGAATGTATGCTAAATCTTGTTTCTCATCCTCATCCACACAAACCCTTTTGCAATATAATAAAACATTATGGGGTTTGAATGTTTGATGATGTGTTTTAGAACGTAAATGGAACATGATATCTGTGTGGTGAGCATTCTCAGTCCCTTTTTTGGCTGCATGACAACCCTATTAATTAAAGTCATTCTAAGTAATTTCTCTTAATTAAATGAGTTTATTTTTTGGTTAATTTATTTGATATGATCTTTTGCTTGAGAGGTTCCATGGTTTCTCTGTTAAATGATTCCAGGACTTGCTTCCCAGATTCACTTATATGGGAAATAATGGTTTACAGTCTCAGATAATCTCATTTTCAGGTTTTCCTCTAATCACTTGAAGCCTATTCAAGTGTTCTCTTATTGTATACCTGAAATTGTTTGTATAAACAATGATATGTTCTTGTTTATACTCCATCATGTGAGTTTTATTATGTAATGATTGCAATATACTGGATTACACATGACAACGAAATTAACTCAACTAATTATGTAACGTGTTTGAAATAAAATAGAATTCTAAGCAAATCAATATCTTCTAATCTATTAATTTAGAATCATACTTTTTATCTACTACTAGGTGATTTTTCCGTGCTCATGCTAGGATATAAATATTTCTAAAGTAAATATACTATAATAATTGATTGCTATTTACTTTTAATTTTAAATTAATTTATAATTTGTATGCATCATTTATATTAATAATATTATATTACTTTAATTATACATATGATTTTATATATGTTACTAGGGTCGGCCCGCCCTACGGACGAGATATTAGTTAATTTGATATTCACTAAATGCTCGAGTTGAAATTTGTTTTAAGATTCAAGAATTTGGTTATCTTTTATGTCTTACTTATTAGTATGCGGTGGTATAGTTGTTTTTCGATTATTCTTGCTTTGGTATTGTATCAAATTAACTAATTGTCCAACTCATAATTATAGATGTATAAATGTGGATTTGTGATAAAGTTTGATGACAATACTGTTTTTTTTTTAATTATTATTCATAGTGGAGTGTGCATGTGTCAGAAAGAGGCCTATAACAACTTTTATGTTTTTGTGTATGGATTTTAAATATATATTATTTTGTATAATGCATACTTGCTCTACAACATTTGCTTGTAGACTAAAAAAATTGTTTTCTATATTTTTAAAAGAAAAAATATTTAGTCTAAAATATAACATGAACATATTTATTGACTATATATAGAAGTTGGATGTTATTTTAAAATGACATATGTATGGAGATTTTTCAACCATTACTTCACTGTCACAAAACATTTATAACTGTAAATACCTTCTTTTAAAAGCAAAACTAATAAAAGCGTGTACAACAAATGTATTTTGATATATATTATATGCATCAAGTTATAAAGGTTGGAAACATTGCAAAACTGTTTGGAGCAAAGTTTTAAATTTCACGATCTTCATCTTGACGTCAGTTCAGTGTCGGCCCTGGCCACAAGCAGAAGAAGCATGGGCTTCCAGCTGACACGATAATAAGTATTTTCGCGGCAACATATTTATAAAAAGTGACTTTAGCCTAGTAGTTCTAAGAGAAATTACCAGTGCTAGAGGTGCTGGGTTCAATTACCCTTAACTGCATTCATTTATTTTGGCCCTAAATATAAAATGGGACACGTGTCACTCCCAGAACGCACGAATTGATGACGTGGCTTCACGGGAGAGAGGCGAACATTTCTTTATATATATAGATATCTAATCGATTTTGTTGTTTTTATGGTCTATTAGTTATCATTTGGGTAAATTGGATTGCATATCTGAATTCAACTATAATATTTTTTATTCTATGTATCAAAATTTTGATTAATTTCTTATTTGCATTTAGGTGGTTGTTGTCTTAGATATGTAAATATATTTTATGAAGATTATGTATAACTTAAGATATATTGTGTTTAGAATGAAATAAAAAAAATAAACTAAAGTGTCTAATTCCAAATTACATAAATTAATATAATGATAATATTATGAATATTTTACAAAAGAACTAAGTTGAAATAGTTGGTTAATATTTTATTTTCATTTTTAATATGTTTTGAGTTGTCCTATGATTTATATTTATAAAATAAATTACAATTCTTATAAAATTATATATTTTTATTGTAGTTAAATCTATGATCTTAGATATAATTTGGATTAGTCGAGTCACCCATGTTGTGAATATATTGAGTTACATATATTCTTTAAAATTCAAAATGAGCAGTAAACAAAATTGTGATTGTATTTGAAAATAATATTATATAAGTAAAATATAATTTATTGATATTTTTTTTTGTAACTGAAAGATATTATATTCAACTAAATATTAACAAAATAAATAAAACATTTCAATATTACTAATTATAAACTATTCTGCCAATTAAACATATATAAGTATATATTACTTAATTATCTTATGTAATCATCTAAAAAATAGGTAGAAATAAAAATATTTTATAACTTTTAATTTTTCTGTATTGTTTAAAATTATGTTTTAAAAGAAATAATATTTTTTCTAATCTCTATAATATTATTTGAGAAGTCAGTTTCTTATAAATTGTTTATCTGTGTAAATTATTTTTAATGAAATCACATTATATACAAATTTTTATTTTTCATCTAAGAAAATATAGATATAAAGAAAGTATTTTATTACTTTAAAAGTATATTCTATGTTATTTAAAAATATTTTTTAAATGTAATATTACTATTTTGTAAACTTTTCCTTTTTATGAAATCATATTATATATACATATATTTTTCGTATTTCAATTCGTTTTTTTTTACTTTATAAAATTTTCCTTTTTTATTATATGTATATGTTTTTTTGGAAAATTTTAAAAAGTAAACTAAATAAAAAATAAGTAATAGTATTTGAAATTAAAATTAATTCATAAAATGTATCAGTGTAATCAACCATCGTGAGAGTTAACACATAGGAAACTGACTTATCAAATAATATTATAGAGATTAACAAGTCATAATGGTATCACGTAAAAAATTAATTAATATGACATATTTGATTATTTACAGTAATAATAAACAACTATAAATTTGAATTATAGTTTTTTAATTATAACAAAATCTGTTGAAAAAGAATCAAACAAAATCTTACTTAAATATTTAAATATTTTTTATAAAATAACATATTAATAAACTTTGTAATTAGTAATATAATATTATTATAAATAAATCTTAACTTAAATTTTAGTATAAAACAAGAAAATGACAATTATATACTATTTTGTAAATTATATGAATTATATATGAAAATTATATTAAATAGGTAAATTAATAAATTTTATATTTTTTAACTGTTTCATTTAAATAAATTAGGTTAAACTTGTATATCTACAATTATATATTATCTTTTTAGTTATTTTGAAACTCTCAATAATATAATATATTGTTTAAAAATGTTTATATACAAAAATATAATAGTATATAATAACCTTTAGTTCATATACTTTTTAAAAAATATATGTTATTAGAAAATTATGAGATTTTAGTAATTCATTTAAATATTAATGACAACTAAATTTTTAATTATAAATTTGTTTTTATTTTAACAATAAAAAAATATTTTGAGAAAATTTTAAAAAATATTACCAAAAATTTAAATATTATTTTTAGAAATAATATATTAATGTAGTAACAAAAAAGAAATTCAAAATAATATTTTAATGTTCCAAACTCAAAAATAGTTGTGTAATTTTCCAAAGTTTTCTTGAGAAAATATAAAATTTTGAAAATAAATATTCAAACTCAAAATGAAAATATTTCAAATTTTACAAAAATAAAATAATAGATAGTAAAAATAATTTTTTGAAATGCACCACAAAAACACTAAGTATATATGTTGTAAAAAGTAAAGCAATCTAATATTTTGAAGTCTTAATTTAGAAAAGAGGATAAAAGTTAATATCATAACATCCAAAAATATATTATATCAATAAAAATTACTAAAATAATATGATAGATAATACTATGTATAAAATTTACTAAACCAATAGGGCTATATTATTTAAACAAAACAATGTTTTTACTTATAAATCCTGTAAAATACTAAAATGATATATGTTAAATATAAACTATCTTAAGCATATTTATTTTCTATAATATAAATAAAAATTTAAAATATATTATATGCATTTAAATAAAAAAATATTTTGAAGGAAGTTCTCTATTTGATTATTTCATACTGTTATTTTATTGTACCTAACTCAAAAATATATTAGTACGTAAAAAAATTAATAACAAAGTAAAATATAGTAAACAAATCACTATGTATTAATAATGCTGAATAAGAAATATAAACAACAATATTATAGAGTTACATAATATATAACACTAAAATGGAAATTATATATTTAAAATATTTTTTATAATATCAAACACATTTATAAAATGGAAAAATATATGCATGGACATACGGGTTAAAATCTAGTTATCTATTAAAAGAAAATTACACATTGAAAATAACCTCAATTTCATGTGGAATATTACTAAAAATGCCATTCCTTTTAAACTAAAACCTAGAACTCTCATTATTTTAGTCATTTAACAAACTCTTAGATGTTATAATATATCACTTACTAAATTTATAGTCTAAATAGTTAAATCACCCCTCAAACTACTATAACACCTAAAACTTGTACGAGTGTATACAACATAATAGGAACTGTATTTAATTGAAGAGGTCAAGTTGGTCAAATCAGACAATACAAAACAAAACTACTTACAAACTTTAAACTAGATAGAATGAAAATGCTTATGAATCTGTTACACAACCATGACCAACATTTTCAATTTACTTTATTGAAAATGAAATTTTCCAATCTTTAATACGATCATCATAACTTCACTTCTAATTTGTCATATAAACAAATTCTACACGTTATAAACCAAATTACAGTTTGTAACCGAACCGGTTACATATAAACCAAATTCTACATTCTATACAATTCAAATTTGCATTTGTGTATACCAAATACTGTATTATATACAAAACGATTTTTTAATTAAAGTACACCAAATATTGCCAATATTTTTCAGAATTAGGCATTTTTCACTCACAACTAACTTAGGGGGCGACTGGTTTTCCCGCTACCACCCGCAAACGCAGCTTTTACGGGTGACTTATGACTGGTTAACTACCTAATGCGGTAACAGTCACATAATAAATTAACAATATTTACATTTAATATAATTATAAAAATATCAAAAATCATAAAATTATAATAAATATAAAATTTATATTTAGAAAGTTATAATTTTAATTTTTGAAAATTTATTGAAATTGCTTTTATTAAAAAAATTTATAATATTAATTAAAATATAATAGATATATTTTAATATTTTCATAATTTTAATTTTAAATTTTTTATTAAATTTTTTTACTTTTGTATATATATTGAAAAAAAGAAAAAAAATTTACCCTCCCGCAACCGCAAACGCTAGCTGGAGCCAGCTTTTGAATTTATGAGATTCGGAGCGGTTTGAAACGGTTTAAAACGATTTGAGTGATTGTTGCAAACCACCGACAACCGCTACCAACCGCAAAAGCTGCGTTTGCGGATGGTAGCGGGAAAACCAGTCGCTCCCTTAATATCAAATCCAATCCTAAATAGTAAAGCAATATTTCATACAAACAGATAATCCTAATAGATTATACTGTGCACTTTTAGATATTTAATTATTCATTTCAATTAATTCCCAAGAACATTTCTAACCCTTTTTCTTTTTGTTTCAGAGGTATGGCTGTATCTCGTATGGGTAATGATCTTCTTCAGTAATAGTTTTTTGTAATACTTTTCTTATCCACCATGTTATTGTATCATGGAACCGAATGAAAACAAAATAAACAACAAAGGTTAGTCATGCGTTTGTTCAATAAAGCTCATTGGATATTTTGAAAACTAAATAACATAAGACACTAAAGCTCATTGCACTATGATAACAATAAACCTTACATTTCATGTTGTAATTATTTACTTGTATCAATGAGGCGTATCAAAACATCAAACATGTTATTGTAGAAGTACTGTAATGTAGCATGATCTTATAGAAGTGTATTGTATTCTTTACGAGATTAGGAAACCTTTGCTTCAAGGAAAAAAAATATTTATATTAGAAATAACATCCTAACTGACATATTAAAAAACTGATTATCAGATTAACCAGCTTCATGTCTTAGCCAAAAAAATGATTAAATTAATCAAGTCTCAGACATTAGCTTTTAAGCAAACCAATACATCAAACAAGTTATATTCCCCTAAGATAATAACCTAAAATGAAACTATTTCAACTCAGCACATTGTAAAATCATTTTCAACACAACAAATACCATGTAAAAAAACACGGGTCCAAAGGCAAAAACAAACAGTACAAGCATAATAAATGTGAACAAACAAAAAAAATACTCAATATTATAAGGAATACCAACATAAGCCATAAGTCAAAATCTGTTACTCATTTGAACTGTAATAACACAATCAATACAACGAATATGATTCATCAGGAACGAAAAAAACCCTCAATCCAATGGCAGACAGAAATAGAACTCATGAGTATCAAAACCCACATAAATCTGAATCAAAACTATACGTAAACACACAGAAATAACAGTTTCAAGTAAGAATCAAAAACACAATAAAACACATTAAACCAGATCAAATCTACTGGATATTGATACAAAACAGAGTAATAAAAAGAATAATATTGTCTTAAACTTTATTCTGGTTTTATTATTCTTTAAAGTAATTTGGTTGGTCTTATTTCTCGATATCAATTTCATGAGTTTCATCAAGTTATTACATCAAGCTGCATTTACAACAAACCACTGATCCTCAACTACCTTCACAATTGGTAACACCCGCACGCGACTGTGCTGATCAAAATCTAGTTGATGATTATTTTGCATGCAGTAATACTGTTGATGTTTCATTTTTTTGAATGAAAAAAGTTTCATGAGTCCGATTCGTCAACAACATTAAGAACGTAAACATCTTGACTATATACCATGAACTTATATACAAGAATTATGCATTTTCATTAGTATACTAATAATATGATGTCAATCGAATTGGCCGACCCAAAAATTAAGCCTAATTAAACTCTATAAATTAATATTATATTAATTAATAAATATAATAAATTAATTTGGTTCTCAATTAAAGGGATTAAAATATGGCATAAATAGAAAATGATAAGTTGATATTTTTTAGAAATAAATTATGTAGAATATGGTTTCGGTAAAATCATAAAATTATTAACATACATATACAATTTATAGAAATATAAAAACATTGTAGTATTTGTTTTCTATTTACAACAAAGTGTGTTTTCAAAAACAATTAACACTTCATAATATTTAGATAATATTTAACCAGATTATAAAAAAAAACATATTTAGTATATATCTGATATATACAAAATAATATAATAAAAATAATATGAAAGCCAAGACTCTAAAATTTAAACATTGTATAAACGGTGAGATCAATTATTCTTATTATCTTACAAATATACATATGTTTACATATATAAATTTAAGAGGATTATTAATTAAACTTCATAAATCAATAAATTATCCTAGTTCCAATATTATTAATTAATATAGGTTTACTAGATTTTAAAGTATTTCTCTGTATTAATAGGGCTATAAGGTTATTCGAGATGGTATACTCTAGTGTTGTAGTCACACTATAGGGCTATAAGGTTATTCGAGATGGTATACTCTAGTGTTAATAGTAGGGGTTATTGGTTGGTGTATTTTGATGGATTTGAAAATCTAAACTAAATCTAGTGTTATTGGTTCTATGATTTTAAAATATGTATTAAAATCACATGTTATTCGTTTAATGATTCATAAATTGTAATTCAAATCAAGTGTTATTCAATCATACGGATTTACTAATAGATTTGATTTCATAATGTATTTAAATGCAAAATTATTTGTTAAAAATACAAAGGCTCAAATCCGAGGGAAAACCTCTGGATTTGTAAATATTAATCCGAGAGAATTTAAAAATTTGTATACTTTACTTGGATTTATAAATATTGTATGGATTTCTAAATAAATCAAAATATATAAACCAATAACACCTCCTAAGATACAAGATCACATAATTATATGGGCCTAGTACATCCAGATTTTTGAATTAGTGGACCCATATGCGAACGGTTTGACTCAACATTTTCATGATGGTTGTTTTATTGGTTTTTAGATTTTGGTTTTTGGTTTTTAGTTTTTGGATTTTAGCTTTTAGTTTTAAATTTTTGGTTTTTAGTTTTGCAGTAGATTTAGATTTTTAAAAAACTTGGATGGTGATATTAGATTTTTGTTTTTAGTTTTTGGTTTTTGCAATACTAAGTAAAACCAAAAAATAGGAAATATAGCTTATATGTATCAAAAATATTTTTTTTTTGTGATGACTAACTTCGAATGATTAAGTTTATTTTATTGATAAATATAGGAGTTATTTTTTTACATCAGTTTATTATTATACAAAAATAACATTCAAATATAATAATAGTTTTAGTAAAATAAAGATTTTTATGGTTAGCATAAATGTAATTTACTATATTAAATAAAAACGTGTGATAATTTTATTCAATATTGTTATAATTTTAGTATTTCCTATAATATTATTCAATATTGTTATAATTTTAGTATAACTAAGCTGTGTTATATTAAGAAAAGATGTAATATGCCTTACGTGTGCCTTAGCTATTATATAGATGTGCTCAGGGATTATTATTAGCAATCAAGAATGCCTTAGGTAAAGTGTGTTACGTATTATCCATATCATAGTACCAAAATGCCTTACGTAAGTTATATTTGTAATAATGCATAAATGTAAAAAAAGTTTATAGCAAGAAAACTAGAAAAAGTTGATTTTTGTTTTTTGTTTAGAAATTGACAGTTATTTAAAAATTAGTTTTCTTAATTTTCAGAAAACCATTTATCAAAAAGTTTGATCGGGTAAAAAATGGTTTTTGGAAAAAACAAAAACTTAAAAATATTCTAGAAACTAGAAAAATCAAAGGGAATTGGACTGTATAACCTTCAAACAAATTATAATTCATTAGATAACTAAAACCTCTAACTTTTATCTACAATATATATATTTTATGTAATAATGTTATATTACCCTTCAATTCTAACATGTGCAACTTGCGAAAAATTATTTATTAAAATAAATATTAAAGAAATGATTTAATAAATTATGATTATCATTGGTGCATATCTATTTCTTTTCTTCTTCTTCTTCCTCTTCTTCTCCAATCTTTGTTTTTTTTTCATACATACGAACACAAACCACTTCATCTCAAGACGAAGAAAGAGCATGGATTCTTGGTTTGTGGAATTGAGTTTGGAAGAGAAGATGTCACCGTAGAAAACGACGAGGTGACATCATGATTTCTTTTTTTTGAGTTTCTTTAATGTTGTTGATCTTGATTTTTTCATTGTTATTTAAATTGTTATAGTATGCTGTATTGATATGGTATGGTGAAGAATAATTACGCTGGACCAGTGCATGCATGTATCACCATGTTTGCAAAAAGAGGAAGATGTGAAGAAGATGAACTCACCGACTATACTATATGTAGTGAAAGAAAATTATAATCTAGTGCAATTCTTATATTTTTGTACCATTCGCAAGTACCAAACTAAATAGTATGCTACGGTTCTTGTATTATTGTACCATTCACAAGAAATGGAATAACACTTACATCTCTACTTTTCACTTACATTGACAAACATATATATTTCTTGTTACTCTATACATGTCACCTACACATATACAATCAGTATTACTATCACCATGGATTGTTTGATAAATTCATTATTTAGCAATTTCTAGTTTTCAACTAAATGTACTATACTATGTATTTTGTTCTATACTACTTGGGTTTAGCGTTTATACTTGGGTTTAGGGTTTAGTGATTAAGATTTAGGGTTTAGTATTTGGAAGGTGGGGGTTGAAGTTTGGGTTTAGTGACTGTATTATGTATGTTCCATTGACGATTAATAAAGAGTGTTCTATTTTACTCACCAGTTTGTACTATACTATGTATTTTGTTTCATTCTATTTGAGTTTAGAGTCTATGCTTGGGTTTATGGTTTAGTGATTAGGATTTAGGGTTTAGTATTTAGAAGGTGGGGGTTTAGATTTGGGTTTAGTGATAGCATTTTTGGGTTTAGTATTCAAAATTTAGGTATGAGTTTAGCATTGAGGAGTTGTGTGTTGGATTGGAGTCCTATACTATTCAAAATTAGGTCTGGATTTAGTTTAATATATACTATTTTCAGATTTTGATAATTGGGGTTTGAGGTTTATATTTGGATTTAGGGTTCAGTAATTAGGGTTTAGGGTTTAGATGGAAGGGTGATGTTTAAAGTTTATGATTTATTATTTAGGAGCTGAAGTTTGGAGTAAAGTTTAGTATTTACTAGGGGGGTGATTGGTAGTTGCTGTAGGTGCTGTCCACAGCCCTATTTATTTCCACAGCACCAAATTCAGAGCAATCAAGCTTTAAATTTTTTTTTGAAACCACAGCTCTTAAAATATCCTACAGCTGTACAAGTGCTCTGCAGAGCCAAATATCCAAAGCAATTTTTTAGTGCTTCAATAAAATTCTACAGCAATAAAATCTAAAGCCACAGCAAAAAGTCTACAGATTTTTTTCTACAGCAAAATATTTAAAGCTACAGCCATTACCAATCGGACCCTAGATGTGAGTGGATTTGAAATCCTATTATATTTCAGCGATATGGTATAGAAAAATCAGATGCATATTTATGTGGAAAAGAAGTTTGTAGTGTTGGTTGTATTACATGTGATAACTAATTGTGGAGTGTCAAATTGTTGATGTCATCAATTTCTTCTCTCTATTACCGGTAACTTGAACAAAAAAAAAATAGCATCGGATAAAACTTGACATAATTGTTATGGACTTAATTATGTCAAAATCAATATTTTGCACTTAATTTCCTTTTCAAACTTGGTCATCTTGCAAATTCTCCCAAAAATCAAACTATCAAACTTTGATTCTCATGGGTTGGTTGTTTTTTGGCGTCAGTTATAAATTTATAAATAACGTCAAGATGATGCTGATTGTAAGATCATGACAAAGGTCAAATATTTTACGATTTTATTTCAAAAAGTAGAAAATTTAGTTATGTTGGAATTATGCTTTGGTGCTTCCAGAAATTCGTATAAACTTTTGAAAGTTTTAATTCACTTTGCCGTCCACAAAATCTATTTGTTCTGAGATATATATATATATATATATATATATATATATATATTTTTTTTTTTTTTGGTGTAAAGTTCTGAGATATAATTGCCTACCAAATCAAGCATATTCACAGTACAAATGATTAAAGGGTATAATATAAGATGCCTCCAGAACAACCAACACAAAATCCTGTGTTTATTCCTCGAATCTAAACATGGCCAACAAAAATATATAAAAGACAAGGCACATAATAAAAACGAACATGCATATCCATTTGCATATGCATTAACGCGTACATGTTGCCATAAAGACTTTAATAAATAGTTGTCAAAACAAAAACAGACTTTATTGAATAGAATGTCGACATGTAAATATATCGTAGATAGCATGACAATCACGTGAATTTATAAAATGGGACAGTGTGTCTGATGACTCAACATCTGCAAGGTAACATGGTGAAAGCCTGTTAAAAAGTATAGTTTCAGAACCATAGCTTTAATCAATTAAGATCAAAACAATCATTCATGTGTGGTTCGTACAATATTGAAATGTTACTCATACAATATTCCAAGAGTTACTTTCGTTTATTGAAATGTAATCATACAATATTCCATTTCCCAAATGAGAATTTCTAATTCAGTATCAGTATGCAAAAGTATGAGGTTGCATATTATATTGTTAATATGCCCTCACCGATCCATTGAAACTATCAAGTGTTGAACCAACTATGTCACGAAAATATATATCATATTCTTTCCATAAGCCATCTAATGTATATGGCACCATCTCCCCCATTTGACCTAACGTTGTTATGCTCTAAACGTTCGTAGATAACTTGCCCCATGTTTGATCAATTATTTCAGATATTTGGACTTCTTCCTATAAGAATGATCTCGTCTTTGCAATTTTGAGGGTCTCCTGAAAATCTTGTGAATAATAGGGGAAATCGTGTGTTATTACTTGAATCAAAGTGTTCCCTTATATAGGGGATTACAAGATAAGGATAAAAGGAAAGAGTACAAATCCTAAGCTAAAAGGAAATAAGAAATATCCTTAAAGATAAACATGAAAGGGAAATGGAAACTTCTAATCCCTAAGGTCGGTCCACGCATTGGCCGCCTCTCTCTCCTATCCGGATGCGGTCTTGGACTTGGGCCTGGACGCATCCTACTTGGTCGGTTACTCCTTGGTATGGTTACTAGCAATCCACATTATTCATAACACTCCCCCTTGGATGCTATAACCATATGGGCTCGTATCATGCACGATGTTGCCTCGTTAAAACCTCTCTAGGAAAACCAAAAACCCAAGGTGGGAAAAATGGAAACCATAGACAGGAAAAAGAGTACAACGCATGACACTCCCCCTGATGAAGGCATCACTGAAGATCCTTCAGCCGGCACATCCCTATCTGATTAACCAGCTTCCTGAACGTTGAGGTTGGCAGAGACTTGGTGAAGAGGTCGGCTGAGTTGTCACTGGATCGAACTTGAACTACTTGAACCTCCTTTGCCTTCTGCAAGTCGTGGGTGAAGAAGAACTTGGGCAGGATGTGCTTTGTCCTGTCTCCCTTGATGTATCCTTCCTTGAGCTGAGCAATGCACACTGCATTGTCCTCGTAGATGATCATTGGCTCCTCCTTCTCTTGTCCCACGGCCAGACCACTCTCTCTTAAGACATGGCCGGTCATGTTCCTCAACCAAACAAGCTCACGGCTTGCCTCATATATGGCTATGATCTCGGCGTGATTGGATGATGTGGCCACTAAGGTTTGCTTAGTAGAACGCCAGCATATTGCGGCTCCACTGTTTATAAACACATAACCTGTTTGAGATCTAGCCTGGTGTGGGTCGGATAAGTAGCCAGCATCTGCATATCCCACCAAACTCTCTCCTGGCCGGTTGGTGTAGAACAAACCGAGATCCTTTGTCCCTTGCAGATATCTGAACAGATGTTTCACTCCGTTCCAGTGCCTTAAGGTCGGATATGAACCAAATCTAGATAGTAAGCTCACGGAAAAGCTGATGTCCGGTCTAGTATGACTAGCCAAGTACATTAAGGCCCCAATGGCACTTAGATAAGGCACCTCCGGTCCGAGTGCTTCCTCGTCCGGCTTCTTAGGTCCGTATGGATCCTTCTCAAGGTCTAAGGACCTCACGATCATAGGACTCGCCAAGGGGTGAGCCTGGTCCATATTGAATTGCTTGAGTATCTTTTCTGTATAAGTTTCTTAGTGCACAAGGATTCCTTTCTCCATATACTCAAACTGTAATCCCAAACAGAACTTAGTTTTCCCTAAGTCTTTCATCTCGAACTCTTTCTTTAAACACTCAACGGTTCTCTCCAGGGGTTCCTATTATATTCAGGTAATCCACATAAACTGACATTATCACAAAGCCCTTGCTGTCGAATTTCTTTATGAATATACATGGACTTATTGGATCATTCTTATAACCCTCTTTCACTAGGTACTCGGATAACCTATTGTACCATATTCGACCTGATTGCTTTAAACCGTATAAGGCTTTATTCAACTTAATGCAATGTTGTTCTCGAGAACCTCTCTTATCTTTGAGCTCAATACCCTCTGGAATTCTCATATGAATTTCATTATCCAGTGGTCCGTATAAGTATGCAGTTACTACATCCATTAGGCGTAAATCTATGTTCTCTTTCACGGCCAGACTGATTAGATATCTCAATGTAGTTGCATCCACCACAGGGGAGTAAGTCTCCTCATAGTCTATTCCTGGTCTTTGTGAGAATCCTTGTGCTACAAACCGTGCTTTGTATCTCACTACTTCTCCTCTCTCGTTTCTCTTCCTTACAAAGACCCATTTGTATCCCACTGGTTTGACATCTCTTGGTGTCAAGATTATAGGGCCAAAGACGCCTCTCTTTCTCAATGATTCTAACTCCACGTTTATAGCTTCTTTCCATTTGATCCAATCTGATCTTAGCATGCATTCTTGTATGGACGTGGGTTCTAGATCCTCATCTTTATCCATGATCTCAAGTGCTACCTTATATGCAAACAAATCATCAACGTTGATATCTTTTCTGTTCCATTGTTTTCCAGACATTACATGGTTTATAGAGATCTCTTGGTTGTCCGGCTCTTGTGTCCCGTGAAGTCCAGTGTCCCGGACCTCACTATGAGGAACGACCGGATCATCGGGTGTGGCCGGCTCACTTGTCTCGACCGTTCTGGTCGGCTCGGCCGGTCCATCTATGTCCTGGACGGTTTCCTTGATGCTCTCGGATCCAGCACCTCTCATGGACTTCCGAGGCTGTTTGTCTTTGGAACCAATTGATCTACCACGTTTTAAACGTTGCTTAGACTCTGTAGCCACTTGACATTGTCCATTCTGGATGTCTAATCATATAGGTGCATTACAAGCCGGGATGTGTGATATTGTTACTCTATTTGGGTCAGCAAATGTATCTGGCAGTTGATTAGCTAGCTCTTGAAGATGTATAATCTTTTGGACTTCTATATCACAATCTTTAGTCCGAGGATCTTGCCAAGATATGGATGGTCTAAACCATTCTAAATCTTTAATGATCAACCGGCTGTTATCTCCCCCTAAGGACGGATATGTGGACTCATCAAACTGTGAGTCTTCGTATCTGGCCTTAAACAAATCACCGGTTGTTGGCTCAAGATACTTTATAATGCTTGGGGAATCATATCCTACGTATATTCCCATCCTCCTCTGTGGTCCCATCTTAGTTCTCTGTGGTGGAGCAATTGGAACGTAGACGGCACATCCGAATGTCTTGATGTGGGACACGTCTGGCTCATGACCCGTAAGTAGTTGGGATGGTGAATATCTATGCTCACTAGATGGCCTGATGCGAATCAGTTCTGCTGCATGTAAAACCGCATGTCCCCATGCTGATACCGGAAGTTGAGACTTCATTAGCAATGGCCGGGCTATCAGCTGGATACGTTTAATGAAGGATTCGGCCAAGCCGTTCTGTGTATGGCCATGTGCCACGGAGTGTTCTACTCTTATCCCCATGGACATACAGTATTCATTAAACGCTTCGGACGTGAATTCACCAGCATTGTCTAGACGTATAGTCTTAAGAGGGAAGTCTGGAAAGTGTGCTCTCAGCCTTATCATCTGAGCAAGCAGCCGTGCAAAGGCTAGGTTCCGTGTGGATAGTAGCCACACATGCGACCATCTGGTCGATGCATCAATAAGGACCATGAACTATCTAAACGTCCCACAAGGTGGGTGTATTGGGCCACATATGTCTCCTTGAATCCTTTCCAGAAAGTTTAAGGTTTCTTTATTAACCTTGGCTGGTGATGGCCTAGTTCTGAGTTTCCCTTGTGCACATGCTGCACATGTGAGATTTTGTGGGATCACTCCTTTAAACGTGTGCCCTTGTAAATTCATCATCAATTTTCACATCATTCCTATTCCGGGATGGCCAAGCCGGTTATGCCATACATAAGATCTTTAAAACTTTCTTTATTATAAATATCATAACACAAAATAAAAACACCAAATCAAAAACATAAAGCAATAAGACAAGTGATTCGAAAACTAGTCCTTTAGACAATCAGAAGTCTCAAAGTCCATTAGATCATCTTGGTCGGATTCTTTGTCAGCATCATATCCATGTCCTTTGTCATCATGACCGGTTTTTTGGATCATGTTTGCCTCCGGATTCTTGTTCTTGAGGCTCTCTTGGTAGAGGTCGCACAAGTGTTTCGGAGTTCTACAATTCTTGGCCCAATGGTTGTCCATCCCGCATCTGTGGCATACTGACTTGGACGTGTAAGATGGTTTGGATATGCCACCTCGTCCGCGGCCATAACTGCCTCGACCTCGGCCGTAATTGGAACCACGACCACAGTTATTGTGGTTTCCTTTTCGGCCGGTCGAGTAGCTGTCTCGGCCGTTCTGGTTTTCACGCCCACGCCTCTTGTACCCACCACGGCCATTGCCGTGTGGTCTCCTGTTGTCTTGGGCGTAGTAAGTCTCTTTGGGATCTTTCTTTTCAACCGCATGGGCTTCGGGTAATGGTGCTGCCCCGACCGGTCTGGCCCCTCTATTCTTCATTAGGAGCTCATTGTTTGCCTCAGCCAAAAGTAGACACGAGATCAGATCAGTATATGTGGCAAAACCTTTTGTTCTATCTTGCTCTTGCAACACTGAATTCGACTGATTGAAAGTCGTATAGGTCTTTTCAAGCATCATCATATCGGATACTTCTTCACCACAAAGCCTTAGTATTGAAACTATTTTGAACAAGGCTGAATTGTACTCATCCACTGACTTGAAGTTTAAGAATCTTAGATGCATCCAGTTGTGCCTTGCCTTTGGAAGCAACACCATCTTTTGGTGATCATATCTATGCTTTAAAGCAATCCAAAGATCTAGTGGATTTTCAATTGTCATGTACTGATCTTTAAGACCTTCAATGAGATGATGGCGCATAAAGCTTATGGCCCTGTATCTATTCTTTTCATTCTCATTGTTGTCCTCGGTGATAGTATCACCAAGTCCCTTAGACTTTAGACTGATCCTTGTATCTAGCGCCCACTGCAAGTAATTGTCTCCGGAGAGATTAAGGGCTGCATAGTCTCTGTTTGCTATTTTCGACATCTGAATCACATTATCATTTAAGGTTTTAGATTCACAATGTGATCATGTGGCCGCAGGATAATAAGCAAGCTCGGCCACAACATGTCTTACGCATTCATGATATTCAAACAATACTAATCGACCATGGTGCTATCAATCATAAGCCACACTGCTATATAGGTTTACTAATGCAAGCAACCTAAGTTCATGTGATCTATATGCTGGTCGATCTTGTTATAATCAGTTATGAATGCAATACCATGTTTGGATTCATGTAAAGCAATCAAAACTATACTTACTTCTTTTATATTACTTAGGGTTTCAATCTTTTAAATTCTATCAATCTTATGTTAAGGTTTCAAGGCCATAAGTATTTGTATACTTAGCTTGATTATTTCAAACAATCTAACAATCCTAAACCTCAGATCAAACAAGAAATCAAGCAAGCAAGAACAATCTAAAAATCGGATTCTAGCTTCTTTAGGGTTTAGGGTTTTCGATTCCTTCATTAGGGTTTGTCATGTTTCAGATTTAATCAATCAAACATACAATCATGTTCTAGTTGGAATCATATATCTTTCTAGTTTTAAGATTTGTCGATTTTAATCTTGAAGTTTCTTTTAGGTTTCATCATGAGCATAGTTTCCATAATAATGGATTTAGGGTTTATGTTCTTTATCTAGGTTCTCAGATTTTATGTTTATACCTTTGTTTTGTAGAGGTATAGAACCGGACCACCTGAGAATGGATGAAACTTCGAGCTGAGACGAATGGACGCTTGCTGCCTCCTATCGGGTCGCGGATGTAGTCGGACGCGAGCTGAGGACGGATGCGAGCTGTCTCGGGTGCGAGGTCCTCTCGGATGGACGCGTTCTTCTCGTGTGCGAGCTGAGGACGCGATCAGGAAGCTGAGGACGTTCGGTCTTGAGGACGTCAAGGTTTTAGAACGAACAGGGAACGTCTAGGGTTTTAGGTTGAGTCGCCGGTTTAGGCTTTTTAGGTTTCGATTTAGGTTTCAGGGATTTAGAGGCTATCGTGCTGATAACGTGTTGTGAATAATTGGGGAAATCGTGTGTTATTACTTGAATCAAAGTGTTCCCTTATATAGGGGATTACAAGATAAGGATAAAAGGAAAGAGTACAAATCCTAAGCTAAAAGGAAATAGGAAATATCCTTAAAGATAAACATGAAAGGGAAAAGGAAACTTCTAATCCCTAAGGTCGGTCCACACATTGGCCGCCTCTCTCTCCTATCCGGATGCGGTCTTGGACTTGGGCCTGGACGCATCCTACTTGGTCGGTTACTCCTTGGTATGGTTACTAGCAATCCACATTATTCATAACAGTCGATATTATTGTGTAACTTATCATTTATATTTTTCAGACACACCACAAAATTAATGCAAACATGATTCAAATAATTTGAAGGCGATCTATAAATCAAATATTCATGTTTGAAAAAACCGATGATTTGGACCAGGATTGAAGGAATTCGAGAAAAATGTTTGTAAATCCGAAAAAATCAAAAGTATATGGATAATTATAGTAAAAACTCTATAAATTAATAATATTGGGATTTCCGTATTTTATTAATTTATAGAGATTAATTTACAAAAAGTTTCTTGTTTTACATTTTTCTATTTGAAAATTTATTTTTTCCTAAAATAAGAAAAATATTTGATTTTAGTATATATAGATTAATTAACTTTATGAAATTCGACATGTATATTAGTTTAATTATATTATTTGGTGTGTATAAAATATGTTTCATAGAATTCAAATGTGGTTTTAGATATAATTTACTAAATCTTATCAAAATATATTAAATGTTAAGAAAATATAAAGATGATCCATGGTGAATATATACAAACAATATAATGGTTGGTTTGTACTTATATTAATTTATTATTATAATGGAACCATATTTACATAGGAATTTCTAAAGAAAATATTATCTTATTATTTTATCGATTTGTGTCATATTTTGAATCGGCCCAACTTAGGAACGAAAAAATTTATTAATTTATGCTGTTTATTAATTTATAGAGTATTAATTTATAGAGTTTATATCGTAATTCCTCTTCCGATCCTTGGAAATGTTGTATATTACGATTAATCTCTCTTGACTGTAATTTCTTTTGGTAAAGTTAACCTAAATAACTTACCAAATGAAAATATGTTATCCATGTATTCACATATATTCTTTGTTATCATTATATTTTATTTATCTAAAATCAGAATAAATCTTAAACCATGTTTGTATGATTTTTTGACAAAAGGTGCATTTATTAGAAACTAAAAAGAATTTTACAATTTATTATGATAATATCATTGTACATCCAACTTTTGTATATATCACTTTGTATAGTTCTGAACCCTTATCTTTTGACTCATAAGCAGTGTTTGTAAATACGGACCAGCTGGATTGAGTTAAACTAGGTATGGGCACATTCCTCGAGAACCAAAGAGCCGAATCCAACTGAACAACGAGGATCGGTTTGGGTATGGGTTTTGTCAATTATCTAAGTAGATCATATATCTTTAGAACTGAAAACCCAAAACCAAACAGAGAATCAAATGAATACCCAAATTTGTATAATATAGTTTATATACTTATAAATATTAACTATAATCTTAAAATATTTTTATCCGGATATTTAAAATTATATGAATTATTCAAAAACATGAAAAGTCTGATATTTAATCCAAAACACCATTTTTTGATATTTTATCCCGAATTAACCAGATTGGTTTACATAGTCAGTTTGAATCTGTAAAAATTGATGACAAAAAAGAAATATCCTGAATTAACCGAGAAACCAGAACATAATGGGATCCAAAATTACTTTGGATATTAGTTGGTTTCCAAATTTGTTTGGAAACTTTTGTTTCAGAAACCGAACTAAGTTTTCTAAATACCCAAACCGATATGGATATATGCCCTTACTTTCGGTCTATTTAAATATATAAAGAAAGTCTAACCATAGAATACATTTATCCTTAAAAACTAATATCATAATTAAAAAGAAAAGTTAGACGAAATTAAAGAAAATATAAATAATTACTTTCATTTGCAAATCACTATGATAATAGAACAAAAAAACTTAGCGAAATTGAGAGATAATATAATATTTTACCCCACTGTTTTACTCTAAAATGTTTAATCAATCGAACCCTAAAGCAACCAAAAATATTGTTTAGGAGTATTTGATACTGCACCTTGAATGGTAGCAAAGATTATTATTATATTTTTTTCTTTACAATCAAAGAATTTCATATTGAAATTCATACTAATTTCAGTATTTCCGGTTTGGTCCATTAACAAGCCTGTCAAGATCTAATTTCATGGAAGAAGAGGATTTGTTTCAACTGTTAACGATCTTGAATGTGTGGACGAGCTTCTCCGAGATTTTAGTGGGTTCATTAGAATCTCTAGGGAAGAATTAACCGGTGGGTTCAGCCAGCCTAGTTTCGTTTTCATCATCCTTGTCTAGTGAGAAGCGCCTTTTACCACCATTCATCTTTTCTATGAAATGATTTCTTTTCAGTTTCACTTCCGAGCTTTAAGTCTAGCTTATTAACCGCTTTGTTATCTTATATAACGGTTTGTATGTAGCCAAAAGATACAATCGAGACTCTCAACATCACCTCTTTATGTGACAATTTAGTTTTTGTGGATGAATGGCTTTTAGCTGAAAGCCTGAGACCTGACCGGTCATACTTTTACATTACTGTAACATCTCAAGTTGTGATATATGAAAAGACTTAAGAGGATTAATTTGAGTACTTATGTCACTAAAGTTGATTTATCTTTTTCGTTACACATCCGTTTAGAATTCTAGAATTAATCATGTTTGGGCTGGAGTAGTGAAAGGATAGCTGACTATAGGAAAATAATTTCCGATACCGTACGAGTGAAACCAAAGTACGGGAAATGTCATGTGGTGATTCCATGGTCAGTAAAAGTTATATCTTTTTAAATATTTTAATTCTTTAAATTTTAAAAACACTTTAACATCAGATTAATATTTATATTCGATCAATTCATCCACACATTTAAAATTTACTTTAAAAATTATTGATACATGTACGTCTCCGATCCTTGTTATTATAAATTTTAAGCAAAAAAATATACATATATATATATATAATGCTGTAAATATATACTTTGCAAAAATGGGACCAAAAGGACTTGGTGGTCTTCAGTTCAAAAAAAAAAAAAGGACTTGGTGGTCTCAACTTTCAAGCAATAGGAACGTATATCTAATTAAGATTCATGCATTCTAATGCAAAAATAGTCAAGAATGAGCAAAGATTGTCATTGGTCTGAGTTATTTTCCTCCATCCACATTTCAATCGACAAATGGCAAGTTCCCAAAGGTAGGGGACATGACATGAGTAAGGACCATTTGACACATTCCAACCTTTTTAAAGAATTTTTTAAACCTTTTTAAAGAAACGATTTTATATATTATTACGAGAAGTAATTCGGCCACCAGTTTATAGATGCTTGCTTTATTGATTATTTAGTAACAGATGCTAGTTGACAAAAAAAAAGGAGACATGGAATATTTTAGGCTTGTGCACAACTTCAGAACCGCGCTTATAGAAATTTAAAATGCTTAACAAAAACCGATTATCCATAATACTTTTTTGGTAAAATCTCCAATTACGAAGGAGAATAGTTGTTTTCTTTTTTGGGACCTATTAATGGAACATAGGTAAACCGGATATTCTTTGTTACACAGAATAGTTGTTTTCTTTTATGAAATTTTTAGCCTTTTCGGCATTTGAAGAAATGTGATGACGACAATATATATGAGAATGACAATCACAAAGAACGAAGGAGAATAATAAGTCGCCATCAATTAAACTTAATCATATGCCACTAACCCGTCCCCCCAATGATTCAGAGATCTTTGCTTTCAATAAGTGCCCATATCTTTCAATTTTTTTTTTTAATATTCCTTTGTGTATTTTTTTTTTGATGATTGTCACACCGTATCATTTCACGATCAAAAGGAAGGGTCACGGTATGTCTACACAAATTTCTGAAAGAGTAACAATTCATATACGTATTTTTACTCCAACCCTTTAAATATATAAATTTCATGCTCCTAGCAGTCACGCAAAAAAGTCACTAAACTATGAAATATATTAAAGTGACTAGAGAACGAAAGTGTTCAATCGAGTTTTGGTTTTGAACGCACGCAATAGTTCAATTAAGAGTTTTTTTTTTATTGATGTTTAGAAAACTTCTCAAAAACTAAACACAAACTCTTATATTCTTTATGTACGTTATTATTTTTTGTGATTCATCACACACGATGATTACAATATATATGAGCTAGATTTCTTCTTATATCCTATTACACCTTTAATTAAGAATTTCCTTTATCTTAATTCTAATAGCTTTAGTTATCCTAATTATATTTAAGGATAATTTACTTTTCTTCATGACTTACTTTTTAGTGATGTTGAAGCTTATCTCTAACATTCTCTTCCTTAAGCTTCAAGCTTTCATTGCTAAGATCTTGAACTCGAATCAGCTTTTTCATCTCTTTGAATTTGATTCTTGCTAATGCCTTGGTCAAGATGTATGCGCCTTACTCACTTCCTGCAATGTGTTCAACGTTGATCTGTTCCTTTTTAACACACTCCCGAATGAAATGATATCGTTTGTGAATGTGTTTGCTTCGATGGTAGAACACTGGATTCTTGGTAAGTGCAATGGCAGATTTGTTGTCAAAATATAATATTGTCTTCACACACTTTTTTCCTGTGATTTCACTCAACAATTATTGGAGCTATAGCGCTTGTTTTGCAGCTTCCATTGCATCCATGAATTCAGCTTCACAGGATGACAAAGCCACTGTTTCTTGTTTCTGAGAACACCAAGTTAGTGGCATTGTATCATAGCAAAACAGATGCCCGGTCGTGCTCTTTCCATCATCTTGATCCGTTTTGTGACTGTTGTCGCTGTACCCAATGAGTCTTTGAGGTCATCCATGCTTAAACACCAAACCGTATCCAACTGTGCCTCACAAGTACCTTAGCACCTACTTCATCGCATTGTCATGTGACTCACGTGGAGAATGCATGTTCTTACTTAACATTCCAACCAAGAATGATAACCCTGCTCTCGTGTGCAAGAGGTATCTCAGGCATCCAATCCTTCGCCTATAGAGAGTTGCATCAATCTCGACTTCTTCAAGTGCTTAGACAACTTCAGACCAAATTCCATGGGTATGTGAGTTGGATTGCAAGTGTCCATCCCTGCTTCCACTAATATCCTTTGCGCATATGCTTCTTGCTTGATCTCAATTCCTTTTGAGCTCTGCTTCACTTCAATGCCAAGATAATACATGAGTCTTCCAAGATCAGACATCTCAAACTGTCGAGACATAGATTCATTAAGCTCTGTGATTGTCTTCAAAGAGTTTCCGGTGACAAAAAGATCATCCACATATATGGCAAGTATCAGTATTTTGCTTCCTTCTTCCTTTCGGTATACTGAGCTTTCCTTGGAGCACTTCTGAAACTTTAAAACCTTTTAATACTTGATCAAGCTTCGTGTTCCAGGCTTGTGAAGCTTGCCTTAGTTCGTATAAAGCCTTTCGAAGTTTAAAAATCTTATGCTCTTCTCCCTTTTTTTTCAATCCTTCAGGCTGAGATACGTACACATCTTCTGTCAATTCTCTATGTAAGAACACTGTCTTCACGTCCAAGTGATGGATCTTCCATTCATTTGCAGCAGCTAAAACGAATAGCACTCTGATTGTCTATATACGAGCAACTGTGCAAACACCTCTTCAAAGTCGATTCCATGGTCTTGAACATATCCTTTAGCCACGAGTCTTGATTTATACTTGTTGATTGAGCCATCTGCATTCCTTTTGATCTCAAAGATCCACTTGAGGCCAATAACTTTGACTCCAGCTGGTTTGTCTACTAACACCCACGTCTCGTTCTCCTTGATAGAATCAATTTCGTATGTGCAAGTTTTTCACCATCGAACAAGTTTACTGCCTTCTTAAAACTTAATTGGTTCGTCATTGAGTGCAAGGAGTAGGAACTCACACTCTATGTCGGCCAGTAATATGTAGTCTTCAAGATAGCTAAGACGAGTTGATTGACGTGTTGAGCGCCTAGGTTGTTGAGGATCGACTTGTTCAATGTATGAATTGACTTGAACAAGTTCTAGTTGCTGTCAGTCTCTTCAGCAGCAGTTTCGTCCTGTTGTTTTCCAACCACGAATGGACCATGTCCGTCGTCCAATGTAACACACCATGACATCCAAAATTTATCAGGTTCGCTCTGTTCTTCCTTGTTAGCTCCCTTCCAATTCCAACACTCCTTCTCATTATAGATCACATCTCGACTTACAATTATTCTTCTAGTGCTTTGATTGTAGAGTCGATGAGCTTTGGATCCAGGTTCAATGCCAAGATGAACCAGTGCTTGTGATCTATCATCATGTTTCTTGAGCTGTCCAGAGTCGACCTTGGCGTGTGCAAGACACCCAAACACCCTGATATGCCATATGTTCGATTTCTTTCCTCTCAAGCATTCGTATGGAGTCTGATTCTTCAAAGCTCTTGTGGGAACTCGGTTAATTAGATATGTGACATGACGAACTGCTTCTCTCCATAAGTAATTAGGAACACTCATAGCCTTTAGAATGCTCTTTGTCATCTCCATGAATGTGTGATTTCTCCTCTCGACCACGCTGTTTTGTTGTGGGGGTATATGGAGCTGTTAGATGTCTTCTTATACCACTGTTATTGCAGAATTCTTGAAGCTCTTTTGATGTAAACTCACCACCTCTATATGTACGTAGTGTTATTATCTCTTTGTTGAATTCCTTCTCAATCAGTTTCTTGAATTCTTTGAACTTTTCAAACGCATTTCCCTTCTCCTTTAGTAAGATCAACCACACATATCCTGTGCAATCGTCAATAATCACAAAGATATACAGGTTCTGCTCAAGTGTAGATGGTGAGATAGGACCACACAAGTCTGCATGTAGGAGTTCCAATGCATGCGACGATCTATACGGTGTAGCCAGTGGCATAGTTGTTTCTTCTTGAATCTCCAGCAACCCGTGTACCATCTCTTGTGTTGCCATGGACCTTATAGTTTTGAAACTAATGTGTCCGAGCCTAGCATGCCATCTCCAAGTATCTTCTTCCATTCTCGTGTGCAAGCAGGCTGGTCTACCAACTTCAAGTCTCAACTTGTACATCCGCGACCTTAACACTTTCACCAGCAGTCTTCCATTAGGGTCTTTCAGTGTTAGGTAGTTATCCCTCATCCTAACATCTCACCCTTGTTCAGTAGCTTGTACTAAGCTCAATATATTGCTCTTTAGGTCTGGAATGTAGTATATGTCGGTCAAGAATCTATGTTCCCCTGTTTTTGCTTCAAACAGCATCGACCCTTTGTCATTGATGTCGACACATGAACCATCACCAAACTTCACCTTTCCTTTGATGCTTTCGTTAAGTTCAGAGAAGTATGATCTCTCACCAGTCATATGGTTACTTGCTCCGTTATCCAAGTACCACATTCCATCTTCTCGTTTGCTTTGTTCTAGCATCTTCGGTATGACCTTATCTTCATTAAGGAATACAATCTCGTGCATATACAAAGCGATATCAGCTTCCTCTATATCTGCTTTGTTTAGATCGTGATCGTCTTGATTCTTCTCAGGATAAAAAGAGGCGAAGTAGTATTTTTTTCTTACAATAGTAACACGTAATTTGAGAGTAGACCTTCTTTCCTTTGCCTCTTGCTTGTGTGTTGGTTCTTCCACGCCCTTTTCCTCTGTTTCCTCGACCACGATTCCAACTTCTACCTCTTCCTCTTGAGTTGTATGATTGATTGGAGTCGGTGTACAGAAGATTTCCTTATGGCTCTTGTCTATTTTCTCCCTGAATCTGTTCTTCATACGCCTTGAGTCTCTCAACAATATCTTCGAAGCTCTTTTTATTCAGATCGATAACTTTTTCAAGGGAAGCTATGATCTGAATATACTTTCTTTGCGGTAAGTTGTTCAGGAACTTCTTTACAAGCTTAGGTTCTTTTAACGTTTGACCTAAAGCTGTGGATTTTGAGGCCAATTCTGATATCTTGCCCGTAAAGATATCTATTGAGTCGGTGTCTTTCATTCTGAGACGTTTAAACGCGTTCATCAAGGTTTGAAGTCGCGTTTCCTTCACACATTCAACACCAAGGTTTCTTGATTTGACGGCTTCCCAGATTTTTTTAGGCGAGTCGACTTCACCAACTTGCAATATTTGGTTTTCCGGAATCCATTGAAACATGAGAGCAGTATCGATATTCTTCTTCTCTTCATCGTCTGTCTCTGGTTCAATTGATTCCCAAAACTTATGAACTCGTAATAACACCTTCATTCTCATCGCCCATACCGTGTAGTTCGTTGAAGATAACATCGTGCAGACCATTGTGGAAGGAACGACTTCTCTTGTCTTCGATGTTGATTTCAAATCATTCATTCCTTCGGTGAAACTTCTTCAATGAATCAAACCTGGAGCTCTGATACCAAATAAAGTGACTGGAGAACGAAAGTGTTCATTCGAGTTTTGGTCTTGAATACACGCAATTAGTTCAAAAGAGTTCTTCCTTTATTGATGTTTAGAAAACTTTTTAAAAATTAAACACAAGCTCTTATCTTTCTTCTGTGTGTTATTCTTTCTCAAAAACTAAAAACTAAACACATGATGATCGCAATATATAGGAGCTAGATTTCTTTTTCTACTCTATTACACATTGAATTGGGAATTTTCTTTATTTTAATTCTAATAGTTTTAGTTATTTTAATTATATTTAAAGATAACTTTTATTTCTTCATGACTTATCTCCAGCATATATATATATATATATATATGAAAAAACTTAATTAATAGATCAGTTTATACTACATACTACATCGATAAACTATGCAAACGGCGGCAAGAATGGATATATATCACACTCATTGTTGTCACCAAAATGAGCCATCGTTTTGATTTCGATAGTTTCTCCATTTCATCATTGACAATTTATAAGACAAACTATGAAGTCAGGAAGATACTAGATTGGACGACGACGATATTTCCTTTATTTTTTTTTCTGGATTTTGTTTTTCATTTAACATGCGAAAAAGAGCAAAAAGAAAGTGATTAAAAATTGTTAATACATCTTTCTCAGGTTAATCATCTTATTTGCTAAATCTATGAAATGACATAATTGATTAAAGGTCATGCTCTCATAATGATATGGGATTAGACTTCAATTATTCAGCCGACTTTTATTTCTTTTCTCTTTTGTCATCACAGCCGACTTATTAATATTGCACGTTTCTCTCTCGTCTGGCCCTTTTAAATAATTTCATATATTTTATATCCATCCATTCCTTAAATACTACAAAATCATTTGCTAACCTCACTTTTTAAAAAATGTGGCAAATGAAAGTCCTTATCAATGTGTTGGCATCCCATCACATGTAATCAACCGAGCTTCATCTTTCAGGCCTTCTGACTCGGAACTCTATAGATGTCTTAGTTTTGGTTCCAAAATTCTTTCCCCCCGGTTTAGCAGGCTCTCTATTAAGATCAAACATAGTTCACCAACATGTTTATTATATAAAAAGTTAATGGACTCATTGTATATAACATTTCTTACGTGGTACTAGTTAACATATTTCTCAAATATGTGAAACAATTATAGTGCAATCTTCAAAAAGCTTAGCAGTAGACTAAAGTTTCTGGAAATTGCAATATGAAAATCATATTAAAATGTAGCTACGTCAGGACCTGCATTTGAGATTTAAAATATGCAAGATTTTTTTATATTAAAAAAAAAAGAAAGGAGAGTGAAAAGAAATTAAGCATGTCCACATGATTGCAACAGATGGGTGCAACAATTTGGAATTGAGTAAAGGATAAGGAAGTTTTTACTTATGTATTATTCATATTTGTGTGTTTATGATAAAAATAAAAGAAAATGAATGTGTAAAATAGCTGGCCTTGGACCTCTTTGAAGGGTAGGCTTTATTCTTCAACCTCACCATCCTTCCTCCTACGACTTCCCTATATAGTCTCATAATTAACCTGCGTATGGAGGATATATTGGTCAGTTTTGAAGAGAGATGCAATCATTTTCATCCAGACGTCTCTCTACTGTTAGTTTCTTTTTGATATTTTTTCAGATTATTTGCCTTTGGACAGCAATTATGTTAGCTAAGATCTCGAGATTCCGAAGGTAAAGAAGCTTTTGGGTCAGCAATTATGGGTCCGAATGGTAACGTGTAGAATAACTGCGGAATATTTGTGATGCAATTTTAATAGTAACAAAAATTTATAGATACATATATACATACAGATTTTTGTTAGTATTGACAGCGATGCGAGGCGGTGCGGTCCGTCACCATTCAAAATCTATGTTACTCATCTAAATTTTGCAATTTCTATCCAAAATCTCGAGATCTTAGCTTTTAGATAGAAAAATAAATAACTTTTATCGTCTCATTCGTGATTTGTGTTGCCAAAATCAATGATAACTTAATTACATAATATCAAACTAGGTTAAGATCCGCGCCTTGCGCGGAATAAATATTATAGAAATTAGTTTTACATATTACTCCCTCTGTTTCAAAATACATGAAGTTTTAAGGTTTTGCACAACTATTAAGAAACTTATTTTTTATCTTAAAAATATTATTAAAATATAATATAAAAGTTATTCAACCAATCATAAAATAGACTACAAAATATCATTGGTTACACAGTTTTTGATAAAGCATAAAAGTACATTGGTATACGAAAACATCATCTATTTTGAAACATCAGAAACTTCCTAAAACATCATCTATTTAGAAACGGAGGGAGTATATGTTCTTTTACACATTATTAAATAATACATATATATACATGATTAAAAACTCAGGAAATATTACGTATATGGTAAAATTGGTGCAAACACATAAATAAATTTTATTGATTCAAACAAACACTTTTTTCTATTTTATATGATATAAAATTAATTTTTAATGATATTAACATAGAGATATAGTACATTTTTAATATTGAAATCTGTTAAATAATATTTTATACTCATATTGTTTTTTGATCATTTTTATTTTCTGTAACAAAAATTTTGAATCACCGATAACAAATTTTTTTTTGTGGGATGTTTAATAGTTTTAGTCATTTATAATTTTAAAAACATTATGAAAAGTTTTAAAACTAAATATTAAGTTGTCAATATTTGTTCAAAATTTTTATGAAACGAAAAATCAAAGCAAAGTTTGAAATTAAAATACATATGTATTTTTATATGGTACATAATTTATTTTAAACAATATTAATATTTATTAAATGAGACTTCTTATTATATAATTGTGTAATCATTTATATTTTATTATAACAAAAAAATTTAAACCATGAAAAATTCATTGTGAGATTTTTGACAACTTTAGTCATTTATATTCGTGTTAAAAATTCAAAATATAACATATACAGAAAAATCTAAATTAATACTATATAGTTAATGTGGTTGTTTAATTTATTTTAATATGTTAAAAATTTTAAAAATGATGGAGAATAGACTAATAAATAATATATTAATATTTATTAAATGAGACTTCTTATTATATAATTGTGTAATCATTTATATCTTGTTATAACAAAAAATTTAAACCATGAAAAATTCATTGTGAGATTTTTGACAACTTTAGTCATTTATATTCGTTTTAAAAGTTCAAAATATAACATATACAGAAAAATCTAAATTAATACTATATAGTTAATGTGGTTGTTTAATTTATTTTAATATGTTGAAATTTTAAAAATGATGGAGAATATATACTTTAGTCACATTTGGTAATTCTGTTATTTTTATTTAAGTAAACAATGAAGAACATTAATAATCAATTTATGATTAGTTTAATAAAAACGGGAAATTGCCACAAATAGCACATTTATAGTACCACTTTTCATGTTTACACTAACCACTTTTACCCTCACTTTTAATGAAGGGTAAAAGATAATTATACCCTTAGGGTTAACTAATCTAGACTTAGGGTTTAGAGTTGATGGGTTGGGTAGAGTTTTTGGAATGCGAAATTTAGGATTCTAATAAATATATAAATAAATACTTAAAAAATATATAAAATTTTTAAAAAATAGTTTCAAACATAATTTTCGTTTTTCAAAAAGAAATTTGAAAAAAATAAAAAACAAAATTCAAAAAATAAATTTATAAAAAAGTTCGAATTTGAAAAAGTATAATTTGAAAACATTAAAAACAATTTTACATTTTTATTTATTTATTTATTTATTTTATTTATATATTTATTTTTTTTTTTTTTTTTTTATGTGGAACCTGTGAACGATGTTAAATATCTGCGAAAGAGTATGATGAAGTGCTTTGAGTTTTAAGAAATAAGGCTTGAAAAGATGGAAGAAGAAGTGATGAGAATTAAATGAATGAAGAAATGATTAAAAGCTATGATAGGATATGGTTTTATGTTCTTTATGTGGTTTGGTTATCTTATGTAATGAAATTCTTTTTAGACTTATGTAAGACTCTTATGTGATGTTTTGAGTGTTGAATCGTTAGTATTATGTTCAAAAATGGTCATGCATGTTCTTTATGTGATGATGAACCTGTGAACGATGTTAAATATATGCGAAAGAGTATGATGAAGTGCTTTGAGTTTCAAGAAATAAGGCTTGAAAAGATGGAAGAAGAAGTGATGAGAATTAATTGAATGAAGAAATGATTAAAAGCTATGATAGAATATTGTTTTATGTTCTTTATGTGGTTTGGTTATCTTATGTAATGAAATCCTCTTTAGACTTATGTAAGACTCTTATGTGATGTTTTGAGAGTTGAAACGTTAGTATTATGTTCAAAAATGGTCATGCATGTTCTTTATGTGATGATGAACCCGTGAACAATGTTAAATATCTGCGAAAGAGTATGATGGAGTGCTTTGAGTTTCAAGAAATAAGGCTTGACAAGATGGAAGAAGAAGTGATGAGAATTAAATGAATGAAGAAATGATTAAAAGCTATGATAGGATATGGTTTTATGTTCTTTATGTGGTTTGGTTATCTTATGTAATGAAATTCTCTTTAGCCTTATGTAAGACTCTTATGTGATGTTTTGAGTGTTGAAACGTTAGTATTATGTTCAAAAATGGTCATGCATGTTCTTTATGTGGTTTTATGATGCTGAGTTTAAAACATGAGTTTGACTTGTTTATGCTCGAAAATGATCATGTTCTTTATGCTTGGTTATGCTTGAATATGGTTATTGCATTGAAAAAAAACGCGAAATTTTAAAACAGGCTTCAAAACGACAACATATATAACAATCATACTTTTTGGCAGATCTTAGCATCGCTCATTTCATCATCACTCCCTCTGCTCGCCTCTCTCTCTCTCTCTCTCTCTCTCTCTCTCTCTCTCTCTCTCTCTCTCTCTCTCTCTCTCTCTCTCTCTCTCTCTCTCTCTCTCTCTCTCTCGTTTCTCTTCTTCTTTGTTATTCATCTCTCTCTCTCCTCTCTCTCTCAATATATCAATCGAGTCAATCGGTTTTTAATGTCGGGTCGGTCCTATTTTAATGGGCAATCTCTGTTCACAAAACATAATTTCTTAAGGTTTCATCTTGATTTCGGAATCAGATTACAAAAGGAGATCTGGACAAAGTTAAAAAGAACGGGGCCATATGAAGAGAATTCTTATTTATGGGTGGTCACCTCATAAGATAGGTAGTATAGGAGGAATAGATATGGTCATTGTGTTTACAGAGGGGAATAGGCAGTCAACCCTAATTTTATCACCCATTTAGGTTAGTTTGCATTTGATTGAATATAAAATATGCGTTTATATTTCAAATCAATTTTTATGTTATTTTGGTCAAAATGCTCTAGAAATGTTTTCTATCTAGTAAAAAGTTATTATATCTTCGATAAAAAAACTACAGCTTTTTCTTACACAAACTATGACGTTACACTACATTTTTAAATCGTGAAGCTGTTGAACTCTTTTATCAATAATCTATCATATATTAAAGGAGAAGCATTGTAATAAATGCGTTCACACTAAACTGGACACATGTCATATCTAGAAGCATTGTAATAAATGCGTTCACACTAAAATGGACACATGTCACATGTAGAAAGATTCACAGTCAAACTTTACATAAATATGTTCACACTATATAATTTACGTTTTTTTGATATAAAACTCACATGCATAGTTCTTCTTTACGTTATTTTTACTGTTTACGAATAGAGGTGGCAAACTGTTCATAAATTTTGATTCGATTTGTTATCCGTTTTGATTTGAACCGAAAAATCCAGAAATCCATTACTCTACGAAGGAAATCAAATACTAAAATGCAATATCCGTAAAAAAAACAAATCACAAATATCAATATTTATAAGAATGGATATCCAATATTATCCGTTATATGCATATATATATACACATATATTTAAAGAATTATATATAAGTTATATATTATAGTTTATATAAATTTTACAATAGTTTTGTTTTTAAATAATTTCATTTTAAGAATTTTATTTTTCATGTATTATTTTGAAAAAAATGTCATTTAATATTAATTAACGGTATCTTTATATATTTATCAACCATCTTTATATACTTTTACATACACATACATGTGCACATTGACGTGAGCACCTTATAACTAAGTATTTACCACAACTGATATATCTAATTTTTTTGGAAGTTCAAATATTATTTTTCTTAATGCTTCTTTCACTATCGACCAAATTGTAGTAAAATGATTTGTCTTAATAATTTTTTTTTAAACTATTATCCGTTTAGAAACTGTAATATGAAACCATTGGTTCGACGTCACGACTATTTAAGATTCATAACACGAAAACAAACAAATAATAATAATAATTTTTTTGATTATCACAGGAAAAAAACAAAAACATCAAACATTTTAACCGAACAAACCAAATAAATATTGATTTAAAATAATAGTTATATTTTATGAGATTAAAAAACAACCTAAAACCGAACCGATATCTAGATTATATAGATTAATATCTTCTTGTTGCTCAAAAAAAAAACAAATTAATATCTTCTTATTAAAAATATGAAACTAATAATCATATTCTGCGCAAGGCGCGGATTATTTTAGAAGTGCCCGCTGACCTCAAACAATACTGACAAGGTGGTGGAGATAAGGGATGATCCTGAAGGTGGTTTGGAGGATCGGGCTAGAAGTTACAAAGGGGTGGTGATTAATGGTAACGGAGGACAACAAGATAGGGGACGGGAGAAGCGTGAGTACCAAGGAAAAGGAAAAGGGAAAATGTATGAGGAAGCGGAGACAAAGTGGGTCAGGGCTGCGGATAGGGAGCATAAAGTTTATGGTAATAAGAATCAAAGGAGCGGCCACCGTGGAGAGGAGGAAAGTGCTCGTTACAGGAATTCCAGAAGGGAGATGACGAGGTCTCACCACCAAGATGAACGTGCGAGAGGCCCGAGGGTATCTCGTACGGAGGCTCGCAGGGTGTTTCAAACGGAGGAAAAAGAAGAAGGTGAGATAAAAGAGAAAGAGTTGGAGCGATCAGTTCATAAGGAGGCGAAGGCACAAGATCAGCCACAACCTTCTCAAGCTTTCCTTGCTGAGCTCATGGAGACACAAGGAGACCTATCTATGGTAATATCAAATCTTTCTGGTGCAGAACAAGAGGTAGATTTGAAGATATTAATTTGATTTCCTCTTTTATATAATTTACTCTGTTTCTTTTTTCCTCAATTTTTCTATCTTCTCACGCAAACAAAAGAATGAAAGATCTTTTCATCTCTCTTAAATTTTCCTTGGGTTTCTTCATATTTTTTTTTCTGCACCAATTTATTTTTAAAATTATTCATCTAGATTAATACTTAAAAGCTTATTATCAACAAGATTCAGATTGACATAGAGGAATTACGGGATGCAATTGATATTGGTACGATAACTTTGAAGAGATTTGATTTTAGATCACTACAACATAAGTAACTTAGAAACTTTCTCGATCTTTTGATTTACAGGGCTTGGAGGTCACGGTTTAGAGAAATAGAATGGAACATACGTTCAGCAATAACTCAATTGCAGTTGTGATTTGTGAATCAAAGAAGCACAAGCTTTTGACATGACAAAAAAGGTTTTAACGTTTTCCATTCTTTGCTATTTTTTCTGATTTGTTGACTAATGTTTCATTGGTTGAATCAATTATTTTCCAGTATTCACAACTGCAATTGAGTTATTGCTGAACGTATCAAGGAGATTATTTTTTTTTATCCAAAGGTAAATTTACTTTATTTAATTATTGCTATACAATTTTTTAATTTATAAAATGCAAACTTAAGCTGTAAATTTCAACCTTATAAATTCAAAAAGAAAATTATCAGGTAAATCAACATGTGGAAAATAAGTAATGTGAATTAATTTTGTTTACATGTGTGCTTTAAAAAATATTTCAGGTAAATCAACATAAAATGTCAATCTAAAGTTACACAAAACTAAATTAAGTATTTTTTATTCTGTACGTAATCATCAAATATTGATATAAAGTTTTTCTTTCATACTTTCAACCACTTTATTCCAATGCATGTACCTCTAAAATGATATGTTACTGTTTATATAATATTTTAAATAATATTCACTATGATTGAAAATTAAAATTATGATGATGATCAAATAATTTCTAATATAATGAATTGATCTGTGCGTAGCACACATAATACTAGTTAGAAGATAAAAACAAAACAAAGCGCACGGTTTTTTTTTTCATGTGTCATAGAAGAATAGACCGGACATGCAAAACTAAAACTTGACTAAACAGTCACATAGTAATATGCAGGAACAAAAATTCGTAATAACAGTAACATTTAAATAAAATATTATATTATAGACATAATGAAATGCCTTTTCAGCCACTCCCTATAAATGCCAAGCAAATATAGCTTCCATGATAGTTCCTAAACCATAACAAACCCATTCAACCTTTTTTTTTAAACTCCTTCAACCTTTGCTCCGATCTTCAACCATAATAAACCAAACATGGTGGTTTTATCACAGCCAGTCGCCTTAGACAACCACATATCCGTAATCCCAACGTACACCCCGGTTCCGGTCTTCACTTCCCAACCAATCCCCGTCGTGGACCTAACCGACCCAGAAGCCAAAACCCTAATCGTGAAAGCTTGTGAGGAGTTTGGTTTTTTCAAGGTTGTAAACCACGGAGTCCGAGATGACCTCATGACCCGGTTAGAGCAGGAGGCTATCCGCTTTTTCGCCTTGCCCCAGTCTCTTAAGAACCAGGCCGGTCCACCTGAACCGTACGGATATGGTAGTAAACGGATTGGACCAAACGGTGACGTTGGGTGGATTGAGTATATCCTCCTCAATGCTAACCCTCAGCTCTCCACCCCAAATACATCTGACGTTTTCGGTCAAACCCCACAGATTTTTCGGTAAAAAAATAATCTCAGAAATTTCATTAATATACAAACTATCAAATAATATGAAGTTTTCAAAGACATTACATTACTTCCTTTTTACACACTCAAAGTAGAAACAGGGGACTCTGTTTTACACTATTTTCCCCATAATCTGACCGTTTTGAGTGAAACAAAAACAGAGAGGCGGTGGACGAGTACATGCACGAGTTGAAGGAAGTGTCGTGCAAGGTTTTGGAGATGGTGACGGAAGGATTAGGGATAGAGCCAAGGGACACACTGAGTAAGATGGTGAGAGATGAGAAGAGTGACTCTTGCTTGAGACTGAACCATTATCCGACGGCGGAGGAAGAGGCGGAGAACATGGTGAAAGTAGGGTTTGGGGAACACACAGACCCACAAATAATCTCAGTGCTAAGGTCCAATGACACGGCGGGTCTTCAAATATGTATGAAAGATGGAAGTTGGGTCGCTGTCCCTCCTGATCACTCCTCTTTTTTCATTAATGTTGGAGATGCTCTTCAGGTACAATTTTTACTATTTTTTTCTTTCTAATATATAAAAAAGAGAAATTCCTATTTGTATTTTTGAAACTTTAAATTACTATGGTAATACCAGGAATATTTAAGTATTTTTAAGAGTTGATGGCTGTGTTTGAGTCATTCGTGCAGTTTACTGGTGGTCTAAACTCAAAAGTATTTTCTTAACATTTACACCTAAAAAAAAAAACTCAAAAGTATTTACAGTTTCAACTTAAGATACAAATATTTGTATTATATTAACTGTTTTTTCTTGTATAAGTTATAATTTTTTTCCCTAAATAGGAATATCAATGTAGTGATTGAGATTGGTGTGAACGGTAGACAAAAATTCTCACATGCCATGTCTTCTCATCTCTTCTCTCTCTTTCTAATTTTTTTAGGGAATATTTTTAAAATCGATCATTTTTTTGAGTGTACGTCTAGAAAATCTATGTGTACACTTAGCCTCACGTGACAATTACTATTTTACATGATAGGCATGTATGCAGTATATTCCTACATGCCATTTCAAAATTGACAAAAAGTGCCATTTCAAAAAAAAAATGTATACAAATGCATATTCTATCATCCTAACTTTATGTCGGACCTACGACATTTTCAAAGTCTGATTCCCACACAAGAACTCATATTATAAAGTTACCCGCGGGTGATGCAGGTTATGACAAACGGAAGGTTCAAGAGTGTTAAACACAGAGTCTTAGCTGATACAAGGAGATCGAGAGTCTCGATGATATATTTTGGAGGACCGCCATTGAGCGAGAAGATAGCGCCACTTTCGTGTCTAGTCCCTAAGCAAGACGATTGGCTTTACAAAGAATTCACTTGGTCTCAATACAAATCTTCTGCTTACAAGTCTAAGCTTGGTGATTATAGGCTTGGTCTCTTTGAGAAACAACCTCTTCTCACACATATGTCTAATGAATGAAACCAGTTAAGATGATCCTTTGTATGGTAAAAAGTCATAATTACAAAAAGAAAGAAATGGATATTCTCTCCTTTTCTATTTCAGTTCCTAAAATTTGATAATATTGATTTTTTTTCCTCTTAAAATGCAAATTTATATATGTATGAGTGATAAAGAGAGAATACCCATTTCTTTCTTTTTTGTTTTGTTTCATTGCATGAGGACATAGGTTATTAGCTTTTCTTTTGCATAAATATATCGGTTAATTTGGATAATTTTTAATATTTCAGATAACAATTATTTTGATAATTAATCTTTTGGATAATCCGGTTTATATATAATATTTTTAGGCTATTTGGTTATTTATCAATTAAATATAATTAATACTTTTAGGAATATAATTTGTATTTTGAAATTCGTTTACTCATTCGGTATTCGGTTCGGTTTCAGTTTTTTTATTCTAGAAATATAGAATCCGTTCGGTTATTTATGAAATTTAGTTTGGTTTCAGTTATGAGCCTATATGTTACTGTTAAAATAAAATTTGGAATAATCGACTTTTATTTAACAACATTTGATTGCACATAAAAGCTAACTGTTACAAATTTATTTAGAAAATTATTTCACAAAATAATGAAAATTAACAATTGAACCGCATGTGATGACACAATATATTTTCTTTATACATTAGAAATTGTGGCACAGACTTATTAAGAACGTGAATTACGTAAAACCAGAGGATAAAAGATTGTAAATGCGATATACAATTTTCTTAATAACAAAAGAAAAAAAGAAAGAACTAGAATAAAGACAGAGAAAGAAGAACCGAACAAAGGAATGAGAAATGGCGTATCGGAGAAGACAAGGGGTCACAAGAGCTTCCACATTCAACGACGATATCTATCATCAGACACCTGATCTCGATTACGGTGATCTCAAAGGTCACTCCAATGGCAAATCCTCCTTCAGATCATCTCAATCTTTCTCTTCTTATTCCTCCCTTGCCGCTCAAGCAATCCGCGCTTCCTCTTCTCTCAACCCTAATTCCAATTCTGAGGTCACATTCTCTCTCTCAATAACTTTTTCCGCAAGAAACAAAATAAAAACCTAAATCCGTAAATTTTCAGGTGCGAGGATTCACGGCTTACGAAGATGCAAACAAGAACGATAGCCGCGGTTTCTGGGGAATCCTAGCTCAGAAAGCCAAATCAATCCTCGAGGACGAAGAAGAGCAGGAGCAGCAAAACGTCGTCGTTTCGGAGCCCTCGAGTAATAATAATAGCAATCCAACCATACGCAAAAGCATAGACAAGATCACAACGTCTCTGAATCAGATCGGAGACAGCTTCGAGAAAGCGTTCGAGGAAGGCCGTACGATGGTGGCTTCTCAAATTAGACGTAAAGGATCAGACCTAATGGATATACCAGAGAATCACAATCAATCCTCTGGTTCAAACAGTCCATGGCAGCCATTAACGCAACCTAACCCACACGAGTCTCAGCTCAAAGCCTCACGTGACGTAGCCATGGCTACAGCGGCCAAAGCCAAGCTCCTCTTACGCGAACTCAAAACGGTTAAAGCCGACCAAGCTTTCGCTAAGCAACGGTGCTCGCAGCTGGAAGAGGAAAACAAACGGTTAAGAGATAACCGGGAGAAGGGAACCAACAATCCTGCCGATGATGACCTAATCAGGCTTCAGCTTGAGACGTTGCTTGCGGAGAAAGCAAGATTGGCACATGAGAACTCTATCTACGCGAGAGAGAACAGGTTCTTGAGAGAGATCGTTGAGTATCATCAGTTAACGATGCAAGATGTTGTTTATATAGATGAAGGTATTGAAGAAGTGGCTGAGGTGAATCCTTCGATCACTAGAACGCTATCCATGGCTTCGTTCGCTGCTTCTGAGTTCCCTGTGAACTCTTCTTCTCCTTTGTCTCCATCTTCGCCTTCCAGGCTTTCGGTTTCTACGGATGTTTATCCGGTTTTGGTTCAGCAGAGCTCGGCTAGTGATGTTGGTGGTGGTAGTGCTGACGAGAGTCCTAGACCGGTTCGACCACCTTCTTTGGGATACACGGATGATGTTAAAAGATCATTGTCACAGATGTCTGTTTAGAAATCGAAGAGTTGATTACTTATTACCATTTTGATTTTTTTTATCTGCTTCGAAAGTTTTCTTCTTGTTAACTTGATTTCATTTTTGGCTGTCGATTGTAATATTGATGAACAGTTTTGCCCTCTACGTCCACGTAAATCTCTAAGGGGAATTTTATTGATTTTTTCTTTTCTTTTGGTAACACAAAACTGAATAAAATATTGTACATTGTGTTCTTTTGGCAAGAAGAATGAGACAAGTATATATGGTTCTCTTTTTAATCAATTGTAAAATATATCATCAAACCTCTAAGTCAGGCTAATGATGTCGATTGTTTTACTGAGCTGTGTTTTTTGTCCTATCCAAACATGATAAACTGTAGCCTAAAAACTAAGCATGACGAGAAAATCATTGATGCAATTGAATCAGGGAATGTAGACAAGATTAGCGAGACTAACCTAATTAGTGGAGAACTTATTCTCTAACAGCGTCCAACTCATTTTACTCCATATCTCCTATGTAAATGGGCACAAGAAAAAAGGTATCTTCTAGATTATCATACAATCTTTGTCCTCCAGCCCATAGCTTAATAAGATCACCCACCAGTCCATAACCTGTTAAGAACTGCTAATCATGTGAACAAGCTTTATGTTAGGGTTGCGTAACGAAACATACCCCCACTAAAACATTGGCTTACCTTCTCCAATTAGTCTTCGTGTTGCTCTTGATTGGAATCAACTTCATCTGGATTAGTGATCAAATTATGTATGTTTGTTGTTATTTCCTCTTCTATCTTATTTATGTTTAACTCTGTAGTTCCTTCTTATACGCATCATGCTCACAATCAAAGCTAGAGTTGCATTAGAAGAGATCCCATATCAATAAAAACCCTTTTTGATCCCGTGGTATTATATGTTCTTCCCAAAGCAGACCAGTTACCAAACCAAAACAATGCGTCATTTCTAATCCAGTTACCAATCCAAGGCTGTTTGAGTCTCCTTGTCCCCGAAGACGTCGACTTTTCACAGAGAAGAAACAACCACCAATAGAAATGGGAAAAAAGAGAGTTTAGCTCAGAAACGGAGCAACAAAACAGAAGATGAAAATGGTCAATGAGCTAAGTGAGAAAAATAAATGTAAACTTAACCAGTTAACTCTCGTTATCGTTAATATGGGAACTACGTCTGGTCGAGTCAGTGACTCGGAATCGACTAGATTCAAATGGAGCTTACAAATAGAAAAAAAAACTAGTATCCAAGCATCAGTGCCCTTCATTAGCACTCGATGCATACTCTCTCGTCTCCTATCTTAGGGAACTAGCAAAAACCAAGTCTACGTCTACAGTGCTATCATCTCTAGCTCTACACTCAATTTGACAACCTTATGAATCATAAGTTATAATTCATCTCTAACCTTTCTCTTAACACTCTCAGCCTCTCTGTATAGCGACTCTGCTATAAGGCTTCACGTGCAAGCGTCTTTGGATACATTCATGCATCATACCAAAGATGTACTCGTGCCACATAAGACTAGCACAGCCAAAACACCTTGTGGACTGTACTAGGCAGGAGGCGAGGAAATAGTCATTTCTTCAGATAGCCGTTTCTCTAACGTAGTCCCTTAAATAGCTTTTCGAGACATATACGTTTATTATCTTTTCGTCAACGCTTGTAGATCAAGGTACATTTTTAGTATCAACTATCCAAATACGTCTTCCTGTAATTTTAAATCTGAAAAATATGCAGAATCGGTCAATTTGGAGATGTTGGTTTGCGTCAGTCTATAACTATCCTCTCACATCATTTAAGAAGTTGGACGATACTATTCTTAGTCTAGGTTTGAGAAGAAATCAAGAACAGGTTTGAATCATTTGCACGAGTGCATAACCAAATAGATCCAGTTCGAAAACACCTCAAATCCTCCAGAAAACAGTTCACATCCAAAACAGTAAAACCCAAACATGCGACCAAACTCGAAAAAAAAATAGATGTTTCGGTTTTGACACATGATCACTGGAACCTAGATTCACGCGTGCATGACGGCAAAAGACAAGAACAAGTGAATCCCACAACTGGTCTCACAAGAGCTTCATTACAGACCTTTTAAAGAATCTCCAGCTTTGCCTGACCTAGCATCTGTCCAAGCTTTGGCTATTGTCTTCTTCATCTCTTCATCTCCTCCCTCGTACATGTTCTGCACAAATATTTCACCCAAAAAAAAAAAAGAAACAAACCATAAGCAAAAACCAATGAGAAGATATCTCAACCTCACTAATTAGGAAAGAGGCTAACCTTCATCATGTCCATGATTCCAGCCATTGGGTCTTTCTCTTTCTCGAGACTTGGTTTAATCTGAACACAAAAAAAAAAACAAATGATCATTACCACTACTTTCACCATATGATGTTATTGAAGCTGAAGAGGTTTCTTTACCTTGTCTTCTTTGTAGTGTATGTCCATCCAGTTTCCTCTCGAAGACTTGAACATAGTGACAACTATCCTCTTAGGCTTTACAAGCACTTTGCACTTCTCGGGGACGATCTCTTTGTGCAACTTCGGGATTGCGCATCGGTAGTTCTTCCCTTGGACACCATTGATTTTGACATCCAAAGACATTGGCTTGAACTCAGCTTCAACCTTGTCTTCATCAACACCTTCCAAAGATATGTAAACCTAGAAAGAAAATTAAAGGCAGCAACAAGAAAACTCACTACAGAACCAGAGAAAAGTATATGACAGTCACGAAATCGAATCAAAAATCACAGCTTCACCTTGACTTTTTCACTGTCTTGATCCCAGCTGAACGTTCCGAGAGTTACGTAGTTCACTGCAGGAGAAACCGGTTTAACCGAAGAAGATACAGGTACGGGAACCGCCGGTTCGACCTCTGGCTTTGCACTTGAAACGCTTGCCGACTCTCTCAGCTACAAAAAAAAAAAAAAATATAAAAGAGATTGCTTTGTGTTTTTTTTATTAATAAGATTTCAACATAAGACACAAAAACCTTCAGACTAGTCTCCAGAAACTGACACACACACACAAGGAAAGAGATAGTAATGGTTCTTGTCGGAACTCCACTAATACCGAGTACTGTTACATTTCAGGTTTGTCCAAAGACAGAGGAGATAACATAACCCTTAAAAAAACACACGATTGTAGCGAAAAAGGATTTGGTACCTTCTCCAAATTGCAAATCTCGGAACTGATGAGATTGAGAACACGAGGTCTCTTGGCGATGTTCTGGAGTTGTCTGAGTTCTTCCAAATCTAGCACAACTTCTTCCGCCATCGGTAAATAATGTTTGAGCAGTCTTTCCAAGCAAACGAAACGTTACAATCTGCTCAGAGAGGTTGCAGATTGAGAAGTATAAATAAATATACCACACCAATGAGAAGGGAACGAGAGCCTTGTGGAAAGTACTAGAAGAAGCCTTCTTTGTTATAGGGCTTCATTAAGCTAGTTGGGCTCTGTTATCTTTTTTCAAATATAACCAAACCCAATTTACTTTTCACTTTTTACTATCGCACACGGATCACTGCGATAAAAAAAAAAACAAATCACACGCAGTGAATTGGAAAAGTCTTACTCAGTTGAATAAAAAAAAAAAAAGTCTTACTCCTAATCCTAGTCCTAATAATGCAAATCGAAGAACAATCTCAAATGCTCTTAATAAGGCAAAATTCATTCTGTCATGTTCTTGTTAGGTGATGATTGTTTCACTAGTTTTTAGTTTTAGTTTCTGGCTTTTAGATTTTAGTTTTTGATTTTAGTTTTTAGTTTTAGTTTTTAGATTTTGATTTTGATTTTCGTTTTTAGTTTTTGGTTTTTAGTTTTTGATTTGTGTATTTTAGGTTAAAATTTATTTTTCAAAATTACTGTTTTGTTTTTATAAAATGAGATGATTTATTTTAAGACAATACAAAAAAATACTAATAAAATTATTGAAATTTATATTAAAATGTAGAAAATATCAATAAAATTTTAAAATTATCATTAAAATATATCAAAATACTATGATTGAGAAAATCTAAAAAGAATCAACACAAAATGGTTTTCAGAGTTTTACTTTTAGTTATTAGTTTTTAGATTTTTATTTTATATTTATGTTTAATTTGATTTTGATTTTTTGTTTGAATTATTTTTCAGTTTTATGAATTTTATAGCAATAAAATAAATCATAAATAAACTATGTAAAAGTTTATATTTTATTATTAAAATGTATTAGAATATTATGTCTGTTATTTGAAAAATATATTAAATTGTTTTTTAATTATTGAATTTTTGTAAAAAAGAAATATTTTCCTACTGATTAAATTTTTTAATATAAAAATAATACAATAAAATTCGTAAGAAAAGAGTGTAGAGTTTAACAAACATATACATCTAAGTAGTGTTAATATATTGTATTTATATATTTACAAAAAAGTAATACTCGTGCATATCTTCAAAAGCCAACAAAACAAGGATTTTGGTTTTTCATTGAAAAGTTAGTTAAACATCTAAAATCTAGTTTCCCTATTTTCTAGGAAATCTCCTTTGTTAAAATCTTGATTGGCAATAATATAAGTTTTAGTTTTCCTAAATTGTAGGGAATCACTTTTTTAGAAATCTTGATTGGACAAAAAAGTAGATTTTGAAAAACAAAAACCAAAAACTAATGTAGAAACTACAAACAATCAACACCTTAATGATGCAAAAATTCATTATGTCATATTTTCATTAATGGGCAAAATTCATACTCTTATCTATTCTCATACTATTCATATCAATGGTTAATGTCGAAAGTGTCCCTCTCATCCTTCATCTTCACCACGCACTCAAAATATTCCTCAAAATTAATCGAGTTATGGGGTCCGTTCATTCCCCTTCTTCGTCTCTCTCCCTCCTCCGTCGAGTTTCTTCGTTTTCATCGAGAGAATCGGGAGAAATCTAATCGATTGAATTGAGTTCAAATCACTCCGCCGGGTTTCATCGCTTTCATCGAGAGAATCAGAGAAATCAATCTTGATTGAATAGATTTCACTCCGTCGGGTTTACTCACTTTCATCGAGAGATTCAGAGGATTCTAGATTAAATAATCACTCCATCGGGTTTACTCGCTTTGATCGAGAGAATTGGAGAAATCACGATTTAATTGAGTTCAAATCACTATGTCTCCTCGCTTTCATCGAGAGAATCGGAGAATTCTCGATTGAATTGAGTTCAAATAAACTTGTACTTTCCTCGCTTGGATCATTGAGCTATTGATTTCCAACTCAATTCAACTTCAGGTATATTCAGCGTTCTCTTGGTATGTATCTTAAATATTGTAAAACCTCATGTTTTGAATCCACCATACAAGATTTGTAGTTGTGATATTAGATAGATAGATGATTTCATATTTGTGTTTACAATGAACTAATCGGTAATCAGTGTAGAGTCTATTAGGGGAATCCTCCTATTAGAGAATGGGATAATCAACAACTGGTATAATAATCATAAAGAAATGATAGAATGTCGGGAATCAAAGCTGATTATTATTTTGAATTGAAGAGGAGAAACAACTAGAACTGCAAAACTTGGTAAGACTTGGTTAGATTAGACGGTAAAACTGTAAAGCTTAGTTACAGATGATGTTAGGAGTTTTCAAGGCTCCTATCAAATGTTATAGTATAAAAGATTATCGAACCAATCCTAGGTGATTCTAAGGCAAAGGGAATGCAAGTTCATGCTTAAGCTAAGTGCAATCCGGTTTTAAAGATGGTATGAACTAAGAACTAATAAGCTAATGCAATAAAGTAATGATATTTCTTTTCTTAATATGAAGCAAGAGGACTCATGGGGCTAGGCATTTGATCTTGGGTGATGTAGATCCAATCTAAGGGTGGCAAGCTATCAATCAAACAATTTCCTTATGCCTAGACACTAAGCTAAACAAGCTCTATCCCTAGATGAATGTTCTTTTGCTAAAGCAACTCAAGCATCTAATCCCTTAGGTTGAATGTTACTAAAGCAAACATGGAGAACAAGTCTAATAGCAATCTTAACTCCTTTAGCAACTAATCCCTTAGGTAAAGCAAGCTAAAAGCATTGAAGAGTTGGTTTAGGCATTTCATCATACACCTTGTGGGCAGGAAATGCCTAGAGATCTATTTTAGTATGATCAAGACTAAAATAGCATTGAGAACCCTCAACAAGCAAGGAAACATGTGGATCTAACACTAAACACCCTAGATCTTCTCTAATCATCCTTAATCACCCTAGCCCATGAATCCAAGATTAGTCTACTCACTAATAGACATGAATAACCCCAAAACCATGGATGATTCAAGGTTAAACATGATTAGAGAGCAAGATAATCAAGCAAAGATAAGAAATTATGATCAAGATTAGATCTTTCACCCAAAAATGGCTTTTGATTAGATAAAAAACAAGATAAGATCCTAACTTTAGGATTACAAGAGTATTTATATGTCTTTGGAAAACCTAATGGTTTCCATTAAAAAGTCTAAAAAGCCCTTTTAAAACATTAAAATTCGACTAAGATAAAGAATGCTCGGAGCGGGTGCATGACCTCGCTCCCGTAGGTCGCTCCAAAGATCACCTCCACGTCTTCAAATCGCGCGCGGGGTCATGACCTCGCTGCACCAGGTCGCTCCACATATGGAGCGGGTTAGTCACCCCGTTGCGAGACGTCGCTCCACATCTGCAAAGTTGTCGACGACATGTTGAGCTTGGAGCGGGTGCACTACCCCGATGCGAGAGGTCGCTCTAGTACAGAGCGAGTGTCATACCTCGCTCCCGTGGGTCGCTCTACACTTTACTCATCCAGAGCGGGTGCATGACCTCGCTCCAGTAGGTCGCTCCAGCTCCTCTACTCGCCCAATGATCTTTTTTTACTTCTTTTTTGAATCACAATGCTCCCAAACATCTCCAATCACTCCATAGCACTCTCCAACATCTAATAAGGACAATGCATGCAACATAGACTCTAAAGATGCTTAATTCCTAATCTATATGATCAAAATGTACAAGATATGAAGGCTAAAAATATGTAAACATGCAAGATATCAACTCCCCCACACTAGTCCTTTACTTGTCCTCAAGTAAACTTTCCAAAACACAAGAAGGAGATATTTTAAATTGGGAGATTATAACCAAAAGAAACACTTTCTAGCCTTCAATATGACATCCCAAAGAAAACATAGCAAATAGCATGAGCAACTGCCTTATTATACTCTAGCTTCTCTAGGCCTATCCATACTCTTATGTCTCTACTCAAGTTGCAATACTCATCAACTAACAAGTTCCTTCAACCAGCTCTCACATTGATTCACACACACACACAAGGTGAATTCTCACAAATGGGCACATGATCTAAGATTAGAAGCAACTCATGCATACATAGATTAATTCTCATCATTCTACCCTTTTCCTAAGTGATTACAAGTTCTACCCTTTTATCATCATCTCAAACCAAAATAAAACCCACTCTCATCACTCACCCAATGAACAACTCTCTTCTTCTTTTGACTCAACTAACTAGGGACTTTAATTCATTTTCTTTACAACACTTAGCTCTAACTCTTTCTCATTTTCTTCCACACTTTCTCTTTGATTCTTTTCTTTTTTTTTTATAATGGGGAAGGTTCTTTTGTACATAATCTAAAGCTTCATACTTTCCCTTTTTTTTTCTTTTGTCCCTAGAGTTTTCTTTTCTATTAACACTCTTTTATTCATCTCTCTCATCTTTCTCACTCCTCAAACCCAAGATATTGAAATTTAGGTTACACAAACCCCTCTCACCGTCCCTAAATGCTAGCTCATTATGCTAGCAAGAGATGAGAATAAACCTATGTCGCCTCCAATACTCTCAAGATTTTGCACATGACAAGCTATTAAAAGAGGCCTCACTCATGCAATTCAATGTTTGGTCTCAAAGAATGGTTAGGGTTGTAGGGTATGGAGTGCCATTTGGGTTAACAAAGATTGGTATATAAAGGAATATGATAACCCAAATGTGTATGAGATCTATGATTAAGTATGCAAGTGCCCATATGCAAGAGAGATTAAGTTCGTTCAAGCCAAGTTTAGATTGGAGCTGATCTTGAGAACAATGCCAATATCAAGCAAGCAAACAATTTTCAAGAAGAGTTTTCAAGGCTCGAAGCATGCAAGCTTTTTCAAAAAATGCTTAAGCTACTTGATATGTTAGCTAGGACGTCAAATTGAGTTCTAGACATGTGTTATTTACAAGGTTTCTCCCAATGCGTGAATGCAATCTAAATATTTCTAGACTCAATCCTAAAGATGCAATGATGCACCTAAATGCTTATTTTGTGATTTTCGAATTTTTTCAGTTTTTGTGGATTTTCTATGCAAATAATTATTCACAATGCAATGCATGAGACTTAATGACAAGTAGACAAAACAAAACACATTGTGAGATAGTAGACTCTCCCCCAAACTTACTTCACATAGTCTCTTGTGTGAGAATAAGCTCAAAGAAGAGATATAAGGGAAAGGGATAAACATGAAAACTAAATATTTACAAGGATGGAATGCACTTACTTGAAGTTGGCTGTCATAAGAGAAGGGAAATGAGGAGGGAGGACTTGTTGTCACCTTGAAATTTTCGATATGACCTTTGGGAATTTTTGAGAATTCTCCCAAACTTGTCCCTAAGCTTATTCAAACACACTAAAGCAAGAAAAAGATATATACAAAGGATACCATGGGACTTCCTCCCAAGTGAGCTTGTTTTAAGTCTCTAGCTTGACTTTCCTTCCAATTGGCTAGTGAGGAGGATCTTTCCCACCTTCAAGAGTGATGGTGAGGACTTGAGAAAGAAGCTCTTGAAGCTTGATTGGATCATTTTGGAGCTGAGGAGTGATGATGGCCCTTGCACTTGAGAATGGCTTAGACCTCCCCTTGCACTTGATTTTGTACTCAATGACCCCATCCTTAAGCTTCATTGGGTGGAGAGTGAGAGTGTGAAGAGTCTTATCAAGAGGTGGATGATGAGGTTCTTTCACAATCTTTTTCTTGTCATGAGCAACCTTTGTAGCTCTACTCACCTCCTTCTTTTTAGCACTTTCCAAGTGCTCATCACACAGCTCTTTAGAGGACTCTCCAGCAAGATCTTCTTTCTCAATACCAACCCCTTCGGCCTTGGTCTTCTCAATGGAGGATGCCCCATAAGTGATTGTTCCACAATACTCAGTATTCATCTTTGGGGATTGTAGTAGATAGGAAACAGCTTTGTTCACATTTAAGAGTGTGACCTTCTTGTTGGCAAAGTCTATGCAAGCTCCCACTATTGTAAGGAATGGAGTGCCAAGGATCAATGGGACTCTCTTCTCAGTTGCCATCTTCAGAACAGTGAGGTCTATAGGAATTGTGCATGCTCCAATCTCCAAAGGGAAGTCCTTGATGAGACCAATAGGAGTTGTAGAAGAGGAATCTCCAAACTGTAGGGAAGATGTGTTTGGCTCCATGCTCTCAATCCCTAGACTCTTCATCATCTCCATGGATATCACATTCACACTTGCACCAGAATCAACAAGAGCATCATCCAAAAAGAGCTTACCAAGGTAGCAAGGCAATGTGAACATTCCTAGAGACTCAAGCTTTGGGAGGGACTTTGGAGGGATTGGTGGATCGATCTTCAGAATGGAGATGTTCAGAAGCTCGGCCACTTCAGCTTGGTGGTCTAGAATGTCGTTGATGAGCATCATCTGGACATGAGCTTCACGCATACCCGAGATTTCTGGAAGCCTGACCCCAACATCACTAAGATCTTTTCTAAACTTAGAGAGCACCTTCTTCTGAGCTTTGGTGAGAACTCTTTGGGGGAAAGGGAGTTGATCATAGGGTGATAGCTCAACCTTAGTTGCTTCTTCTAGCTTAACCTCTTTCAGCTTGTTGTCAACTCTCTTCTCAACTTTTTTTTCAGCCTTGTGCTCAGCTCTTTGCAGATTCGTTGCTTCAACCTTTGTGGCAGCATCCTTCACAATCTGTGCCTCAGCTGTGGCTACAACAAATCTCTCAACTTCCCCAAACTCAGTTCCATATACCAGTCTTTCAATCTCATCCTCTTCTTTTTCATGATCATTCAGTTCAATCTCTGGAGAAGTAGTGGAGAAGACAACATTGCAAGACTCCTTGGGGTTCTTTTCTGGTTTTCCTGGTAGAGACCCCATTGGCTGCTTAGAGGATGAAGGCATAGAAGCAACTTGACTCTCCAAAGCCTTGAGATGAGAGGCAAGTTGCATGTACTTGTTGTTGAGGTCAGAATAGTTCCATCAATCTTTGCATGGATGTTTTTGAACTCATAAATCATGGTCTTCTCATTTCTGGCCTGAAATTCCAAGAGTTGCTTGAACATAGAATCCACACTTGAATCTGAAGCTTGAGCTTGAGAAGAGCTTCCTTGAGTCTGGAGAGACTGGTTGGTTTGAGGATAGTTTTGCTTGGCTTGGTAACCTCCTTGCTGATTTTTGTAGTAAGGCCTTTGCTGATAGTTGTTTTGGTACTGAAAATTGGGCTCTTTCCTGTACCATGTGCCATTAGCATTGATGAAGCACAGCTCCTCTTGACCTTCTAAACCATCAACCTCATTGACCTTAGGAGGAACCTCTTGACTAGGACCACCCACAAAGTTCATCTGCTCCTGTTTAGCTTGTTTGGAAAGAAGCAAATCAATCTTGTCTTGTAAGGACTTGATCTCTTTCTTTGTCTGTTGATCATTACTTCTGTTGACCCTATCATGCTCTTCACTGTAGACTGAGTCACTCTTGGCCATGTTCTCTACCAGTTCCTCTGTCTCTTCTTCAGTTCTTCCCAAAAAGAAACCATTGCTAGCAGTAGCAAGCATGTTTCTGCACTGTGGTAGAGCTCCTCTATAGAAGGTGCTAAGCAAACTCTCCTTGGTGAAGCCATGATGTGGGCATTGAGACCAATAGCCCTTGAACCTCTCCCAAGTTTCACTAAAGCCCTCTAGGTTCTTCTGTTGAAAGCTAGAGATCTCATTCCTGATCTTGGCAGTCCTTGAGATAGAGAAAAACTTCTCTAGGAATACCCTCTTGCACTCATTCCAAGTTGTGATAAAGTCACTTGGAAGAGCCTTCTCCCACTGATGTGCTTTGTCTCCCAAAGAAAAAGGGAACAACTTGAGCTTCAATGCATCTTCAGAAACACCATTGGTCTTGGATAAGCCACAATACTTATCAAACTTGTCCAAGTGATCAAATGGATCTTCAGCAGCAAGGCCATTATACTTGTTGTTCTCTATTGTGTTGAGTAGCCCTGACTTGATCTCAAAGTTGTTGTTCTCCACAGCTGGTGCTCTGATTCCCAACCTATGACCATGAATGTGAGGTTGATCATAGGCTCCAATGGCTCTAGCTTGGCGCTGTGGATGTTGTGGCCTAAGGTTTGCAGCTCCTTGGGCTACTCCATCATGAGGCTGATTCTGATTGTGCTCCATTTCAAACCCCAATCTTTGAAAGTGAGCCTGTTGTTCTTCTTCTCTTCTCTTTCTTGCTATTTCCCTCTCAAGTGCTCTAATGTCTTCAACTCTTGGAACTAGGCTTGATGAACCTCTACTCCTCAAGTTCATACACCTGAAATGCAAAATGGAGAGGAAGAAGGAGAACCAGTAACAAAACAAAAGAAAAATGACGTAGTCTCAAGCAAGTGACTAAATCCCAATGTCACAACCAACCTAGAACTTGGCAACGGCGCCAATTTGATGTTAGGAGTTTTCAAGGCTCCTAATCAAATGTTATAGTATAAAAGATTATCGAACCAATCCTAGGTGATTCTAAGGCAAAGGGAATGCAAGTTCATGCTTAAGCTAAGTGCAATCCGGTTTTAAAGATGGTATGAACTAAGAACTAATAAGCTAATGCAATAAAGTAATGATCTTTCTTTTCTTAATATGAAGCAAGAGGACTCATGGGGCTAGGCATTTGATCTTGGGTGATGTAGATCCAATCTAAGGGTGGCAAGCTATCAATCAAACAATTTCCTTATGCCTAGACACTAAGCTAAACAAGCTCTATCCCTAGATGAATGTTCTTTTGCTAAAGCAACTCAAGCATCTAATCCCTTAGGTTGAATGTTACTAAAGCAAACATGGAGAACAAGTCTAATAGCAATCTTAACTCCTTTAGCAACTAATCCCTTAGGTAAAGCAAGCTAAAAGCATTAAAGAGTTGGTTTAGGCATTTCATCATACACCTTGTGGACAGGAAATGCCTAGAGATCTATTTTAGTATGATCAAGACTAAAATAGCATTGAGAACCCTCAACAAGCAAGGAAACATGTGGATCTAACACTAAACACCCTAGATCTTCTCTAATCACCCTTAATCACCCTAGCCCATGAATCCAATATTAGTCTACTCACTAATAGACATGAATAACCCCAAAACCATGGATGATTCAAGGTTAAACATGATTAGAGAGCAAGATAATCAAGCAAAGATAAGAAATTATGATCAAGATTAGATCTTTCACCCAAAAATGGCTTTTGATTAGATAGAAAACAAGATAAGACCCTAACTTTAAGATTACAAGAGTATTTATATGTCTTTGGAAAACCTAATGGTTTCCATTAAAAAGTCTAAAAAGCCCTTTTAAAACATTAAAATTCGACTAAGATAAAGAATGCTCGGAGCGGGTGCATGACCTCGCTCCCGTAGGTCGCTCCAAAGATCACCTCCACGTCTTCAAATCGCGCGCGAGTCATGACCTCGCTGCACCAGGTCGCTCCACATATGGAGCGGGTTAGTCACCCCGTTGCGAGACGTCGCTCCACATCTGGAAAGTTGTCGACGACATGTTGAGCTCGGAGCGGGTGCACTACCCCGGTGCGAGAGGTCGCTCTAGTACAGAGCGAGTGTCATACCTCGCTCCCGTGGGTCGCTCTACACTTTACTCATCCAGAGCGGGTGCATGACCTCGCTCCAGTAGGTCGCTACAGCTCCTCTACTCGCCCAATGATCCTTTTCTACTTCTTTTTTGAATCACAATGCTCCCAAACATCTCCAATCACTCCATAGCACTCTCCAACATCTAATAAGGACAATGCATGCAACATAGACTCTAAAGATTCTTAATTCCTAATCTATATGATCAAAATGTACAAGATATGAAGGCTAAAAACATGTAAACATGCAATATATCAACAGACAAAACTGTGTAACAAAGTATAACTTAGTATAACTTTAGTAGCATAACTGTATAACTAGGTATAACTTAGTATAATTTTGATGGTATATGATTGTTGGTGCTCCAGAATAATAAAACCAGTGTTTGTAGTCCCCATAGATGGATCAAGAATACAACGTAAATGTGATCGTTGTTTCTGGCAATGTGTATCTTGGGACTTCTGCAATGAAATCCATCTGACTGCTCGTGACTGGCTAATTGGAGATTAGTTGTGTGCTTATGAGTTATGACATGTTATTTTTATCCATTTTTACTAAGTTTATGTAAAAGACATTTCACATTATGTAATGTCTTTTGTATTTCTCTATAAACTAATCTTTTTATTTTATTTTTACTTCAATAAATATATCAATAACAACATTGTATCCAAAAAAGAACATATTACAAATGTAAAAAATACAATCATAATTAGTTGAACTTTTACTAAGTTTTACAGTTACTAAAAATGCGACTTAGTTCAACTTAGATTACTTTGTAACTGATAGAATCTATATTAGTTGAAGTTTTATTAAGTTGTACAGTTACACCAAGTCTTGCTATTTTTTTCGGAACTTATGGAGAAAGAGATCTGAATTTTATGGGCCGGGTCTTGATAGTCCATGAAATGCCCTTGATTGGCTTGTAATTATGCAAGTTTCTTTTGCTAATTTTCGAATTTAAATAAATTGTTATTTAATTAAATTTTCGGGCAGGAGTATCACAGATTTTTTTTTCCGGGCAGGAGCTCCTTAGCATTTGATTTGTGCAAATCAACTTTTTATTTAAAGAGAAGCAGTTTTTAAAACTAATTTTGTCTAGTAATTTATTTACAAGTAGTGTCATCATCACATGCTTCCTTAGCTTTCAATTTTGATAAACCAACACTTACTACACAAATTACATTATATACCATTAGTAATTATATAATATATTGTTATTAATAAAATGACTACACATAGAGATGTCAGACGGGTCAACCCGCGTCCAAGTAGACTAATCCATAGCGGATTCAATTTTTATGCAGACTGCACGGGTTGGCCCGCTGCAAGCTGAGTCTGTATATATATGTCCAAGCCTGCCCCGTCTAGATAAGCGGTTTTGCAGGCCAACCCGCGGGTTCAAAATATAATATCTAGTTTCCATGCTATGAATATTATTTTATAATATGTTATGTGGTTTTATTATATAAATGTCATTTTAGAATGAATGTGACTTATAAAAGAATTTTTTTTTGTAAATGATATACACTAGTGCATTAAATTGAAAAAATAATTATTTAAAAAAGAAATGTAAGAGAATTCTAAAAAAAAAAAGAGAAAGTATAAACAAATGTATTTTATAACACTCTTATCAATTGAATTATTTACATATAATATGTTTATTTTTAATTATCATCCAACATATGTGTTCAAAAAATAACAAAGTTGAGAATAACCAATTCATTACTATATAATGAATTGAAATATAAAAGCCAAAAATCATCCATAAACCTATATCAGCTGATACAAAGCAAGTGAAAGTTTAAGTTTTTAAATATTTGATTGCAAGATTCACTTTTTTTTGTTTGATGTAATAGTTAGATTCCAAAGTTGCTAAAAGAAACATAAAACCTAATTTATGTTGTACAAATATGAAATGCGATTTTATTTAAATGTCTTGTTCATGCTTGTTTTTTTTTCTGTTTTTTTTTTCTTTATTTGTATTTTAAATGGCTTAAAATATTTTGTTATAGATAACAAAATATTTAAGAGAACATGTGTCTCAAGTTATTCATAATTTTTATATTCCATCAAAAATTCTTTGTTTTAGAAATGTTAAGTGGTCCGACCCGTGTCCAAATAGCGCAACCCGCAGCGGATTCAATTTTACTTGGATCCGTGTGCTTGGCCCGCTGCGGTTTGCTGTTTGTATTTATATGTCCAAACCCGCCCACTAGTGGGCTATTTCGACATAACCCGCTGGTTGCATTCTACCTTGGATCTACATATATTTCCTCAACAAGACAACTTGTCTTGACTTCTTTTGCAAGATCTGCTATTTCTTTCATGGATACACCGACCAAAATTTTGCCATGGATTGATTGAATTCAAAATACGACAATTTAGCAAGTTGCATAATTCAAGAATCCGATAAAAGGATGAAGTTATAATGATGGTTTTGGTTATGTTTGCTACTTTTATCATCTTGGAGTATAATATTTCATAAACCAGAGCTCGCCGGTCAAAAAGGCCACGACACCACCGGAGTATATTATATTCTTTCTGATCCGTGATGTCTGCTCCGTCTCTGAACTCCAGGTTGCAGATGGGTTTTGATATTAGTAAAGTTTTGGCATAGAAGATGTTGATAAAATGCTAATTTTTATTTGTTATAACATGTTGTTGTTTTTTTTTTTTTGTAAAAAGGCTTAACATGTTGTTGTTGATTCTGCAATGTCGACTATTCCATCGACGCAGCTTATGTATTTAAGGACATGTATTGTAGTAGAAGGTGTGTTAAGACAACCATTGTCTGCTTCTGCAAAACATGTAATCGAGCTTGAAACAGATAAGCTTCTTCATTTAGGAACAGTGGACTCATAGAAGTATCCATTGTCAAAGAAGCAGTTTCCTCTGCATTTGCTTAGAGACCTCTCATTTCAGGCCCCGCACAACAGCAGTGAATCAATATTTCAACATTTTTGGCAGCTCGTTTTATTTTCTTCTTAACTGATATATATTTGTATTCTGTTTTTGGTGAAGGTTGGGTCGATGACTCGAGTCCACAATGCGCTAACTTTAGCGAGACACACATTATTTTAGTATAATGGGTTTTCGTATGTTCAAGTATTAGTTATCACAACCACTGGATTTGGTGAGATGTTTAGGGTCACTAATTTTTTTAATTTAGGTGATACAAAAAATAAATATATATAATATATGTATACGTTTATGGACTGTTGAATAATGTACACTAGGTGACCGGCCCGCACCCTGTGCTGGCATAACAAAATTCAAAATATGAAATAAATAATGTATAGTTTTAGAAGTAACGAATTTTACATCATAATATCACCACCTTTGCGAGAAAGCATCAGCCATGGAGAAAAACTGGTACTCAATATTTGACATGGACGAGAGAGAACAAAATAACTTCAGTATCAAGAGGCAGTTATTGTGTGTATGTATAATTGCAACGTCCCAAAATAATTTGTGTGTTTAAAAAGAAAATTTCAAGAGAGATTTTATATTGTAATAAGGTAAGTCATTACAAACGAATTAAGAATTTAGAAACATTAAAGTAAATTGGCATTTAAAATTTCAATAAATGTGATAATAACTTGGGCAAAAAATATTTAAAATAAATAAGGTAATTTACATTTAAACTATTCATAAGTTACTTTGCAACTTGCACATGTCAAATCAAAAAATGGCATGTGCAATAGCAAAAGAGCTCAAAAGAAAAAATGATGATATAGCTCACATTCCCAAAGAACATATAGAACCTCTTATAATAGTTTAAAACATCTGATAAGCCAATATAAATAATTTTATAAATTTAATAAATAATTTATAAAGCATGCATTGAATTTGTTAGACATTAATAGTTATTATGATACTTTATATACAAATATAAGGCTTTCTATACGTATATAAAATCATTATATCAATTCAAATAATCATTTTTGTTTCTTGTCCCCTAAACTATATTTGCGAAATGATTTATACACATGTTGTCACTACAATCATTCTCGCTGAAAAAAGATGACATGACACTTGAAATAGATGACATGGTTTTAGAAAATAGTGACATGACATCATATTAATTGTGAGATGTAAAATTTTCTTATAAAATTTAAATTTTTTTTTGTAGGGATTTTAAATATGGTAATAAAAATAACTCTTATACCATCATTAATGTCAATTTTCAGTATAAATATTTATTTATGGTAAACTATTAACTATATTAATAATTCATATATCACAATTAAAATAATAGTCTATATGTATATATATGTATCTTACATTAATAAAAGTAAACTAAATAAAGTAACACTAATCCAAAAAAACATTGATAGTTAAATATTTAAACATTATTTAAATTTATCTTTTCATCTTCATCATTTAAATTAACAAAAAGATTTTTCAGTTTAACTAAAACAAACAAAGTCTCAAAGAATGAAAGATCATAATAACAAATTTGTATTACTATTTCAGATTTGTATTACACAGTTAGAATCTCAAATTTATATTAAAAATTACTATTTGACCGCATGACGTAGGAAAACTCTTAGTTTTATGTAATTTATAAATATATAAAAAATTTGATCACATTATTACTCTTTCATAGTTTCAACAATTAGCTATCATAAATAATTATTTCTAAAATTATGTTGATTATTTGCAAAGTGGTAATTGAATTATCATTTCCTTTTAGATATAATTATAATAAATAAATTTAAAAATCATCGGCCAATCAAATTATAACAATTTGAAGAGTTCATTTATGATCGACACGTAATAAAAAATCACTTATGTGACTTCTCAATCAATATGTAGTAGGTTTATATTTTTATAAATAATTTATAACATTTTATAAATTATTTTAAAATTCTGATAAATTTATTCTTTAAGCAACGATAAATAATTTAAAAATAATATTAATAAACATGTTTGGATTTTGTTTTATTTAAAATAGTTATTATATAATTATATTTGAATACAATTCATCAAGTAGAGTATAAAACTATTATAATTATCTTATATAAAATTTTGTTCATTATATTTTATAGTTTATAAATATTGAAAGTAATAAATAAAATATTATTAATCTTTCTATAATTTCGAGAATTAGTTTCCATAAACTATAATTTGTAATATACTTTAGATTATATGGCAAGTGATGTTAAATGATTTTAGACTTAACTTAAATTTTTAGATCTAAATTAAATAAATAAAAATTAAGAACAATCGACCAATCAAATTAGAACAATTTCTTGAAACTTCACTTATGAGCGACACGTCACCATAAATCACTAAAGTGACTTCTCTTTCAAAATATGGAATAAGTAGTGTATAGTTTTAGAACTAACAGATTTTATATTATCATTAATTAGAATTGTATTGTATATGTGTTGTAATTCTTTATTTTAGGTGAATAACTGGACGACCTTCGCATCGCCCTCGGTTAGTTTCCCTTCAAATTGTTTGATGAGCTGTTCATCAACTGAAGCATGAATTCTTGTCTCCCACACGAAGATGAGATAAGGTTATATGAGTTGGATTGAAAACAAAAGACTAAATACGATTATGAGTTGTAAAAAATATAGTAATCTACTTACTTCTTTATCAACGAAAACCATTTCGATGGTGTTTCCGAAATCTTTGTTGTAATTTCTCCACAAGCGAAGAATTCCAACCTCAATACGCCATGTATCTTTACATTCGGTTTTTGGGAGCTTGAACCATTGCCATACTATTTTTAAAAATTTGATATCTTCACAACACTGTATTGTATTGTATGGAAGACCTTGAGAGTATCTTTATATATAGTCGACTTTTCATAATAAATGACATTTGAATATTTATTTTCTGCAATAAATATTGAAATAGATTAAAGAAAGATATTAACTATAAATTGTCATAAGCTAGTTTGCATTTAATATATAAGAACTTGCGCAAGTAATGCATATTTAAAATAAGGTAAGTCATTAAAAATGAATTAACAATTTAAAAAGATTTAAAAGTCGAATTAATGTGATACTAAGTTGCGCAAGAAATGCTAATTCTCAATAAGGCAACTTTATATTGTCGATCTTAATATTGACATAGATTAAAGAAAGTTATCCCCCTATTAACTATTTCACCGGGGATTTTATATTGTAATAAGGTAAGTCATTACAAACGAATTAAGAATTTAGAAACATTAAGGTAAATTGGCATTTAAAATTTCAATAAATGTGAAAATAACTTGGGCAATAAATAGTTAAAATAAATAAGGTAACTTACATTTAAACTATTCATAAGTTACTTTGCAACTTGCGCAAGAAAAAAAAATTATTCTTAAATTACTTTGCAAAATAAATAAGGTAACTTACATTTAAACTATTCATAAGTTATTTTAAAATTGTGATAAATTTATTCTTTAAACAACGACAAATAATTTAAAAATAATATTAATAAACATGTTTGGATTTTGTTATATTTAAAATAGTTATTATAAAATTATATTCGAATACAATTCATCAAGTAGAGTATAAAACTATTATAATTATCTTATATAAAATTTCGTTCATTATATTTTATAGTTTATAAATATTGAAAGTAATAAATAAAGCATTATTAATCTTTCTATAATTTTGAGAATTAGTTTCCATAAATTGTTATTTGTAATATTTTTTAGATTATATGGCAAGTGATGTTAAATGATTTTAGACTTACCTTAATTTTTTAGATCTAAATTAAGTAAATTTTAATTATTATCCCCATAGCTATATATGGGCTTAACGAAATCGACAATAGTTTTGGGCCTGTCTACATAAGCGATTGATTAAAAATAAAGAAAAAGAAAATTCTAAAAAATCGACTAATAGAATTATAACAATTTTCCTGAGAAGCTCTATATGAATGTCATGTCAGCAGAAATCACTAAAGTGACTTCTCTTTTAATATATAGGGGGATTTGAGGTTACCAGATTTATGTTTAAATATTGATTTACAGTTTACATTGGACAAACAAATTGTGAATGTGATTAAATTCTTTCATTTTTTTTTACTTGGAGTTGTTTTCTTCTTGGAGAGTGGTTTAATACAAAAGGTGATTTATTCAAAATTGATCATATATTCATATTTAATATGTGTGCATTTCGTGAAGATTTTTCACTGTATAGGTTTTCCATGAATATGGCCTATAAGTTAATGAGATGCATCCAATTAATTTATTTGCATTTCGTGAAGATTTGCTGGTGACAAGTAAAGTAAATTAATATTATTGATTGAATTGGCGTGCAATTTTGGAAGCCGCATATATATCAAACAGAAAAGAGAATTATTTGTTAGCTAATACACTCTCTACTAGGATAAGATCCACGCTTTGCGCGGGATTAAGTTATTATTTTTATTATATTTTGGAGAATGAAACAATAGTTTGGCTTCATTTGGATTACGGGTGTTCAATCCGGATATCGGGTTGGTTTCGGTTCGGTTCGGTTTTTTCGGTATTTGGTTAGTAAAATATAACTACTATTCTAAATCCATATTTACTTTGACTTTAGTCTTTCACATACTTTTGAAAGATTTCAACTGGACGACTAAATTGATCAGCCAATCTTGTTGCTTTACATCATTAGTGTTTATATATATATATTATTTAGTTTGAATATTTATTAAATAAAAATTCATATGTGTTATATTTTATGATCATTTGTAACTTATTATAACAAAAAAATAATCTATTGATCATAAAATTTTCAGAGTGGGAATATTCAAATTTCTAATAATATATAGACGTTTTAAAAAATTCAAATATAACATATAAGAAAAAATATAAATGTTTTTATTATATATTTAATGTGATTTTTTAATATCTTTCAATAATATAAAATTAAAAAAAGAACTAAGATACCAAAATTGTTATCAAATATTTATTATTCATAATAATTAATTTTCATATATACGTTAATCATATTAGGTAATTTCGTAGCTTCTAATTAAGGAAAGTGCAAAAACAAATTTGGTAGATTATTTATCAATTCGATAGTTAGTTTAATAAAAAATATAATGTAAGTCAAGATGGACCAACCTATTTTTCTAAGAATAGTATATTTTACATAGTCATTTATTAAATGAGAATTTATAATCATACAGTTCTATGATCATTCATATCATTTTATAACTGAATATTTAAATCATCGATAACAAAATTTTCAATGTGAAATCTTTAATAAGTTTATAATTTATAAATATTTTTGAAAATTCATTGAAAGTTTTAATATTAAAATATTTATGCAATCTTATGGTATATAGTATAATCTATATATATATATATATATATATATGTTTTATTATTAAATGATATTTTTTACTCATATGGTTTTAAAATAATGTGTATCTTCTTATAATATTAAATAAAAGTTCATATTAATACAATTTTATGATCATTTTTAACTTATTGTGAAAAAAAAATAATCTATTGATCACAAAATTTTCATAGTGGGGATCTTCAAATTTCTAATAATTTATAGACGTTTTGAAAAATTCAAAATATAACATATAAGAAAAATTATAAATGTTTTTTTATATATTTAATGTGATTTTTAAATATATTTTAATAATATAAAATTTAAAAAAGAAATAAGATACAAAAATTGTTATCAAATATTTATTATTCATTATAATTAATTTTCACATATACGTTAATCATATTAGGTAATTTCGTAGCTTTTATTTAAGGAAAGTGCAAAACATTTTTTGGTACGTTATTTATCAATTCGATAGTTAGTTTAATAAAAAGTGTAATATAAGTTAAGATGGACCAACCTATTTTTCTAGGAATAGTATATTTTGTATAGTTATTTATTAAATAAGAATTTATAATCATACGGTTCTATGATCGTTCATATCGTTTTATAACAAAATATTTAAATCATCGATAACAAAATTTTCAATCTGAAATCTTTAATAAGTTTATAATTTATAAATGTTCTTGAAAATTCATTGAAAGTTTTAATATTAAAATATTTATGTAATCTTATGGTATATAGTGTTTAATATATATATATATATATATATATATATATATATATATATATATTTATTTATTTTATTAAATGATATTTTTTACTCATATGGTTTTAAAATCATGTGTATCTTCTTATAATAAAAATGTTAAACCATTGATCATTAATTTTTAACATAATAATTTTAATAGTTTTAGTCATTTATTGTCGTTTTTAAAAATTCAAAATATAACATATACGAAAAAATCTAAATTTTATTTTTATAGCTAATTTGATTGTTTAATTTATTTTAATAATATAAAATTAAACAAAAAATGATGGAGGAGATATACATTGTTATCAAATCTTTATTATTAAACTCATTAATTGTCATATATATATTAGTCATTTATGGTAATTCCGTAGGTTTTATTTAAGGAAAAAAAATATCATATCATATCATTATATCATGTAGTTTGACCAACTTATGTATCTAACAACATATAAAAATCGAATGTGGACCTACTTATTTTTCAATTGAATGTAATTGACTACCTAATTGAGTGCCACCTATGCATTGGGGCCTCTTTTAATTAATACAAAATTGAGGTTACATCTTTTCAAATGTTCTTCAATTAATATATAAGGGATTTTTATATGGTCGACCATATATATGTTACAAGTGCTTGAATATTTTCAGCGTACTATATAAGTGATGTCATAATTATATTATGTCCATTTAAGAGTTGTAAAATTTTCCACCATTTCAATATACAGTAAAAATTCTAAAAAATAATAATGTTGAAACTATATTATTTTATTAATTTATTGAATTATTAATTGTTTTTCAAAAATCGTTTTATAATTTTATATTTTTATATTTTACGATATTATTTTTTGTAAACTAAAAAAATAGTTGATTTTACTGTTTACATACTCATTAAATTTTATAAATTTAACTTTCATATCATTTTATTATATTATATGTTATTTGATGTATTGAGATATATATCATACACCAAATGTATGTTTTAGATATATTTTTTAATATATAACATCAAAATATTAAAAAGTCTTTAAAATACAAATAAGCTTCATTGTGAATATAAAACAAACAATACAATGTAATCATTTGAACTTATATAAAAAATATTAATTTATAATTTTAATGGGAATATATTATTACATGGGATCTTCTAAAAATATTCTTCTTATCAATTTGTGTCTTATTTTGAACTGGCTCAATTTTATTGATTTATAATATTTATTAATTTATGTAATATTAGTTTATAGAATTCTACTGTATATTACTTCCGCATTGTATATTACATCTAATTTTTACCGCAAAAAAAACATCAACGCAATATAATTCATATTATGTTAGGAAAATGTGTTCATCATTTTCATTCTGCGCAAAGCGTTGATCTTTAATTACTTGAAATTAATTGTCACAGTTTCATGAGAAGTTTATCATTGTGTACAAAAATTTCATTCTTCACCAATATTAGGGCATCACAGTCAATACTCTCACAAATATTGACTGCAAATTATTATTTTGTAACAAAAAACTATATAATATTGACGCCTTCATTTCCATCTTAATTTATGTCATCAGTAGACATGTCAGCATTTTGGAATAAATTGCAAAGATTTGATTGAGATGATAAATAAAGTTCATGCATGGCCGAATTTTTCGACAGAGCTGAAAGAAATACAAGAAATGAAGAGAAGATTCTATGATTTCAGACTACTTTACATTTCTCGGGAAATAAATGAGACTGCTAATCTTCTAGTTATATCTGCTCGGTCTTTCCATAGGTCTCTCTTTGTTTCGTTGGTTATTCTATTATGGTCTGGTTACCTAGACCACCTCTAGTTTGAGTAATGCAATAGACTTTTAATGTCAAAAAATTATATATATAAATAAATTTGAATCATTTATTAGATGAGATGCAGAAATTGATATCTCATAAGTTTCAGAAACCAAAAACTAACATTGTGCTTTCATATCCATCGAGGCGACCTCATTTTTTCACCCCGTTGAAGACTTTCAACTAAGTTTAATCCACATGTATTTTTGTAAAACTCAACAAGTCCATTGTATTAGTTAAACAATTGAAAAGAAAATTTCAACACCTTCATTGATCGTGGTCTTATGCAAATATATTGCCAAACTTGCACATGAGTCATTTCCAAGGCTCCTCAAAAGTATTATCTCTCATCACATTTTCACTTATCTAATTATTTTTTCTTTATGATGTTTATCCAGATCCGGTTTAGTCCATTTTAAATGGGACTTGTGTTTGGAAAGTTTTCTCCTCAAATTATAGTTGTATTAGAGCCTCTTTAATGATACTATAATTTTCCCTCTAAAATATAGAGTAAAAGTCAATGCAATGGTACATCAAATTTTACACCAAATATAGAAAGATGAACAGTGTTACTCCAAATATAGAGTAATACTATTTATTTACTCTATATTTGGAATTGAATTTTTCCTTTGCAAAATGATCCCCCTCCCTCTTTTTATAAAGTTTTCATTTTCTATTCAAATAGATTATATGTCAAATTTTATACATTTGAATATTATAAAATTTATTATTAAATTGGGTGAAACTTTGAATGCAATAATAACTTATATTAAATTGGAAATTACATCAGCATAATAATTAATGAACTAAAAATACATAAGTAATAACAAAAACATAAAAGACTCAAATTTAACATATCATTATGATTTAATACTCTAGTAGATCATTTCCAGATCCACCAAGAACATTAAAAATTGTCCAAATGAAGTTGATGAAGAAGGAGCTTGTTGATTCACCCCTTTCCTCAAGAGTCATGTTTATTCTTTTTTTTTTGAAAGAATGTTAAATTTTATTCAAATAAAAAAAACTTTTTACAGAGTTTCACTGCATCATTTCTACAAACCTTTAATGAAAAAGATAAGCAAAAAAACTACTTTAATTCCATTATCTTCTATTAAACCAAATCTCCATAGTCTTCTCATGTTTTCCACCATCTCTTCTTCAAAGTGAGGTGATTCTGTTTCTTACCAATTTATCCAGCTTTACGATCAGGCAAGAAGATGGTTGAGAAGGTTCGCCAACTCTTCTTTTGTTTCTCTCCTGCCAAATAGCATGAGCAACAGCTTGAAAGCAGTATTGCAGTAGAAAAGTCTTAACTCTTCCATTTATCCCATTCACTACACTTTGTAACACACTGTTCCATTGATAAGGTCTTCCAACTCCCGCGATATCCTTTATAGTCTCATACCAGACTTCTCTTGAATAAGGACATTCAAAAAATATGTGATCTCTAGTTTCTGTTGCCCTTTTGCATAGCCAACAAGTAGATATAGCCTGAGGATTCCATCTCAATACTCTGTCTCCTGTCGCTAATCTATTATGAACATCTATCCAAGTTAGGAAAGAGAACTTTGGAGTAGCTCCAGAAAACCATATACCCTTACTCCAAGTCACTTTCTGCGTTTGCTCCCTGATAAGATTCCATGTTCGAGCTGTGCTAAAACTTTCTCTGAAATCCCCATTCTCCTGCTTCCAGAGACGCACATCTTCCAACTGATTGAGACCTCTGTTTTGTAAATCAGTTATTTCTTGATCAATCATTTGAAGAATAGATACTATATGTCTCGCTCTATATCTCTGAACCGCCCATTCTACTGTGGCGTTTATAGGAATCCCCAAATCCATACTTCCTCTCTCCCCAGTTACTTCAATCAGAATTCCGAGAGGCGACCATTTCTCATACCAAAACGAAGCTGTAGAGCCACTATTTATCTCCACCCTATACATCTGCGAAGCCACCGGCCTGAGCTTCAGTAACTTTTTCCACATCCAAGATCCTAAGTAGCTTCTATCCTTTACACTCCAGAAAGAGCCCTTCCTTATAAGGTACTTCCAAATCCACTTTACCCACAATGAAAATTTTGATGAAAGGATGCGCCAGATTAACTTCAAACATGACACTTTATTCGCTTCAGTTAGATTTTTCAATCCTAAACCTCCTTCATCTTTGGGCTTGCATACATCCTTCCAAGCAATCTTTGCTTTCTGCGTAGACAACACCGGACCAGACCAGAGAAAAGCCGCGCAGAGGCTATTGATTTCTTGTATACACTGATTTGGCAATCTATAAGCCGACATCCAAAAGTTTGTAATGCTATACAAAACAGAGCCAATCAGTTGGAGCCGACCAGCAAAGGAGAGGTGCCTCGCAGTCCATGATGAGATCCGAGTTTTAATCCTCGAGATAAGTGGGCTGTAATCATGAACGTTCATTCGTTTGGTTAATAGAGGCAAGCCTAGGTATCTTACCGGGAGGGTTCCAGCTTCAAAAGGAAATTGATCCAAAATAGCAGCACTATCTTCTGCTTTAACTCCCGCTAAATATAGAGTTGATTTTTCCAGACTGATAGATAGACCTGAAATAGTCGCAAATTCCTGAAAAACTGCTAGAATGTCTTCTATAGATCTCTTCTTCCCGTCTGAGAAAACCAAGACATCATCAGCAAAGCAGATATGAGTCAACTCCAGCTCCTTGCAGTAAGGATGGTACCCTATCCTCTTCTCTACTGCTGCTTTATCTAGAAGCCTGGTTAGAACTTGCATACAGATGACAAACAAATAGGGAGATAACGAGCAGCCTTGACGCAGACCCCGTTTACTATTGAAATATCCCGCCAATTCCCCATTTACCTGAACTGAAAAGGAAGCCAGCTCTATACACTTCTTTATCCATAGAATAAATTTCGCCGGGAAATTTAAAGCTTCCAAGAGAGATAACAAGAACGTCCACTGCACAGAGTCGAAGGCCTTCGAGACATCAATCTTTACTGCACATCTCTCCGAAACAGAATCCTTGTGATAGCTTTTAACAAGTTCAAACGCTAATAGGACATTTTCCATCAAAATTCTATCCTTCACAAATGCCGACTGATTCAAAGATATGAAAAGAGGGAGAATTCTTTTCATTCTGTTGGCTAGTAGTTTGGATATTACCTTATAGATTACATTGCAGCAGGAGATAGGGCGATAATCTTTCATATAGATGGCATCATTCTTCTTTGGTATTAGTGTCAAGATGGTTGAGTTGATTCCCTTTGGCAAAAATCCAGTATCAAAGAAAGATTTAACTGCGGCGACAAAATCTCCCCCGGTAATCCCCCAAGAAGCCTTGAAAAACTCACTTGTATAACCATCCAGCCCTGGAGACTTTCCAGCAGCCATGGAAAATACTACCTTCTTAATCTCTTCCGCTGTTACTTCCTTCAAAAGCATACTTCTATCTTCCTCAGAACAATCATAATTCAATAGAGCTTTTAACTCCTCCACATTAACCCCTCTATAATCTGCTAGAACATGAGTTAGAAAGTTATAAAAATGCTCCACAGCCTCCTTCTTTATGTCTTCCTGATTATCAACCACTGATCCATCCAGTCTCTTGATCTCTCTTATAGCATTTCGAACTTCCCTTACTTTAGCGGCTCTGTGAAAACTCATATTATTACCATCACTCACGTCTAGCCAATGGATTTTCGCTCTCTGACTTATGACCTTTTCCTCCAGAGTTGAAAGAAACAACCATCTGCCATACAAACTTGACTCAGATTCCATGTTTATTCTCCTTGAACATATTCTCGAATGTTTGGATCTTCTATGGAATTTATGTTCTGAAATAATATTTTATTTTCTTCTTTGAGCTCCTTCAATGCATAATTCTTACTTTGCATCTCCAAGTGGTGTTGTCTTTATGCACTTATCTTCTTTAATTGTTCTAGAAGCTGTTGGTTTCATTCTTCTAAGGTTTCTATAACAACTGATGTTTGATCATCATTCTTTTTTTTAGTTTGTATTTTTTCACTCCAATTGGTGTTGAGATGGAGATCCACCATTAATGTCTTCTTCTTCTAAATTTATATAAAATGAAGACAAACCTGGATATGCTTGTGTAACATGATTAGAAGTAAGATTTTCAGACTCTGAAGATGTATATCCAAAACCGCATAGACTTATATCTATTTTAGCAAGATTGGAACCATCTTTACATTTTTTGGAACTCTTGAAAAAATTCCATACATGATTAAAGTTCCAACTAGGTTGTGATTGGGGATTTGACTTTGAAGGCTTTAAGGACTTTATAATTATCTAAAGTCTCTAAAGTCAATAATTTTACCAATCACAATTTGGCTCTTCTAAAATCTCTCAAAGCCCCTAAAACACACACAAAGCCTCAACTTCCATTTTTCTTTCACGTTTCTTTACTTTCTCTAAAAGCTATAAATTGTGACTTTTATTTTTTTCTAAAGCCACGGCCATAAAAGCCACAACCAATATTTTTGTAAAGTCACTAGTTTATAACCCATGGAAGTCAAAGTCCTAAAAAATCAAAGCCTAGATTTAAAATTTGGATCTTCTCTTAACATTTCTTTAGCTTAATTAATCTGCATATAAGTTACAACATATATAGCAAAATATTTTAAAACATTGAATAACTAAGAAAATTATATTAATACTTGATATAGTATAGTTTTTACCACTTTTAAGCCATAGCATAAGTCTTTTATAGGGTATTTATATTATGTTTCGAGTATGTTTTGGGATCTTTTCAGGTCTAGGTACGTTTTGGAGTATTGTGGAGATCATGGAGACATTTAGAGCTTAACGATTGGAAACCCATAGATGTGCAAGAAATCAGAAGTCAAAGTCGATATTTGAAGGGAGTGTCGATCGACACTTTCATGAGTGCAGTCAACACCAATGCAAATTCGCGGCCCAAAACTATTTTCAGAATTGCAATTTTGGCCCATAAGTTTTTACTAATTACAAGAAGACCCCTGAACGTGTTTTGACCAATTTATTTTATTTTTACAGCCATTGTTAAGAGCTCTTATTATTCTTAAAGAGCTTTTTGGAGAGAAGATCATAAGAATCATTCAGAGATTTGATTGGAATTCCAGTATTTCTACTTTATCTATTTTATGCAATTCATTCTGTTTATCTCCATGTCTTGCTTGAACATGTCTTAGTAGTTCACTTGTTAGATTAGAATTTTCAAGTGTTTTGGTGAACCTGCAAAATATAGAACTGCTAGGATCATCATATTGAATCCTTCACATGATTGTTCTAAATGTTTGTTTCTAGAATAGCTTACTAGAAACATGATCATAGGAATATCAACAACCGCAATAATGGGTTTGATACTTGAACTGAATCCTGCTGAGCTAAGTTGATAGATACAACGGGAGTTGGTTCAGGAATAGTGAACATATCGAATTGGAACATTAATGCTTGTCTTGAATAATTAAATCCACAACAATATTTGGTGTTCGATAGTTTAAACATTTGACAGTAATTACATGCGAGGTATGGATTACTTACTTATTGAATTCGAGTTCTTGGACTGATCAAAGTTAATCCCTAGCATATATAGATTTGAGTTCAGATAACATGTTTGAATTCTCCAAGTATAGTGTTTTCCCTATTTTATTTACAACTATTTTATTGCTTTATTTATTTCTTTTTATATTTTCCTAGCTTAATCTATAAACCTACGATCTATTGTGTGATCCACGCTCTTTTTGGATTTGATCCATAAGTTATGCAGTCGATCTCTTATTTGAAAGAGTTGTTCTGGGGTAATTTGAGCATTATCAATACTTACAATATCATCATGTAAAGCATCATTTGGACATCTATTTTCACATTGTTTGATACATGAATGTAATTTTCTTGCCGCTTTTTCAATGGGTTTAAGCGACTTTGGATTGATCTTTTTGTACGTTCACTCCAAACTGCATTTTCCACTTTCAAAAGCTTCAAGTACACAATTTCAAAATTGTGGATATTTGATATACACCTTTGACTGGGCTTTGAATAATTTCCAAATAGACTTGACATAAAAGTTGATTTTCTTCTTGTGTTATTGTTACAAGATAAAATATGAGGTAAAATTTCAACACTTTAAAAGTTGTGGATTAAAAATAGATTAATAATAAGTAGAAAAACAATATACTAATATATTCTTTTTAGAGTAAAAAGTAGAAGTATCCATTGGAGTAAAACTTCTTTTTTATTTTGGGGCAAAAAAATAAACACAGCCATTGGAGATGGTCTTAGTGTTGATTTAAAGTATGACGCTATATATATACACACAAATTAGGACTCTAATTGCTTAACAAAAATAACCAAAAAAAAAACAAGAGACCTAGTGCAAAAGTATTTTTAGCCCATGCCGCCATAAGTCAGCACTGTGCTTATCATTTATTTTGATAATGTTTATTTGGCGATGCATCTGACCTCCCAATATCACACACCAAGTTAACATTTCTTTGCATGCGGTCGCTAATATGAAAATGAAGATGTCAGTATTTGTACATTGAAATCAAAATGTGACAAATTTATCTCCTTAAAATACATCTAGTTGTACGATGAATCAAAACATAATTCAATGTTTTTTCTTATCTTATTATCTTTTTGAATGAAACCTAGTAAAATAAATGAAGATAATCAACACTTTTGGCTCATCCTCGAGCCCCTAAAAAAGAGAGACAATTGTCGCCATTTTTTTATGGTTTACTAAAATACTGAGCCCGACAAAGGAGAGAAAACCAAAATATTGCTGACTAGAAAATTAATACGAGTTTCAATTGTTATCCCATTTATTAGATTTAGCTTTGTTTTCAAGTAGGAGATTCAGTATTACATATATATATATTCATGAACTAATAAAACTAACGATTTTATTCTTGCATTATGAAGTTATGATAGAAAAAGTAAATCATATGATAGTTGATATCATATACCAAAGGTATCCATCCATGTGCCAACATGTAGTTTGATTGACATCTTTAATTTGTATAACTAACATGAGCTTCAGTTGTCTCTCTTACGAATAATTCATTCAATCATGTATGCGCATCGACAAAAATTCTCCCTTTCATTTTTGAAAATATTTGTGAATCGGGATATATTACAATTAAAAAAAGATGCGATAACTGGCGTGATTTATTATTAGTTGTCACAAGATCAGTGTGAAGCAAACTGACAAATAGATGATCATGTGATCTTGTATACTTCTGACCAGTGGATTGTAATAATTTATGTATGTTTTTAACAAATAAAATGATCTCTTCCATTTACATCATGAAGCAAATGCAATGATTTCTTATTAATAATTTATGTAACTCTTTCAGGTTTAACATATTTCATTTGGATACAATCTTATATATTAAAACAGAAGTCACAACTTTGATTCATGTATGATTTTTTTAAAAATGGACCCTCACTAGAAATTAGTTAATTCATTTATTACTAATAATATAGATTTATAATATATCATTCCTAATATAACATCCACTCCTAAAAATCCGGATGGGTTAACAACCTCACCTTGATTCATGTGTGATATTTTTATTCGGATCATTATTTAAAATTTGTATTAAATGTATTTCCTTAATGCTAATATATAATCTTTTAACTACTTAAATCATAATATAATTTGATATCTTTTAATTTAAATATATATATATATTTAATTTTCTTAACAAATGTGTTGAAAAACATTATAACAATATTTTAATCATCAAAAATTTAATTGTATATAAATATTTTCACTAATTTTGTAATTAGTAATGAACTTAATGTTATTATACATTAATTTATATATATATATATATATACTCAGTTATATTTTATAAAATGAAAAAAATATATCAAATTTTACTATTTTATAGTTATATCTATCATTTTAAAATAAAACATTGTATTTAACTAAATATGATAAAATTATTTTAAACTGATAAATTAATATATTTTATTTTCACAAACATTAAAAATTTATGCTAGAAATATAATATGTTAGTAGAACGGGTTAATTCATGTATAAATTTAACTTATCTTAAACTTTTATATATATATATATATAGTTATTATCTTAAATGAATAAACATAAAAAAAATATTGATAAAGAAAATCTAGCGCTTTGAATTACGGATCAGGATCATAATAATTAAATAAAAATAATTTTAAAATATAATAATAAAAAATACCAAATATATGTGATGATTTAAAATAATCAATTAACTTACAGCATGAAAACTATCAAATTGTTATATATTCAAATTATTATATATAAACATTTAAATATATAAGTAACTTTATAAATATATTTTAATTATGTAAAATATATATAAAAACATGAAAATTAGTACCCGCACGGTTGTGCGGGTCCAAATCTAGTTTGTATCTATTAAAACATATGTAGCATCTCATTCTTTCAATTTGAAATTAGGATATACAACAAATGGGTTCTTCCATTAATAAGACCTCTTAGAAACTTTTATTGGAATTTCTAAATGAAAGTCGATATAACCGGTGAAGTAAATCGTAATGGAATATGCGAACACAGCAAGGAATATAAAAATTGAATTCGAAATATAATAAACATTTGGCGAAGAAACATAACACAATTGAGTCCGGAGGAAAAATAAAAGAATAAACAAGTTTATAAAAAGAGAGAAAGTTCCTTAAAAAGGGATGGCCAACGACTATTGTCATATGCTGACGACTAAAGACATGTTCATGAAATAAAGTTGGGACCGTCCATATCTACTTACATATGTAATATAATAAGATTTTGGTTGATTTTTTATAATATCAACTTCTTCCTTTTCTCCTGTTAGTCTTTTACCGCCCGACGTAGCTAAATTAATCTCCAAAAAGCAACTCTTCTCGAAATCTCAAAACGTGACCAGGTGAATACAGCTTATTCTTTTTTTTTTTAATACAGCTTATTCTTGGTAAATTGATGGATATATATATATATATATATATATATATATATATATATATATATCCATAATTGAACTTTGGATCGATGAATATTTAAAATACACATTCATGTTACGGGGTATATATGTGCATATATGAGTAGTGTCATGTCTGCGTACACGTATATGCATACATTATATTTTGCGTTATATATGCATGTATGTGTGTAAGAGCAGATAATATACTAAAATATCGTATATTGACGGTGAGATGAAAAAGGAAAGCATCGTATAATATATAATCCAAGGTTGATGGATTCCACGTCCAAAAGACTAAAGAAAAAAGAATAGTCACCTCCTTCGGTTTAACCAACCAATAGAATACATATATGATTAAACTATACTATAATTTTTTTTTTTTTTGTAAAAACTATACTATAATTCTGTAAACTAATATTTGTATGGAACGACCCATAAATCACATAATTATGGAAATTTAAAAATTGTATGTAGACTCAAACTAATCAACGCGTCTATGAATAACAACAATATATTTATTATATGAACATTCGTCAGCTTCTTTTTATACATTGGATTCTCTTTGCGTCCTGCCTCCCCTTCTCAAGTTAATTAATTAATCACTGGGAACAAATTTTCTGTTTGTTTTTCTTCAAAGAATAATTTGAGACACTTTTGGAAATAATATGATTCTTCTCGTTGAAAAATGAACCGCATGAGTGGACTCTCTCTCTCTCTCTCTCTCTCTCTATTTACACGTAGAAGCACTCGCGATTTTGTTTCTGCTTCTAGTACGGTCTTCTAATAATCATGTGAATGGCCACCAAATAAACGCATGTCAAGTATATCAGCCGTTGATTTCCCTCCTTTATATCCTGTTTAACAAAAAACAACTCAATAAGTAATAATTAAGACGACTCATTTTCAATTAATTAATGTTACGAATTAGAACCAAACGGTGAGGATAATCATAAATATCACATGATTCACACATCAGTGGTAAGACTAATCATATCGCTCCAAACAAAAATAAACGAAACTTTATCGTTGTTTATTAAATATATGTTTGTTAAAATTATTTTCTAGAAAAGCCGAACTTTTTAAGTATTAAACGTCACGATTACAAGGAAAAATGTCATAATTTTCTTATTTTTAATAACACGTCACCGTTGTTTAGCATTGTATGTTTCTCGATGAAGCTTTTTTTCTAGGGTATTTACTGTGATATTTAAAGACCAAAATAAAAAGAAATGCTCCTTCCATTTAAAATGTTTTAGAGAAGTTTTGTTGTTTCATAAAATATGTTTGCACAAATTTATGTAATTTTAACTTTATCAAAAATTGGATAACCAATCGCATTTTTACTATTTCTATTTATAATAAAATAAATTAGTTTTAAATTATATTTTATTTACTTTTGATAAAAAAGTTTCTTTAATATTTGTGTACTGGTATAAAACATGTAATATCAAATAGAGGAAATATTTGGGATCTACTAGAAAGAAACTAAAATCCAGTGTTGGTACATACCGTGGAGGCAGAGGAGGTGATGGACATAAAAGAATTAGTTGAAGTAGATGATTGTGATGATGTTGATGATGATGATAATAAACCTACATTGTAAGTCATGGTCTCATCAGGCTGATACAGTCCGTAGTTCCTCTCAGACGTTGGTCCTGGTTTAAGGTCTTCATTGAAGAGAGCAAAGAGATAAACATCAAGACTCATGTTTGGTCTCAATGGCGTTCCTTCACCATGAAGCTGTCTCTTTAGAAGATTCTTGTTATAAACTGCCGCGTTGGCCACGGTGGCCCCAATCTCATCTCCGTCGCCTTTAGACGGCCACCCAGTCTCCGAGACCCCAACCTCGATATCTTTAAAGCCAAGCCTTGCCATGGCGAAGATCACAGCGTCTACTTGAGCGTAGAGCATGTTGTCGTAGTGGTACTTGGTGTAGGGGTCAACCATCCCAGGGTTAGGGTTGAAGAGTACGTAGTCTAGTGGGATCTTTGTCGGGGAATCCTTGTAAGCGAAGTAAGGGTAAGCATTGATCCAAAAAGGGGATTTCGTGCTACGCAAGAAACTTAGAAGCTGCATCATTACGCCGGCTACTTGCGGCCTAAAACATCCGGCGGAGGGAGGGTAAGATTCTTGAAGGAGTGATAGTGAACTCGGAGTCGATACTTGAATGTACTTGTCTAGTCCAGTTTGGACCAGAGCAGCATGAATGCTCGTCATTGCAGGCACAAGATACCTGCATAGCAATAACAAGGTGAATACGTCAAGATTCGAAAAGGTTAATATGTTTGAAGAATAAAGTGATGTATATGACAAACCCTATGAGGCTTGAGTCATCGTCGGTGTATAGTTCGTTGCCGACAGCAATACCCCCTATCTTGGTGGCGGGAAAGTAGGGTTTGATACGGGACGTGACCCACTGGAGAGCTTTTTGAGGGTCGACCAAGCTAGGAAGAATTTCGTTTTCGACAGTGACGAAGAGCTCAATGTTGGAATTGGCGAATGATGTTAAGACTTGAGGGTTTGTGTCGTAGATTCTTGTCTTGTTAATATTGAGTGAGCTCAAGAGTTGTAGAACTTTGTTTGGTGGAGGAAGATTGTCACCGACTTGACCGTAGTTTATGCCAAGAGAGGAGACCCTTTGAAAGAACAATCCATGTTCTGTGGAAAAAAAAATTAGATTAGTGTAATGTGAAATTGAAATGAGATACAAATAGATTTTATACATAAAAACAAAAGGTACCTAAGAATGTTAAGAAAAATAGAAGAAGAACAAAAGAGTTGGTCATTGCCGCACTGCTAAGCAATTTAGACTTGGAGGAGAAAGAGATACAGACTGAGTGAGAATATTTGTAAGAGAATAAATGCAATGAAATGTGGGGATATTATAGAGAAGAACTGAGATGGGACCAAGTAGGGGGCAAATTATATTAAATTATAGAGTAAATTAGCTAAATATACTAACAAAGGTGGGATATCATTGAATGGGGGGAAAATGGTAATATTGGGGGGAAAAAAATTGGAGGGATATAGGGTATGGAGTGTAAATAGGGGAAAAATGGTGTGTAGGGAGTACAATTTCTCTAAATTATAATTCGGGGATAAGTATACTTTACTTTGCCTGCCTAGTATGTTATTTTTGTTAGACATAGTGTCTTCTCAAATAAAAAGTGACTATTGATTCATTTTAACAATAATAGTGAATACATTGTTATTTTTAGTTTTATTAGTTATTTTACTAGTGGTGGTAGGTTTGGCAATAGGATCCGTTGATGCTATTGTAAAAGTAGATAGTGTTTGCCAAAAACATTTTTTGTGAGCCAAACATGGGCTTCATCAAATATTGTTGGATCCTAGCACAAAAAAAAGAATGACATCTTACAGATTGTCTCTTTCCAACACATTTGCCAACTGTGTCAGGCCAAAAGTAAAAATAAAATTGTAAAGTGGCCTAAAGAAGACACTTTCTTCAGACGAGGCAAAGGTGAGAAAAAAATTGAACTGGCCACTATGGGGTTTAAATCTTAACATGTCTTCCGCTTTGGCAATATAATAGATTGGAGGATCCCAAATCTGGGAGTTGGGTGAAGGAAAAAAATGAAATATAAGAGTAGAAATCAGACCATCACATTGATAAGAGGAATAATGATCTAAACTTCAGTTTATATTTACCTTTTGCTTCTAGTGAAAAATACAATAAAAGATTCCCTTTTTAAAAAAAAAAATAAGAGAGTTCTTTTTATCTTTGTTCCAGTTGTATTTGGCATGAGATTACAGTATCATCTTCATTAATTTTAGTTAGGTTGAAATTAAAAATTAACTATGCAATTCTATAAAATTAATCTATGAATTTTTTGTTTGATATATCCTATCTGTTGATCCGGTATTAAAGTAAGACACATACAATTAAAGGTTCGCTCCGACAACTTTGTCGAATTATATATCGCTCTTCCACTTCTCTTTCGTCGGCAATCACTCCTAACAGATGTATCAGTCTCGATTTTTGCAAGTCTGGATGTATTCTTCTTCTTTTCTCTTGTGATTCAGATAGTTGTCAGTCACTTTGACTTCTAAAAAAATCTGTGGTCCTAGTGGCTCGTTGGAAACTCTCGCTATTGTGCTTTGTTTGAGGACAATGACTATGTCGGAATCCACGTGTTAGAGATTGGGATCTAGGTTTGTGGTCTCGGATCTGGTGGATGAGACAGCCGATGAAGGATGACGATGGCGGTTCCTTGGGTTTGTATATTTCTGGTGCGAAGATGTAGAAGCGAGAGCGGATATGTACATGATTTCTCAGACCTGTTATGCGGACAGGATGCACGGCGATTTACAGTGGCTAGAATTTTGGGAGTCGGTTATCCCTTTTGTTTCGGCATTTTGTGGACGTGGGTTTCCTCCGAGTGATGTTTCTCTTTGGCGGCGACTGTCGACGAATCTACATGCTGGATTGGACATCCAGTCACTATGAAGTTGTGACAGCCGATTTGCGGACCTCAAGTCTTCATCGGAATCCAAAGCGTCGCTTCTCCTGACTACTTTGTCATGACCCATCTCTCTAGCTTTCTCGATAGTCTGTTGTTTTTTCATAGTATCTTCCTTCTAACTTAGAGCCATATTTTTCCAGTTAGCCGACTACGTTGTAACTGATCCAATCCCCGTATAGGGTTGAATAAAAACTTAAGTTTTGTTAAGAAAAAAAATGATAACTTCAACTCTGCTCTATGCATCAGATCAGGTGATGACTGTTATCCAAAGTATTATTATTCATGTAATTACAGATTGCAAGAAACCTTTCACGAGCTTTCTGCATTTTTGGGTTGTTGTTTTTCTTATGAAACGACATACTATGTATAATTTTGATTAAGTTCTGATGGCTTCTCTAATCTCCACGTTTGTTTCATTGGCTGTGGCTCCTATCATTAGCTATTGTCTTTATTACCATCGATGGTTTCTCTAATCTCTACCTTTGTTTCATTGGTTTGGGATTCAATACATCATGAAACATGCAAACTCTTTCCTAGTATATGATTTTGGTCTTATCATGTACTCCCTATGTTCTTAAATATAAGATGTTTAGAGCATCTCCAACCCCACTCTATTTTTCACTCTAAATTAGAGTTTAGAGTAAAGAATGCTCCAATGGTACTCTATTTCTCACTCTATAATAGAGTGAAAAATATGTTTACTCTAAATATAGAGTAATTTGTTTTTTGTTTGTTCATCACTCTATTTTTTATTCTAAAATAGAGTACCATTGGAGCAAACTCAAACTCTATTATAGAGTTACTCTATTTTAGAGTAAAAAATAGAGTAAGCCATTGGAGATGGTCTTAGAAAAAAATACATATATTAAGAAAAAAAATTTTGTCTAGAAAGTATCATCAAAACTATAAAATAATTGTATTTAACCAATTATAAAATAAATTATTAAATATAATTGGTTACACGGTTTTTAATAAAGTAAAAGTAACTTAAAAAGTTGAAAACATCTTATATATTGGAAGATCAAATTTTTTTGAAACATCCTATATTTAGGAACAAAGGGAATAATAGTTTATGTTTTAATTGAAAGTCCTTAGTTGAAAAAAAAAGTTCTGATATATAAATAATTATTAAATATTGAAAAATATGTTTGATAAAAAAAAATATTGAAAAATATGTATTAAATGAACTAGAGATCTGAAAAAACATGTACTGTAAAGTAGCTTTTACGGAATGATGCAACAAAGTGACCAAATTTGTATCTTTACATAACCATCCCCAGAATCTAGTAACTTTTGTAAGATTAATTCCACTGATCTTAATTACTTGTTTATTTGTTACACCTTACATATACACAGAAATATATACATTACTTTTTTATAAACAACATATGAATATGCATCTGTGCTTGTTTTGGAATAGGACAAACAAGCTGATGCAAACGGTGCGCTTTATGGCACCTTAGATTCCACCGATCCCCATTTATCACCATCCCCCCCTTTTTGGCTGGAGAGGGAGATTCAGTTTTCCTGAAATAAAGGTTCCAAAACAAAATTAACATAGGTTGTTAAATCTTGTAACTTATCAAATATTAATATATGACTTTAACAATGGCGTGGGTATTTGGAAAATTCTCCTAAAACACACAAAATGGCATAAAAAGAAAAAAATAGTCAAAATAATATTCATTAAAAAGTAAAAAAATAAGTTATCTTTAATGAATAATATGTTTAATATAAATAAATATTTTTAAATAAAATTATTTTAAATTTGAAATCATAAACCGTAAATCCTAACTGCTAAACCCCATCCCTAAAAATCTAAATCCTAATTCTTAACTATTTAAATGGTTATATGTGTTTTATAGTTTTTAAGCAATACTATTCTACTTATTTTTTCTTTGTGTGCTGTCTTATATGATTAGAACTATTTTTGTGCTATTTTACAGCATCTCTCTAGATATTTATGAATTTTTGAAATCTTAATTTTGTTAGTTTATATTTCAATGCAATAAAAAGGAACAAATCAAACTTCCTTTACTGTAATATTAATATAATAATCAATAAAATAAAGAAAATAAACTTTTATGATAGAATGACTGGAAATTGTAAAGAAAAATCTAAAGCATCATAGAACTTTCATGACGAGGATTCAAACTTCTATAACCATAATACTTAACTTTGACGAGAAAAAGGAATTTTTACCAATTATTTTTCAAACTTTATCCAATAGTTTGGTGGGAAAGAAAAAATGGACAAAACTATTTTGTTGGAAATTAAATAAAGAACACTGCTATTGATAAAGATTAGATGTGATGGATGACGACTAATGAATTAGTGAGGTTGGTGGTTATGACTTATGACAATTATAAAATCAGCCTAACGGAAAACTCATAGCAAAGAGATAGAGAGGGAGGCAAAAAGGATTGGTCCTTCTACAAGAATTGAAAAGCAACGAGAGGGCACATGCTTGACTACTCTACAAAATAATTGATAATTATGTCACTAACAGTCCACTAATACAATCTTTCGAGTTAAGTATCATGGTTAAGAATCAATCTCTGGCGGCCCCTTTCCATTTATATGGTATTTCATATAAAAACTGTAACATCCCATCTATCACTCTATCAGAACCGAAACTCATAAAAGCTTCTTTTTTTTTTGCTACGAATTAGAAATAGTTTATATGTTATTTTATAGAGGCCGCCAAAAAATGTGTATAGTAGAAACTTAGTAAAGTACTATTCAATAATTTAAGAAATTTCACTAGTTTTGAGTTGGCATAGTATAAAATTTAATATAATTCAATAAAATAATAATTTTTAAAAAACTTATGTAAATATATAGTTTTAATATAAAATAAATTAATAATTAATGTAAAAATTATATAAATATATAAATACATTGTATAGTCTGTTTTTAAATATATTGATATTATTTTGTAAATTTGCACCTAAAAATGCATTTATATTTACAGTACATATTTTTTGTACACCTAATAATCGAAGAAAAACCACATAAAACTTGTATATGTAAAATTTAATTAATACATATACAATGAACACACATAAAATTTGTATATAAAATTTAATTAACGTATATAACCTAAAAACAATTATTGTCTTATTTTACATAAAATATACTTCAGACTATAACAATATGGAAATATGAAATTTTGTACATTATTAACTCTTTAAATTAATAAATATAAAAATTATAATATAGTTGATTCATAGAGTTTTTACCATATATGTGTTTTTAATTGTGATTTGATTTTTTACTTAACTTTCATTTGGCTTCAAATCGTGTTGGACTCAAATTATAATACTTATTAAATTTCTAAAATTATTTTTGTGATTAATAAATTTTAATGACAAAAAAAATTGAATACTCGATAATACCCAAAATAAAGATATAGCACTAACAAAAAAATTCGGTAAGTATGAAAGCCTTTAAAAAAAAACAAAGTTTCGGTAAGCCACCAAAATTTTGTGGTTGTACAGGAGAAAGCCGTGGCCATAGATAAAACAATCACAGAAAAATTTCATGGCAAAAATTGTGGTTAAATCATGGCTAATTTAACTATGATTTTCCAATATTTTTTATATATAACCACAATTTAGAAATTAGTTTTATCTGTGGTTATTAATATAAATAAAAAATATATAAAAATAAGTTTTATTAATTATTTACAATAATAGTTATTAAAAATATTTAGCCACATAAAGAATATACAAAAATCGTGGCTATGATAACCACTATTATTTTAGTGGTTAAATGTGACTCGTTATAACCATGTTTTAGCTACGATCTTCCAATTGTAAATTTTAATCGTAGCTATTTTTAAACTGTGATAAATTAGTGGGTAAGCCACCATTTTACAGTGATTATATGTCGTAACTAATACAAAAATTTTTTAACACAGATTTTATACTAGCGTACAAACGTGATTTAGAATTTTATATGTTGTGCAAATTAACTTAGTGAGGAAGATTTCCACTGGGAACATACTTTAGTGAATGTACAAAACTATAGCAACAAGGAGATGACAAAGATAAGGAAAATTTTAAATTGAAATGTCTAAATACAATAGATGAAAGGCTAAGTTAGGGGGAGAAGATAGGGGAATAGCATGTGCATGTGTGTGTAGTGTTTTCGTAAAGGGATGTTTCTTTTTCATGTGGCTCTTTTGAATCTCATTTGCTACTTTAAGAACTTGGAATTTAGACACGACGGTGGAATAATTTTGTTTATATTCTGTTGTGATATAAATTTGAACTTTTGAAAGTGGAAATTTCTTCTACTGGTGAGCAACAATATGTTTTAAGAGTTATCTCCAACTTTACTTCAACCATACAATATTTCGACAAAGACAAGAAACTAAGATATTTAAAATTTATAATATATATAAATATCAGTAATTCGTGTGATAGCTTAAACATCATCACCAAATTCAGTAGCCAAATTCTGAAGGTTTTCGTTTGAAACAACATGAATAAAATTACTTTTAAACATGATTAGTAAATTAGTTATATAACTTAGGGTACGTTTTGATTTTCTCTGCGGTACATATTAATTTGGTCTTCTAATGAATTGAGTTTTAGACCAGAAGCGTCTGCTCCAATACTTCTGAAAGGTAACGGTTATGTCGACTGGGTGAATTATATTCAGAACCGGCCATAACCAGAAGCATATCGAACATGGGTATCTAGTTTTAGCAATATTTATCTATTTAGAGCTAGTTACATGTTCACTGAGTCTTTTAGCTCTATTAGTAATAAAACAATATTTTCTTTATTAGGCGGCGCCAAGTTCAAAACATATAGTTAGATTTTATATATTTCCTAATAGATTAACAGATTAATGGGCCAAAATATTTGTATTTGTTCTTTGTTTTGTGATCGAGGCTATGAAGTGATAAGATAAGCTCATGAGAGGAATGAAAAGCAAGAATGCTTATTGGTTTGATTTAGAGGCTCGATAAGGTTAGATTTCATATTAGAGGAAAAAGTGTTTTTCATATTCGACGCTTTTTGATTTTTGTAAGTTTCTTTTAGGCTGTCATCCATTTCAAAAACTGGATTGGTCCAACTTGTATACACATTTACATTATAAGGTATCAAAATTATTTATCTAGAGTCATGGTCGACATAGTTTAACTTTTATTATACGCAATGTGTGAATACACTTATAATAACTGGAATCAACTATCGAACTAGAATGCCATATGGTCGTGGAAATCATATAGTAAATTTTCTAGAGTATAATCTAAATTATTATTAGTGAGAAGATGCATTGGAGAAGGAGCATTGTAATATTTAGGGTATACTGAGTCTTTCTAAGAAGCTCAATGAAGAAAAACGACCATACCTGCTAGAGTATAACTAATTATGATATGTAATTCAGTAATTTGTGCTAATGTCATCTTTTTTTTGCTCCCTCATCTTAAGTGATATAGTAAACTAAACTTATATTGTATTGTGATGAACCATTCGAAAGTTAATCGTCACTTTGTCCATCTAATAACATAGTTACATAGATTACACCTGCAACAGCCTTTGGAAAAAAAAAATACACTGTGTTGGTGTAGTGGTTTCCACCGGACAAGGAATGGCCATTGTCATGTTGGTCCATGCCAAAGATCGATTCCTATCCTATCCAGTGTAAAATTATTAAATCCTCATGTGAGTAGGTGGCGTGAGTCTCTAACTCCCATGTAGAGCAATCGGGCTTGATGTCACTGGTAAATAGATTTCCAAGGGATTAGTCGGTTTGGTGTCGGCCCGTCGAACATTCTTGATTAAACGTCAAGGAGGTCACAAATTGGAAGGAGGGTTGAGAATGTGGTTTGGTAGTAGATAAACTCTTATTAGAATCAGCTTTCAAATATTTTACATTTTAGCTTGAAGTTTCATTTCAATGTAAAACAGCTGTTTTTTTGGATGAATAAAATTTAACATTTATTCAAAAAAAAAAAACAGCCTTTAAAAATATATAGTAAAAAACATCCATGCAAATAAAACGAAAACAAACAAATTATTATTATATAATTGCTTTTAAAGAAGTTGATTTGAAAATATGTACATCACTAATTCAATAATACAAAATTGTTAAATTTCATATTCATATAATTTATCATTTACTACAAACAATTCCATATGTTAGAGTAAATACATTTTCTACATCTCGTTATATTTTCCATCCAAAAGATAAAATAAATGTTCATACTACTATTTCACAAATTAGTGAAACTAAAAGATAAATGTTCATACTAATATAACTTCATCCAAAAGATAAAATAAAGAGAAATTTAAATACTACATTCATAATACTACTTTTCAGGTTTATCTTAACCATTTTTATCCTCACTTTTAAAGAGAAAAAAACATCTATAACTAATCTAGACTTAGGGTTTATAGTTGAGGGATGTGGTAGAGTTTTTAATGTGGAGTTTATGATTCTAATATATATATATAAGTAAATACTTAAAAAAATTCTGAAAATATATTTCAATAATAATTTTTGAATTTCGAAAAGAAAAGAAAATTTGAAAAAATAATAAAAACAATTTAAAAAAAATTCAAAACTTTTTTTATAAGAAGTTCGAATATGTAAAAGTATAATTCGAAAACATAAATATTTTATATGTTTTGTACTTATTTATTTAAATATTATTTATTATATATAAAAAGCAAGAGTATAACAGTCTTTTGCATCTTAATGAATAAATTATTTTTGAAAACATATCTTTTTTTTATAGCTTTTGAAAATGTCTATTTAGTGGTGGTAAACATGAATAATGGTTGATGTTTCGTGTTCTTAACACTTTCAAACTCATTTTGGAACAAAGAATGATGGATTTTTGAAGGTATTTTGGTCTTCTCGGTGCTTTTTTTGTTATTCTTCAGTATAATTTACATGTTACATTACATGTTAGTTTGTGAAAAAAAAAACTCATTTGTAGAGGATTTTGGGGCGAAACGGACCACTGTTCAAACTATGCTGGAACTATGACAGAGTGCCCGCTCTGTGTTACCTGGAGCGCATGTTCTCTGACTTGGAGCGCCCGCTCCGTATATCATGGATCACCTAATCTTTGCCACAGCGGGGCAACTTTCTATTTTTGCAAAAATACGCGTTTTGAAGACCCATAAACCTAAAGACTTGATATTATTCTGTATCTTTTGATCTGTTATGGTTCCTGACGACTAGAGAGACTTGAGAGATTTGTAACTCATTTGGATTATTTTGTAGATTTTTGGAAGAGGATTCTTCTTGTACTCATTTGGAGAAGATCTTCTTAACCCTTTCTCATTTTTAATACAATTTCATGATGTTTTCTTCTATGATTTCGTTTTATTATTGCCTGAATATGAGTGAGTAGTCTTCTAGTTGGGTTAAGGGGTTCTTATAGGGGATTTCTCAATATATTGATCTAGAAAACTGTTAGACTAGGGATTTATGTTTTGGATCTTTGTCAAAGGCTGAGACTTGTCTGATCACCTGGCCTCTAATTCTAGGAATTTAATCGCACCGAAACTGTTTTATGAATTCCAGAAATATCAGTAGATGAGCAAGGTTTTTGTAACCAACAGAAGTTGATGTTACTGCACCTTGTGAACTGATCAAACCTGAACCTAAAGCTTGTTCAAAATCAGATATACAGTGGAAGCTAGTATTTAGTATTCTCAGCATAGAGTGTTAGCGCTACAAAAGTAGGTTAACTTTAATATTGTGATTTAAGTTTGAGACGTTGTTGTATTTTGTTTTTCTATCTGCTTGTTGCATGATCATTACTGAAGAGAGATCCCTGAGAAATTCCAATGTCCAACGCTTGTTTTAACTGTTTACAAACTCGTTTTAATTGTCTTTTGCTCGCTTGCTCTTCCTTATTTGAATTAAGTAACTGAAAACCAAACAGACAAATTTATTTTATCGCTTTAGCTAGTGGTCATCGGTCCTTGTGGATTCGATCATGTATTACTACTGCGTATTTTACTGTGTACTTGCATTTAGATAATTAGGTTAAAACCTATCAGTGCTACTAACAATGTAGTAAACATGAAAATTCTTCCATAACAAATGTTCATACTAATATTTTCTACATGTCATTATATTTTCCATCCAGAAGATAAAAAAAATGTTCATACTAATATTTCACATATTTAACATTTTCTACATGTCGTTCATATAGAAAAATATACACACATTAAGTAATATCTTATTATATTTAACTTGTTTGGCAAAGCAATTTATTATATTTAATTTGAAACAATTACATATGCAAAAATGCACCTTCGACGTCTTCTCACGTTCGTACATAAATGTCATGATCAATATGACAATATCAAGGGTCCAACTGGTACGGACTTTGGATTTAGACTGTTGCTTTGAAGTATTGGTTGTAGAAATATTTTGGCTGTTAAAACTGTTAGTATTAATTTAAATATTGAAAGTGAAAAATTAATAATCAAAATCATAAAAACAGTAAATAATATTTTAAATCTTAGTATATTATAAATATAAAATTATGCGAATAATAAAGACAAAATATACATGAAACCAAAAGTTATATGTAAAGCCACGTGAATGAGGCTTTAAGCATTCTTTTGAAAAGGAATAGAGAGAAATAAAAAATGACTTTGAAAACTTTAGAACCCTTAAGATTAGAAAAAATCTGATTGGTGAAAAATAGAATTTAAGAACTTTAGAATTAGGTCAACGCCTATAAAGCCAAAACCCAACCGGAGCCCTAATCTTAAGGGGAACAATGGAGTTTTTAAAGTCTCACATAACTCAGTATATAAACCATTATATAATAATAGTAACTAGGTAATAATCCACGCCTTGCGTGGAATGAGATTATTGATTGCATTATTTCTTAAGATAAGAAGATATTAAGTCCTTATAATCTGGATATCGGTTTGGTTTTACGTTATTTTTTTTGTTTTTAATATATTAAAATATAACTACCATTTTAAATTAATATTTATTATGTTTATTCAGTTAAAATGATTGAGGTTTTATATTTTTCAATAATAACCAAAAACTACTATTATTTGTTTGGTTTCATGTTATATGAATTTTAGACAGTCCTGATGTAAACCAATGTTTTCATATTATAATTTATAAATGCATGAAAAAATCAAATAAGATCTATATGATAATTGAAGAAAAAGAAAATACAATTATTAAGACAAATCATTTCATTACAATTTATTTGATGGTGAATGAAAACATTAAAAAAATATATATATTTCAGCTTCCAAAAGAATTAGAATCCTCAATTGTAGTGAATATTTAGTTATATAGGTGTTCACGTTAATTTGCACATGAATGTAGAGTTGGGAAAAGTATCCGTAAATTTTGATTTGATTTGTTATCCTTTTCGATTCGAACAAAAAATTTGGATATCCGTAACTCTACGAAGAAAACCAAATATTAATATGCAATATCCAAAAAAACAATGCTAATCAAAAATACTAATATTTTTAAAAATGAATATTCGATCCGATCCGTTATATGCTTATAAATACATATATTAATGAATTATATATAAGTTATATAAAAAATATATTCTATATAAGTTTTACAATGTTTTTATTTACTAAATTTATTAAATTTGGAATTAGTATTAAAAAAAGTAAATAAGTTTTTTTTGTAATAAAATTTTATTATTTTAGATTTTTATTTATTTTTACGGATCAAAACCGGTTAAAATCTATTTTTTCTAGATATCCCAACACCATATATCTAGATAGCCATGACTCGAATATCCGATTCGTGCCCACTCTTACTTGTATGTGTATGCAAAAAATATATAAAGGTGATTTATAAATATATAAATATACCGTAATTAACATTAAAAGACATTCTTGTGCAAAATAACACATGAAAGATAATATTCTATTAAAATAAATTAAGTAAAAATAAAATAAGCCTAGACAATAGTGAATTTTTTGTAAATTGTTTTTCTATATATAACTTTTGTATACCTTGTAGAACCGTGCATGTGAACGTTTTATGTCGAGTTTGGCTGATAAGCTCACTGCACGTGACACATTAGCTTACTCGTTCTCTAATCGCTGTGAGACTGCTACATGACAAATGTAATGTGAACACATTAAATGACAATGCTTCTCTTTTAATATGAAGAGGATAACATAATAAAAATTTCTGATTAAATTTATTTTATTTGTAAATGATAAAACCATTTATATTATCACATAAGGCAATACAAGTTTTAAAACAGTTTTTGAAAATCATGTGCAGAGAACTTTACCTGACAGACACACTCTCTCTCTCTCTCTCTCTTTGTTATTATTTTAATATTTAACTTTCCTAAGAACTCTATAAAAAAAGCAACCTCCCATTGGACATGTTCTTATTATCAAGCTTAAGTTCATTATGCAAACTAAGTCTTCTAATTTGCTTCGATATACATTATCTTGTTAATAAACATATAGTAAACTGGTTTTCATTTTGTTTCGAAGCTGAGGTTTCACTGGCGCTCTTGTAACTTCCCAACAGTATGTGTGCAAGTGGTAAGTTTCTTTGATGTGTTGCTGATGTGTTGCTTTCATCCCGGTTCTGTTGTTCGGTGGCTTTTCAGCAATCTTGGTGACTACATGTTCTTAAGCCAGCTTCCTCTCTTCCCGCAGCTGCGATTCAAGCTCCTCAACCTATCAAAAAAATTGGTATGTGATGGTTTCAGAAAAGATGAAAATGTACTAACCTATGTTCCTCTTGTGGTTATGGTAAATATAATTTACCTTTTCTTGAATGGTTTTGTTCTTAATGTTTCGTTCCTTGATCTTTGCTTGTAAACCAAACATGGTTGATTGATCTCCTCCATTTTTCTTATATTTTCTTTTTCTTCAAAATCTTTCTTCCATTTTTCAATCTACAAAAATTTAACAAACCCAAATCTATACTACTAAAAGGGAAAAAATTTTAAAAAATATACCTATAAAATGTTGCTGCACCCTTTCATTAACTAACAATATTTTTGGTCTCACATAATATTTTCCTAATTATATCTAACTATATGGTAGTGTTAAAGCTCTTAACTATACAGTAATATTAAAGCTGTTATCGATTCATATTAATAGTATCTATTCTATTAAAAGGGAAGCAGTCTTGAGAAATCTACCTATGAAAGTTGTTTGGACCTTTTCTTTTTATTATATTTTGGTCTTCTCCTATATATAAGGTTGTTGGACCTATCTATAACAAGTTATTATATTTTTAGTTATACAATTAATTATTCTAACTATATGTGATTAATAACTAACTATGCATATTTATTTTTTTCTGTTACCATAAAAAAAACTAAAACCCTAATAGAGTGGGATCACGATTATTGTGATAAAGAAATCAAAAGAATATGTAGCAACTTCTTAAACTATACGAGAATACTATATTAAACAAGATCAATCATATTTAATCCAACTATGATTACCAAATCTAATGACTCTTAAATATACTAACAACTACAAAAATATAAGTTAACAAATAATACATTCTGAAACACTGACAAATAATACCTATAATATTATTTTTCTTCTTTTAATGAAAATGACTATTTTACAAAATGTTCTGAAAATTACAAAAAAAAAAAATTAATTCTCATTGATGAAAATTTGGTATTTTGGGTTTTGGGATAAAGACTATACATACCCATTAATTAATTTAATTATTTGCATTCATGATCTATTAAAAATTTCTCATTGTATCAATCTTAATTTTAATTTTATTAATAGGTGTAAACCCATTGTATGCTTCTAAACAAAATAAATAAACAATATACATTTAAATTGTAATAGTATTGATCAATACAAAAATTATAAATTAAAATGCATAACATAAATACAATAAATTTATTTATATGACAAATAAAATAGTTTATTCAGTTTTTTGTAGTATTGTAAAGTATATGAAATGTTTAAAAGGTATTAAAATTATGGTTTTACCGGGTTAATCGGTGTCGGTCCACGGATTAGCGAATTTTTTGGTTTTATTAGATTTTAATTAATAAGTTTTCAATGAATACAAATTTTGTGGAAACATATGAGTTTGTAAAAAATCTGACATAATGCTACATGAAAAACATAAACCAGTCCGGATTATATACGACCACTATATTTACCAGTTCGATCACAGATCTGGATCGAATATAAAAATATTTCTTATATCTTAATTCGTTTATAAATCATATATGTACTCCACTAAAAAGAGTTCAATAATTTTAAAAAAGAAATTTCTTCTCACCATTTAAATGGTATTGATGCACTATTAGTCATGATCATTAATATTTGTGAATCTATAATTTGTACTTTAAATATTCCGGTACCCATTCAGTTTTTGGTTTGATTTTAATTTTGGGTTCTAAAGATATATGATCTGCTCGGTTCTTTTTTTCAGTTTGATACAATTCGATTTGAGATTTCGAATAAATGTACTTAAACTTATACTCTTATACATAAATTCATCAAAAATTTATATTTAATTTCGAAAACAAACCCGCGCTTTCCAAGCGCGGGTCAAAATCTAGTAACACATTAAATAATTACATTTTCTAAGTATATTGATGACCGCAGCAATTACTTATGTTTCCATGAAATTCATATACATTTAATAGTATAATATCACATCAAATAAAACCGATCATATACATCCCATATATATTATTTGAGAAACATTGCAACATTTTTTTGTAGCCACGTGTCATCACTAGAATGATTCTTAGAATCCTTAGAGAAATAAGTTGGTCCATCTAAATATATAATAAGTTTTTTATTAAACCACAATAAATACATTATTAATGTGCTTCATTATTTCCTTAAATAAGATTACGGAATTGCCTAATGTGACTAAAGTATATATGACAATTAATGATTTTGAATAATAAAGATTTGATAAAAATAAGTGTGTATTATAATTATATTTGCTTAATTTTAAGCTGTTAAAATAAATTAAACAATCACAGTAACCATATAATAAAAATTAAAAAAATTATTTATATATTATATTTTGAATTTTTAAAAACGAGTATAAATTACTAAAACTGTTAAAAGTTTCACATTCAAATTTTGTAATCTAATATTTAAAAATTTTGTTATGACATGATACAAATAATTAAAAAATAATATAAGTTGAAAGTTTTATTTAATAATAATAAAAAATAAAAGATATATAAATATATGTATCATTTTAAATTAAACTATATGCTATATAAAAATACATAAATATCTTAATTTTGAAATTTACTTTGAACATTTTTTTGATAAAAAATTTGAAAAAATATTGACAACTTAATTTTTTAAAATATTATAAATTACTTAAAAAATTAATACCACGGTAAAAATTTTGTTATCACTAATTTAGACTTTTTGCTATAACAGATACAAATGATAAAAAAATATGAGCAAAAAGCATCATCTAATAAATATTAATATTAAAATATACCATATATATGTTACTATCATTTAAATTTAATTATATATCATATCAAATAGAAAAAATATTTTTTCGATTTATAAAATTTATTTATATGTTCGCACCAATTTAATTATATAAGTAGTAGATAATGACTTTTTAATTATTCAATATATATTTATTATTTTATAATATGTTATAAACATATAATATATAAAATAATTTATATATATAATGTTCATTCCGCGCAAGGCGCGGGTCTTAATCTAGCTTAATAGTATTACACATCAAATAAATACCATTTCTATATATGATAGCAATGACTTCTATCCCCACCCAAAAAGCTCTATAACTTTTGGTTTTTCTTCTTCGACCTACATCATTAAGAAACAGCAATAAACAACCTAGAACATATTCTTCAAATCGAGTTACAAAAGAAAAACATAGTCTTCAAATCTCAAAATTAAAAATTCAACCAACGAACACCATAGCTTCTTCTCAAAACTATTTGAATAATTTTATACCAAACTAGGACTTCGGCTATAAATAAATAAATGAATAAATAAATATTATTATAAAATTAACTTCAAATCTAAATTAAAAGAAAATAGATAAATTTTATAATAGATTAATACTAATAAAAATAAAATAATATTTAAATATAACAAAAAATTAGATTTTGTAAAATATTTTATCACTTAACATTATGGTTGTTATGCAATAATGTAGGTCTATATTGGGTTTGTATATGTTCTTTTGGATCCGGTTTGTTTCGAGTCTATAATTCAAATATCTATAAAATATATGTAATTTTGGTACAAAATAGGTTCGGATCAGTTAGGTAATTAGGACCCGAAAATACTTAATGTACTTGAAATCCTGAAAAAGTCAAAACACGAAAATCTAAACAAATATCTGAAAATATTCAAATACCCAAAAACCAAAATTTTATCTGAAGAACCAAAAATATCCAAAGTTTTATTCGAATCCCCGAAATATAATTTGAAATTTTACCCAAACCCGAAACTATAACCGAAATCCGAATCTAAAACTTAAAAATTTCTATAATACTTAAAAGAATCTGAAATACCCAAATATACATAATATACACAAAATATTCAAGTACTTTGGATACCCGACTCGAACAAAGATCTGCGGATCCAAAAAATGCCAATGTGTAGTTTACTCGATTTTGGACCCGATCATTTATTTCCGTGTTGGTTTCGGTTCAGCTTTTTGGATCTGAGAAAAATACCTATGCCTAAGAGAAAGTTCATAAAAGTGTACATACAAAATCTCACATAAACTAATTCATAAATTTTATAACTATTAACAAATTTTTTTATTCGATATAATACGACTTTATAACATAATAATATAAAAATTATAGAATATTAATTCATATCAAACTTTGTTTATCAAACAAAATCTGCGCTTTCGAAGCGCTGATCAAAATCTAGTAAACACATAGGTGGAAATGTCAACTTGAATATAGGTTTACCATTTTCTCATATATCTTTTTTTTTTTTTTTTTTTTTTTCTCATATATCGAAGATTTCAGTATTGTCTAACTGCTTCTTTGCGCCCCAACTCTATCCCTCTAACTCTGATAGCAAACTAACAGAGTAGATTATATTTGTACAAATTTTTATATAAATTAAGGTAGAGAAAAATTAGTTGTTTGCATATCCAATTTCGAATTAAATCTTAAAATGATGTTTATTTTCAAACTAAAACTGAGTTTAAAATTTTACATGTTCGAAACATAAGTATTATCTAACACTTATAAGTTATAACATACACAGATTATACACACTTATGGATATAATACAAGAGCACAAACATAACCATGACACTGATACAATTTAACTTTTACAAACACATATATGGTTCACAAACCAAACAGATTCATCATCCACCTCCTTTAAGCAAAGAGAATCTGAGAATTGGACGGAGTTAAATCCCCATAACGCTCCGGCGACTCAACTACTTCCCACCTCACACCAAACTTACTCTCCGACCTCCAAATACTCCCAACCGCAAGATGAAGGTTCCGACCAACCACATACACTCTGTTCCCATAACAGTTAACCGCAAACGGTCTACAAATCTTCTCAGGCAACTCCGGTCCATTAACCGTTTCCCATGAATCCGTAACCGAATCATAAACCTTCATCTTCATCCTCTCCAACTCCGACACTATAAACAACCGATCATAAATCACCACACTCGTCCCCGTCCATCCTTCTCTCAACCCCATAGCCATTGTCTCCCACTGATCCGTCCTCGGGTCGTAAACCTGACCTCTAGGGGATACAAAGAAGGGCCATAACCATCCTTCCGTCACCAAAAGCCTCCCGTTTAAAACCGCTGCGTCGTAAGACGCCATCTGTGTAACCATGTTGGAAACAGACCGCCACTTCCCATCCAAAGGGTTCAAAACCTCTGCAGTGTCGAGCTCGAACATATCCGCAGAGTTTCCACCAGCTGCGTATATCTTCCCGTCTATCACACCACTACCAAAGAACGATCTAGCCGTTATCATCTTGTTAGTGACTGTCCAGTGGTTCCTTACCATGTCGTACTTCAACACCAAGTCGAGAGGACAATCAGAATCAGAAACCATTCCTCCGCAGACAAACATAGTGCCTTCACTCGGCATTGAGACCGATCTAAACCCGTGAGGACACACTTTGTCTCTACAAGGCATCGCAGGGATCTCGTGCCAAGTGAGATTCCTCAAATCCAAAACCTTCCACTGGATCTTCCCTGTGCATCTACTGAACCCGACCACGAACAGCCACGGTTCTTTAAAACCGAACTCCTTGCGCCTGGCGAAAAACGTCTCTTTAGCACAGAACAAGAAGTGCCATCTCTTGCAGACGGATCTACTCGAGACGTGGCTTTCGACTGGGACCCGTAAGAGGCAGTTAAGAGCGACATCGTCTGGTAAACCGGGAATCAACGGTTCTCCGGTAAGAGACAGTTCTTGTTCCGATGATCTATCGAACAGTGGTGATTGAACCGAGGCAGCTACTCTGAATTTGGGAGATAGTGTCATCTGAGAATCGCCAAGCTTGTGCACAGCTGCTCTTTGGGATGAAACCCTAACCCTCTGCATCGTCTTCTTCTTCTTTCAAGAACACTCCAATTATCAGTGGGAAGTACTTTGGTTCTTCTTGTTCAACCTGAAAACAAAGAATCTTGAAAATCAAAGCATCATCACTGACACTAAGACTCATTAAACTTTTCTGATTCCAGTAAAACTGAAACAAGATCCAAATTCAAGATTCATTGAAGCAAACCCTAGAGCAGAGAAGGGGATAAATCGGTGAAGAAACAGAGCTGATCGAGAGTTTAAAGAAAAGCGAAGATCGTATCCTTACAGAACAAGAGGGCGATAGATATACGGTTTGTTGTGTTGCTTCGTCGCGAATCTTTAAGCTCTTTTTGGTAATCGGGAAGAAGACGTAGTTATTACTTTTGGGAAAATAATAGTACGACTGCAAAAGTATCTGTCTATTTTATTGAAGTAACTGCCGCAAATCTTTCGTGTAGAATCTGTATATGTCCTAATGACACTTCTTTTTATTAGTTGTTATGTTATCTTATGTTTTCTAGTAAATAATGGCAAAACTGGTCGAGGAAACGGGCTTTATAATGGGCCTGTGTAAAATCATTTGAAAGTAACTTTTGTGTCGAGTTCCTAAACCAAAACTCTCACAATTTGTTTCTGGTAGGTGTATTCAATTGAGATGATTTTAACTGATTCGATTTTCAATGAATTATAGATGGTTTTGGGTGAATTAGGAAAGTTACACTGTTTTAATCACTCTACTAAGTGATAATCCGGTTATTGATCAAAAGAGATTATAATTTTAAAATTATATTGTTTTATTTATTGGTGTAATTTAAATATATTTGAATTTTAAAAAAAAATGTGAGAGTAAATAAAGACTTATATATATATATATATATATATATATATATATATATATATATTTAATATGAGTTTATGATAAAATAAAACACAAGCAATTTTTTTTCATAATATAAATTATGAATATATATATATAAAAAAGAAAACATAGATAATAGAATAATAATATACTAAAAAGCAAATTATAAAGAAACAAAATTAAAAAAAAAACGGATAAAACCACAACTGAAAAGTGTCTTCAAAACTCTTGGTTTGCAATCCTATAAAGAGACATAACAAAGTATCAGCTTAGTAAAAACAATAATAATGACATTAGAATCAATGAGAACCATTTCAATGGTTAGGCCAGCAGCAACTGAGTATTGCTTCCACAATCAAACAATACTAAACCTCACTCTCCTCGGTGTCTTAAAATGTTTCAAATCGGCTACGGAGTTAAAGCCCACCATGAGTGGTGTGCGAGCTCGAAAGTTTTGGTAAGATGTTTTGAGAAGGAGACGGCGGTAAGGAGATGTAGCTATAAGGCCATGTATTTATAGATGCAATGGACGGGTCTAGGGTATACTTGCATATCTAACCGGTTATTTTATTTTTTGTAACAATAATTAATATGGAATTTTGAGAACGTACCTTATTCCTTGCTCGTCGAATCAATAACGTTAATCACTAATTCAGAGTTATTATGTACAATCAAAAGGTAATAAAATCGTTGAAGCTAATTGGAAAAAATAATATTTTGACTTCCTTATTTATATTTCTTATTGATCTGGATGTGTACTAAGGTGAACCGATTTCAACGCTGATATATTGTTTTCATCTTCTTTTGCAAGAATATAATAGATTTGTTGGGTTTCACCGAATACGGTGAACATGAATTCTACATTCAAAATATACTTAATGCATTAAATTAATATGGAATTCTGAGAACTTACTTTATTCCTTGCTCGTCAAATCACATGGAATAATAGGAAACAAAGAGTTAATCTGGTCAACGATATTTAGTTTTAAATCAATCCGTTTTGAAAATATGTAAGCAGATTTAAATTAAAAAGAGTAAATTCATGATGAAAATATTTCACCTTGCGCAAGGTGATTCATCATGTCACGTGATATCAATTTTGGAAATATGTAAACCGACTTTAAATCAATCAGTTATCACCTAGGATCATATCATTAAATTTGGTTGCTACAATTAAATTTTAAATCAATCACTCTCTTTTTTACGTCTACATGAATTGGCAATAATTGACGTGATTGCCTTATGAAGTTTTTAAACCGGTTTTGATATCGAGTATGATCATAAACCTTTTCGGACACATAGTTACATTCAAACATTTTTTAAACTGGCTTTAATATCGAGTATAATCATAAACCTTTTCAGACCCATAGTTCCATTCAAACATTTTTGCACAGATCTTTTCATGCGTGTACCTTTTAAATAACCGGTTTTGATCAAATATTTTCTATGTGATATGAAAACCAATTTAGATAACCCGTTTTGATATACATGTTTCATGCGTGAGTAGACGGCAATATGTTGTGATTATTAGATATGTCACAAAAGTAACATTTAATTAAACGTCAAAATTATTACAACATACGTTAACGCCTAGTTCTTGTCCCAAACATGTTTTAAATCGTTAAGGCGAGAGTTATTATTTCGAATTGGTTTTAAATCGCTAATTACCAATTAATATGATTAAAACATTATGTATGATTAAAACATTATGTTAAACACCAATTAATGAGTAGTGGCAAAATATGTAATAAATCTAGTAAGGAGATGACTTTACCTAGAGAATGTGAGAATGAATATGGTGTTGCCGCATAGAAAATGGTATATTTGTTAATAACACATGAGCATAAGGTTACTCTCTAAGAATGCTCATACTTTAATATTAAGGGGATAACCCTATAAGATTTAGATTTTTTATTTTCTTAACTAAAAGTTCTTACAAAACACTCTAAAAGGATATATTCAATTGAGAGTTATAATTGATTTGTATTAAAATAAAAAATCACATGTTATTCAAACATGAATTTCAAATACTTTTTAAAGTTCACTGTTATTAAATTTGTCATCGATAAAAATATTCTGCTATCTACTGTTATTGGGATTTTATTTTTTGACATCATATCGGAAAAGATTTAAATTGTGAGTTTTAGAAACATTTTGGTGATTTTTTGAATGGTTTAGTGGAGTTAATTAAATACTACCATTTTAGATTAGATTCTAGAGTAATGTAATTAAAAGAATATTAAATAATCTAATTTACTTATCTATACTATTAAAACACATCTATTTTATTAATTTAGAGTCTTATTTTTTATCTGCTTGAAAAGTTGTCGTTTAAGTTTGAACCTATTCACATCTCATTAAAAATAACATCTCATATAATTGGGTAATACAATATATATATATATCCTATATAGGTATCTTTTAAATTTAAAATGGTCCAATTACTCATTATAATAATATGGCCATGTTATCTATTAGTTTAGCCAAAGATTAGATTTATCTTATATATTAAAATAGAAGTCATGACTTCTTTCATGTGTGATTTTTTTTTAATTTCTTATATATTAAAATAGAAATCTTATTAAATGTATTTTATTAAGACTAATAATACACAGAATCTTTAAAATACTTTAATCATAATATTTTTTGATATCTTTTCATTTTTAATATAAATCTATTTATTTTAAATTTCTAACAAATCTGTTTTAAAAGATTTTTACAAGATCTTCATTTTTGAAATTATATTTAAATATTTTCACTAATTTCGAAATTAGTTTGAAATATTATTATACATTAATAAATTCAGTAATCGTTTATAAAATGAAAAATAAAACATTTTGTAATATTTTATATATATTATATAATCATAATCAATCATATTAAAAGAAAATTATTATCTTGAGCTAAATATAATAAAATTGTATTTAATTTATAAATTTTATAACTTTGTATATTTTATTTTCGCAAGTATAAAATATTTATGTTCAAAAATAAAATATAATATGTTGGTAAGATGGGTTAACATTAGCAAACTATATAATACATGTATTTCTTTAAAGCTTATAATATAAAATCTTTGTAACTACTTTAATCATTGGGACAAAGAACCGAAAATGGATATTTCAGATTAGTTAATGACCGAAATCGAAAGAAGAATTCGAATATGCCATATATGCAACTGTCAACACACACTGGTTAGTTCGGGTATGCAGGGGAAGGAACAAAGATGCATAAAATGAAACATATACTATAATCCTTTTCTATAGTGATGTCAAACGGGTTGTTCCGTCCCGTCCCGGCCCAGACCGCTGCGGGTTTTTTCTTTTGCGGGTTAAGGCAGGTCAGGCCCGCGCGGGATGCGGTCTCCAAAAGGTCGGCCCAAGCCCGCCCCGCCGAAATGCACAAGCCTTTTCAGGTCGTCCCGCGGGCTGCGAACCTTCAGGTGCACCAATCGACTTCTAAGCGCTGTGTGCTGCTCCATAACACGTATTAACGCTGCATGCTGCTCCAGGAGACGAGGACGCTTCATGTACGTGTTAAAGCTGTACAATTTAGGCTTTTATGCTACATATCTAACTTCATATTGTTCTTGTAGTCAATTTCAATTCATATCAGTTCTTGAAGTCATGTACACACAAACAAGCTCGACTTATAGTGCATGTAGAAGCTGAGATGTTTAGTCTTAACACATTTTAAATAAAGAAAAACACCAAATAGCAGTCAAAATAAAACCAAGCAAGTAAAACAAGATGTAGCAGATTGTAAAAAATAAAAACACCAAATCAAAATAACAATTCAAGCTTCCTCATCTTCATCTTCCCCATTGATAATGGACTGAAATGATGGCACTTTCTCTTCTTCACCATCACCATCGATTTCTTCATCTGTAAATATCAGAAATTTCATTTACTTAGGACTAAGGGATAATGATACTCTACAAGAAATAATAATGTGAATTAATTACCATGTGCATAAGATTCGTATCCCTTGATCCAATTTCTAGTGCATATCAAAGCTTGTACATTTTTTGGGAGAAGACGGCTCCTGTATTTGTTAAGAACTCTAGATCCAATGCTAAAAGAGGACTCTGAAGCCACTGTTGTGATTGGAATACTTAGCAGGTCACATGCCATTGCAGGCAAATCCCCATACCGATGGGCATTATCCTTCCACCAATCGAGGATGTCCAAGCTCTGAAAATTAGTAATGTCCAGAGGTGGTTCATCAAGATAAGCTTCTAGAGGTGTTTTTCCAGTCGCAACCCCACTGATTTTGCGAAATGCAAAGAAATCCTAAGAAGGTTATTTAGAAAAAAATTAGAAATGAAAAGAGAGATGAACAAAAGGTTTAAAAATTAATAAACACTCACACCGTAGTTCTCAAACAGTCCCATTGTCCCTGCTCCAGAAGCTTTTTGCGAAACAGTCTCTTGTGGCTCTGTAGACGGTGAGCTATTCTTGAATTTTTTGTCATACGACTCAAACAAAATACTAAGCTTCTCACGCAAGTTCTTTAGCTTTGCATCACGTGTACTCATGTCAAGCTTTTCCAAACAGCATTCGACAATGGAAATCTTAAACCTTGGATCGAAGACTGCTGCCATTGCAAAAAGACCACTGACTTCATCCCAATATTTATCGAACTTCTCTTTCATCGGTGGCAACATGTATCTCACAATCTCATCTTCGCTTCCCTCATTGATCCGAAGCCAATTATGGATCTGGAAAACCTGATAGAAATACAAGTTCGAAGTAGGATAGTTCGAACCAGACATCAAGGTCGTGATTACAGCAAACGGACCCAAGAAATTGCAGATATTCTCAGCTCTTGTCCATTCCTCAGCAGTGGGAGCCATTTTATAACCCTTCTTATCAAATGTCTCCAACTTGCCAAAGGCTCGACGGTACCTGATGGCTCTTTCAAACATAAAGAAAGTGGAGTTCCATCTTGTCAGAACATCCAGGAGTAGACCCCCAGTTTCTACTACACCCGCAGCCTCAACGTATTTCTGGAACAAGTTTTCACGTGTTTCCGATGACAGTACATACTTAACACTCTCTCTTACTTTGTGCAAAGAGTCTCCAATTACCTTCAACCCATCTTGTACTATGAGGTTAAGAATGTGCGCTGCACATCTCACATGGAAAAACTCTCTTCCACACAGCAAAGCATCATCCAAATTCAGCTGTGACTTCACAATATCTTGCATCGAGTCATTACTGGTGGCATTGTCTAACGTCACCGAGAACACCTTCTTATGAACTCCCCACTCTTTTAGTGAATCAAGGAGCTGAATAGCAACATTCATACCAGTATGTGGTGGTGGTAGAGCACAAAACTTCAGGATCTTGCTATTCAACTTCCAATTCCGATCAATGTAATGTGCTGTCACACACATATATCCTTCCCGTTTCACTGATGTCCACAAGTCCAAGGTGAAGGAGACTCGTCCAGGAAGACTAGCCAATTCTCTCTTCAGCGTGTCTCTCTCACTAGAAAAGTTTTCTAGTATTATTTGGCAATAGCAATACATGTAATTAGTCTAGACAAGAGAGGAATATTCAATAAATGAGGTAAGGTGGATTCTAGTGATGACACCTAAGCAACGGCAATCTTGTTAATCACACATGAGGTTAAGGTTTAATGTTAATAATGCAACTCAAATAATAAAAAGGGGATAGACACTAGTAGCAGCATAGTAAATGGATATTTTGGTATATAAAGTTTTGTTGAAGGAGTGAAACCATTTTTTATTAATCTAGGGATATCACAGGTCTTTGGAAGGTCCCAGAATAATCTTTAAGGGGAGGTGTAGCTCACGGATAGACAAAGCCGGCTAAACACTACAAGAAAACGTAGCAGTAACAACGGCGTTTTACGAGGAAATTATTTCCTCGTAAATTTACATAAGCTTTACAACGCAATTACGACGAGACATAACTTCGTCGTAAACTCCATGGTAATTTACGACGAAACATATTCGTCGTAAAGTTAATGTAAGTTTACGACGAAAGTACGTGGAATGCGAAATAGTTGTAAACGTTACATCGACATTACAACGAATCATGTTACCGTTACATAAAGGTGAAAACGTGTATTCAATGTGCTTTAACTTACCTAAATTCGTTGTAAACGCGTTGTAAATTTTCCATGTAAAATCCATGTAAAACTTACCATATTTCTCTATATATATGTCATTTCCCACAACTCTCTTCCTCACAACACACAACTCTCTTCCTCTCGAACCTGATGGCGTTTAGACTATGCTCCTCATTCAGCCACCAATTACTATTTCGAAGATAACGATAACGAACATGAGTCATTCGTCTGTCTGCCAATTCAGTGGAGCGACAAGGAGAAAATGGAGGGAAGTGCAGTTGGTTTATACTTGAGTGGAACCTCCGACCATCGTCAAAGGTTCCTCTCAAGTACAAACCAGCTGCACTTCCGTCCACCTTCTCCTTGTCGTTCCACTGAATTGGCAGACAGACGAACGACACAGGTTCCTTATCGTTGTCTTAGAAATAGTAATTGGTGGGTTAACAACGCAATTACGACGAACCCAACGAAACCAAATTTCGTCGTAAACGCCATGTAATATTACGACGTAAGTACGTCGAAAAGAAAACTTTACATCGATATTACCACGAATCATGTTACCGTTATATTTATTTGAAAAACTTATCGAAGTTCGTTGTAAAGTCGTTGTAAAAAACTATGTAAAATCCATGTAAACGTTCCCTTGTAAAATCGTTGTTATATTTCAACTACCCAACTCGAAAATTTCTCTATATATATGTCATTTCCCACAACTCTCTTCCTCACAACACACAACTCTCTTCCTCACAAGACCCAAACGGAAAAAAAAAATTTAAAAAAAAAATAGTAGAAAAAATGGTCGGTGGCGGTAGTATTTACGAGTTACGAAGTTGGATGTATTTGCACAAAGATTCCGACGGGAGAGTGACGAATGCATTTCTGAACGGGCTAGAGACATTCATGCACCAGGCAGGCTGTACACCAATCACGCAGGAAAGCGGTAAGATGTTCTGCCCCTGTTCAAAATGCAAGAATTCGAAATTTGCACGTAGTGAAACTGTATGGAATCATTTAGTAAACAGAGGATTTACACCACAGTACTACATTTGGTATCAACATGGAGAGGGTTATGGGGGAAATGAAACTAGTAGTAGTAATGCTAATTTTGAGGATGCTCATCATAATGAAGAACCGAATCATGTGCATAATGAATATAATTATCATCAAGAGGAGCAGATGGTAGATCATGATAGGGTTCAAGATATGATTAGTGATGCATTTTTAGAAACAACTACAACAATAGCAGATGGAACTGGAAATGTAGAAGAACCTAATTTGGATGCAAAAAGGTTTTATGAAATGCTAGATGCTGCAAATCAACCAATCTACACTGGTTGTAGAGAAGGTTTCTCTAAATTGTCTCTAGCAGCTAGGATGATGAATATTAAAACGGATCATAATTTACCTGAGAATTGCATGGATGCATGGGCGGAGTTGCTTAAAGAGTATTTGCCAGAAGACAACGTGTCTGCTGAATCTTATTATGAGATTCAGAAATTGGTTTATAGTCTTGGGTTACCCTCGGAGATGATTGATGTTTGCATCGACAACTGCATGATCTACTGGAAGGAAGATGACAAGTTAGAAGAGTGTCGATTCTGCAAAAAACCACGATTCAAACCGCAAGGCCGTGGGAGGAATAGGGTACCGTACCAAAGGATGTGGTACCTACCAATTACAGACAGATTGAAAAGATTATATCAATCTGAGAGGACTGCTGCGTCGATGAGGTGGCATGCCGAACATGTCCAGAGAGATGGTGAGGTTGCACATCCATCAGACTCAAGAGCGTGGAAACATTTCAACAAGGTACACGGAGATTTTGCTACAAATATTCGGAATGTCTATCTTGGGTTATGCACCGATGGATTTAGTCCATTTGGAATGTCTGGTAGACAATATTCTTTGTGGCCAGTCATTCTTACGCCGTATAATTTACCGCCGGATATGTGCATGGAACAAGAATTTCTATTTTTGACCATATTAATCCCAGAGCCGAAGCATCCAAAACGGTCTCTTGATGTTTTTCTTCAACCGTTGATAGAAGAGCTAAAGCAATTGTGGTCATAAGGGGTGAGGACGTACGATTGTTCCTTGAAAACCAATTTTACGATGCGAGCAGTTCTGATGTGGATGATAAGTGATTTCCCTGCTTATGGGATGTTGTCTGGCTGGACAACACATGGAAGATTATCTTGTCCGTATTGTCTTGGATCCACGAATGCTTTTCAACTGAAGAATGGTAGGAAGAGTTGTTGGTTTGATTGTCATCGTCGGTTTCTTCCACTTGCCCATCTGTACAGAAGAAATAAGACATTGTTTCGACACAAAAAAATTGTCAGAGACAGTCCTCCTCCATATCTCACCGGCCAGCAGATCGAAGCGGACATTGATTATCACGGAGCTCAGGAAACAGTTAAGGTTGGAGGAAATTGGCATGTTCCTGGAAATATGCCCGATGGGTATGGTGTATCTCACAATTGGCATAAGAAGAGTATATTTTGGGAGCTACCCTATTGGAAGGATCTTCTCTTACGCCACAATCTGGATGTCATGCATATCGAGAAGAACTTTTTTGAGAACATCATGAATACATTACTTAACATCCCTGGGAAGACAAAAGATAACAAAAAGTCAAGGATGGACTTACCTGATATTTGCTCAAGAAGTGAGTTACATATCAAGAGCAATGGAAACGTTCCTGTTCCCATCTTCCGGTTGTCATCAGCAGCCAAAACTACCTTGTTTGACTGGGTTGCATCGGAAGTTAAGTTTCCTGATGGTTATGTTTCAAATATGTCAAGATGTATTGAACGAGGTCAAAAGTTCTCCGGAATGAAAAGTCATGATTGTCATGTGTTTATGCAACGACTGCTTCCATTTGCTTTTGCCGAGCTCCTTCCAGCAAATGTCCACGAAGCACTTGCAGGTAATTATAAATTTATACATATACATATGTTACGAAATGTTATTAATTTGATTCCTTTTAAAATATACAGCCATCGGAGCATTTTTCAGAGATCTTAGCACACATACGTTCAAAGAAGAAGTCATCGAACAACTTCATCAGAACATTCTGATCATATTGTGCAACCTATGAAGCGTTGCTTCGTGGACCTGTTCACAACGGATGGATGTATCCGTATGAGCGACAGATGAAACATTTGAAGGGGAAAGCAAGAAATCTTGCAAAGGTAGAAGGTTCAATAGTTGCAGGGAGTTTGACAGCCGAAACATCTAACTTCACATCATACTACTTTGCTCCAACTGTTCGTACGATAAAAAGAGTTCCTAGGAGATATGATGATGGTGGAGTACCGACATCATATTCAATTGATGGTGTTCCTGACATTTTCTGCAAAATTGGACGGTTTGGTGGTAAAACGAAAGAAGTATGGTGGTCATGTGAAGAAGATAAACATAGTGCCCACACTTATATTCTGCTCAACTGCGAGGATGCAATGACCCGTTACTTTGAAAGGTAAATATTTTTGTGAATGTTAATTATATGAATTGAAGTTAATTATGTATGATTTGATTATTTGTTCAATTTGCAGGATATTTGTATCTCAAGTTGAAGAAGCAATACCAGGAATATCTGCAACTGATGTGGATACACGTAAAGATAAGCACTTTCTCAAGTGGTTAAAATCACAGGTAATATATCTCATACTATTATATTAATTAAGTAAGTGTTTAAGAATATATATATGTTTTTTGCAGGTTGATTATAACGATCCTTATTATCCCGTATGGTTTCACGAATTGGTTCAAGGTCCAGTTGCAAAGGTCACCACATCACCTATGTATTTCACACGAGGATTTACCTTTCACACATACGAGTATGGGAGACATCGGGCAACGAGTAACTACGGAATATGTATGAAAGGTGAAACAAACTTTTACGGGATATTGCAGAAGATTATTGAAGTGGAATTTCCGGGGTTATTGAAGCTAAAATGCGTCCTCTTCAAATGTGAATGGTTCGGTCCTGTTGTGAACCGAGGGATTCGGTATAACAAATTTGGTGTTGTGGATGTCAATTTTGGGAGAAGATACAACAAATTTGAGCCTTTCATTTTAGCTTCACAAGCCGAGCAAGTTAGCTTCCTTCCTTATCCTCGGCTTCGAACTTCCGGGATAAACTGGGTAACTGCTATCAAAGTTACACCTCGTGGACGCATTGTCGTTGGAGAAGAACCGCCCTTGCAAGAAGAAGACCCTATCACTGAAGTTGAGGTACCAGAACAACCAACTGATGAAATCCTTTTGATCGACCCGCAAAACTTTCAATATGAAGATATTCCCGAAGATGCGACAGATGAAGCACGTGAAGACGAGTTCGAGAGAAGCGACGATGATGATTGTAATGATAGTGATGAGAACGAAAACGATTTAGAGTGATGTAATATATGTATCAAATGTTGGATTTCTCTATTGTAACATTTTCTAAAAGAAAGAGTAAGAAGTAGTATGAAATAAGATATGATGTTAGATGATATGTGACTTTGGGGTTTAGGGATTTCATTCTCGGTGTTTAGGGTTAAGCGTCGTAATTTCGTCGTAAATGGAAAAACGCGGGCCTGGTAATTTCGTCGTAACACGAAAAACACGGGCCTGGTAATTTCGTCGTAAAACGAAAAACACGGGCCTGGTAATTTCGTCGTAAATGAAAAAAACGCGGACCTGGTAAATTCGTCGTAAATGGAAAAACGCGGACCTGGTAAATTCGTCGTAAATTTACGTCGCTTTTACTACGAATCCTAATCTATATAAGGGGACGCCGAGAGCGAGGCTGCCTCGCTCATTCCTCCCAAATTCCTTTGCTCTCTCTAAGGTAAACTCTCTCTTCTCTCTCTTTTTTTTTTTAAATTAGTTTAGGTGATTAGTTAGGTAACGGAATTAGTTTAGGTGATTAGTTAGGTAATTAGTTTAGGTGATTAGTTAGGTAACGGAATAATATTTTTATTATGTCGTAATTGATTAAATTTATTTTAATTTTTTTTAGATGGCTCCTAGAAGAAAATCCAGAGCACCTAGTTATAGAGATTTGTTTGGCGACGATGGTTCTGGTACATCTTCTTCCGGTCCATCGTCTTCCGGTCCATCATCCTCCACCGCAGTTCCAGACTCTCAGCCTTCTCAGAGAGTTGCTTGGAGTCCTCCTCCACCGCAGATGCCTCCACCGCAAATGCCTCCACCGCATATGCCTCCACCTCCTCCTCCAGCGGCTGCACCTGAGCCTGTCCCAGAAGGTGCAGTTCATCCGGATTTGCGTGTGCCTTCATATGCCCCATTCGCGAGATATACGGTAGAGGATTTGCTTGCCCAGCCCTGACGGGAGGGTTTGGATGTTCTAGACCCCGATAGACTCCGAGGAACTTATTGGTAAGTTATTAATTTTTATTACATTAAAATTTAAATTATTTTTATTTTCTAACGGTTAAATTGTTTTCCTTTCAGGTTTGGGGCTAACAACCGTGTTGGCCGGAGCGTTTCGAAAACGATTAAGGGTTACTACGACGGGGCGTATCCGAACTGGAGCAAGACTCCAAATCACGTTAAGATCGCTTGGTTTAAAATGTTTGCGGTAAGATTTTTAAATTTAATTAAATTTTAACTTTTAAATATGTATATATTTTTAAAATATTATTATTAATTGTAATTTTTTCAATTTTTTTGTGTTTCAGCAAAAGTGGCATTGGTCTTTGGGAATCACCGAGATGGTGAAGGCGGAATTCGTTGCAAAAGCAAAGATCCGCCTCTGCAACACAGTCTCCGATTGGAAGGACAAGTGGGAGCTCGACGGGTATGAGAGAAAGCCCACTGAGCTCACGAAGGATGTGTGGGATGGCCTCATCGCCTATTGGAAGCACCCATCTTCGATCAAAAAGGCCAATTCGTGCTCGGCTTCTTGAAGAACGAAGGATAAAGATGGTAATTTTCCCATGCTTCACAGAACCGGCCAAAAACCACATGCAGGCATCCGTCTAGAAGTTGTAAGTTTTGTTTTTAAATATTTATTTTAAAATATTCAATTAATATAATTTTTAATATTTTTTTTTTTGTAGTTGGAGAAGACGGGAGTCTTACCATCTCTGTCTGACCTATTCAAGATGACTCACGCCACATCCGACGGAGTTTTTGTGGATCCTGCATCAGAGAAACTCGCTCAAGCAGTGGCTACTCGGATTGAAGAACGGGAGACGCAACTAACTCAGGAGTCTCCCGATGGATTACCCGTCACATTGTCCACCGAAGAAGCCGACAGAATCTTCGAAGAGGTAGTACAACTAAAAAAAAATTTTTACATTATTTTTAATAACTATATTAATATATGTTTTAATTTTATAGCTGGCTCCTAGAAAGAAGGGCCGAATAGTCGGTATAGGCTCTGTTAACCAAGTTGCAAGGGCAACTTCGTCATACACTTCGAGACGGGATGAAGAGATTTCTCAGATGAAAGCTCGAATGGATAGCCAGCAGGTTCGTTTAGACTCTCTTGAGGATTTGCTAGACGTGATGGCCGTGGGAAACCCGGTTATGCAGAGAATGTTGAGTCAGAGACGAGCCGCTCTTGGGTTGCCAGTACGAGATCCCCAAGACTCCGATCCAACCCGTCAACAGCCGAGCAACCCCACCGACTACTTCGATGATATGTAGTTTTTTTAATATTTTCGGTTTGTATTATGAATTTAAATATTATGACTTTTAAATGCTTTTTTATATATGTTTTTTATTTTCATATTTCGTTTTAAAATTAAAATTATTTAAAATTCTGAATTTTAAATAAATTCAAATTTATATATATATTTGAGGTTAAAAACAATATTCAAAATATATTATAAAACGAAACGTCGATGTAGGCTCGACGTAAACATTTACAACTGATTACCGTCGAAATGATTTACAAGTCTTTTACATCGAAGTTTTTACGTGGTCTTTACATCGAAATGTTACGTGGAGTTTACATCGAAACATTTACGAGGGTGTTACAACGAAATTGTTTACGTGTGCTTTACATCGAATCCATTACGTGGAGTTTACCACGAATTTTTACGTGTCGTTTACGACGAATCTCTGCCCTGCGCTTTACAAGGAATATATTTCGTCGTAAACTTAACAAGTCATTTACGACGAAACGTCGGTTACAACGGGCGTTTTACGACGAAACGTGTTTCGAGGTTCATTCGTCGTAACACCCCGTTTACGACGAAGTTACAACGTATATTGCCCTTGTAAAAAATATGTTTTCTTGTAGTGAAACATTTATTTAGACCCCTAGGAAAAAAAAAATTTAAGCTTTTAATATTCATGTTTATTTAAAATTGAAATATATTTTAGAATTTTTTATCATCAACATCTTTATAAAAATTTTGATAAAAAAATTATATACACGTAAATATTTTAGGGCCCCTTTTAAATTAAATTTAATGAATACAAATGGGGACACATGTTTAGGTCCGGGGCGGTCGCACCGCTTGGATCCGGGGCGGTCGCACCGCTTGGGTCCGGAGCGGTCGCACCGCTTGGGTCCGGAGCGGTCGCACCGCTTGTCCCCCTATATCAGTCGGCCCTGCGGATAGACCTTTTTCTCAGGGTATACAAATGGATCCTAAGCAGGGCTTATATCCGTATATATGTGTCGATAAACAATATGACTTAGTTTCGTGCAGTAGATGTATTGAACTTAAAACGTGTTGGCATTACAAACCCTTCCTCTTACCATCCAACCACAAGGTTCCGGACTGAACGAGCGAAACTTATTTCATAACTTTTTGCGTTAGTGGTGAAATGTGAGCTCGATAGATATATATCCCCTATATTAATTGAGAATCATTTAAAAAGTTGTAATTTTAAGTTTGTATTAATTAAAAGGAGACCTTAAATAAAAGCAACGAAGTTACCTAATATGATCAATATATATATATATATATATAATAGTTATAAATAATAAAAATTTGATAACAATTTTTGCATTCATCCTGATTTTTGTTTAATTTTATATTATTAAAATAAATTAAACAATCACATTAACCATATAATAAAAAAATAGTTTTTTTTCTTATATGCTATATTTTGAATTTTGTAAAAGGACTTTAAATTACAAAAAAAACTTTAAAATCCCTTTGGAAATTTTGTGATCAATGGCTTAATTTATTTGTTATAACAAGATACAAATGATCATAAAATCATATTAATATGATTTTTTATTTAATAGATATTCATATTAAATATTATATTATATATATATATATATATATATATATATATCGTTTAAATTAAACTATGTACCATTTAAAAATACATAAATATGTTAATTTTAAAATTTGCATTGAAAAGAGCATTGAGATTTTAATATTTTATTTTTGGAATTTGCATCGAAAAATACCACATCAAAAATTTTGAGATTAATTATTTAAATTTTTTGTTACGTCAAATATACAAATGTAAATAAAACTATATGAGTAGGAAATATCAATAATAAATATTTATATTAAAATATACTATATATTTATATCAATATAATTGAAATATAATTATATACCATATAAATAAATAAAATGATTATTTTGATTTATTTACCATAAATATATAGTAAATAAACAAGAGATATTGTTTTGATTTATGTGATTACTATAATCTCATATATATTAATTGAGAAATAATTGATTACTCTATCGAGTGTAAGATTTTATTAATTAATATTGTTCGAAAATTTTACAAGAGATCGATACAACTAAGATTTATTTAGAAGTTATTTAAATCACCTAGCGAGAATATGAATTGAACAACAAATATGTTTTCCTAACCATAACCCCTTTTCTATTCGTCAGAACACTGACAAAGAATATTTGGAAGTATCGATTGACAATGTGAAATGGTAACGCTTTTTTAAGTTCAAGCCATTTTTTTTCTTAAATGGGTCTAGAAATTTTTTAATGATTAACTAAATGGGCCACAGGCATAGGAAATTGTGATTTGGTTTAAAAATTGTTGCATGCCCAAAATCAATATGAATCATCATCATTGTCGTTTAAAATTTTGTCACAATAAAAATATAGGGTTGGGCAAAAAATCTGAATCCAAAAAACCAAACCAAGGCCGATCCAAAGAATAGTACTGAGATTTAACCAAAATCGGTTAGATATCCGAATGGATTCAAAATGTTGGTATCTATAGAACTGGAACCGAATCCGATCCAAACCGTAATATTTTAGGTATCCGAATATATCCAAACAAGATTTATATACTTAAATATATTAATTATTTTTAAATTTAATAAGAATATACAAATTATATAAGACATTTTTAAGTTGTCCACAATACTTGGAAATATATACAAATAGTTATTAGTACATGTTTAAAATAACTAAACGATACTTATAATACCTAAAATACTTAAAATATCTGTTGATTTATTATCCAAATATTTAAGGTAAACCAATTTTTATGTTAAGTTTAAGTATTTGGCATACATTATTCAAATTTATATGTTGTATATTATTTTTATTTTTAGATTTTGAAAAATTTAAAGTCTATATGAAATTTAGTTTTTGAAAAAAAAAATAGGTTATCTGAACCCAACCCTGAACCAAATCCGCAAAGATCCGAACTGAACCAAACCCTCAAAGATCTGAATCCAACCAAATAGTACTCGAATATCTACCTCTAATATTTAAGTACAATATATTTTTAAAAAAAATTTACTCAGCGCAGGACGCGTGTCATCATTTAGTATGTATATATTATATAATAATCTAATCTCTAACATTTTGCTTATATATTAGCAAAAGTCTAGCTGAAAATATGGATTTATGATATAGATTACCATATTCTATGAATATATGATTAGCTTGCTTTCTCCGGAGATCTGTGTTCTGGACGAATCTTTGAAATATATGCAAGTATATATTCTTTGAAACTAATATAAAAAGAGGATCCTACTAATCAGTATGTGATTATGACTATTGCTTGGTAGGTATAGTCGACCGTTGGTAGTTTTTTCGTGAGTTCCTCACCACCATAGGATTCGATTCTCTCGATTATTTGTTTGGACAAAAGAACATATTGATTTGAGATAATATTTTCGCCAAAACATTAAAACATTTTTTATATCCTCGATCACTCAATCATACATAATTTACGTATTATCAAATTGAAAATATCAGTGAATGGTCATGAAAAGATCTGCATAAAGATCATTCCATGTGCCCATTGTATCCAGTTTCTGAATTTTCTTGAATAAATGCATGTATATGTCGGATTCTTATATCTTTATTTTAATGATTTTGCCTCTCCAAAGTAGTAGTAGATATAGACATAAGATCTTTCTAATGAGAAGTTGCAATGATAAGTTGGTGAAATTTAACCTTTTGTACCAATTTAGTCTTCATAGCCATATGTGCAGTCCATGTGGCTAACCGAATTCCCTCATATTTGTTGTGTTTTGGTGCTCACCATGTGCTGATATTTGGCCATCATCTAACGTTTTGTATACATTTAATAAGGGATTTAATAAGGGGCAGAACAAAGTTTTCATTGTATATTTTCTTTCAGCTGGGGGCATTTATACATACAGTATAACATCTCTAAATTAATATATACTAAAAATCTCTATAAAATAATAAAATTTTATAGTTTCAGATTAAATTTTTGATTCAACTAATATATCGATAAATTAATATATCTATAAATTAATAAAAAAATATAATTTTGGTGTAGTCTCATCATTATTAATTTATAGAGGTTTCACTATATATATACTTACAGCATTTGTTAAAGAAAATTAAAAAATTAGTTAGGGGCACGTGCCCCCTTCCCCCGTACGCCATGCACTCCGTCAGCCCTAGGGAAAGGAGAAATTAGGTTCAATAACACCAAGAAAAATATAATTCATTGTCTAACTAAAATTTCACCATCTCTCCTACTTTATTTTCCTATCTCTCTCTCTTCTCCTCTCTCTCAAAATCTAATTTCTTTTTTTTTTTGTTATTCTACCAATAAACCCTTGTTCAAACCAACAAACTTAATTATTCTTTAGCAAGAAAAAACTTAATCATTTCAAATCTAAAAATAATGTAATATTTTAACTTTTTGACGTGGTTTTATTTTAATTACAAAAAGAATGAAATTGAAAAACATAATTATATGCATAATTGTTCCGGACCTAGTCAAAACAAAAATTCAGCATGTTCAAAATATATCAGCCGTGGGAATTAGGATTCTATAAGATTAAGAGGTAACGTTAGAAACAAATAAAATCCTTTAATTTCGGCGGGTCTAGGATCATTTATTTGTAATATAAATCAAAAGGGTTTAGAGATACTAGACCTACAGAAACTAGACTATCAATAACAACTCATAAACTATAGCTGAAATGTTTGTAGTTGCAAGAGTTCTCTCGTTTTTAGTTAAAAAAAAAAAGAGTTATCTGGTTTAAATGATACTTGTTATATATAAAGATGTTAGAAGTCATGTGTTGCAAAATATTTAAAGCCATGTGTTCTGTCGATCTAAGCTCGTATAACATGAAATATTTTGGAACCTAAAGTATATGCTATCACAGCACATCCGCCAAAGTAACTAGTTGTGGATCCAATAAGATGTACCAAAGTAATTACAAGGTCTAGACTGCTGAGTTGGAGAGGTAACCGCGATATAATAAGTAGTATTCAATCATCAATGCCGTGGAGGATCAATGGATCAGAGACAATGGTGAACCTAACAAACTCTACAAGACATCCACTATGAATTAAAACGTTAAAGCTCCCAAAAAAAAACTGTCATAAGGCACTAAGGAAAGAGTGGAAGATGCCTGAAACACACAACTTTGGAGAAACATAGTACATTTTGTCTCCAAACGCTGAAGCCACTTGTTGGATTGCACAATTCTCACCAATGAGAATTGCTTTTACTTTGAAAGCCAATTTGGCCAATTAGATCTCTCGGTTTCTTACTAGTTGTTAGCCCTATCCTTTTCAAGACAATATATGATTTCAAACTGTGGTTCTTAATTAATTTAACTACATACAATCACTAAGTAAACCCTAAAAATAAAAAGAATTTTGAAAAGGTATTTCATTCCACTTATTATTTATAATGGCAAAAAAGTCTGATTTTCTATAGATCACGAGAATAAATCTGAATTTTATGTTAGAATTCATCCGTTTACTTAAAAGGGTATTTCATTCCAGTGGACTAGATAGTTAATTATATGTTTAGATTTTTTGAGAATGACCAACTATTTACATATATCAAAACGAAAGTAGATTTTTTTTTTTTGCTTAACAACGAAAGTAGAATTATTACGTTTTACCATTAAGTATTCGCATGATCATGAGTCAACACTCGATATATAATCATATAATTGAATAGAGAGGGTCGAGTGTTCGAGAATAGAGCACAAGTCATTACGAAACACACAATAACATCAATAATGAGTGAAAAAAATAAAAGAGAATAACCCTAAATTATATCATATATAAACTACAACGTGCAACCAGCTTTTCAGAGTTGCTCTCAAGTCCACCTAAATTGGAGTGATTGGCCATTGGCAGGCACTGTCAAGCAGTACTAAAGCAAATTTTAAAGCTTCTCTGATCACGGTTTTGATCTGTCATCTTGGTCATCCATCAAGAGGACAAGCTGTGTAAACAACTTGCATTTATCTCTTATATGAATATAAATATTTTGGAGTTGCTTCAATCGGTGTAAAACGGAGAAATGTTCAATTATTTCCACTGTTATGAACTTACCATTATTTTATACATTTTTTACATAGATCTCTTTCATATATTATTTCATAACATTTTCCACAACTGTACATATTATTATATTTTTTTTCTTTTATGCGTAAAGGATTTTTCATCTTTATTGCATCACGGTGATTTGAGACCTGCAATAATGATTAATAGAATAAAACATTGGATGGAGTTTTTTTTAAATCTTATAAGAACAACCCCAATGAAAATTTCTTTATTAAAGTTCTAAAAATACATATATATATATGTATGTTATATATAAATATTAATATTAATATTAATATTCAGTTGGGTTTTCCGTAAAGTTTAGCTATTCACAACTAAATACTAATATTTATATATACATACACATATATGTATTTTAGAGAGAGCATGATTAACCATAGTCTCTTAGCCGGGATTCTTAACTAATGATTTGATATTTTTTTTGTTTTTTTATATTTTTTGATTAAGAAACGGCTTTTATATCTCTTATTTAAGAGACAGTTTTTAGTTTTTCTTAGTTAAAATTTAAAACACTAAAAATGTCTCTTATCCGGAACTAAGAACCTCAGTTAAGAGACTGAGGTTAATCCTGGTTTTAGGTAGAAAAACTCTCATTGGAGTTGTTCTAAGAATCGGAGAGTTATCAAATGCGTATATATGTAGCGAGTGGATATCGTACAAGTCTTCCTACTTTTACCAAATTCGAGTATAGTTATGTTTTTATCCAAACTAAGAACTCACGGGAATTAAATCAAGTACAAATTACCTCTTGCCAACCCAAAAATTGACCCTACACATGAACCTCAAATCTAATGAAATGTGCTGCAACGACAGCTTTAAATACACCAACTTGCACCAGGACACATGCATGTCTACATATTTGTATGCATGCATATGTATGTATCAACGTACATACACTTGCATATTTCGCTCTCTTGTCAGTTCATGATCAGATCGTGTAGCTTCATGATCAGAATGTGACACACCATGTCTGCATCTGCATATGATAAGATAGGATTACAAGTGACTCAGGACTCATGTGGACATGATTGGTTACTCTATGCACATATGCATATGCGTGATGATCTTGTATATGTACTTGTGTTCCCATTTACGCTTGCATGCATCCATTTGAATGATATTATACATGGATTTGGTAGAGAACGTAATCAGCATTATAAACACGAATTTTGTTATATAACCCCGTGCTAACTATAGAAAAGCGGAATTTTCATGCATTCAAAACGTTCATATTGATCAATCATGATTGAAATCGTTGTGCGAAGACTCTACCATGTTAATTATCTCAATTAATTGAGCGAGTCTTTCAATTACTCGATTACAATAAATTAGTTATAAAAGAACCTCTTATGTTATATGGGATCGTTAAACAATTTGTATACCCATTATATGAGATAAGAAGAGAACGTATTAGCCTATTAGACATATAACGATGAGTTTTTGTATATGATTTAATACAATAACGTAATGTCATGAAATATAGCGAGTGTTTAGAAATAACAAAACATTTGTAAAAAACACGTTGAATCCATGTTATTTTACAGAAAAGAAAACACATGTAATAAATGAAGCAACTAGTTACAACATTGGTATCTGTCATTTTTGTAAACAAGATAGTAAAATATGGTTTTTTGACTAAATATGGTTATCTAGTGCATATTATCACTATACATCATAATTGTTAAATATAATTATTATAGACAAAAGAGAAACAAGGAGTAGGCAAGAAGGGAAAGGTAGGACAAGAGTGTTGATATAAGACATGAACATTAATCTCACAACCTATTCATCAGCACACCCCTGCTGTCTCATCTTATTATAAGTTTCCTCAATGTACGAATAACAAAATTCTATTACATCCCAAAATTGATATTATTTTCTTAACCAAAGAAGCCCGAAAACATAAACGAATATCCACGAAATCACCCATGTAATTATAGTTGCAGATATACTATAGATATCCACTATACAAACAACTATCCAACCATGTAAAAATCATCTCTTAAGTAAAAATTTAAAAAGATTCACAGAAATGATGTAAGAATAAGAGCCGAAAGTCATAATTATATTGGTTACGCAGAAACTTATTTCAATATTCATAAATATATATATACATATATATATATATATATATATATATATATATATATGTAGATGTTTAGTAAGAGATTGACAAAAGTGGATACGTAAAGAGTTATTCTTGGGTTCACCCCCTAGAGTGAACCTCTATGTTCACCAACCAATAAGATTTCATTATTTTAAATTTGATATCTTTTAAAAAAGGAAATAAAATATTGTCTAGTTATTAGTTATTATGTTTTTAAAATAAAAAAGATAAAAAAAAAATAGTTGTTACAAAAGAAAAGATTTTTTTTTTAAATATTGTTAACATCGTCATCAAAACACTAAACCCTAAATCCTAATCCCAAAACCCTAAATCCTAATCCCTAAACCCTAAATCCGAAACCCTAAACCCTTGGGTAAACCCTTGGATAAATCATAAACTCTAAATAAAAAACACTAAACACTAAAATCCTAAACCCTTGAGTGTTTTAGTTTTAGTGTTTTAGTGTTTAGTGTTTTTGATTTAGAGTTTATGATTTATCCAAGAGTTTAGGGTTTACCCAAGGCTTTAGAGTTTCAGGTTTAGGGTTTAGGGATTAGGATTTAAAGTTTAGTTTTTTTCTTAAAAATATTTTTTTTGTAATTACTACTATTTTTATTTTCTATTTTTTATCTTTTTATTTTAAAAACATAATATAACTTGACAATATTTTGTTTCCTTTTATAAAAAATATCAAATTTGAAATAATATAATTCTATTGGTTGGTGAACCTAGAGGTTCACCCTATGGGGTGAACCCAAGAATAAGTCATATGTAAATGGAAATTAAGGTTAGAAAGTGCGACACCAGATTCATGCACCCATCTTTTTATGACTTTTGGTCGTCTCTATTGTTCTGTACATAAACACTTTCATATATAGGCAAAACACACAATTGACGATATGATATAAAAGTACATTTTGAGAAAGATTAATGGTTAAACTAATGTGAAGTGGTTCTTGCATTTCAACCAAAATAATATATAAATAGACGTTGGTTTAAAATTTGAAGGAAAAAGGAAAAGAAATAGACCCAAAGACCGAACTAGTCACGTCGAAATTGAGTCGAGTGGACCCAAGATTGCAAGTCTTGTTTTCTATTTCTTCTGCTACGGCCCACCTGCCCAACACAATTTCACGTGGACCGACCAAATTTATAAAAAGTATCTACATACATTATAAAATAAATAAATTAACGGAACTTTCCTACACGTCCTTTTCTCATTCATTGTAAATTTCTTAGTCGATGGATCCGGTTCCGGTTGATACGTTTGATTACTTTATTGGTAATCTTTTGTATTTCACTATTAATTTGCTTTACCAAATTCCCAAATTCTCAACTTATCGTCTTGTAACTGGGAGATCAGTGGAGATTGGTTGTTCGTTATTTCCAGTCTTGACAAAGAATCCCTCTGTCCTCAAAAAGACTCTCATGTAACATAACAATTTTAGAAAAAAAAAACAATGTCGTGTCACACGCAACTGAAGAATCATTCTAATCAGTCTATATCGATGGATGACTTCCTGATGAAAATTTAAACCTAAACATTTCCGGTGAAAGACAGAGTTTTGCATGTCAAGTCAGGATCATTGATTGATGTGTTGCACATACAGCAAAACCAATTCGATATTGCATGTGCGACTTTGAGATTAGTTCAAGAAGCGTAATGTCAAAATATTTTATTACCTTAGAAATTTCAATTTTTGTACATGTAGTGTTATCTTTATAGACTATTTCCCTAAAATAATATTATTTCTGGTACCAATTCATGGTAAACTTTTCTGAATAAGACTTAGGATAGTATAATCATTAGTAATTTTTATATACTATGTTGGATCTCATGCTCAGTGCAAAACTATAGCAAATCTCTTATGATGAAGACAGAACCAACCCACCATTTGCAACATATGGTCGACCTACTAATTGAATCAACCGAGCTCCACAATTTGGGATACTCATTACTATAGTAAAAACAGATAGAGAGAAAGTGAACATATGTTTCAGTAAAAGAATCAGTTTGAATCTTACTATAATGATTAGACCATTTTACTATGTACCTAGGTTGTTATGGATCTAAACGTTATACATTAAATATTCTCTATCGTTGTATTTTAATATTGAAAGTGTACGGTTCTAATTAATCTTCACAAGTTATCATGCTAGTGAAACTTTCGAGCTTTTTTCATATGCAGAAAATCAGAAAGGCATCTGAGTTATCGTATGTTGCGTGTTAATTGACTATATGTGGTTTGTGTTACAGACAATCAAATCTATTTGTCATAAACCAATATATTTTGTGTGAATTTAGGAATTTTGTAGCAAAATCAATACAGTATTTTCTGAAAAGATACATTGACGTAACATCACGTGCATGGTTAAGGTAATAATTTGAGGATATATTTTTCTGGATAATTTTGATAGTTAATATTAATTTTTACCAAAATTTGTTGCAGTTTAAAAAAAACATCAAATTTGTTGCATACGCAAAATAAGACAATTGACTGCAAAAACAAATAACTAAAAATATACGAAAGATAAGAAAGGCCTATAAACACCTGCCAACCACAGAAGATAGAGGAGACACCTGACAAACGTACCGAGAACCATTGGCAAAAGGCTGAGGCAGGGACGATCAAAGTCCAAAAGAGTAGCGTGAGACCAACTTACGGAACCAAAATCAGGCGAAAACTTGGAACCTTTAAAACCCTTCATTACAAAGGAAACCGCAATACTACCGCGTCACAAGTCCAAAACATCATTAGCATCGACTAGACCAAAACAACGCCGACAATACCCTCAAAAACCCTAAACCAACTGCATAGGAGAAGAGAGTCAGAGCTGTGTGAACTGCATAGCTTACACTAACCAGAACCCACTACCATCTTCAAAAAGGGGAAACAAGTAGGAAAATCCAGTTTTGTCTTGAGATTTTCTTGGAAAACTCCAGTTCTTGAGAGGAAACCACCAATTCTGAACGACATAGAGTTACTGACGTGAGAAGGACCACCAGAATCTGTAGTCAACCAAAAAGGCTATGATCCCTCTTACGGTAATAAATTAATTTACCATGAAGATTCTTGACTATATGCAGTATGTTCAGTATGTAACTCTTGATACATCAGAATGTAATTATGTCAAAAACTGATTGGTGTTAAAAATGTCTATTCAGTTGGAGTCAAATAAAAAAAGTATATAATCCCCTATATATTATTTGAGAAGCATTGTAACATTTTTTTTTTGTAGCCACGTGTCATCACTAGAATGATTCTTAGAATCTTTAGAGAAATAGGTTGGTCCATCTAAATATATAATAAGTTTTTTTATTAAACCACAATAAATACATTATTAATGTGCTTCATTATTTCCTTAAATAAAATTACGGAATTGTCTAATGTGGCTAAAGTATGTATAACAATTAATGATTTTAAATAATAAAGATTTGATAAAAATAAGTGTGTACTATAATTATATTTGTTTAATTTCAAGATATTAAAATAAATAAAAAAATTATAGTAACCATATAATAAAAATTAAAAAAATTATTTATATATTATATTTTGAATTTTTAAAAACGAGTATAAATTACTAAAACTGTTAAAAGTTTCACATTCAAATTTTGTGATCTATGATTTAAAACTTTTGTTATGACATAATACAAATAATTAAAAAATAATATAAGTTGAAAGTCTCATTTAATAAGTATCAAAAGTAAAAGATATATAAATATATGTACCATTTTAAATTAAACTATATGCCATATAACAATACATAAATATCTTAATTTTGAAATTTACTTTGAATATTTTTTTGATAAAAAATTTGAAAAACTATTGACAACTTAATTTTTTAAAATATTATAAAATACTTAAGCCATTAATCCCAAAGTAAAAATTTTGTTATCACTAATTTAGACTTTTTGCTATAACAGATACAAATGATAAAATAAATATGAGCAAAAAGCATCATCTAATAAATATTAATATTAAAATATACCATATATATGTTACTATCATTTAAATTTAATTATATATCATATAAAATAGAAAGATATTTTTTCGATTTATAAAATTTATTTATATGTTTGCACCAATTTAATTTTATAAGTAGTAGATAATGATTTTTTAATTATTTAATATATATTTATTATTTCATAATATGTTATAAACATATAATATATAAAATAATTTTTATATATAATATTCATTTCGCGCATGGCGCTGATCTTAATCTAGTAACATAGTATTTCATATTTTAATATGCGATTACTTTTCCTTATTTTTATGTAGAAAAAACATTATTATATTTGATTTTCTTAGTCCAACCTCAGAAGAAAGTCTATATATACTCAACCTCTCTCACTCTCCATTTCTCAAAATCTCTCAACTCTCTTTCTCCCTCTCCCCCATGGCTTCTTCTTACATAATATCACCAAACCCAGCCAAACTCAATCTCTCCTTTGCACCGTCAGATCTCGATGCTCCTTCACCGTCATCCTCCGTTTGTTACACCAACACCAAGTCCAGACGCCGTAAATTCTCAACAAACTCCGTCACAGACTCTCCGGCTTTATTAAATTTCCCAAACTACCCTTCGCCGAAGCCCATAATTCTGGAAAAGGACACTTCTAACTGGAATCCTCTCCAACGGGCCGCTTCCGCCGCTTTCGACTTGGCCGAGGCCGCATTACTCTCTCGCGAGCGTTCTCAGCCTCTTCCTAAAACCGTTGATCCTCGCCATCAGATCTCCGGTAACTACGCTCCGGTGCCGGAGCAATCCGTTAAATCATCACTCTCCGTTACCGGGAAAATCCCTGACTGCATTGACGGCGTTTATTTACGTAACGGCGCTAATCCACTCTTCGAGCCAGTCTCTGGTCATCACCTCTTCGACGGAGACGGCATGGTTCACGCCGTTAAAATCACTAACGGAGACGCGAGTTACTCGTGCCGGTTTACGGAAACCGAGAGATTGGTTCAGGAGAAACGTCTTGGTTCTCCGATTTTCCCTAAAGCCATAGGCGAGCTACACGGTCACACCGGCATCGCTCGGTTGATGCTATTTTACGCACGTGGTTTATTCGGTTTATTAAATCACCGTAATGGAACCGGAGTCGCTAACGCCGGTTTGGTTTATTTCCACGACCGGTTATTAGCAATGTCTGAAGACGATCTCCCTTACCAAGTTCGCGTTACCGATGATGGCGATCTCGAGACCGTCGGAAGATTCGACTTCGACGGACAATTAAACTCCGCCATGATCGCTCACCCTAAAATTGACCCTGAAACGAAGGAGCTATTTGCGTTGAGCTACGACGTCGTTAAGAAACCGTACCTTAAATACTTCAGATTCTCGCCGGAAGGGGAGAAGTCGCCGGACGTTGAGATTCCTCTCGCGAGTCCGACGATGATGCACGATTTCGCGATCACAGAGAATTTCGTGGTGATTCCTGATCAACAAGTTGTGTTTAAGCTCTCCGACATGTTTCTTGGGAAATCACCGGTTAAGTACGACGGAGAGAAAGTCTCCCGGTTTGGTATTTTGCCGAAAAACGCCGAGGACGCGTCGGAGATGATCTGGGTAGAGTCTCCGGACACTTTCTGTTTCCACTTGTGGAACGCTTGGGAGTCACCGGAGACTGATGAGGCTGTTGTGATCGGATCTTGTATGACTCCGGCGGATTCCATCTTCAACGAGTGTGATGAGCAGCTCAACAGTGTTTTGTCTGAAATCCGGTTAAATCTCAAAACCGGAAAATCCACACGAAGAACTATAATTCCCGGTTCGGTTCAGATGAATCTTGAAGCTGGTATGGTTAACCGGAATTTTCTAGGGAGGAAAACCCGGTACGCGTACCTAGCCATAGCCGAACCGTGGCCTAAAGTATCCGGATTCGCTAAAGTGGATCTTTCAACCGGAGAAGTCAAAAATCATTTTTACGGTGATAAAAAATACGGAGGTGAACCTTTTTTCTTACCCAGAGGGTTAGAATCTGACGGAGAAGATGACGGTTACATTATGTCGTTTGTGCACGACGAGGAGGGTTGGAAATCGGAGCTTCAGATTGTTAACGCCGTTACGTTGGAACTGGAAGCAACCATTAAGTTGCCATCAAGAGTACCGTATGGTTTTCACGGCACCTTCGTGAATTCGGCTGATATGTTAAACCAGGCTTAAGATGCAGTAAACCGAAACAGGTCATGGTTGGTTTACTGTGCATAGGGAATTTTTAATTTTTTTTGTGTGGGAACAAATACTAGTTTTTAAAGCAGGGCGGCAGAAGCCAGCTTGAAGCTAGTGTAAGTAGAATTTTTGTGAGCTCAGCTGCTTTCTGCTGCATATTTATGTACTAAAATGAATATTTTTTGTTAATAATCATTAATGCCTTTCTCAGTATATTTTGTAAAATCATTGATAGATAAATAATTTAATTTGGAATCATCGATAGTTCAATACTAGTGATCATCAATACCTTTCCCTGTTCTAATATTGTGTAAAATCTTTGATATATATGACAGTTTCACTGAAAATATTTTTAATATTTCGTGTGTGATTGAAAGGTAATATAGACTAAAATTTTGCTCTAGATCAATATTTTACTTTTGATTAGATTAAACTAAAAATTACCAATCAAGTAGAATCTATTTTTTCATTATTTTGTGGTGTATTGTATATAAACATGAAAATACATCAAATTTTATTTTGGTAATGACTGTTTGTCACGTTAGTTATAATTAGATGATTCTCTGGGACTCATGCACAAATAAAAATATTAATAAAATAAATATATTATCATAATTGATTAACATTTTAATTATTATTTTAAATTATTTTATAGTTTATGTGCATAATTTATATCAATAAAATTATATTTTAATTAGATATGTGATTTTAGATATTTAATATCTATTCGCTTTGGTTATCATTTAAGTATATTAAATTGCTTCTACATACTACTTAGAGATGTAGTTCGGACTTTTGGATCAGTTAATGTTCATGTTTTTGGGGGTTTTCGATATTTTGGTTAGTAAAAACTATCTACCATATTAACCCGGTGCTTGTAGCATGATGGTAAAGGGTTCACGGTTGTAAGTTCCACCACCTAGGTTTGTATTTCGGCACCCATCGATTAAAATGGATGAAAAATACGGTCTTCAAGGATACCTTCGGCGAGCTCTCTGGCTTAGCTCCAGTGGACGGTCTTTAAGCGCTAATCAAGACGGTCTTTTGGCGCTAGTTGGGTCTCTCTCAAGGGCATCCGGATACCATGATCATAAAAAAACTATCTACCATATTAATAACACATCTACTTTAGTTTAGTGCAGTTTATATACTATCGATTTTGGTTTGTTCGGTTTTATATCAAAAAATATAGCTATATTTATCTGTTATATATTCTAAGAAATTTATTTTATATGATTAAGAATCGGATTTATTGAAACATAAAGATATCTTCACTACTCTATAGTTCGAATAGAATATTTTTCTGTTTTAATTAACAATTGAGAAATAATTAGTAAGAGCAAAAGTTAATAATTATGATAACTTTCATAAAAAAAAACAGTTTTAAATATTGTCATAATATTATTAAAAACTAAATTTTAGCACAATGATCTGTCAACAAAAGTTATATTTTATTTAGTTTGATAAAAATGAGAAAAACAAAATAACTTTTAACTTAAAACAAAAAGAATTACAAAAATCACCGGTTTAATGAAGATCATATCAATAAAATAAATTATGTATATATTATTAGTTATATACAATTTACATATAAATATACTACTATAACCTAATTAATCAGCTTGTTCGGTTTATTCGATTAATATACTGAACCATATTTATATATTACAGTTTCTTAAAAATAACATGCATTTGATTTTGGTTTATTTGGTATTACCAAAGACACACTGTTTTTTTCTGTTTCATTTCGGTTTTACCGGATTGAACATCCCTAATTCTATTTCTCCGAATTCAACTACATTATTTTTTGTTCTATTAAATAAAATTTTGATTAAATTTGCATTTGTATTTTAGGTTGGTTGTTGCTTTAGATATGTAAATAGTTTTTAAAAAAATATGTATAACTTAATATAAATTGTTTTGAGAATTAAACTGTAACAATTAGTAAGTATTTTATTTTCTTTATTAAAATACTTTGAGAAATTCCGTAATTTAGATGTATAAAAATAATAAAATATTATCATAAAAATTATATGTTATTACTTTTTTAACCTTTACTTTTGGATATAAGAAACTGGATTAGTCCAGTTACTCTTTTTGTGAGTATATTAAATTACATATATTCTTTCAAAATCAAATTGAAGTTTAATTCGGTTATTATATTTAACCATGTTTATATACTGCAGTTTTGAAAAAATAAAATTCATTCGGTTTATTAGGTATCACCAAATACAAACCATTTTCTTTATTTTGGTTTGCTGTTACCGAATTGAATACCCTTACTGCTAATTCTCCCATTTCAACTACATTCTTTTTGTTCTTAGAAAGATTAAAATTTTGATTTTTTTTTATATTTTCATTTTGTTTTGTGGTTGTCTTAAATATGTAAATATACTTTAATAATATTATGTATAACTTAATATATATTATTTTGAGAATGAAATTGTAACAACTGGTAAGTATTTTATTGTTCTTTATTAAAATGTTTTGCGGCACTTTTAGTTTATATTTATATAGGAATATTATCATAAAAATAATATGTCGTTATTTTATAAGAAATTTGGTTAGAAATACAACATGTTAAGTACTACTTTTCAAAAATACGACCTATCAAAATATATACTAATATTTGGATTTATTCTCTATTGATTATTGTTTAAAGTTTGGTATTAAGAGGTTGGATTTATAAATGTTCTATTAATATTTTAAAATTTTAGTTAGTGTTATTTTATCACAAATTTAAGGTAATTATGAAAATAGTTATTTATTAATTGTAAATTTGAAAAGTGGTATCAAACTCGTGGTAGAATTGAAATTTCTCCTTATTTTATTTAGACTTTTGATTTTGGATATAAGAAACTGGATTAGTCCATTTACTCATTTACGGGGAATTTTCATTTTGAAAATTGCTAAAAATACCATATTTATAGTGATATTTTAACATGTTTACACTAATCATTTTACTTTCATTTTTAATAAATGGTAAAATACATTTATAATTTTAAGGTTAACTAATCTAGACTTAGGGTTTAGAGTTGAGGGGTGGGTAGGGTTTTTAGAATGTGAAATTTATGATTCTAATAAATATATAAATAAATACTTTAAAAATAGTTTCAAAAAATAATTTTTGATTTTCAAAGAGAAATTTTGAAAAAAAAAATTCAAAAAGAATTCAATTTTTAAAAATAAAAGTCCGAATTTGAAAAAGTATAATTCGAAAACATTAAAAAATTTATTTTTAAAATTTTTTGAAATATTTTTATTTAAATAATTATTTATTATATATATAAAAAATAAAAAATAAAAATTTTGTTGCCACTTAATAAAGAAGATATTTTTGAAAATATCTCTTTAGTGTTAGTAAACATGAATAATGATACCAAAAAAATGGTAATGTACTTACTTTAATTATTTCAGTTAACTCTAATGTTTATCAATCACTTTTTTTTGTCAACTAATGTTTATCAATCACACTGTCTAAATTTTATCAAAATTATATGATTTCTCTGGATTGTTTTTTTTTTCACCCTTTTTCTTTCACTCACCTTTTCATATACCCTTACATTTACCAATCGCACTGTTCGTGTTTAGTTGGAAATATCATATAATTAAGAGTAAATTAGCTCAATATACAAAAAGAAGTGAGATACCATAGAGTTGAGGGAAAAAGGTGATGATGGGGGGAAAAAAAATGGGGGGAAATAGGGTATGGAGTGCAAATAGGGAATATGTTGTGTGTAGGGAGTACAAATTCTCTATAATTAAACTGAAAAGATAAAATCTCATGGAAAGCAAAAGACAAAATACTTAAAGTGAGTATGATTGGTGGACTGTGACAGTTGCATGTCTTTGTATCATTGTTGTCTCGTCTGAACAAACATTGTCAGAGTAAATCACTATGGCTCCGAACGGTGACTGCGGTTTGAGCGGTGTGGAACAAACGGTTCAACTGCGGTACAGTTCTAACCATTATAAAAATGTATAGATATATATGTATAGATATATAGTATATGTAGAGATTTTTGTTACTGTTAACTGTGAGGTGAGACGGGGCAATGATCACCATTCGAAACCTATATTGTTGTAATAAGGCGAGATTTGTTGACGATAGAACAACAGTTGTGTAAAGAAAGCTGTGCAATGTCTTTATTTTGGGTAAAAGAAAGTTGTAAACTGAGGGTTTGGGCATTTTTATGAGTCTTTTTACCGTGGCATGGTAATTTTGAGGGGGATGACATTTTTACGCAATTTTGCTTATTTTTTTACTAATCAAACAAAGTTGCTGAAATGAAGAAAAAAAATTAAAAACTATATATTTATGTTTTTGCTGACAAAAATATAAAGAAAAATTTCATCAAATGAAACAGCAAATTTAGTAGATTATTTACACAATCAACACTTTCGAATTAATTTAAATAAATAGCACTAAATATTTTAAGGATGAATATTTTTGTTGTAAATAAAATTATATTATAATTTGTTTTATAATATTATAAGATGTCAATCTACTATTAAACATATTGAAAATAAGCTAAATATTTATAATAAAAATAAAGTATTTTAATAAATTTTAATTATTTTCAAATTTTGTAATAATTAATTTAATTATTGGTGATTGTTTTTATTATAATAAAATAAATATCATATAAATTATATTAATTAGTATAATATAATTCTGCTATCCCGTAATTTTAAAAAATTTCCGTAACTTAATTATCTTTTTCTGTAGCTTAATTGTATTTTTCACGATCCCGTGATTAAGCAATGTTTACCTATCGGAACCCATCATATTTTGTACACAGAGTATAACACATAGAAAATAATCACATGAAGATGGTCTTAGTTTAGATGGACTTCAGGAGATTTGAATTCAAAGCAATTCCACGACATTATATTTGTGTGGTCACGTAGATATGAAACCACATTTTAGACTTTTTATGAATATTCAGAAAAGATCTATCTATGTACTTCACCTCTTAAAATATTAGTTTGAATCCTTACGTAGATTTTGAATATAGATGTTAATCAAAAAAAATATAATATATAAAATATATGAGTTTGAAAGTTGTAAAAGTTGTGGTAAACTATTGTAATTTACTTAATATTAATTGTACATTATAATTTAAATATTACATTATAATGATGTACAAATAACATCAAAATATAATTCTAAAATAACAAAAAGTAATTAAAGACAAACTTTACAAAAATAGAAAGACATCATTTTTTCGCCTTATACGATAAATATTGTAAACCTCAAAAAATTAATCAAATATTTAGTTTGAAACGTCTTCAAATATCAAAAATACATATTACAAAGAAACTGTTAACATATATTTTTGTAGATTTTTCTTATTGTCTTTCTTTACATGTTTTTTGAACGTATATTATATAATTCTATCATTTATTATAATCAGATTATCCAATAATGTAACACATTGTATTTAAAAATAATAATTATCAGCTATAGTAATAAACATTAATAAAAGAGTCACCATCAGTTATACTGTTAAGAAATCAAAGTATACGACATATTTTTGGTACATAAAATATTTTATTGACGTTGTAAACTCCTCAGTTTTTTAAATATATGTTTTGAATTTTCACATATGTTAAGAAAATATATTAAAATTTAATTATAAATATGCTATTTTATGATTAATTATTTTCATAACTTTAACCAATAGAAATTTAATAAACATAATTAACTTTAATTTTTTATAAATATATCATTATTACGTATAAAATGCATTCAAATGTAAAAATACATTTTTGAAACAATTTTCGAGAAGATAAACTTTTGAAACTAAATGATAATTACTTATTATTCACATGAAGATTCTTTTAAGAAAAATAAAAATAAAATGGTGATTTGCTTTAAACTTGTTTTTTTTCTTTGTCTTTTACGTTTTACTAGTTTAATCAAATTCAGCAAAGTCATAATAATATGCCAAAACCATCAAACTATAGATTTTTTCCAAAAAATAAAGAAATCTTTTATAAAAATATCACATTGCCAAATGATCATATATCCAGTGGACCCTCCAAACAAAAACCATTAATGAAGAATAGGCAGACCGTTGCAAAATTCACCATATTTACAATGACTTGCAGAGTAAGGCAATTGAAATAGCTGTCTCTATGCGGGGACAGATTGTGCCGACCATTGTGTGTGAGAGTAAGGACCATAAGGTCCATAACTCATTCCTTACCTTTTTGTTTAGGAGATGAACTTTCAATTGTCACTGTCCAATATATATTGTTCCACCTTTTCTTCTAAATGAAAAGCAACACAAGTTGTCCCATTGATGGTACTTCATAACAAAACAAATGTGTTTTAGAAGCTATGATGGTGTTGTTAAAAAAATGAGGAAGCTATGATGGTCTTCTTCATCCAAAACAAAAACAAAAATCCTTTGGTTAATCAGTCTTATATTTTTGGAAACTTTTACATCTAAAATTTTGGGATTCGAGTCCTATAGAAAACAAATTATGAAGATTAATTGATGAAATGCTTACAATAAATTTTTAATATGGTATAACGGATACCGTCAAAACATAGACCTCATAAAAAGGTTTAAACTGTTGAAGTCAAATGTAAATACTCATAAATATATAGAATTATCATTTATAAAGCCGTCTTCTAGTATTTTTTCATAATTTGCAATAATATAACTAACCAACATTAAAAATTTCATGTTATGCATATTTTCTAATCTATTTCAATAGAAAAAATATTGTTATAAGTTTGTTCACAAAATAAATAAATTGATCTAAAATACTTGCGTTCTATCAACACTACAGCATAATTACACAATTATAAATATTATATACATATATATATATATATATATATATATATATATATAAAGATACAAAACAATCTGTTTTGTGTCCAACTTCGTGGCCTTTTTTTACATACACATATGTGGTTCAACTTCGTGGCCTTTTTTTATCATCCAAAATAAGTAACTCTTCGATAATTCTTGCCGAACGAGCTGACATTTTTCAATTGAAAATGCGAGTCAAAGTATGCTTTCGAAGGAAATGGAGTCTTGGCATTCTAACATCTCGGCTGTTCAATCAAAATTCAGTGCTCTGTTTTTAACTTTACTCTTTTCCAAGAACAAAACGCCGTCCATGTGACTTTAATTTATTCATAACGTTTTGGATTTTGGGTCGACAGAATGATCCACTGCGGTTCAATGAGTTTGAATACATCAAATCTGGAACTTCTGTAAATACTATCATAGAATATACTCGTAACATATACTACGTTTTTCATAGAAGATGTTTTAAGAAACGATTTTCTACATTAAAGAGTTGTATAATTTTTGGTAGTTTTTTAAATAGGTACTGGACGTTCTCTTGAATTTACCTGATATAAGTGGTGATACAGTAGTAATTACTCAGTTAGGGAACTGAAACGAGCTTCGATATTAAACGGATCAAGTCGTGGGACGGTCACGTGATATTCACGTTGAAGATGATGGACTGATTGTGAATGGAAGTGAAATAAAAACAGTAAACGTCAAGTCCTTAACTAATTGTGGACGGAGAAAAACAGTAACCTCAATTTTGATTAAATCACTCATGCAATAAATGTATTTTCTGATGTAAGGCATTCCGTCATACATACTTCATGGAGTGCGTATGTTGGCACACCATACCCTTCCATTCCTCTTTTCTTTACCAAATGTAGGTACTAAAACTAAACATATATCTAATCAAAATATGCACAACTACAAACATTAATGTTTTCAACTACGATTCATTATAATATTATAATTATGACATATATTACATAGACGCATTTATAACCAATAATTTTATTTATTTTACTGTGATTCATATCAAACTATACCAATCTAAGTCATTTTATAAACATTTATATATGACGAGTTTTATATGCACCATGTTAAAAAATATTTTGCAAGCTCTTATTTTGTTAATTTGTAAAATCATTTAATAAATCGTATTTTTGAAACCAGATTTTTTAATTTTAAATGTATTAATGAACTTTTTGTCAAACTATTCAGCTAAAAGACTTTTCTCTCAAACATTATAAACAATTTTGTTCTTTTGTTTTTTGAGAGAAACAATGAAAAACTTTTACTCTGCATGTCAAAGATCGTGGACATAACATAACACATGACGTCGCAGTGAAGAGGGTTTTTGTTGTTTCAGACCAACACAATACATATTTGTTGACAGATGTGTCTGCGTCTTTTGTAAACTAGGATCGTCGTGTGTTAGAAAAAAGTCAAAAAGCGAGTGTTTATCTGTTGGCGGCGTCAGCTTTTTCCGTAATTTCATGGACTTGTAGTCTAAGAAAACTTAGTTTCCATAATATACTAGTTTACAACTATTATGTTAATTATTTTCCTGTTCTTTTTTCCTTTCCTGTTTTGCTATTTCAAACCTTAAATTTCTTTATGTTAATTTGAGCACAACTTGCTCAAAAAAAAAAATTCGAGCACAACAATATATAACTCTCCTGTAGTATGGATGATATTTCGATAAATAGTCTGTATCTTTGGAACTTCAAATCTATCTATATGGAAAAAAATATCAGTTTAGTTTTTATATAGGTATATGAAACATTATCAGAAACTTTTGCCGTGAAAAATTAGTTTGATCGAGTTTACATCTATTACGCGGAAAATTAAGGATCCCATGAATATTAAGCAATGGTGAATACAATAATAGTAGACATTAAGAAAGAGAGAGAATGTCTCATGCATCCATCCACAACATGTACATATACATAAGACTAAATTCATCACCCCAGGACGTATACAACAGATTATATCTCTATATATGGATACAACACGTGTCTTTACACGTGTTTCAAACTTGTTCGACCTCATGCTCTATAGACATTTCTAGACTGCATCTGGACTAAGAGGATTATAGGTCCATATGTAAACGGCTCATATGCTGTTTTACCTGCCTCTTCGAATTATATAAACGCTATATATTAGTTAATACTTGTTTGAATGAAATCTTTGTCTCTATGTAAGATTAGAGGAAGACACGTGACATGGAGAAAACTCGCCACGAAGAGGAGAAGCAGCTAATGAATCTAGACTTCCAATGTCTTGGGAACTTGGGTTCTCCTGGACCAACACGACAACAGTCCATATGATATCCATACAAAAACATCATTAACTAAAAAACATTAAATATTAAACATTTTATGAACAAAAACATCATTAACTATTTATCAATTTATAATTTCACCAATAGAAACAGACTATATAGACATAAAGTTATATAATATAAATAGTTAATAAATTTCACACTAAAAACTAAACATTATATAATTTAAAGTTAAAAGATCTCTAAAATGTCTTCTTTTTTTTTGATAAAGGGCTTAAGATCTCTAAAATGTCATTTACTAAAAACAAAAAGAATATAAAAAGCAAACAATTCAATAAAATGGTTCGAACATCCAATCTAACTAACATTGTTCTCCTCATTTTTCGAAGTGATCATCAAATATGGTTAGGAATTTCATCAAACACAACATTCTTACAATTGTAGAATAGTCTCGCTTCTATATATATGCGAACAAAAAAACTAAAATTAAGTATTGAACACACTTAGTTCACTTGGTTAAGTTTATGTTCTTAAATGGAACTCAATAAAAACGGACATTGAGATATGATTTATTAAATTTCATGATCCACCTTTCAATATACATAAATTTACTTCAAAACTTTTATCTGAAGTATAATTCGATTTCCAGTTTTCCACTATGACTATATATATGTTTCTGAAATTTCAAAATATCTATCAAAAATATGCACGGCGTAGGTGTTTATTTAAAGATTATGTATGGACTAGTTTTTAATTTCTTCGCATGAAAAAGTATGGTTATCCAATAGCATTTTAGGCAGACAAACTTCTAGACATACGGTGTTGACATAATAAAATACTCATCTGTTTGTAAATCAATATGTCAGAAAACATGACAACAAAGAATATGAATTAAAGATATGAAAGATTTTGCGGTTTGGCCCTTGCAGAAAGGTCGGGCTATAGAGTTGTAACTGTCTTCTATGAACGAAGAAGAGACACAAATATATACATTTTTATTGTAAAGTAAGGTTTCATATATGCACAAGTGATAGGTGTATGTTTTAGAACCACATATATATGCAACACCATATGCAATCATATAATTTATTAAAGCGAACACAAATTCATATTAGATTTAAACTTAAAATGAGTTTTAAAATAGAGGATTGTGTTACATATGTGGCGCATGGAACGTGTTCGCGTGGCAGGAAATCAAATGTGAGGTCTAAAACTCAAAGCATATTTCCCTATGAACCATCTCCCCCTCTGGTCTCACGTCTGCTCCCCATTTCCTTCAAACTGATTTCATCTTCATTTTATATATTAAGTAAAAATATATACACTAAACTAACTAAGGGCTTATTGGCGTAATAGCCATATTTCATGTGGAAATCAAGAGACTAGACATGATTTTGACAGAATGTGGTAACTGTTTTTTTGCCATCATTCCAGCCGGTTATACCTTTTTTAGTAACATGTATCCGGTTCCTTCACATAAAGAAAACGATGTGATGATTTTGTGACCCATAGTAACAATGAGAGAATTTTGGAAGCGCGTGAAATGAAACGGCGAAATAAAAGAAAAAGACACGTATATTCTATACCGATTGCAAGCGTTTCATACTAATTTGGGTAGAATAGTATCACTGTAAATCCAATTCCAACTGAGAGAGCAGCAACACTGAAAATTTAGAAATAAACTAATGAACTAAATCACTAAACCCAACTTAGAAATATAAACCATTGACACAATCAATGTTTAAACTAAAGAAAGTGATAGTAGACCGTCTTATGTTTCTAAGGACTACAAAGAAGGTTAATTCCCATTTAACAACTACTAATAAAAAAATCGAAGTGTACTATTTTATTTAGCGGCGAACTATACTATATGCTAAAGTATAAATGAGTAAGTTAATAATTATAAATATGTCTGAGATACTTTTTATGCAGTTAATAATTTATTTTTTAATTAATTTTGGTAGCAGGTTGGCCGGTTGAGTTTAAAGGGTATTACAGTATTAATAAGTATATATAACTCCGTGTATAGAAACGTTAGGGAAAATATCTATTATGTGTATTATGGTTTTTTCATGTCCATAGGCCCTAATTCCCCTATAAAGAAATAGAATAGGCGCATGTAAAAATAATATTTGACCACCCAGACATTTTTAATCACTGAGGAATCGCATACGTACTCTGAAATCCACATTGTTATAAGTATTTTAAGTAATATCTGTCTACAAATTAAGTTTATAGAGAAAGGTTGACAAATATTAGGAATTCTAAAATGAGATAAAGCCTAAAAATAACATATAAGAAATATGTTTATGAATATTCGGATGCCATAAAAAATTTTATAATTATATAATAGAATTTTGTTATATATTTATGTATTAGTTACTGGAAATGTTGTCAAAACTAAATGATTTACTATTGGTTTTTAAATTTAAAAGGTATATTAATATTTTCTTTGATGTAGGAGCTTAAACTTGGAAGGTAATTGTGACTAAATAACAAATAAGCTTAGTTAAAGTAATCCTTATGTCATTTATAGAATTATCTTATGAAATAGTGGTAAGCTAAATTTTAGAAAGTAGTTTTGACCATAAAAAAAGTAATCAGTTAGATTTTAAAAGCTGTGATTGAGTTCCTAATAAATACAGAGTTTTTCTTGGGTTCACCATCCAATTATAATTCACCACGTCATAATCAGTTTCTGAGAAAAAAAATGGAAAAATTAATTAGTTTTTAACACAAAAAAAAAAACAAAAAAGGAAAACGTTGTTAACGTAACCCTATTCCTCTGTTGGGCTTCTCCTGTCGACATTGTTTCTTCTGATTCGTCTGTATAGTAAGTTTTTTAGTTCTTAGATATTGTTTAATCACCCAAATTCTCAATAACTAATGAATTCTGCAAAGATGTTTTCAATTTCACATATTATGATTTCTTTTTGGTATGTAGGTTGAAACATTCGCCCAATTTGGTGTGGTTCTCCCTTCCCCACGACAAACTGTCTTTCTTTTGCTTATCTCTTTTATACTGAGCATTTTAATTATTGACCGTTGTGAATAAATGTCACCGAAGTTGCAGTAAACTTTCTGTTGTGTTAATCAGCTTTCTTCCTTCAGTTTATATATTAAAGTTGCAGCAAATGTTCTGTTGCAGTAAACTCTGTTATGTGAATCAGCTTTCTGTTGGACTTCTTCTCACACCACCCTGAGAGTCTTCACATGTTTTCATTCCTCTTTGATGATCTCAGTATCCCACAGGACTAGAAAGACTCATCACTCTGTTTCTGTTGTTTTTGTTCTCTAGGGTTTATATAGTTCATAATATAGAAAGAGAGACATGAAGATGAGCTTTCACCTGTGGAGGTCTTTGTTTAAACGTAAACCCACCCACAGACTTGTTCGAGATGCCATTCTAGGAAGGAGAAACCGTAAGAAATTTCAGAATCTCATGTTACAATGGTTAACTTACGACTGAAACACCCTCTCTAGGATTAGTTACGTTTAGCTCTTCTTTGTTTTTAATTTTTTGGCAGAGGATAGCTAGTTGGTTTTAACCTTTTTGTAATTTGCAAACATTCTCATTCTGTAATGAAATTCACATACATATCAAAAAAGAAAGTTACAAAACATCAGTAGTTCAGTAGTTCTATGAATAAGTTTAAAAAGAATGATGCTCAGAATTGAGCCTGTAACAGGAACATCATATAATAGTTAATTATCTATTAAATAACTTCCAAGTAATGAAAGCATAAGTGAACCAATTGAGATTGAAGTTCATCGACATTCTTAAAACATAAAACTTAAGTAACGGAACGGAACAGTCTCCACTGGCTTCATATATTCCCTGCTCCACACAAACAGGCTCTGGCACATCAAAGTGAATTTTTTTTTAAAATTCTGTGTGGAGAGAAGCGCAATAGAAACTAATGTATATCGAAAAGATTACATATCAGCTGAAATAAGACACTAACATTCCATTCCAAGAAGATGTGACGCCTGAAATTAAAAAGAAATAGGAGAAATTCTCTAAACTCATACATGGTGTTCAGATTGAATAGACAACAATATCTAGAGATTTACTTTGGACATAATCTCAAAACTGATTTTTATCAGTGAGTTTAAAACTATTGTTTAGGAGTTTAAAAGTCTTTGTGTTTCGTTGTTGTAGAAGACAAAGTATAAGTCAAACGTATGTGCTATATATGAAACGTATGTGCTCTATATGAAAATTAGTACTCCAAAATTTAAAGTTAAAATAAAGCTATAGAGAAGATCAAGAGTGTTCTGTTTTCTGTATAGATATATAGTGGCCAATGTTGTGTAATGTAAGTGAAAAAATCAGTTTTCGCTAAAACTATGTAGTGGCCAGTGTTGTGTAATACAAGTGAAAATAAGTTAAAACTAGTACTCTGCAATAAAAGCTCAAGGAATATGCAGTGAGTTCGATAATGGCCACTTGTATAAATTTGTCAAAAACATACCATGGCTGGTTGTCTAAAACATCTTTTATTCAAAAATTCCAAAAAAATTCAATAAAAACATGCAACTCTATGAACTATCGCCATAATTCTTGTCAAAATCCTTCGATGAACCATCGCCATAATTTTTGACCACTTCCTGCAAAAAAAAAAAAAAAAAATATATATATATATATATATATATATATATTAAAAAAATAACATGAAATTACTATAATAAAAAATAGAATCAAATATTTACCTGGAGTAATTTCGAGAAAAACGATCCACTATGTAATGTTGGATTGGTGGCAGCAGCAGCAGATACATGAGTAGGAGTTGGTTCCTGAATCATTTATCAAATTTGTAAATGTTGACATATAAATAAATTATAAATACTAGACATAATAAATTTTTTTACCTGAGGTACTTGAGAGAAACATGGATCATTATGTAAGATCGGACAGGTGGTACCAAAAGATAAATGGGTGTCGAGAGTAGGAGTTGATTCCTGAATCATTTATCAGGATTTTTAAAAATTTACATATAACTTTTTTGGTAACACTAATATTGACATATAACCAAATTATTAATACTAGACACAATGAAATTTTTACCTGGGGTACTTGAGAGGAAAATTCATTATATAAGATCGGACCGGTGGTAGCAAAAAATAACTGGGTGTCAGGAGTAGGAGTTGATTCCTGAATCATTTATCAAATTTTTAAAAATTGACATATAAATTTTTATTGTAACACTAATATTGACATATAACCCAATTATAAATAGTAGACATAATGAAATTTTTACCTCGGGTACTTGAGAGGAAAATGGTTCATTATGTAAGATCGGACCGGTGGTAGCAAAAGATAACTGGGTATCAAGATTAAGAGTTGATTCCTGGAGCATTCATCAATATATTCAGTGATTAGTATATACATATATTGATTAGTCACATTTTGATAAAAAAGCTCATAAACCAAAAACAAATAATATATATCAATACCTGAAATAATATTTTCTTTGCTCTAGCCTTACTTGATGATTTTGATGTACCACGATTTTTATTTTCAAGATCCCAGCAAATGAAAACTTCATACAACTACAATGTATCATTTGGTTTGCAGCATCATACTTAACCAAATGCTCTCGTGCACCACCACGATAAGAGACATTGTATTCATACATCATCTCAGATTTACTTTTTTGTTTTGCAACATAATCACCGATGACTGTGTATTCCTTTTGGAACAAGGTAAACACTTCTGGTGTATACACTTCTTCTGCATGCTGCAACATCTCAACAGAAGCAACTAATACCGGTGAAGTATGCATCATACCGAAGTCAGCAACTAATTCTTTATATCGCCTATCATCCAACACTCTCTCATAGTGTTTAAAGAAGGTCAACAAGTCAAAACTGCTCTTCAAGTATCTTTTCAAAATACTATTCATACTTTCGCTACGCTGTGTGCTCACCATATCGGCTGTAAAAGTATGACGGCCATATACCATTGCCCATTTTCTCTCACCTCAAACAAATTCTTCAGCCAAGTATTTTCTGTCAGCTTATGCTTATTGAGCATATCATTCCACGCAAATAACCAATCTTCTTCTTCCTCATGGTCATATACACACTTTCCAAAATCCATGGCAAACTGGTCTGGTCCATGAAATATATGACTTAAATTCTTTGCAGCATTTAGGTAAATATGCCAGACACATAAACTATGTTTTGTTTCTGGAAACACTTTCACTATTGCATTCGCCATTGCTGCAGACTGGTCTGTAAGAATCGTTTTCGGTTGTTTTCCAGACATTGCTCCAAGAAAAGTCTCAAAAAGCCACTTAAAAGACTCGGTGGTTTCATCATATAAGAGAGCAGCTCCAAATACAACAGTTTGCTTATGATGATTTACCCCGACAAAATGGAGCAAACGGTCTATCGTAATCATTGGTCTTATAAGTAGTGTCAAAACAAAAGAAATCTCCAAAGAGATTGTAATCGCTTATAGACCGATCATCCGCCCAGAAGATATTACTGATCATATCGTCCTCATCAAGTTGCATTGAATAGAAAAATGAGGAATTATCTTCTTTCTTTTTCTGAAAGTATTCTAAAACTGCTCCAGCATCTCCTTTTACCATTTCTGCCATCCGTTTACGGTATATGTAATTGCGATAGTCCTTATCCAAAAAACCCAGATTTTCTCTCCCCCCAACTTCTCTGCTCATCATTTCAATGGTTGCTTTTGCTGAAATTCCTGACATCTCAGCATCATCAGCATGTTGTTTTTGAGAGACAGTGACTGCTCGATTTCCTTTCAACAAATGCTTCATAGGTGTTCTCACTAACTCATGGTTATGATTCTGGTCAAAAGACACAATCTTATACCTTCCGCTACTCTGAAGGTAGCAAGCCATATGAGCTTTACAACCACACCTTGTGATTGGTTGGGTATAAGATCTATTGACCTTAGGCTCCTTCCTAACCCCCTCTTTTGAGCATACATAAAGAATCCTTGCTACTTTTTCATCTTCTTTTTTTTTTGGTCCTCCTCTGTTTTCTTACGTTGAAACCATGATTGCCTGCATACTTACTATAAACCATATGCGCAGTATCTTTAGAACTAAACTCCATTCTAATACAAAGTTCATCTTTCTTCTCATTCTCATTGTTTGCTTCTAAAGCATCAATATTTTCAATTTCAAGTAGATCTTCGTCGTTGCCTAGTTCATATTCTTCCCTAAATTCACTGAGTGAAGCGTCGTCTTCACTGAGTGAAGCGTTGTCGTCCTCGGCAAAAGGCTCAACCGACTTTTGACTTATCAAACTGAAATCACCCGAGACTTGTAAACTAGATTCACATTGACCACCAAGAACAGTTTCTTGCCCACTTAATTGATTATTCTCCATTACAATCTGCATTAACCATTTTAATATTATTATATTTATATTATAGAGCATACGTAACCTAAATATTTTTTATATTTACTATGTTTTCTTGAGTCAACCTCTTCTTTCAATTAAAGAACATATCTAATCCAGATAATCAATATCTAGTAAAACACAGAACATCAAAACAATATAAAATTCTATAGTCAAACCACGATAAGTACTAGAAAAAGGGAAGGAAGAATATGCAAGCCACAGAGAAGGTTTATGGTGAATAAAACTAAATAGTGCTTATTGATTAATAAATCAGATAGCAAATATACTCTTTGGTTCACGTTTAAAGGACTCACCACTGATTCCACATAGGAAGATGAAAAGAAGAATTTGAAGGCCTCCCCGAACAGAAACTGATCGTAACCACGTACTGAAAGTTGAGGAAAAAGTCCTTAAAGAGTTGGTTATGCTAAACTTTCAAGTAAACATTACACCAAAAAATAAAACTTGCAAGTAAACAAAAAGACGTTGGTCTCACCTTAGCAGTGAAGAATTCTAGAGCCAATGTGAAGCACATAAACACCTCACCAAATTGGGCGAATGTTTCAACCTACATACCAAAAAGAAATGATAATATGTAAAATTGAAAACATCTTTGCAGAAGTCATTAGTTATTGAGAATTTGGGTGATTAAACAATATCTAAGAACTTAAAAACTTACTATACAGATGAATCAGAAGAAACAACGTCGCCAGGAGAAGCTCAACAGAGGAATAGGGTTACGACGGCGTTAACAACGTTTTCCTTTTTTGTTTTTTTTTTGGCGTTAAAAACTAATTAATTTTTTCATTTTTTTTCTCAGAAACTGATTATGACGTGGCGAATTATAATTGGATGGTGAACCTATATTTTATGTATGTTTGATATTATGTGTGGTGCATTGTTTTGTTAATATTTTAGGAATATTATGTACACATATATATTGTGAGTTGCGAAAAAGGATTAATTTGTTAACTGATGATTTATAGTTTATATAATCTTATACGTTTCAGAACACAAAAAAATGTTTTTTTTAGAACTTACAATATGCATCACTTACAATCATTATAATATTAGATGAGATTTAAAAAACTATTACGGAAACATAAACCGCATAAAATTTGATATTTGCATAAATTTTATTTTCACTTATTCTGATTGGTGAATATGTGTTTCCAAGAAAGTTTAAGAATAGTTAGTATTAATTAGTTTCAAAATCAATTTAGTTATGTTTATGGTTGTTTTAAATGCTGATAATACAATAAATGCTAAAATTTAGTATTAGATGCTTATTCAGTGGCATTAGTTTTAATTAAATGGTTAAGTAAAGGGTTAATTCATTTTTGTACTTATGTTTTAATAAAATAGATAGATAGATATACTAGAGCGTGAATTGACTCAGATATGGAATATATATTGATATATACCCAAGTGTATTTATTTCAGAAAAAATGGTGTTAGAAGTTTCACATAAAAGATTAAACAAAATATAAAATTATAAATGGATAAAAGTTAAATATATATACATTTTTACGGGTTTATTAAGTTTGCAAAGAGAGAACAAAATATTTTGATGAATGATACAATTTATCAAGTCCAACTTCAGAGATAATATATTCGCATTATTATGATTGTGAATGCAAACAAAGTCTTACATCGGAAGTTCAGATAAATAATGTTTAGTATATATAAAAAATGTTTAACTCTGATTAATATGAATCTTTTTGGGAAGAAACCTAAAATCAAATCCATGCGGCCTTTGTTTATTCGGTCCAAAATATACAACATTGTACTAATAATCGGATTTTGGTAGATCTGGACATGAACTTGAAAAAGCCTAACAATTGGTAAAAGAGTCAGAATGAGAAAAAATCCGCAATAAGACTAAAATACTATAGTTCGATAAGAAGAGAAGGTATGTGGTGAATACCAGTCAAAGATCCTGGAAGTTTTGATTGTGGGAGGAACATCCTTACGATGACTTTGTAATTAAGACTGTCTGGGATACTTGTGCCAAAAATCTCTCCCTAACAATGATATACAAAGATTAGATTGATGTTACTTATGGTGCTGCAATTATTAGGTGGTGAATAACTAATGGTGCAACAAGGATTAGGTGAATAAATCATAAAGGTGTAACAAGGATTAGGTGATGAGTCCTACTGGTGACTACGACGGTACAAGATGTGTGTTATGTATCGCTGGAGGTTGTAAATCAAAGGTTTGAGTGGTACATAATTTGAGAGGAGGTTTGTTCTCATACCACTTGTTGGGAATAAACGCGAATCAAACTTGAAGAAAGCAAAGAAAGCAAAAATAATTGAGACAAATATCTGTTTAGGGTTCTATATTATTATGTGGATGAATAACCTTATAATCTTTTAGACCCATATTTACATTAGTCTCAAAATCCAATTTTCTTTTTCTTTTAGAAATACTACTTATCTTAGAATTTTTTGTTTCCTATGCCTAAAAGGTATACTACACCGCTTCCAGACTCAATCCACATCCGTCCCAACGAATGTTAGGCTTTTATTGCTGCACAGAAATTTAATATATTTCTAGATGTTACAAACTTCACCTTGACGATTAATCTCTACAAAACTCTCTATCCCATATATATTATGGGGGGACCTCCTTTTCTTCTTAACATCGGCTAACATGGAGTAAATTCAAACAATGCTTGAACTTCTCTGTTATAATAGGCTTGGTCAACATGTCAGACGCATTTTCTAAAGTATGCACCTTCTCAAATAAGACTTCTCCAGAAGATGCTAACTATCTTACTTTGTGAAACCTTATAGCAATAAGCTTCGTCCTTGCATGATACACTTGATTCTTAGCCGAACACAATGCCCTTTGATGATCAGATTGTTACTGAATACCTTCGTGATCAACACCCAACTCGATATAAATCCTTCTACTTGTACTGCTTCCTTAGCTATTTCTCTAAGTGCCATATATTCCGCTTCTGTGGTTGACATTGCTACAATAGGTTGTTGTACCGATCTCCAACATTTATGTGCTCTTGTAAGAGTTACAATGTACCATGTAGTCGACCTTCTATTATCAAGATCTCCACCATAATATGAATCCACGAATCCTATAACTGAATCGCACTCTTGCCCTCTAAACATAAGCCCATAGCCACTTGTTCTTCGTAGGTATCTTAGAATCCACTTGACAACATTCCAATGACTTCTTCCAGAATTTGACATATACTTACTAACTGCTTGTACTAGATCCGGCCTTGTACATCAAGCAACCAAATACGCTAACATAAGGAACCTGCGCCCTATCTTTGATCTCTTCAGTAAACCTTGGACATTGTTCTGCTGAAAGTATGAAGTGCTTCGTCGAAGGTATAGAAACCAGTTTTCCTTCAACATGTCAAAACGTTTTAAGACCTTTTGAATGTAGCTCTTTTGAGAAAAAACTGTAATCTCTTAGATTTTATATCCCTAGGAATCTCCATTCAAGGAATCTTCTTTACAGCACCAAGATCCTTCATTTCAAACCCACCTCCGAGTAATCCTTTCAAACGGTTTATATCGTCCATATCGTTTGCTGCAATAATCATATCGTCAACATATAACAGTAGGAATATGGGAGAATAGTCGCCAAGAAACTTAACATAATCGTAGCAATCATAATCTCACCTTTGATAGCTGATCTTCAACATATAGGAGTCAACATGTTTGTACTATTGCCTTGGAGTTTGCTTCAAACCGAAGAGAGACTTCTTAAATCTACACACTAGATGCTCTTCTCCAGACTTAAAAAAAAAACTTTTAGGTTTCTCCATATATAGTTCCTCCTCCAAGTCTCCATGAAGTAAAACCGTTTTTACATCTATTTTTTGTATATGCAAATCCCAGCTAGCTACCAAACCTGACATAGCTTGTATGGAAGTGTTTTTTACCACGGGCGATAATACCTCGTTGTAGCCTATACCTTTCATTTGCGAGTATTCTTTGCCACTAATCTTGATTTGAACTTTACTTGTTCATTACCGGACATCCCTGATTTTTTTTATACGCCCATTTGCAACATATCGCTTTCTTCCATTCATGTAATTCCAAAAGATCCCAAGTTTGATTCTTATCTATACTTACTAACTCTTCCGTCATAGACCCTATCCATTCCTCCTTCCGGACCCTATCCACGTCCGGCCTAACAAATGTTGGGTTTTTAGTTATGCACAGAAGTTTAAAACACCTCCAGATGTAAAACATGTAAGTGTAACGATCATGGATAGACATAATCACTGAAGACTGATAATTTTGTTGGGAGGTTAATCAAAGAATCAAACAAAATATAAAGGTCTTTCTTGGCAAAAACCACAGTGATTTTGGTTTAAATGAAACTCAAAAATGAAATTTAGGATGTATAACACAAAAGCATAATATACAAATTATATTGAAAAAATATTATTAAAAGCGAAAGTCAATAACTGTATAAATTAAATTTCTCCGCAAAATATAGAGAAAGACTAATGTGAAATATGAGTTCTGCCACAATTTATATACTTTATACATATAGTACATGTGATTAGATATATATAGCTCGCCTGCTCGTATTTCTTTCATTTGTCACTAAATTCGATTATCTTTTATCGTCATGTATCTCACATGACTTTTTTTACTACGTAGATTATTATTTGAGATTCATTTTCAAAGAACAAACTAGGCGTTGCATGCTATTCACTCTGGCAATATTTCATTGCGAGATACATAGCTCGCCTGCTCGTATTTCTTTCATTTGTTACTAAGTCTGTTTCTCTTTTATTGCCATGTATCTCATACGACATTTTTATTAGGTATACTATTACTTGAAATTCATTTTCAAAGAACAAACTAGGCACTGCGTACTGTTTTCTCTCGCAAATTGCATCGCTCACCCGAAACTGTTAGTTCTATTGGTAAAGCCTTCTATTCAAAGGTGAAAATATCAAATTCAAGTCTAACCATCTACGGGGAAAGTACTAAACAACCGCTTCTTATCTATAATCCAAAAAAAAACTGATATTCGCTCAAAACTTCTTACAATAAAAAAAAATAGTATTCAATGCTCATGCACTTTATGCATTCTCTTACTCTTAGGAATGCGAGTGGTAAGGCTTTGATATGCACACTATCTTTTTTTACAGGCCTCTCTACAAGTAATGTAAATTATGTTTTCTCCCTACTATTGCCAGGGAACATATATCTGATCCAACTTGCGTTGTTTGTTGGCTGAAGTATTTGGTATGACAAGATGGTATTATAACCAAGTGATAGTAGCCTAGTGGTAATATTTTTAGACTTGGTATGTACCCATATCAGTCATGGATTTACTTAAGAATTAAATTATCATTACTTGGTCAGTCTAGGCTTGGGCTTTGTCCCAAGTGGTTTACATCGTTGATCGTAACAGATAGTCGGTTCACCTCTGATATTAATCGGAAGCAGTGTCGGCCCTGGGTCCAAGCGGAGGAAGCATGAGCTTCCGGCGACCACATTAATAAGTATCTAATCGGCCCCAAAATTTGTAAAATATAACTTTAGCCTAGCGGTTCTAAGGTTAACATCAACTGTAAGAGGGTTTATAAAAAAATGGTTTAGGCAACAACCATAGGGTTGGTTTATAAAAAAAAAAAGGTTAGCATCAACTAGGGTTTATAAAGAAAATGGTTTATTTATGATGTTATCAATACTTCTTTTATGGATATGAATTATGGCAACAAGCAATAGCTCTGGAAAACAAACGAAAAGAAGTTGCAAATCAGGACATAGTACCGTGTGTATCACGACATAATACCAAGCCATGCAAGCCAGAGATGGCAAAGAAATAAAACACGTGGTGAGAGGGCGTGTCTGAAATCTGTATGTGCTTTAATGGGCCTTTGGGGCCCAAAACGTTTCAATCAGGATATAAAAACATGTAATGTATGGCGGGAAATTAAATAAGAATGTCTAAATCCATTTTCCATCAGTTATCATTGAACGGTGATAAAAGAAAATCAGATATCAATGAACATAGCAAAAAATTGGTAGGATATGGCAAAATTTTCCAAATATTGACAATAGCTTTGGGAATTAATAATTTAATATGGATTACTAACCCCACTCGAAATATTCATGTTTGCTATTTAAAGAGTCTGTTACATAGTCATTACGTTTAGTTATTTTGTTTGTTGGAGATGGACTTAGCATAAGCCCACTAAGAACTAAACACAAAATCAAGTCCGGTCTGCTAAACAAGAATGGTGACTTCACTAGAAGACAAGATGTACTTTACTGTAAATAAACAACGTTTGTTTAAAGTTAATGATGATGGGACAGTCAGAAACATACAGAAAATACATAAAAAGAGCCTCACTCTTAAAAACGACCATCCATACCTGGAGATCGTCGACCAAATCACACCATAAGTCTTTGACGACCTGCCCTACTCGGAGTAGCTCGTCTTCGACGACCACACCAAATTAGAGAGATACTTGTTTAGACGACCTGTATAGACGAGCATCTCTTGTTCTTGTAATTGACTGAGTTTGTTTATTTTTTATTATTAATACGAAAAGCTTCATCCCTTTACATATTTAAATTGCATTACACCACCGGCCGGATATACCACCGACCGGATATGGAATTTACATTGTTGAACACTTCTTGAGTAGATAATAACATATTTTACACCTCAGAACAGAATCTTAGATGATCGTATATGCAGTTCCTAAGCAAAAGATTCATTATATTTTGTACCTTTCGATGTATAGTTGGATTTCTACTCTTTTTTAAAAAAAATGTATAGTTGGATTTCTACTTTAGAATTTTTGTTTGAAATCTCAAAATTTAGTGATCAAAAGAAAATGTTATGCAAAAATTGTACTTTAAAACCTTGCTTACTATTTTTGTGCACCTTGATAAAAGATGTGTTAAAGAGGAGAAAAACTACATTACAGTCAGGAGCTTAGTATATGTGTTTTGGGCTTTTGCACCTCTTCTTTTCCACTGGCCTGCTTTTACTGGGCTTACTGCTTACTGTAGTTAATGCCCAATCAAACATTAATTGGAGGCAGAGCCGGCCTTGGGAACAAGCGAAAGAAGCACATGCTTGCGGCCGCCATTGTATTAAGTATTTAACCGGCTACAATTTTTTTAAAAATTGTCCGTAGTGTAGTGGTTTAGTTACACTTGATCAATACGTTAGCTCATGGGTTCAATGCCCCTCAGGAGCAATGTTTTGTTTTTCAGCCATTTCTTTTATTTGGGCTTCTGGCCTTAACAGGCCTAGGGCCGGCTCTGATTGGAGGTCCGAGGTCATTTCATTGCCCAGGGCCTTGCTCCAACGCTTGGATTGTTGCTTCAGTTCAAGATTTAGATAGAGTTTGCAATCACCATAATATGTCACTCCAGCATACCCCCATCTTGTAACTTGGAGTATCGAATCTCTATAGATTTGGCTTTTAGAGGAGTTGGTGTAGAAGAATTTCGCAAATCTCCATATAAAATAAAATTGATTTATTTGCCCATTTAATAATAATAACAAAATAATTTTTCTGTTCCTAAAAATTCATATTCTAGAGAAAATTTTTGTTTCAAAAAAATACATATTTTATATTTTTTATGTAATTTTTTGTCAACTAATAATGAGAAATTGTGAAGTTCAAAAAAATTAATTGCATTTCTTAAAATCTTATTGGTTTAAAAATATTAGAAATATAAAATTACAAAAAACTATTCATTTATAGCTAAGTTTTCATATATTTTATTAAAAAATATAAAAATTCTAAAACATGATTTTTTTAGGAACTGAGGGAGTAGTTAACAATAACAAATGCATATAAAAAATCCCAATCATTTTAAAATGCATAAAATAACAATTTTTGACTAATGGGTTTTCCATTTTTTTTTCTTTTGACAAATATGTTTTTTTCAACTATTACATTTCCCATTTATTCATTATACAGCAATAGTAAAACATTTATATTTTAAAAAAAATTATGAAAATTTTATAAAATAAAATATAGCCCTTTATTTTTATTTTGTTTGAGTCCCCTATAATTTCATAGCCAGTTATTGAAATATATTCATTATTGAGTACTAGGTCGAAACCCGCGCTACGCTGCGGGAAATTATAACACATAAAATATTTTAAGAAAAAAATTCTATTTTTAATAAATAAAAAATTACAATCTATTTAAAGAATATTAACTTTGGTGATGTTTTAGTAGTTTTCAAGAATAAAATAATTTAAAAGTATTTTTGATAAGTAAGCAAAAGTTATAAATATTAACTTAGTATTTGGTACTTTTGATTGAAAACAATAATATAACATTATGATTGTTGAGTATGTGGAATAATTTGTTTTTTTTTAATAAAAACAATACAAAAGGAATAAAATGAGAGATTCTCTTGTTTAAGAGATTACATAATTGTTTGAAAAGTCACAAACTTGCCTATTTGAATATTTGATTGTACATATTAATTTGAAAACATACTTATTTTAGTCGTTTGAGATGTTTTTCATTCTTTTTAAAAAAAATTCCCAAACTAAAAATGTTATAAGAAAGCCAAAAGGTTATTTTAACCAAGATGAACACATGATATTAAGAAGCACAAAGGTAGAAACGTGTCTTTCAACTGTAGCGGAAGACATATCTACCTCTCTCGGTAGCAGAAAATATGGAATCTGATTCGTCCCATAGCTCCAACAGTTGCTTGGCACTCAATATTCTGGAATCAGCTCGCTTTCCCAGTAACACATTATACTCGTATGTGTTTACTCTTCCCTCAAAAATTGGATATAGCCTGCCACTTGCTTACTCTGTTCAGTGGGACAAAAAACAGTAACTACTTGCTATTGAAATGCCCTTACTCCCTCTAGATTTGGTCTGCAACAGCTTCATCACTCAGCTTAACCTCACCTATAAACTTTGGACTGAAAGTAACCATGGGCCCCATCTTCAAGCGATTATTGGTTCTAATAGAAAGGTGATCACTGAAACAATCCAAGAAGAATAGATTCTATGCAATAAAAGGAAAAAAAAATTGTTTAGAAATATAACTTTGTATTCTTCCTCTAGTTAAAACTTAAAACACAACATACTGCAATATAAGATAATGGAACATGAGTCGTTCTCATCACAAGGCTCAGTTGTAATTCTTATGAGTTATGACTCAGAACATAAAGGATGACCCCACATGACCATACATCTGCCACGACACCATTGTAACCCTTATGACTCAACACCTAAACCAAAACAGAGAAGATAATATGAGCTACTATATATATAACATTACTATATTTCAAAACATTGTGATATTTGACTTACTTAAAAGACAACATAATTTGGAGTTCCACAAGTTGTCTTTAAAATGGTAACTCCCTTAAGATACAAGTAAGATGATTAGTTGATAAAAATTCAATATGAAAGTAAAACAATAAACTGAAACCACCATTACTCGTTCTGGTAATGCACTGAGCCCATAATCAGATATCTTGAGATTTCCTTGAGAATCTAGCAGAAGTTTTCCAGGCTACAAAAACAACCAAAACCAGATTTTGTTTGAAAAGATTGTTGATTGTCAGCAAAAGAAACCACCTTTAGATCTCTGTGGTAGACCCCTTTACTATCAACTCCTTTGGTAAGCTAGTGTAAGTACTTCCTAGTTTTTGCTTCACTAATACGTTCATTACGAACCTATAACATGTAACAAGTGGATAACCAATGTCTTCCAAAGATTATCATCACCTGAAATAGTTGAGTCGAGAGCTAGATAATTCACAATTCTATAAACAGTTCACCACATGTATTATACTCCAAGAGAATGTAAATATTTGTGCGACCTGCTAGAAACCTAAACAGCAATGAATCAACTTCTATATGAAGATAGATATAATCTTTTCAGTATAAAGTAGAGGAAAGAACAAAACTTTACCTCGTAAAGACGAACAACACAAGGATAACGAACGAGTTTCATGGTCGAAATCTCCCTCTTAATCTGATAACAATTTTATTAAAATCTCAAAGACATAACCAAAACCCATAAGCAAAGGTGGTGACATCACGACGGCGGCTCTCCCGTGATGGATGGTTAATGGGGCTCGGATTGGTGGCTGGTCCTGATGGAACGTGACGGCTCCGGTTTCAATTCTCATTTCATTTTGGTCACGATCCCACAATGATAAGGATCACAACAAAAATGGCTTCCCCGGGGAGAGACAATTGCTCCGGTGAGATGAGGAGAGGTGGCTGGTGATGCTAATGAATCTCCACGCTAATACAATATAGAGGTGACATGGAGGAAGAGAGATCAACAGGGAAGGAGGAGAAACATGGCTGAGCTCTATCTCTCTAAGTTGACATTGACGGCAGCTAAATGGAGAAGAGAAGCCAGAGAAGAGAGTGGTGAAGAGAAGCCGGAGAAGAGAGTGGTGAAGAGAAGGCGGAGAAGAGCGTGGTGATTGGGTCTGAAGTTCTTCAGCACCTGTATTCTTCGCTGTCTTCTTCTCCATCCTCGTTCGATTTCAAAGCAAAAGAGAAAGAGAGACAGTGATTAAATCGAAAGAGGAAGAGAGAGAGCTTCTCCCGATCTGATTGTGTTGATTTCCGATTGTGGAGATACAAAATGTTTTGATTGGTTACCTGAGTTTTTTCATTTAATGACATGTCCTCTCCACAGAGCTTAAAAATGCTGATGTGTCACCTGCTGGAGAGAACCTAACCTTTTTATTGTGTTGATTTCCAATGGCACCAACGAGAATTGAGTATTTCCAATGGCACCAACGAGAATGTAGTCAATTCCTCCAAAGGGTCACAAAAAGCAAATTGCTTCATGAAATCCAAACTCCAATTCATCATTTTACGAAAACATAGTTTCATATTTTAATGCAACTTATTTTCGTTTGTTTTCAAGAGCTATTGCTTGTTTCCATAAGTTCATGTCGATAAAAGACGTGTTGTTAAATGACGTATCATGTTTTCCATGTTCCAACATCAACATCTTTGTTCCAGTTCCAACAAATAGGCTAATGTTTACGTTTCAGAACGTTTGTTGGTTTCACCTCTTTTGCTTTTTGACTAAGAACCTCGTGCACACTTTCATTATCCGCCTTTATGGCTGAATTTGTCAACTCAAGCATTTTTGAAAAGAGTTATAGAAGACTGTGCGAAGAGCAAGTGCACATTATACAATTGGATAAATAAAAATATTTGTTTTCCTCAACCAAAAACAGATAAACACCCCCATGAACGTGAGCATCATTTAAGGTTTCATACTATTTGAGACTAAGTACATAACTCATAAACAACCATCTAGGCTCTAGCTATCAACTGGTATGATTCACTCTTAGTGCTACAAAATGGGTATATAGGTGGTCTTTGCGGTTGGGGAGGCTTGTTTTGTCAGCTATGGGGAGGTGAGACAGTTGTTTAAGCTCCCCAATCTGATTAGGGGTAACTGTTCGCCAGAGAAAGAACCTCGAGGCCGTACCACTTCCTTATATGTGATTTCTGATTAAATGGGTGTACGGTTAAATGGATGTAAAGGTTTCTCGGTTTGATGAACATGAGGTGGAAATCTTTGGTTTCTCTTATCGAACGATGTCATCGATGGTTCTTCCTCGTGCCGCCAGATTTGGTTGTTACTCTGGAAGAAGTGCCGGTGTGTGGGTTCTCTTTGTTGGCTTAGATGGTTAGTAAGAAGCTGTTGTAATTATTTTGAGGGATGTTAGTAATTGTTTGTGTAATAAATCCTTATATTCCAGGAGTTCTTGTTCCGGATTGTGCCACTATCTATTATCATAGCCGAATATATTTTGACATTTCCAATGACGATCTTCTGTAAACAGTATAGGGGCTTGTGATCTGATTCTCGTCAAAAGAAGAAGCTTTGCGTACGCTTAGAAAATAAATTCTGCCAATCTTTTGTAGCTACAACTCTGTAAATGTTTTTTATCTGATAGTGTGCGTATGCCTTGTACATGTCGTCAATGTATCATAACTTCCAAGCAGGGCACTGGGGATTGTAGTCTGTAGAATAAAATTCAGTTTCTTTATGGATGATAACATTTGATTTACCAGCATCTTATCCAGCCTCGGCCATTCCAATCATTCTTTTAAATAAGGCACTCACTGATATTTTCATTCAGTATGTACATATTATTATAGAAAGCATATGATTAGCAACAAAATGAAGTTACGCTTTATTATCGCAAAATATTACTAAACCACCATTTATTTCATTCGGAGAAATCACTACCATCTATTTCTTTGGTTTATGTTTAATTATCCGAAACCATAATAAAGAAGATGGTGGCAGCTTTATTTATCACCCGTGATTGAGTGGAGAGACAATTGATAAACTAGTACTTATTTGTCGTAATTAATAATGACAAAAACTACACAACTTAACAAAATGATCATTAATTCACTATTAAGTCAACTCCCTGGCTTCCCCACCACCGCACGTTCGTCTCTCTCTGTCCACTCATTGACTCCATCTCCCACCTTTTTCTCCACTATCGTGCGCTTAAAACATTCACGTTCCTTTGTGCTAACTTACTTTCCTTCCCGTCTCGTTAACATGCGCTGACCTTTATATCATTACCCTATTATTTCCCAAAGATTATCTTTTCTGCCAACTTGCTAATGTCTTTCTTTTTGCCCTTGTAAAAAAATTGACAATGACATTATACTTTTTTTTAAATAACTAAAATAATCGTCCACCGTGAAGCTCGACATCACATTTTTTCCTTCATCAAAATACAACTTTCGATTTCATTATTTTCTGCATATACACATTAATTCCCTAGCAAAGTCAACCAAATTTACATAAGTAGTTAACAAATGCGAAATATGTTTATTTTGTCAACTAATTTAAAATTTACAATCATGTTTTAAAATAAACCAAACAAAACAAAAACTGGAAAAGAAACGTTGACAAAAAAAACTGTAAATATTAATTTTGGTCTTTATAGAATACACGTGGCAGCTAAATGTAAGTTAAAATAAGTCGCCTGTGGGCCCGGACCATCATAAACAGTGAAACTAAGATGTCAAATAGTCGGTCAGAACACAGAAAAGGAAGAGGCTGGTAGATCAAAAACGTCACCGTTTAAAGATCGAATCCAATTCTCCATATATAATATAGTATAAAAAGGTATACGTGTGCTTTCTTACACATGTTCTTCTTTGTAGCTTCCTTGGGTTAAAACTTAAAACTTTTCTCCTGCTTTAAAGAAGTCAAAGCTCAGAAAAAAGCAAAGGTTTGTTCCTTCATTCGATTCTTGATTTGTTTTTTTAGATCTGTACGTTTTAGATTGTTCTTTGTGTTCACGAGTGTTTTCATTTGTTTTCTTCTGTCTGAAAGTATAACAATAGAAGAGTTATTAGGTTTTGCTGTAGGAGAATCTGTTCAAAAGTTCTAAGACGATCTGATAACAGAAAATTGAAATCTCTCTCTCGCCTTCGTTAATTGTAGTAGTGACATAAAAACATTTCTGGATATGCAAGATTGAAAAAAGTAAGATAGTTATTTTAAAGTAGATATAGCTAAAAAAAAAGAGTAGATGAAGCTAAAAATTCTTATAATTTATATACCACATAATCTCCTGTCTTGATGTATCAAGTGGTGACTGTTGCTTTCAGCAGGAATGGAGAATCTACCTCCTGGATATCGTCCCAATGTTGGTGTTTGTCTAATCAATTCAGATAATTTGGTAACACTATTTTCAATCATCTAATTCAGCTCTCTCGTAAAATTATTGTTTTGCCACTAGTTAGTAACAGTGGCGGATGTAGAGCATACAAGGGTGGGGCATCTGCCCCCTATGATTTTTTTTTTAAAAAAAATTTCTTTACTAAATTATAATGAATTTTGAAGAAATTGAATAAATTTGCCTCCCATAAAACCTCAAATCTAAGGTTAAGTATGCTTTATTTGTAAGTTTGAAAATTTTGCCCCCCATTATAAAACTTTCTAGATCCGCCAATGGTTAGTAAAACTGAATTTAGTTTGTGACCTTTGATTATGTATGGTTCTAAGGTATTTGTAGCTTCAAGATTGAATGTTCCTGGAGCATGGCAGATGCCGCAGGTGTGTGTGTTTAATCACTCATTTTCGAACTTATGAAGTTTTCGCGTTTTCATGGTGTTATATTTTTTGTCGTTTTAGATAAACTGTATCATATTGCTGATGTTTTTAACACCATTCTAGTGGAAATAGATGGTCATGATTTTTGATAAAGAATCTTGACAAGATGTTTCTAGATCGTTTAACTTCATAGCTCACTAAACTGAGGATGTCACAGGGAGGGATAGAAGATGGAGAGGATCCAAAGTCAGCAGCCATGAGAGAGTTACAAGAAGAAACTGGAGTCGTTTCAGCTGCAATCATAGCTGAGGTCTCTACTCTTTACTTACTAACACACCACAGATGATTTTGAATCAGAGCCATTTACCAATGATTTTCTCTCTGTCGTCTTAAATGTCTTAAAAACAGGTTCCAACTTGGTTAACATATGATTTCCCACCGGCAGTAAAAGCAAAGGTTAACCGGCTCTGGGGCGGTGAATGGCATGGTCAGGCGCAGAAATGGTGAGTCTTCAGTACCTCCTAAACTAGGACAAAGTGTTTTGCAAGAGAGAATGAATGGTTCAATGTTTTGAATCCACACAGGTTTCTAGTGAGACTGATAAACGACGAGGATGAAAGAGAGATCAATCTAGCTAACAACGAAGCGGATTCAGAGTTTGCGGAGTGGAAGTGGGCGAGACCGGAAGAAGTGGTAGAGCAAGCAGTTGATTACAAAAGGCCAACCTACGAACAAGTCATTAAGACTTTTGGTTCTTACTTGAATGATCCAGGAAGAGCTGCTAAATGTAAATCTGCCAAGTGGTGATAAGGAAACCAATGTTTGTTCTGCTCATTTTTGTAAATTGGTTATTGGTACTAGAAGGTTTTGGTTTTGGTTTAACTTGGGGGTTTATTGTAATAAAGTCATGGTCTGGATCCACAAAAAGGGAATGGCTTGTGTATGTCCTTCTAACTTATAACTAAGTGTAAAGAAAATGCAAAGGTTATGATTATTCTAAATAGTACATGTACATTGTTTATATTCCCTGAATGTTGTATTCTTGTAAGCTAGTTTGAAATATATTATTCTAGCTTTATTATTTGCAGTATTTATATTCTTGTAGATAATTTGCAAACTAATTTTTTGCATTTATTCATGTTTTATTGTACAATTTGTTCGAATCCATTATGGTAGTACTCAAACACACAAATAGTCAAGTTGTATTCCATGGTGAAAAATGTCTCATACGAAATCTTTAGACGATTTTTAAAACAGAATAGGTTGTGTTTAGTTACAGAACGTAAACAAAATTCTGAGATTCAAAATAAAAATGTGGGAGATAAATTAAAAAAGTTGCAAAACCATATACCAACACAACAAAAGAGAACAAACATTTAACAAAACCAAACCACTTGGACAAATTCTTACGAACTAAGTTAAAGACGGGAAACTGATAGGAAAATGGTAAATAATGGTTCACCGGATAAGACATGAATTTCACTGGCAGAGCTGCTCAACTGCGGTCACGATCTGAGCCGGTTGGACCACAGTCCACTCTTCAAGAGTACCAGCATACGGTGTAGGAACGTCCTGAGAAGACAAACACATCACCGGAGCATCTAAATAGTCATGAAAGTTCTCATTAATGGCAGCCGTAAGACTAGCTCCAATCCCACCGGTTCTCATACACTCCTCCACTATCAAAACCCTGTGCGTTTTCTTCACCGAGTTCCCAATCGTGTAAAGATCAAACGGCTTCAGCGACCTGATGTCGATAACCTCAGGGTCATACCCTTTGTTCACAAGAATTTTAGCTGCCTGCATCACATGGTACCTCATCCTCGAGTAAGTGAGGATGGTAATGTGCTCTCCAGGTCTGACCATCTCAGCCTCTTCAAGGTTACAGATGTACTCTTCGTCAGGGATCTTCTCCTTGAGATTGTAAAGCAGAACGTGCTCAAACAGAATCACAGGGTTCTCACTTCTTATCGCGGCTTTCATCAAGCCTTTGGCGTTGTAAGGAGTGGAGCAAGCAACCATCTGGATCCCGGGGATGGACTGGAAGTAAGATTCCAGCCGCTGCGAATGCTCAGCGCCAAGCTGGCGTCCCACTCCACCGGGACCACGGATGACGACTGGGATTGTGAACTGACCACCAGATGTGTAGTGAAGCATTCCACAGTTGTTGGAGATTTGGTTGAAGGCTAAGAGGAGGAAACCCATGTTCATACCTTCAATGACGGGTCTTAGACCAGTCATGGCGGCTCCAATGCCCATACCGGTGAATGCGTTTTCACAAATGGGAGTGTCGAGAACCCTGAGGTCGCCGAACTTATCAGCAAGGCCTTTGGTAACCTTGTAGGAGCCCCCGTAATGGCCAACGTCTTCACCCATGACGCATACATGTGGATCTCTGTCCATCTCTTCTTCCAGACCTTCCTGAAGAGCCTCGAAAAGCAGTAGTTCATGTCTGCAAGTTCATATGACAAAAAAATTGGGTATACGGAAAAGGCATCTAATTTACATGGTTAGAATATGAGCATTGAAACACTGGACTTTCGAGGTAGAGCAGGAAATGTGTTATTCTTTACAATAAAGAAAATGAATATGGAAACAAGTAATAGATGAACTGGTATGCCATTACAGTATATTCAACTGGTATGTCAGTGGGAAGATTACAAAAACAAAGAATGCAATCTTTTTTCTTTACCAAATAACAGCTATGGATTTGAATGTCTCTGGAAACCTCCTAGATCTCACACCCTTTTCAAAAGAGAATTTGTTTCCTAATCCATAACTGGCCAGGATGCACAAAAAAGAATAACAACTAGCTGCTCTCTGGCTTAACTTTGATTCCCATTGACATGCAATGCAACCTATGTTTTTGTGTAACAAAAGATAGATTTGTTCAAGCAAGTATCTAAATCCTTCAATCAGCAAGTCATGCTAGAGAATTAAGTTGAGGAAAATCAGATTCCAAATTGCAAAACGTACCCCGTGGTCGCTGATGTGTCCACCTTGGTCTACAAAAAAAGGAAAAAGCCGTAAATGATTGTAGATTCAAAGGAGAAACTCTAACACAACAAAATGAAAATGGGAGGACAAAAACAAATACCGCGACAGCATTATTAGGAATCAATTTGTGAGAGTGACGAAGACTGAGGCTAGAAGAAGAGCCAAAGCTCTTACTCCCGTCATCAGATCCAGAAGCGACAATGCATCTCTTGCTCCTCCCTGCATCAAAACCCCAAACTGCTTTAGATCTTTCCTAGGCTTAATTCGAAATCGAAATTGGAACCTGGAAGATTGGTGCGAGATCGAGCAACGAGTTTCTTGGAATGAAACGTCGTCAAGGCCGTAGCAGCTCCAGCTCCATGGATTATCGCAGACATTTCTTTTCCCCCACGGAGCTCGGGACAATTAAATCTTTGGGGGGGAATATTGGTACAGTTATAGCTATGCAATTACAAAGTGTATATAAAACAGAACAATGGAGATTCAAAAGTGTGACGACGCCGAGCGGAGATATCGAAGAATTTAATTTCATATATATATATATATATATATTTTTTTTTTTTGCCGAATTATATTGTGTTACTTTGTTTTCATCGTCATCTCATGTTGTGTAAGCAACCAATATAAGCGCGACACCTTGTATTTTCGCGCTGTATTGACAAGTGTTTACATCTGAACAGTAGCAGCTGTTGAGAATAACAACGATGAGTTCGCTTAACCACCTCGACCAAACCTTAACTACATTTAAGTTTTCACTAAGCTTTGGCATTTCTTTGGTTTGGGTTTTCGGACGGATGGGCCTAAAATGTATCAGGCACATTAATAAATAGAACAATTCATTAGGCGCACTTATAATTTTTTTCTTGAATGAATGTTAAATTAATTTAAAAAAAAAACTTTTTTACAATGACTGCAACATAAGTTGAATGTTGGAATGTTTCTTAAGGAGTTGGAAAAAGAAATAAAATGTTATCTAAATGAAAACCATGTTTCCATAGCTTTGTTGTACTTGTGAATTCCCATAGAACGCAAACTAGATATGCGGTTTCGGACAGCTTTGTCCACGTTTTTGATCAAAGTTGCAGGGTTGTTGGATAGTTCTCCACACCTTCTCCCATTCCTCTCTTTCCAAATAGTTGATAGTGTCACCTGGAACACATACCTGAGCAGAAATAAGTAGGTCGAGTTCCATGTCTGGTCCGTTAGAAGCCGGATGATCTCCTCCCAATCATTCGTATAGTGCACAGACAGTAGCTTAAGAGTAAGATTTTTCCGAACTTCTTCTGAATATTTGCACTTGTAAAACAGGTGATTGCGAGTTTCAAGCGGCTCTGAACAGAGGGAACATGCTGTTGTCGCGGGCATATTCTAGGTTAAGATCCTATCACCCGTGGGGAGTCTATTTTGAACCTCAATCCAAGCCATAAAGGAGTATCGAGGTGTGTTGCATGGGAACCAAATACCTTCGTACCAGTCGACTTTAGCTTGCTCAACACGGATGAGGTTCCATGTCGCTTTAGAACTAAAATCTGCTTTGTAAATATTATCTCCTGCTTTTCACATATAGACATCCTCATTGTGATTTAGACCTTGCAGACGCAGTGTCAATATCTCCTCTTCTATCGTGTTGAAAATTTCCTCTCGATGTCTCCTACTGCGGTGAGAGTTGATAGCCTTTTCCACTGTATCATTAAGCTTAATGCCCATATTTATCATGCCTCTTCCATTTGTTGTGTCAATCAATCTGCCACGAGGGGACCATTGATCAAACCAGAAGGATGTCGATGCTCCATTATTGACTTCCACCTTCATGAAACGCATCGCCATGGCTTTGTATTTTAAGATTTTCTTCCACATCCATGATCCCAAAGAGCTACTGTCTTTGACTGACCAAAAAGAATTTTTCCGTATTAAGTATCTGTTGATCCACCGTACCCACAGTGATGATTTAGTCGAGAGAATCCTCCAAACCAGCTTCAAGCACGAGACATCATTCGCTTCTTTGATAGATCGCAAACCCAACCCTCCCTCATCTTTAGGCGCACCTATAATCCATAAACCCCGTCAAACAAAAGAATATTATTAGGAGTATTCAATTCAGATCACATACAAGTTTTGGTTTGGTTTCTCAGTTTTTAAGAATTTTGATTTATAAATATTATATTAGTGTAAAGTTCAGTTTAAATACTTTTGTTTTTAGTAGTTTATTATCGGTCCACGCTACGTGCATGATATGCTTTATGTGTGATGCATATAACTATATTATTGTATATTTTCATTGCATGTGTTTTATGTTGCTAGAGGTGTATAATAATATTTATGTTCTTTCAAGAATGTTTGGTTGGTTATATATGTTAAGATTTATTGTGTTTGTTTTTGATGGTTGTGTCTATATTAAAAGGTTGTGGCGTATAATATTATAAAGGTTGGATAAGGTTTACGTGGTTTTCTGGTTGCATGTTTTTATTATTTATCAGTTTTATAGAATTTCATTATACTTTTTATTTCTAATTATTATTAAAATTTAATATATATTGTTTGAAAAAAAAATCTTTTGTTTTCTCGGTTGTTTGTAGAGCATGTTAAACCTTTGTAACTATTAAAATAAGATTTTATCTGGGTACAAAGTTAAGATGTTGAGATTTTAGATGGAGTAAAAATATAGATGAATGAAATCTACTTCTTTAGCTTTTAAATGTACCTTTGAAAGAAATCTTGTCAATACTAATCCGAGAAAATAAAATAAAACTAATAGAGATCACCCATGGATGAAAATAATTGTATTTATTGTCTGAACTGACCAATATTCTTCACACTTACATACATTTTCGCTTTAATCTTTTCTACTATGTGTGTATATTAATTATAAAATTTTGAATATACAAAAATCATATGAATAAGGATGGTGAAGATGAAGAATAACGTCGAAGGTCTATCCATCAAACAGGCCAAAGGCGAGTTTGGTTTAGAGTCATTGTCATCTATTTAATATTCGGTTTTCTTACCTTATTGTAACTAGTTGATTATTTTGTCTATATAACATGCCTAAAAATCAAGAAATTTGATACGCTCTAAGAAGCTAGAGCTTATTGCGTCTGAACCATGGTGTATCCAATGTGAAGGTTATTAGTCTAATCATTGCAATCCATGTAGCTCCTCCACCGCCTGCACAAAATCCATATGTATCTTTGTTTATATTTCACCATTAGCTTAGACGCATTTTTATTTTCTGAAAAGCCAGGGAACCGCGCATGCTAAATGAGATGTGGCATGGACTACAACTCCATCTGAAATTCCTATTGCTAAAACGGTAAAACTTGTGTAAGATTCAATCACCATTTATATACTGGAGATAAGATTGAAAATATTCATCAACTCCAACTTCAACTTGGAGTTATTTGATATCCATTGTCTGCATCTACTAAGATTTAGTCAACTCCAACTTCAAAATATAGCCTTATGTATATTAGAGATAAGATTTTACACATAGGTAGTCTAGATATCAATTTAATTTATTTAGATTAATTTCTTTTAAAGTTTTTGTTTATTATTAATAATATCATTTTCTGTAAGTTTACATTTGTAAGCTACTATTTCTTTAGTTCTGTTAGTTAAACTTTTATATTGATTTTCCATAAAAGTATTCTAAATATCAATTTAATTTCCTTTTAAATTGTTTTTATTTATAGTTCTTTTGATATTGATTTTCATTTTGCTTCAAGATATGAAGTTTTGATATTTAAATATTTAACTAAAATTCTTTTTATATCTTTAGAGTTAACCAAGACATCAAGCTAATTTTCTGATAGTTTTTAGTTTATATATTAATTTTATGAGATAGTTGCTAGATATACACAAATGGGAGCAAAATTATCTAACTACCCCACTCGCTTAAAAACATGCTTTACCTGTAGCATATTTACGTAAACTACCAAAAATGACCTAGAGTTAAGCCACGTAAAAAGAGAGATGTTGGCTAAAATGTATTCAGAGATCTTAGCTAGTATAACATAGCTACCTATTTAATTTGTAGATCTACTGTATAAGAGGTCTGTACACCACATCTTGAATATCCTCTTCGTGTAGATCGATGAAGAAAGGGAAGAAAATACAACTAGAAAATTTGTTTAATATTATTGAAATTTAATGTAGCAAATAGGAAGTAAAGGTTACTCAACGAATAGTTCAGGGTCACTAATCTAAAAATTTTCAATAAGTGTATTTTTACCGTAGATTGAATTAACAATAGTTCAGGGTCACTTTAATGGTCATTAACTCAGTTAATCCAAATAATTTGTAGGTAACACAATTTTTATATTAAACAAAAAATAAGTGAGTTCCATTGATGTATCAGAGTGAGAGTGGGAAGATGAAGTTGAAGAAGTTCATGGGAAGAGGAGGATGAACCCTAAACTCGTTCTGAAATCGAGGAAGACGATATGTGTTTGGTCGCTTTCGGGCTCGATCAGCATAAAGAATCATAAAGCCCAAACACAAAGCCCAAAAATATTAGGTAAAACAGTTAATGAAACGCGGCGTTAAGCGAGAGAGGACACATGTCACGTCCAGGATGAACGAATTGATGACGTGGCTTCTTTAGGTGTGAGAAAAGTCTTCTTTATATATATAGATTAAACCAAAAATAAAGACTAATTATATTTTCTAAAATTTATGCACTTTATTTTATATGGTTATAAAATATTAAATACTATTTTTGTTTTAGCTTTTAAATATTATTATGCCATTTAATAAATATTAATAATGAAACTAAGAATAAATAAAAATTGATCTCAAATAAAAACAAAAGTTGTTAATTTGTTTTGTTATCGATAGAATAGACTCAGTTAATACTCTATATCTTTGTGAATGATATGAGACCTTTCCTTACATCTTCAAATCTCCTCCATATATGTTGCAAAATTAAATCATTCATCTAGTTCAAAAATCATTTTCACTAATGTAGAACAATATGTCACAATTTACAAACGTCACGTGAATTTATCTGAAAGCTATCATGTATTCCACTGTCCATATAAGATATTCAAATTATGAATGCAAGTGTGTGAGAATTTGTCTTGTATTCTTTATTCCCATCAATCTCTCAAAGCCTTCAAAAGTACTATACCAACAGTGTCCCGATAAAACTTCATTTTCCTTCCACGGCCTATCCGTAGAACATCATATGCCTAATCTAATTGATGAGTTTTGTCTTTCTTCCTCTCTCATAGTAGAGTTTCACTATGGATTGATAAGACTTGAGTTTCAGTCCACAATGTTAATTTTGTCTCTACTAATTGCAAAATGTCTATTGGATCCCGATCAATATCGTTAAAAGCTTTACAAGCCTTCTGTTACTCCATCCATTACACATTTTTTTACCTCAACAATGCACTCAACGCGCCGCCAGATCATCTCTCTCCAAACTAAGCTTGCCTTCTTGCTGGTACCGCCAGACTGAAGTAAGCTTCTTTTTGCTCTTGCTATATTTTCATTATATCATATCAGTGTTACTACAAGATACTAAGAGAGTATGTTTAAAAGGAGTGACTTAGATTCCAAGATAGTTTACGCTTCTGTTTGGTTAAGGTTGTGTGTATTGATCTAAAACAGTGTAGATCATATTTGATAAACAGTGTTTAACCAACTTCTATCATTTGTTTTGATTCTTTTATTTTCAGAGTTTGTCTCGTAGTCTTTTACTTTTTATCAAGTCTTTAAGGTGTTAGGTCGATTTGGAGTAGATGGTGCCGAATTGGATGCAAAAGAGAAAATAAAGATGCAGAACTTTTTAGATGCATCTGAAGTTTACCAATGCATGGGAGATTTTCCGCGATGAGATTGAATTCAAATTTGGATACAATAATATATAATTAAGTAAGCTTTTCAGTGCCACTAGTTTGAAGTCGATCCATCGGTTAGATCAAAAATTATGATTGTTTTACTGAAGCCTGGCCTGTCTGCCAGTCCTATACGAAAAAATGAAAATTTCAGTTTTTATTTATTTTCAGTTTGGTTTAAGCTAAATTTTGACTAGAACGTGAATTAGACATATATCTCTTATTTTTAGCCGTTGAATAGGCTATGCTTTGTTTTCATCATACTCTTTTGTTTTATAATTTTTGGAGGAGACGAATTTGTACTCTACCTCGTAGAAGTGTTATGAACCCCGATTTTTATTTATGCATTCTTCATATTTTTCTCTGTTTCTCCGGTCATATTTGAGTAGTTTTTAATTGGATTTTATGGTTTCAATTGGATTTTATTGATTAATGATTTGTTAATAATGATTTATCAATATTGGATTCTTCATTTAAGTTCTTTAATGTTGAAATTGGACTCATGACCTAGTTTCTGTCTTAATTACTTTATTAAATGCATCACAAGTGATAGTTTAAACGCCTGAAACAAAATTAGATGAGCAAAATATTCTTAGTCAATGGAAGTTGATGTTAGTGAGTTTTGTGAACTTATCAAACTCAGATCTTTATGCATGTTAAGAAACTAGAATTCAACAAAATTTAGTCTTTAGTGTTCTAATACATAGGGTTTTTCTCTGTGGAAGTAGGTTATGCTAATTTTGTTGTTTGAATTCGAGAACGTTGCTTATTAATTTCCTTATTGCTTTAATTGTTTCTTCATATTTGAATCCCTGGGAATTCCTTCATTCCCAATGCTTTTCATACATTAAACCTTTTTTGCATATTTACATACTTTCTTAGCTTTATATAAAAAAAAATTTCCTCATTTGACTTAGCTTGAATCTTCTCTTGCAGAATTCTAGTGTAGCATCGGTCTTTGTAGATTTGATCTCTCAAATACTAATGTGGTTCAGTATGCATTTGCAGTATACCTTTCAGGATAAAGCCCAATTGAATCATTATCTTATCATTTCATGGCTGTGTGATAGTCAAAATAATGTGCATGGTCGAAGTTTTGAAGATAGAAAAAATCTGATGACTGTTAATTTGGATGCAGTTTTCTAATTACAGTACCTCCAAGCATTGGATATGAACAAAACTCATTGAGCTTGTATTATTGCTAAGGATCGGGTAAGCGCTTTAAGTAAATGCATTGCACATGTATATAGGTTGTTTTCTCTCCTCTGTTTTATGTTATTTCTCAGAAGAGATTGTGCATTTTCGGGGTTGATACCTATTGGGAAATCTACAAGATTGACATAAATCTAACACTCAAAATTGATGATATCACCATCGTATTACTAATCTTGACCGTTGGATTTATGTAGATCTTGTAGATTTCCCAAAAAAAACTTATATGGTGTATCTATTGGATTAGCTTTATGGTATTAGTGTTTATGTTGATATGATTAGAGGATTCTTGTAGGTTACAAATACACCATGGGGAGGAATGAGTGACTTTTGTTTTTGACCCTGAATCTAACTTGGTTGCTAAATTATTACAAGTCAGTCCTTTCATGGTAATGATCTACCATCTATGATTTTGATATTATCAACTTGTGTAGTTGATAAGAGGTTCCTAAATGAACTTTCTTTAAGAATATGCTTGGGTATTGGAAGATAAGAGCAAATGAACCTCGAGATATATATATGAATCACATCATCTTCATCATGGTAACTACTTTTCTGCAGCGTTAAAGACCAAAAGAATACCCCAGACACGGGTTTCTGATCCCACATTCTTCTTCTTGTTGATGCCACTTAAGGTTGAATTATGGATCTATTGGCATGTATGTGATAAAGATATACTCAAAAGTACATATGGATCAACTTGGACGGCTCGATGAAAGACTTACTATTCTTTTTGCATTTTCAGGCACTTAAAACTTTGGTGGAAATGTACCTTTCATTCAACACCCCAGATACACAAAACCAACATATAGTGGAACCATCGGCTAACAAGAGAGAGAGAGAGAGAGAGAGAGAGAGAGAGAGAGAGAGAGAGAGAGAGAGAGAGGAATCAGCAAAACGTGATCAAGAACTTCGCTGCATTGGTTTAAATGGATTAAACTTTGATGAAACCATCAAATCCAATTGTGGTAATAGTAGGAGGATGTCTGTTTGCATGGCGAGATGCTAATTGGTCTTGGTCATGGATACACACACACTCTTTTGTTTTTGAGAACTAAATATACACACTCTTAATTAAAATAAATAAACACTTATTCCAGACGAATCCGGGATTAACTCAAATCTCTAGAAACAAAAAAATTATAAAAACGATTTTTCTTATTAGCTTTAGAAATTACCAAAAATAAAGCTCTTAATGTGTTTCTCTTATATCTCTTTTGGAACACTTCTCCATGAGACTTCTATTTATATGAAAGACAATTTCTTTTAACATGTGGGATATGAAAAACACAAACCTAACCTAAATAGTAAATAGAAAACTTGATTTTTCTATTTTTAGATTTTTTTTAGGAAAGATTACTAAAATAACACCAAATCATGTTATTATTACTAGAGTAACTTATAATTTTTTTTAATTACTAGACTGTTTTGTGTACCTAAAATGTCCTTATTTCCTTTGTTAACAATAAACATATTTACAGAAAATACCATTAATATTTTTTTACCACATCATAAAAAATAAATTATTTTCGAAACAGTTAAATAAATCTGCGGTAAAAAATCTGTGATATTTGATGGCAGATTTATTAATGTCTAGCAGATTTACTTCTTCACACAGACTTATTGCAGCATACTTTATATCATAACAGACTTACGGTAAAAAGTCTACTGCACATAATGATAGATTTAATTACGTTTGCAGATTTATTTTCTGTTGGCAGATTTATAATGGCAGACTTTTGCCTTATGATAGCATGTTTATAAAAGTTAAGAGACTTTTATACTGGCATGTAAATTTTTCTGGTAGACTTTTTATAATTTGGCAGATTTTCGTGTTGCTGAAATAGCAGACTTGCTTTTTTAATTTATAGACATCAAACTTTTTGAATAAGTATGCTTTGTTGCAGAGTTTAAAATTTATAACAAAACTAACTGCTATGTGGCAGCAGGTTTTAATGTATGTGATGACATACCTTTAAGGAGTGACAGACTTTTTTCATCCCGAATCAATTAACAAATCAGAATTTCGATTACCTCTAATTGAACCAAAACACCGACCACTAACCGCAACCAGTTGCTTTCTCCAAGTCACAGTTTCCACTTTTTTTACAAATAACTTTCACGTTAATCTCAAAAAAAAAAACGATGGAGGAGGTTTTAACAGTTTGTGGCAGAAGGAAAAGGCAAATTCAAAATATATAAATCCAACTTGATCCAATATCAAATAATGATAAAAAAATTATCTTCTCTTCAACCCATATGATGATGCAATTTGTCAAGCAAATCATTGTCACAAATCCTTGAACAACCCGAAACCAATGACCCACAACCTGGTTTGAACCAAACACGTTTCTGCTATAACCCAGTCTCAAGCTAGAGACCAATACTTGCTCCAGCATCAAGTTTTTCTGATGATCAAAATCATTAGCCGACGTCATATTGTTCCAAGTGAATATGTCCCTGAATATACGGTTAATCCGTATGACGTGAAATATAAATAGATGAGAATCAGCTGTTTCTTCTTACTACAACCCCTTAAAAGTACAATCAATTGTGGTCTTCCAAGTCATGCCCTTAACATCAAAAACGCCTCAGAAACTGCATTCACTACTTGTTGTTGTCCCACAGCTGACAGCCCTCTTCTGCAACATATCAGCAAAGACCAATCAACCTTTCCCTCTCAGTCTGGAAAAGGCTTGTCACTGGAATCACAGTCCAATGGCTCAGAACTTCTGCAATCTTTTTGGTTCCAACGTTTTCAGCTAGCATCATATTATCATCTCTCTTCTAGTTAATCAATTGCAGACTCTGCATTTTGAACTAGTTCATATATTAGGAAGCAACTTTATCCCAGATGCTACTTGATAATGTACTGAGGATCCAAGTGTAACTTGGAATCGTCTTCTTCCTCTCTCTGTAGAAGATAGAAGACTCACTCTTCCTCCAAAGGTATCGTCGGTGTCATATCCAGATACCAAAGACATCAAACAATTCCTCAAATTCACTTCCCCTTGTGAATCAAAGCTTTTTGTGGTAGAGAAGGGTGCAAATAAGATCGAATCTCTGATAAATCATGGCAAAACACAGGAGAACGTTATGGGAAAGGGGTTTAGGCTTCGGTTCATGGGTTACGGCAAAGGGATTTTCCCGTGTTTTTTTAATTGTTACCTTTTCAAGTGTTTTAAAGTAAACTAGGTGACCGCTCCGCACCCTGTGCGGGCATAAGAACATGATCGGTCTGCACCTTGTGTTCTCTCTCGGCCCGTACCTCACGAAAGGGAACACAGTAACGTCAGTACGAAGAGGTAGATATTGTGTGTATGTATAATTGCAACGTCACAAAATATTTTGTGTGTTTACGAAGATACTTTCATTCAAAAAATGGAATAAATAGTGTATAGTTTTCGAAGTAACAGATTTTATATTATCATTAATTAGAATTGTATTGTATATGTTTCGTAATTCTTTATTTTAGGTGAATAATATTATTTTCCATAAATAATAAACAAACATTTATGTGACATATTAAAAGAAAATATAATAAAAATCAAAATATTATCCATAAATAATATAAATTATGAAGTACATTTTTGGATAAAGAAAGCAAATTTAATTAGAAACTTGCAAAAAATTAAATATATTTTGTAAGCAATTTGACGGGTTAACATTATTTGATAGATTTATAAATTTCTAAATTTTATTAAACATGAAATAATATTAAATTGACATACTGTCATCGGTCTCCTAACTCATCACAACCCATCTAGCAAATACAAAAAATAAGCAATTGCAACAGTTTATTCATTTTAAAATTTGTATTTGAAAAAAAAGTAGATTAAAATTACGTACCGTAACTACGAAATATTCTGAAAAACTTGTTTGTAGACAACATTCAATATTTTTGTCTGCGGCTTCCCTTCTTTACCAGTTATTAGGATTTTTAATCCAGATCTCGACTTAACTCTTGAAAGTGAAACTTTGCCTTGCATTTTATAAGCATTTTATAAATTATTTTAAAATTATAATAAATTTATTCTTTAAACAACGATAAATAATTTAAAAATAATATTAATAAACATTTTTCGATTTTGTAATATTTAAAATAGTTATTATATAATTATATTCAAACATAATTCATCAAGTAGAGTATAAAACTATTATAATTATCTTATATAAAATTTCGTTCATTGTATTTTATAGTTTATAAATATTAAAAGTAATATATAAAACATTATTAATCTTTCTATAATACTTCCAAGGTAAAGTGGGTGGCAGAGTCGATGAAAGTGGGTGACAGAGTCGATTCATCAAGTAGCATATAATACTTCCAAGGCAAAGTGGGTGGCAGAGTCGATGAAAGATGAGGAGCCTTTGCGTCTAAACATATTTTTCTTAACACACAAGCAACATCGTCGTAATACCTTAATAGTATGAGAGAAGAGATTTGTGAATAATACTTTAAAGAATAAAAAGAAAATGTTTGTATTTTAAGACCTTGGGTGTCTCATATATATATATACAGTCGATTTATTTCTCATATTAATGACGCACAATATTTTGCACAATAAATAATGAAATCGTTTAAAGAAAGATATTAAATGTGTATTGTCAAAAAATGATTTGCATATGATATGATTTTAACTTGCGCAAGAAATCCATATTATAAATGTAAGTTATTAAAAACAAACAACCTAATTAGAAACATTAAAATATTTTGTAAGCAATGTAATAAATATGATATCAACATGCGCAAGTTTACCGTTTGAATAATAAGGAAAGTTTTTAATATTTGTCTTAATTCTAAATCTTGCCCAAGGGTAAACTAAATCGATAATATTTAATGATTTCAACTTGCGCAAGTAATCCATATTGTGAATAAGTGATTTGCATATTTAATGATTTCAACTTGCGCAAGTAATCCATATTAGAAAGGTAAGTTATTAAAAACAAATTTTGTCAATAAGTTATTTGCATATTTAATGATTTCAACTTGCGCAAGTAATCCATATTACAAAGGTAAGTTATTAAAAACAAACAACCTAATTAGTAGGGGTGGGCATTTTATCCGATATCCGAAGTGGCACCCGAACCCGATCCGAAAAATCCGAACTGAAATCCGAACCAAAGTAGCAAAATACCCGAACGGGTATTGAATAAGGAGAGATTGGATACCCGAACCCGAACGGATAATACCCGAACCCGAATGGATATCCGAAGATAACCGAACATATGTATAATTAACCTTATATTTTTAGTTTACATCTCTCATTTTATATAAAATATTTATATTGATACTCCACACACTTTAAGTTCATATAATATACATACAATTACGAAAAAAATGATTTGCTACTCACTTAAAATGCATGTCAAGTTTTTTATTTAAAAAATTAACAAAAAGTTACATCCGAAATTTAAAAAAAATAACTAAATTAATGTCTTTTTAGTCTTAAATTGTTATGTCCAAATCTATTAACTATTCAATCTATTAAAAATAAAAAATTAGTTAATTGAAAGTTATATTCTTAAATATAAGAAACTTGAGAAATGAAAATTTTAAATTTTTTTTTCAAAATCTAAATATCCGAACCAGATCCGAAATAACCGAATCCGAACTAAAAATACCCGAACCCGACCCGAAGTATAGAAATACTCGAACGGGTTTTATACCTCTATACCGAAATACCCGAAAATCCGAAATACCCGACTCGAACCCGAACGGGTACCCAAGGCTAAACTAAATCGATAATTATTATCCCCTAGCTATATATGGGCTTAACGAAATCGACAATAGTTTTGGGCTTGTCTACATAAGCGATTGATTAAAATAAATGAAAAAGAAAAATTCAAAAAAACCAGCCAATAGAATTATAACGTTTTTTCTGAGAAGCTCTATATGAGTGCCACCTCAGCAGAAATCACTAAAGTGACTTCTCTTTTAATGTATAGGAGGATGTTTATTTTTAAAATTTGTTTAATTCATTTTATTAGTGGGGCATTATAGACTTTAACTCATCTTTTTTTTTCTTTTTTCTTTTTGTAAGTTATTTTAGTCATTACCTAACAAATGTGTGTTATTTTAGGTAATTTTCTTTTTTTTATTGTGTTTATCTTAACATATTAAACATCTAATAATATGTTAAGTTTCCAGGAGTTTAGAATTATCCAACATTAACAAGAACCTATTATTCGTGCAACTATCTATTCAATCCTGAAAGTGACTCCAATCTTTGTTATTTTCACAAGTTCCGAAAATTACACAAATTAAGTCGTCACACCCAATCTTTATCTTGGCTCAATGAATATGATTTTGAATGTTTTTTCTTTATATATCTTTTAGGGATCGTTGGAATCATCAATTTCTCTTTTTGGTTTAGGGGCTAGCAGTTCACCATAGTGTGGCATTAACAAACAATCATAAATCATTCTTCGAATTGTCGGCTTGGTATAAAATCATCTGAAAGGTCTCGTCTCACGTTTTTAGTTGACTTGTTTCGAATTTTGCTTCACACTAATCACTAACATTGTTGATAATTAATAGAGAATTTATATTTGGAATTTTTTTTCTTGCAACTTAGAGCATCTCCAAAAAGGAACTCTATTTTGAAGTTTCCAAAACTCTATATTTGAAGTTTTAATATGTTCTTCTCCAAAAGTAAAACTTCAAACTTAACTTCAAAATTATTTATATTTTACACTATGGTCCTTATATTTGTCATAATTGATGTAAATTCATAAAACTTCTATAAATAACTAGTATATATATATAAATATTACAGAAATATTAATTAAAAAATCTTACACTAAAATATAAAATTATAAATAAATGTACATAATTAAATATTAAACTGCAAGCAAATATTACACTATTCCATAAAATTATTTCCATAATGCTCCAATATATGATCAATTAGTGCATTTCGAAGTAAGAAATGATTCTTTTTATTTTTTATTTGTAGATTACGAGCCAAAAATTGTTGAAATCAGATATCCTCATAATATGGCTGCTGATAGTTTGATATCATCAAACGAACAAAACCTTGATCTTTTAAACGAAAGTACAACAACCAGGGAAAAAGGTCATGAGATGATTGAATTACTACTGCAAAATAAAACAAAAAGTTAGCTTTTAAAGAAGTAAAAGAAGAAAATAAAATATTGCTAAAAAACGTAGCTTCTATCGATGATGTTAATATTCGTGAATACATTTGATCTGAACAAGAAAGAATCATACGAAAAATGCGTCAAGAGCAACAACAACAATCATCTTCGGTTACACAAAATTTGTTTGGACAATATTTTGGAGATTTTGGAGGTTCTGGAGCAAATTTACCAGACTATTAGTGTTGTTATAATATTTAAATTTGAGTAATAATTATGTCTTCATGTGTCTTTTTAATAAGTTTTTATTATGGTTTTGTGTAATATTCGTGCTGTTTAATTCTATTTTTAAAAGATTATAAATCTTGTTTTAAATTTTTTTATTTAATTTCATGTCTAGAACTTAAATTTATAAAACAAAGTTGAAATATTTATGAGATATAAAAGTTTTAAGGATTAAAACAATAAACAAAAAATATTTAAGAATTATAAATATGATGTATTATTTTAAGGATCAAAATGCAAATAAAAAGATGAAACTTCAAATTTGAAGTTTTGAAAAGTGAAACTCTATATTTGGAGTTTCACTCTATAAAACTTCAAATTTGAAGTTTTGAAGTTCATTTTTGGAGAGCAAAAAAATCTATATTTGGAGTTATAGAGTTTCTTTTGGAGATGCTCTGAGTAGAGAATACACTTTGAATTTTCATTGATTGGTTTGTAATAAATTCCACCTCGGAAGATCATCGTAGTCTTTGTTTAATCCCTTCGATGTAACTTCATTTCTTTTAAGCTTAGAAAATAATTCTGCATTTGAAGTATTTAACCAATTTTGATATTCTTTACCCTTTTCTCTAAGAAACTGTATCACTACAAACTACGTTGTGAACTTGCGGTGGTAGTTCAAATAGTTTTATTTTCAATTGTGCCTATCACTTAACGGATATGGCGGCTACATATCTAGAAGATAAGTCAGGAATCCAATTTAAAATTGTTTTCTTTAGTTTTCTAAGTAACGCTCGTGCTATTTTTGTTTTCGCGAGTTTATACGAGTGTCTTCTAAGAATCCTTCAATCTAAAATAAAATTTTAATGTTTTTGGATTTATTAACAAGAGAAGTTGTGAAGATACTTGTATAGAACAAAATAACATAAGCTTTTACACCAAAAAGGACAGATGCTTTTTTTTGAAACACTTTTTTTTTTGAAACACAGACAGATGCTTGTATATCTTTCAAAATTTGTCTCGTAAAGCCTCAGACTTAGATCTCTAATAAATTCATTCTCTCATTAATCGTCCTACGGTCCTAGTCCTTGATTGATATTTTACAAGAGACTTCATTATAGTTCACCCCTCATATGGAATGGAACCGGTGTACAACCCTATCCAAATAAAATAAAATAATATTGGAACTGGTTTTGGAGATCCAGAACACTTACTGGTGGGAACTGCAGCTTTGTCGGATTCCAATTCCTTGGATTAAGCCTAGCCAATTACCTTGTTTATGTTATTTGAAATGGTTAGATGGCTTTGGATTTACAGCCCACTTTTTCAGCGTGCTTTTGTTCTCTACATTGTCGGTATATGAGCACATCTAGCTTCTAAGGATACGTCGACTGAAACAGACATACAAAAGATGTGTCGTCTACTTTTTTTTGGATTCAGTTAAGGAGATAAAGTAATAAGCCGACCACTTTATCAAACTATTTTGGATATTTAGTTAAGGCACGTAATAAAACTATTTTGTGAAATGAGAAAACGATATTTGTGAAAGAATGAATCAATTAAATGGCGCATGCCGCATGGGAAGCCAACAATCTCCAAGTCGTTGGTTACTGCTCATGACTCACGTGTTTATGTTCTTCTTACCTAAAATAAGCAAATCTATAAAATCGTAGTTTAATATTTATTTCTCTACGATAAACAATATGCCATCGACTTAGAGTATAGTAAAAACTCTATAAATTAATATTGTTGAAACTATGATATTTATTAATTTACAAAAATCTCTTTTTATGAATTTCTTATAAAATTACTAAAATAATTGATTTTACCATATATACATTAATTAAATTAGTTCAACTTTCACATTTTTATATTGCATTATTTGATGTATATAAATATGTTTTATAAAATTTAAATGTATTTCAGATATAATTTTACTAAAGATTAGCAAAATATATTGAAATGTTAAGAAAATATATAGATAATTCTATTGTGAAATAGAAGCAAACAATAAAATTGTTTGTTTGTATTTATATAAAATGTATATATAAAAATTATTAATTATGATTTTAATGGGACCATATATTTATATAAGATTTTCTAAAAATTATTATCTTATTTGTATCTTATTTTGAACCGGTTTTATTCGAGACCATACAAATTTATTAATTTATAGTATTTATTAATTTATCGAATATTAATTTATAGAGTTAATATTGGAAATGACTAATGCAATTCAATTAACACTTGATTTTATAATTTGAACCACTATATATATGCCAAATGGTCTCCATGCCACCGATTTTATAATTTGAACCGAACTTTGAAGATAAACAATTAAAATAAAAGATTATGCATAAAGACCAAGTACAACGCAACACGCAACGTCACGAGGTTCATGAACAGCTCAAACTATTCTATACAACATCAGGTAAAATTCATATTAGCTTGCAGCACACTTATCCATAATGACATTGATTACTCAACCGATTCAAAGGGAAGATGGCACCCAGGTTGAGTTTAATTAGTAGCCGATTTCATTTTAAATACATTTTTCTTGACAAGAATAACTTTACTAGTGGATAGTTTACATTTGTAAACTAAAGTTTTAACTGGTGACCACAATTTGAGAAAAAAATTGATGGTAAATTTTATGTCAGTTATATTGAATATTTTTATCATATTATAGATTTGTGGGTCTCATCTATTCATTTTATTTTTTTATGAATGAAAAAAACTGTAAAGAAAAAATTTCTCCTCCAATTTCCATGAAGAATGAAATGAATACAAATTTATATAATTTTGGCTTTTTCATTTTTTCTACTGAATTTGTGTTCATTATTTTATTCAGTTTTTCATTCAATTCAACAGTTACCAATTGAAAGCTAAATTCAATCACTAATAAAAAAATTATTTCCTACCCACGTTTTTTCCTACGGATCTCTACCACTTGTTCAATGCCGTGAAACAAAATAAAATATAAGTATAAACAAGTGCAAAAGAATTAATAAAACAAGAAAATATTGAAAGGAGCAGCGCATGGAGAGACAAGCACGTGCCTTAGTTGAAATTTTTTTTTTTAGAAAGTAGTCGAAGATTAATATTTGTTGACTCAAATGGCAAATGAGTTTGTTATGAAATGTCATAAGAGAATTGAAGGCCTAATTAAGAGTATAAAAATATAGTAAATGAGTTTGTTTGATTCTCTTTGACCATCCGGAGCACCTTAAGTGGTAAGAAAACGTGGATATTGTAAGCTTCGTATTGATTAGTCTTTGGATCTAGAAAGCTTTTGGGATCACACTACGGTTAAAAAAAAAAATATAACAACGCATCAATCTATATGCAACAGGAGTATGAATTTATATGCAACATAAGTATGAATTTAATCTCTTATATATTAACTGAAAAATATTACAACATTGTTTTATAGTCATGTGTTACCATGATGATGAAATTCAGAATTCTTAGAGAAATATGTTGGTTCATCTTAACTTACATTATATTTTTTATTAAATTAAGTATTAAATTGATAAATAGTGTACAAAAGAATATTTTCGCACTTTCTTTAAATAATAGCTATGAAATTGTCTGATATAATTAATATATATGACAATTAATGATTATGAATAATAAACAGTATTTGATAAGCATTTTGTATCTTACATCTTTTTTTTGTTTAATTTTATATTATTAAAAAATATTAGACAACCACATTAAATATAATAAAAATTAATTTTTTTCTTATATAATATTTTTAATTTTAAAAACAACTATAAATTGCTTAAAACGTTAAATGTCTCACACTAAAATTTGGTGATCAATGGTTTAACTTTTTTGGTAGTAACAAGATACAAATGATCGATCAGCTTATGCAATATTGGCTACAAGATCATCTCTAAAGTTCTTTCATCACACTTAAAGTGCATCCTTCCGGAACTGATTTCCGAGACCCAATCAGCCTTTGTGACCCAATCAAACTTTAGAGATTTTAACCTTGCTCTGTAGCAAAACAGGTCTGGCATCTGATTGTGTATCCAGACTCCCTGCTAGCACGAGTTCTGAAGGGTCGGTACTATCGCCACTTGAACCCACTCCGTACTGGTAAAGCCTCGAACTCCTGTTATGGATGGAGAAGTCTGATGGCAGCGACACAGGTCCTAGAAGAAAATATCTGCAGAACAGTAGGGACAGGGGCGGAGACGAACGTATGGGAGGATGTTTGGGTTCCGTACAAAGTTGCAAGACCAGCACGTAGAGCCCAGCTGTAAGTCGACGCTGATCTTAAAGTTCATCATCTTATTGATTTTGATACAAAAGAATGGAACGTGGACTTTATCTCCGAAGTGATTCACACAGAAGATATCCCAAGGATTCTGGTAATAAAAATCAGTAAGACAGGGAGAAGAGATGGCTACTGCTGGAAACATACAAAGTCGGGGGCATATACAGTGAAGTCGGGTTATGACATAGCAGTGGAGCAAAGGAAAAAACAGAGCTTCAGGCCGATAGAAGAACCGAGTACTATTTCACTGAAACAACAAGTTTGGAAGCTAAAGACAGCGAGAAAAATCAAACACTTTCTCTGGCAAGCATCGACAGGTTGTGTCGAATCGGCAAGTAAGCTAGTTGAGAGACATTGTGGCTCTGATTCAACATGTCAATGGTGCGGAGCTGAGACTGAGAACATCAACCACATATTGTTTGAGTGTCCGCCAGCCCTGCAACTCTGGGCACTGTCGCCTATTCCATCAGCTCCGGGAGTTTTCCTGTGTACGTCTCTATTTACAGACTATCTATTGAATCAAGCTGGGACAAGTTTGAACCAGATGGACGGATTCTCCATTTTTCCATGGTTACTATGGTATATATGGAAAGCGAGAAATAAGAAATGCTTTAATGGAAAGGATACTGCACCTCCCGACACATTAAGTGTGGCCGCAGAAGAAGCAGAAGCATGGAGACTTGCACAAATAGATGAAAGAGTAGAGGTATAAGAAGGCATAAATGCAGAGAACCGACATGCAGCTCCAGTACATGTAGTTACTGGACACCGCTTCAAATGTCAAGTGGACGGTTCTTGGTCAGCAGAGGATGAATGGATGGGAATGGGCTTTGTTCTTCTCGATTCATAGGAGGTGATCTTGCAGGGATGGAAGTGTGCTCAGCGTGCCCTATCGCCTTTACACATAGAAGCAGAAGCCTTTATATGGACGATGTCTGAGGTGATCAACCAAGGGTACAATGGAGTTGCCTTTGAGTCAGATTGCCAGCAGCTGATGAACCTTATCATCAATGGGATTGAGTGGCCCGCCGTAGCAGCAGCAGATAAACTTCTGTGCAGACTCCTTGGCAAAAGGAGGTCGTTCACGAGTAGAATGTGTCGCTATTGTAGACGATTTGGCTCCTAATAGGTATGGTCAAGTAGCTTGCCTAAACGGACCAGAATGATTTATCTATAAAATTTGGTTGTTGACAAAAAAAAAGATACAAATGATCATAATCGTATGAATATGAAGTCTCATTTACTAGACGTTCATATTATATATTAATATATTTTAAAATTAAACTATAAAACATAGAAAAATACTTAAATATAATAATTTCTAAATTTGTATCGAAAAAGTATTGAAACCTTAATATTTTAATTTTTGAAATTTTCATTCAAAAAATCGCATATTAGAAATTTTGGGTTTATCATATGAGTATGAATTCTCAATAATAAATATTTATATTAAAATATATTATATATCTATGTCTATGTCATTGAAATTTAGTTATATACTATATAAAATAAATAAAATAATTGTGTTGATTTATTTACCAAAAAAATATCGTAAATAAACAAGATATATTGTTTTGATTTATGTGCTTACTCTATTTTAAATATATACATTATACGTAAACGAATACAAATAAATAATAATATATAATATTATATATTACATTCATTCCGCACAATTAGGGTCTTACATTTAGTTAATATTTGTAAAAGTAATACAAATGGTACCACTGAAACGTAACTTTCGGCGGTTATGTTTACACCTAAGTAGGAATTAGAATAACCTAAGATTTACACCCGTGCCAAATCTTTAGCTCATTTGGGTAGAGGACTGGATTTAAGTCAACAGGAAAATAAAATAGCAGATAAAAATTGCTTATTTTTAAAAAGAAAAAAGTAGAGGAAAAATGTGAATGAGTTACACAGATTTATGAATTATTATCCTAATTCTAATCAAATCAAGTTTCGTATCACAAAAAGAGAAATTATGTCAAATACTGCCAAGATTTAAATACTTGCGTGTACAGTGATCACATAATTTGAATTACTAAGATAGTAAGATATATGCCGCCTGTGAACTACTCCGCAGTCGACACTTTAACAGAAAGAAGGTAGGCGTCAAACATTATATATAGTTCGAAGGTAGGCGTCAAACACAGTATTTCGTCGGTAGGCTTGGTGGACTAATAAATAATCAAAATACCAAACATATATAAGTCAATAAAAATAATGAAATATGAGTACTATTTGAAGGAAAAACTCTGCAAAATGGCTCTAAACAACTAGTAGAAATTCGTTATAAGTACTAGATTTTTTAACCGCGCTACGCGCGGATAAGATATTATATGTATTTCTCAATTCTAAAAAATAATGTATAATATTGTGTTATATTATTTAAAGAATAGAAAATAAGACTATATAACATAAATATATTTTTTATATTTTCTTTGTGGAAATCATTATGTTGTTTGATTGTTGTACTTAATTTACATATTTGCATAGATATTTGTGATAGATGAATAACTATATTTTTATTATCAGTAAATAATATATATTTATTATATAATATAAGAAAAATGGAATTATTTACTTCTTAACAAACTTGTCTCATGTTGGGGACTCGGTTATAGACATATCATATTCGAATGAAACATTTTTACACTTATCAATCTTCTTAACAATCAAGAAACAAATCTGAATATCAAAACAATATCTCATACGATCTCTTTGTGGAATAACTGCTCTGAAGAAATTGAATTTATGCATCAAAAAAGACTAGAAATGGATGTGCATATGTGTTATCAAAGTCAGCTTTACAAAAAACTATTTATAGTTCATATATCATTTATGTTCATCCTATTTTTTTGTCCATCATTTCTTAAACATCTTGAAATAAGTAATGCTAATTAATAATAAACTTTTTGCTCACAAAATAAAAATCAAATTTGTCTAATTATCGCTTAATTTGTCTAACTGATATATATATTTCTCAATTCTATAAAAAAATAATGTATAATATTGTATTACATTATTTAAAAAATATAAAATATGACTACATAACATAAATATATTTTTTAAATTTTCTTTGTGGAAATCATTATGTTGTTTGATTGTTGTACTTGATTCACATATTTGCATAGATATTTGTGATAGATGAATAACTATATTTTTATTATCATTAAATAATATATATTGATTATATAATATAAGAAAAATAAAATTATTTACTTTTTAAACAAATTTGTCTCATGTTGGAGACTCGGTTATAGACATATCATATACGAAGGAGACATTTTTACAGTTGTCAATCTTCGAAAACAAATCTACATATCAAAACAATATCTCATACGATCTATTTGTTGAATAACTACTCTGAAGAAATTAAATTTAGGCATCAAAAAGGACTGAAAATGGATGTGCAGATATGTTATCTAAGTCTGCTTCACAAAGTACTATTCATAGTTCATATATCATTAATGTCCATCCAATTTTTTTGTCCACCATTTCTTAAACATCTTGAAATAACTGATGCTAATTAATAATAAACTTTTTGCTGGAAAAAAAATCAAATTTGTCTAATTATCGCTTAAATATTTTATTAATATGGTCTAAGAAGCTTTTAAGTGATATCATAATTTAATTTATTAGATTTTTTGTTAATTTTTAGAGGTTTTTGTATTTAAGATTTTTTTCCATATTAAGCTTCTATTTCTTTCACAGAATTGATATATATATATATATCATAAAAATTACCATCAAATCAGTTTTACTTATTTATTATTTTGTTTTAACGAAAATACACTTTTTAAATAATTTAATTTAAAATAAAATTATATATTAATTTACTGTATTTTTAACAATTTCATTGATTTAATTAATTTGCTTTGGTGGATAACTTTAAAAGTTTTCATATGAATCGGGGAAATCAAGCTTATGTTGTTATATTATATTTATTTTGTGTATATAGAATCTATATATAATGCTAGTGTAATAAAGAAAGAACATTATTTTTTTGTAACTTCAAAAAGATACATTATTACAATTTAAAATGAATCAAAATTGAATAAAATGGTAATTAAATATTTGTAAATCTAATTGTTTAGTTGATTCTCATGAAAAAAATCGATTGGTTAAACAAATGTTTCAAAATTTGTTGTGGTCTTGTTTTGTCTATAAATTATAAAATTTATTGAATTAATATATTTAATTATTGCATCCTTAAATAATATTTTATTAAGACATTAGAAAAATATGTTTTGAGTTGTTTTGTCAAATTGTACAAAAATCTATGCTTTTTCATATTTGTAACTTCAAAAAGATACATTATGATAATTTGAAATTAATCAAAATTGAATAAAATGGTAATTAAATATTTGTAAATCTAATTATTTTTTTTATCTTGTTTAGTTGGATTCTCATGAAAAAAAATCGATAGGTTAAACAAATGTTTCAAAATTTGTTGTGTTATTGTTTTGTCTATAAATTACAAAATTTATTGAATTAATATATTTAATTATTGCACCCTTAAATAATATTTTATTAAGACATTAGAGAAGTATGTTATGAGTTGTTTTGTCAAAATTTTACAAAAATCTATGCTTTTTCATATTTGTCACGAAAATTTATATGTTAAACTTACTTTTACAAAATTCTTAACTTTGTCACGAAAACAAAAATCTATGCTTTTTCATATTTGTCACGTTCTCACACTTTCTAAGAATATATTAGCTTAGTCACTTACTTATTTTTTTTACAAAACAAACTATCGGAGTCTTGAAAGTTGAATTCATATTATTGTAAATGTACATAAGAGTTTGTGATTATATACTTAGTGGTTCTTGTATATGTGTCCAAGAAAGTTTCAATGGCTTAGTGGTAACTGTCCTATATATATATCATACTAACCCAGGTTCGATTCTCTCATTCGCATTGTTTTTTTATTTTTTACGAAAAATAAATGAGATGAGATGGCAATTTCGGGTTCTCTGATTGGTTGATTTTTCTATTCTATGTGGACACCCTCTCCATGGCTTATATCCCCTTTTAGTATAGTATATATTATACTAGAAAAAAGGAGTATTTTCTTTTTCCTTTTATTCCTCGTTAAATCAAAAATACAAAAACACTGAAGATGCACAAATATAAAAATAGAGAAAACATGTTCCACGTGAGAGAACTAAAAAGAAGCTGTGATCTGTCTGTCTTAAGCTACCGCCGTCATAAAACCCGTGTTCTGTTCCACCGTCTCTCCGTGCCCTTTCTCTTCTTATATATAAACTTATATTTATCAATCCAGACATAATATCATCACCATCATCATTAGTCTAGTTCTTACAACTAACAAAGATGGAGAAGAACTGCGACTTGGAACTTCGTCTTTTTCCAACTTCTTCTTGTATTACCGATTCAGATAACTCGTAAATCTCTCTCTGTTTCTTGAGATTCAGTATATGAAATTCAGTTTATATAAATGAATCTGATAAATTTCACATTTTAATTGGTTTGCAGTGTGGTAGAATCAAGAAGCTCTGGAAATTCATTACCAAAAGAAGAAGAAACTCAGAGATTAACAATTTTCTACAATGGAAAAATGTGTGTGTATTCAAATGTTACTCATCATCAGGTATGTACATGTAAGACATTTATCTTATGATCATACTGTGTAAGCAATGAATTTTACTAACCATTAATGTCTTTAATGATTATATGCAGGCTAAATCGATAATATCGATGGCGGGCAGAGAAATGGAAGAAAAGGTATCTTCAAACGTGTCGGATCCTAGAAATAGGTCGACCCGATTAAATAATTATCATCAACAGCTTCCAAATCCAAAGGCTTCTATGAAAAGATCTCTCCAAAGTTTTCTTCAGAAAGGGCAAATTCGACTTCAAGCCGCTTCACCTTACCATCAGCATTCACGACGATAGTGTTTTAATTTTATTTTTCTACTTTTTCACATTGTTAGCAGTTTTATGTTTACTTGTATCGTTCTTATCTTGTTGTTATTGATTAGGGATATGTGCTCCCAATACACACATATTAATCCCAAGATTGATTTTACGTTGGTATACCTTTGTTAACCTTGACAATTGAACAGTACATTAATTTCTAATCAATGTTTTTGTGTGTATATACACACTCTATCTTTTAGTTATATATTCATGTTTGAGCATTTCTATTGCTCAGTATCTCATATTTTTATGATCATACGACTATCTCCACAAGAACATTTTCTATCTGCTTCTCCTTTTCTCATTACTTCTACAGTATTTTTAATTGTTTAGATACTCTTTTAAATCTTAGCAATAAAAATTAAGGCAGGTTCAATAATTTGATTAATAAAGATTTGATAACAATTTGTGTATTTTCTATCATTTTTGTTTAATTTTATAGTATTAAAAATTAAATAATCGCATTAACTATATAATAAAATTTAGATTTTTTGTATATCTTATATTTTGAATTTAAAAAATGACATTAAATCAAACTGTTAAAAATTCACATTATTAGTTTTTGTCAATAATTTGTTTTTATTGTAAAAAAATTTGCAAATGATCATAATATCATATGAGTAGAAAGTTTCATTTAATAGTTGTTCAAATTATATATATATATATATTATATATACAAATTATATAAATATTTTCATTTCAAAAAATTTAAAATATGTATCATACTTGAATTATTAAAAATTAATTATTTTTTAGCTTGATCAAATTATTAAAATATATTTTTTAAATTTTGTGTGATAATTTTAAAAAATTAAAACTTATTTACTTAGTAAAGATTTTATTAAATATTTTACTTAGTGCAATGTAAATTATTTCCTATATACTAATAGAGAAACATTTAAAAAGTTATAACATGTAGTTTGTATTAATTAAAAAAGTGTCATACTAAGTTTTCATGTAATTAGATTGTTAATTATGCTTACGTGGCGGCTTGAGAATCAATTGAGAATTTTGTTAGTCCAAAACTAAATTTATATTATATAGTATGTCCATTATGGACCATTAATTTATCAAATTAAAATTATTATATGTTTTTTTTTAAATAAAACCTACGAAATTACTTAATGTGATTAATATATATATGGTAATTAATGATTTTAAATAATAAAGATTTGCTAACAATCTGTATACTTTCTATCATTTTTGTTTACTTATTTATTATCAAAATAAATTATACTATTACATTAAACATACAATAAAAATTTAGATCTTTTTATATATGTTGTATTTTGAATTTTTCAAAACGAGTATAAGTTTCTAAAACTGTTAAAAGTCTCACATAAACTTTTATGATCAAGGTTTAAATTTTTTTCTATAATAAGATAAAATAATTATAAAATCATATGAATAAATAATTTTATTTTAATATAGGTGTTTATGTTAATATATATATATATATATATATATATGTTCATATCGTTTAAACTAAATTATGCATCATATCAAAATACGTAAGTGAAACCTCTATAAATTAATAATGTTAGGAGAACACCAAAGCTATAATTTTTTTATTAATTTATAGAGATGTTAATTTATCGATATACTAATTGAACCAAAAACTCAATTTGGGTCTATAAAATTATATTATTTTATAAAGATTTTTAGTGTATATTAATGTATAGAGTATTAATTTAAAGATGTTATACTGTACTTATATTTTAATATTTACGTTGAACATATATTTCAAAATTAATATTTTAATTTTGAAATTTCATTGTTTTTTTTTAAATGATTATAAATTATTGAAACCACTAAACATTCCACATTAAAAACAAAATCGTCGGTGTAAAATTTTGTTACTCAAATATCCATATTAAAAGTATACTATATAACTATGTTAATATCATTTAAATGTAATTATATATCGTATATGATAGATAAAATTGATTGTTTTGATTTATTTACCCTAAAATGATTGCGAATAAAAAAAGAGCGGTCGTTTGATTTATATGCACGCTAAATTATTACATAATAGTAACTGATTTCTTAGTTATTTAATATATAATTATTATTTTACTATTTCATAATATGCAGAAAAATGTAAAATAAATAATAAATATAAAATATTTATTCTGCTCAAGGCGCGGATCTTAATCTAAGTATGTATCTCTTTAATAATTTTTAATCTTAAACATTTTCCAAATATCATGCCAAAACAAAATAACGAAATGAGAATAAACTAAAAATCAATATTTATATAGAGTAATAACCAAAATGAAAAAAAAATGACACAAAAATGAAAAAAATATTGAAGATAGATAGGATTGACACGTGAACGTTAACTTCTCATGACCATAATTAACTTTTAAATTGCTAAATCATGATATAAAACCGAGCTGCTATAGTTCATTGTAACTAAATAGTAGGCCTCAGATTCTTCGACCTAATCGTTAGGTTCTTATGCGATAATTGATTTTCTGACCTACAATATTTTTTAAAATGAGATTAGCTCATCAGTAAACAAATTATGTAATAACAAAAAAGTTTTTAAAAAATTGTTTAAGGGCCAAAAATATTTATTCGATCAAGAATATAAATTTTATTTTTCCATACGATATTTCTCTTAAATAATTTTCATATAAATTCACCATGCGCAAGGCGCAGGTCTTATCCTAGTTACCTAGTATTAGTTAATATGAACAAACTATAGAGGATTGTAAAACATATTAAATACCCCCTCCATTTCAAAATCAAGGTATGTTTTGGAGTTTTTAAACATATTAAATATTTTAAAATTTGATTATAAATTTTCTGATTAATTATTTTCTACAATCTTAATCAATCAAAATATAATAGACATATTTAAAATTTTGAAGTTTACCATTTTTACTTAATAAAATGCATTGAAAATATAAGATATATTTTCACATTAATGTTTTTTCTAAAACATGACTCATTTTGAAACTAAGCAAATAGTGATTGAAAATACATTGTTACTTCCTTTTAGCAAAGAGTACCTTGGTGAAACTGGCAAGATTCCAAAAACAAAAGTTGCACCAAAACGGAAAGAAAAGAGCAGAGAAAAAGCTTGGTAGACACGCCTGCTACTCTCTCTCTCTCTCTCTTTCTCTCTCTCTTCGAAATTTATGGTGGTAGAGACTAAATACAATCAACATAAGATGAGAGAGAGAGAGAGAGAGAGAGAGAGAGAGAGAGAGAGAGAGAGAGAGAGAGAGAGAGAGAGAGAGAGAGAGAGAGAGAGAGAGAGAGAGAGAGAGAGAGAGAGAGAGAGAGAGAGAGAGAGAGAGAGAGAGAGAGAGAGAGAGAGAGAGAGAGATCAAATTTGTGAACTTTCACATGTACATTTACACGAAACCAGAGATCGATCAAAGTCCTAATTTCTCCAGTGCAAGATAAAAAGCATATACACACTATTAACTTTTAATCACTATGAGTTAGGTTCCTTCAACTGCAAGTTTCATATCAAATATGCCTCTAGAATCAATCTTGGAGAATATTGTTAGGAACATTTTGTTTAGAGCATGTCGTTATATGTAATCCAGATGATTACCTCTAATCCCCATAAGCGTAAAAATGCTACTTCATCCCACAAAATCTCTAACTACAAAGATGCTCCAGCATGTTATTCAACTATGACGTTTCTTGGTTTCTACGTTTGTTTAGTTTTGGCAAGACATGGACTACCAAAGGAACATGTAATCTTTAATGTGTCTAGCATATACATATGTGTTGTTAACAAACTGAATTAAATAGACATAATGGCTTCAGCTACTAGCAAGAATGAAAAGTGCCGATGAATGCAAAGTCGGAAGTTCTGCACAAACTATTTCATGTTGGATTCCTGTTCGTGATAGATAACTGTTCAACGGAAGAACTCACTCAATGATGAGCCAACCGGTACGTGAACCTGAAGGTTGAAGAAAGAACAAGTGAAATATCAAGAGAGCCGTAAGGGGCTTCTTAGAGCAGGACCAAAGCCTCCTCGAAGTGAGGCTGCCCTCCGAGAGGATGTCCGGAGGCTCTGCCTGTGGGACAAGTACATGCGGATGGTTCACTTGATGGAGGTGATGTCCACAAGATAAAGTAAGTTCATGTTTCTCCGTTTCAACTTTGTTTCGCCATAATATTCCACATCCCATGATTTCAGCTCGGTTACCCTCAAACTCTACGTTTGAGGTTTAGAGATCACTAATCTGACTGGTTTCTCTTCTTATAGATAAACCTGATTATCTTTTTCTTCCCAGAAGAAAGTCGTCTCGGCTCTGTTTCATCCACAGTAAAGAACAGAATCGATTCTTCTTTCAGCTTCCATACTCCCAATCTCTCTTGGAAATATATTTTTTCTCTCAATCATTGACAGTGTCATTTCGGGACTAACTCAATCATGCATTTAGTTGGGGAAAGTAGGCAAGACCTAGTTTCTGCTTAGCTTCGAAATGTTGGCAACTTCATATGATAAGTTCCAATCATCACAAGTCATAACTGTGTTTCATCCTCTTGAAGGAAAAGAGCTCAAGGCATCTTTGCTTGATGATAAGCATTGTCAGGATTTGGAGTTTGAAATGGGCTCTATATGGTGTATTTGAAATTGCAGCCTTATAGGTAACAATCTGTGAGTCGACGTTTATACCAGTAGTTATAGCTACAAGGTTCTATGAAATTCTAGAGAGAGTCTGGGAACGTGGCTTGCAGGTTACGTCTCCCAGGATACACCATGTCTCTCAACTCAAATAAGTCGCTGGTAACGATCAGTACTAGGTTACACCTTACCTCCTTATGTACACACATCAGAATGCTTATCCGATCTGTCAAGACTTTATTTTGAAAGTTCAATTATACAGGTCGGGCCTGGATGAGTTTAGGATTGGCTCTGATTTTATTTTTTATTTAAAATGTAAAACCGGTTTCATTACGGCTAGAGAAAAAAAAATAGACATGTCTTGCTGTTGTTGGGATGGTTAAGCATTGTTTGTTAGCTAGGTGGTGATTTTGTTTTTCTTTCACTTAGTAAAATTTATAGGTTAGAGAGATTGTTTGGTGACAAACTAATAAATGTTTCAGCAGTAGTGTGTAAAAAGGAATTAGGTAAACTGTGTATGTATTTGAAGTATATATATATATATATATATATATATTTATTTATTTATAGAAGAACTATATCCATTGATCACATAAATAAATATTTCTTCCAAATGGGGGAACATAGATGACCAGGACTTAGCTCTTAGCAAGTCGATACAGACTAAGAACAGAACAAACCAGTCGTAGAAGATGGACGAAACCAGTAAGGAGCCCAAAAATTGTTCAATGTACACCTTTGGGCGCCTGAAAACTAGAGGCCGTTTTGGCGGTCCGGTCGTAAACACCTATGCCAAAGCCTATAAAATATATGTAGTTTTGTTTGAGTCCAGGGAAAGAATTTGCCTTCGCCCTTTGAAACGAAAATGCACATATCTCTAGTTTCATCAGTATAACACATGAATCCGCCCACTTTAGTCTCCTCCTCTCTAAACACCATGATCTGCTGCGTTTCATAGGATAATTTTTCTCGAATCTGAACATCCCTTGGCGCGCGTAGTTGTATGCAAGAACCAAACGATCAACGGTGCAACACTAATGTCTATTCAATTCATATGGTTACACTACTAACAATAAAATATGTACCAAATTTGAGTTTTATATATATGAGTTAATTACCATATGGTTCCAAAATGTACCAATAAATTTCCCAATTTACAAAACAATAACAGTAAGTCACCATATAATTCCAGTTTGGTATTATGCATGTTGGTAACGATAGAAAAACTAGGTTGAGAAAATTATTGTGCTGAAACCACATATGGTGCCAATTTGTCAACCCTCCCCCCCTTCCCCCCACCCTCTTTAAAACATTCAAACCGCAACATCCTAACGAAGTATTTTTCTTACCAATTTTCGCCTCCAGTATTACATATACAACTTTTAAAACCAAGACACGTAATCAACACCTAGTTCTATATCTTTTTTCCATCAGTTGTTTCTTTCTTTGAGAAAAATCTTTTCCATCAGTTGTTGAAATAAATAAAAAAACTGTACCGACAATTTTGTTTTCATTTTTAACTCGAACTATCCCGACTACTCTTTCAATATTTATTACATCTGTGATTTGTGTAATAATGTAATATAGATAAGATGAAGAATAATGAAGTTTTCAATATGACAGATGAAAATGAAATGGTGAATGAAGGATGGATAACAACGAGTCACATGCTGTGGGAAAGTGGAACATAACACAACCAAGAGAACAAACAATAAATGCAGCTTGTTCTGCTGTTTCATCGACCTCATTCGAGAATCATCTTTATCGACAAAGACAGAGCCGTGAGAGCGTTTATGTTGCCCGAAGCGAATTATAAAAAAGTTTCAATAAAAATAATAATACATATTACAATAGAGAATAAACATATAGATAATATAACTTACAAAAATATTAATTATATAAGAAATTTATTTTTGTAAAAAAAATATTAATCAAGTATTTATCATTCAATTTTGTAACTATTTTTTAAGATAAGATAAAATAAATTACTCAATACTTTTTTCATAATTGAATAGATAAAAATGTTCTAACATGTACATATAATTTATTTTTAATATTACTATCTACTAAATGAAACTTCCTAATCATATAGTTTAATGATCATTTAAAAAAAAGAAAAAATTTAAACCATTAATAACAAAAAATTTAGTCTGGGAGTTTTAATACTTTGATAAGTCTTAGTCTTTCTTTAAAATTTTATGATTAAAATATTAATGGTTAATTTAAGAAGAATTATATAATATATATTTGGTGGCCTTTTAGATTAAAATATATATGTAAAATTACCAAAAGTGAAATTTCGTAACTTTTATTTAAGAAAAAATGAAAATATTAATTATAGATCGCTAAATTTAATGGTTAATTTAATAAGAATTATATAATACATGTTTAGTGGACCAACATATTTTTCTAAAGATTTTAAAAAGCATTATAATAATGACATATATCATAACTAAAATATTGTAATGATTTTCATTTAATATATAGGAGATTAAAAGAAAACAATGTTCCCTCATATAGATTTGTTCCGTAGATTATATATTCTTCTGAAAATTATATCATTTCGTATGTCATTAGGCATCATAAAATTATCTCAACATCTAAGATACGTGTGTTAGCTTAAGGATATAGTAGATCCATGTGTTATAAATTCTTTTATGAACAATATTCTAACATCATGATTTGTGGTATATGTTAGAAAGCTTAACACAATTGTTTTTGTTACTTATGTCACTAAAACATGCTTATCTTTTTGGTCAATTATCCATTTAAAACCTTAGAGTTGAACATAATTAGGCTGGAGTAGTAGAATGATGGATGACTTATCGGAAAATAATTCGGGATATTGTGCTAGTGAGGCGAAAACACGGGAAAAAGTCATGTGGTGATTACATGATTAGTAAACAAGACTAATGAACCTCCAAAAAATAACCCACCATATCTATTGCACAGGATAGAGCCCACGGTCGAGTGAGTGGACGTGAAAGGTCCATTACCCGTGGAGCGGAACGTTACAAGTAGTATCAGAGCCAAACTCAGACTAGTGTGGAGTCAGTGAGGGTTCACACTAACATAGGTAACGATCCTGTGGCGCAATGGAATGTTAGAAAGGTTCAGAAAATTGATTTGACTACCTATGTCACCAAAATGCGCTTACCTTTTCGGCCAACCATCCATTTAAAAATCTAGAGTTAAGCGTGCTTGGCTTGAAATAGTGGAATAATAGGTGACCTATAGAGAAGTGATTCACGATATTGGGCGAATGAGATCAAAGCACGGAAAAAATCATGTGATGATCGTAGGGTAAGTAAATAAGACTAATGAACCCCTAAAAATTAACGAACCGCTTGTCGCACATGATGAAATCTACGGACCTGTCATATAGAGATCTATTAGCCGTGAGCGGGTGGGACCGTGAGCGGGTGGGGCGATACAAATATATGATCTCGTGTTAGGCAGCAAACGATACTCTGATTAAAAGTCTCGGATGGCTGCGTAACATCTATCAACAGACGACAAATTAGTTTCACCTTTTATATATTTAAATGAACGATGCATTTCACTCTTAGCACGTCAATCATAAAATTATACCATAATTGAGATATTTGATTATAGTAATAACTTTAATAATGACTAAGGTGATGATAAGGAAATATTGGACTGGAATTTACACGACTGCTAAAATTCAATTACCAACTTGCTGATGCAGTTGCAACATTACGTGGCAAGTGTTACAGATTGCGTACTGAATCCTAAACTTGTGGTTTTTGTTTTAAACTCTTGAAAAAGTTTATAATACTGATACTGTGTGTACATACAAAGTTCATTAGAGTAGTCTGATAAAGAGTTAATTAAAAGAAAGTGACTGTTAATCTAACGTTCAAAAGGAGCTAGATGCTAGTCCAATACTGGAAAAGTTAATAGATATCTTTTTTTTAAGGCATAAGTGGAGAAAAGCGACGTCCCGATATATCTGATTGCGTTGTTGTCTAATGATGATGTGACGATATTCTGCTGTACCAATATACTCGTGAATCCAGGATTGGTGCCTTGACCAGATATGTTTCCCGAATTAATTTAGTTTGTATCTATCTTAGGCTAGCATGAGTTTCTGTAGATCGACAGATATTGCACCATACAACGTAACTTCTCAGGTAGACAAGATATCGCAGTCAATATTAATTACTAAATATGAATTGCCGGGCACCTACCATGATGTTTCAAATGCGAGTTCCCTTGAGTTTCCACGTAGCTCATACGTAAATCACCATGACATGTCAAATCTTGAATCGTGTCAAGTAGCATTAATAATATAATTAGTTTACAAAAAAACGTTAATAATATAATGTATATTCCAAGGGCATTGTAGACATTTCCAATTCAGATCATACACTCTATATAAGGGCTACAACACCTCAACAGATTTACACAACTCTTATTAATCTCTCAGTTCCTCTTTCTGACAGCTGAAAATGACAGAAGTTCCCTCGTACATGATCCAGAACCCTAAATTCGAACCTTACAAGCCCAAAAAACGATATTCTTATTCTTCTTCTTCGTTGCTCTCCATCATCCTATCGATCTTCACTTACGTCTTGATCTTTTACGTTTTCGAAGTATCTCCATCGTCTATCTTCAAAGACACAAAGGTTTTGTTCTTCATCTCCAACACTCTCATCCTCATCATTGCCGCTGATTACGGCGTTTTCACTTGTAAGGAGAGGCCCGACTTCTACGGTGAATACACCATGGCGGCGATGAGAAGCCGTGCAGATCATAACTATTCTCCAGTTCCTAACTTCACATACGGAGAAAACGCTAGACATGATGAAAACTCTGGCGGCAGAGAAAAAATTAAGAGCCCTAAAGATGTCGTGGGCTATAAGGAAGAAGAACCGATGGTAAAAGAGATAGTCAGTGTTTCTTCGCCTCCTGAGAAAATAATACGCGAGGTGAGTGAGGAGAAGCCGAGAGACGTTGTGGCTATCAAGAAATACAAACCGTTTAGTGAGCATACAGTTGAAGCTTGCCACACAAGGAACCATGTGTACCGTAGATCTTACGAACGAACTAAATCAGACAAAGCACGACGGGTGAAGACAGCCAAAAGTAAAAACTATCGTCGAAGCGAATCGGATAGCTCGAAATGGATGGTTGTTCCAGAGAAATGGGAGAACGTTGAAGAAGAATCTGAAGAGTTCTCAAAGATGTCGAACGAGGAGTTGAACCGAAGAGTCGAAGAATTCATACAAAGGTTCAATAAACAGATGAGATTACAGTCACGAGTATCGTCTACATGATAGCATATAAAGTTAGTAAGAACTCTTGTTTTATTTTGTTGTTAGGAGTTCTTTTTTTTTTTTGGTTAATACTTCGTGATCGGATGACGTTTTTGGCAGTCGTCAGTGTATAAACTAATATAAGACATGAAAGCATAATAGTTACTGATACAAACTACATGTAACTATAATAGCTTATTCTCTATGAAACATTGTAATATCGGTTAAACTATGTTACACGTGTCTATATTTATAGGAAGAATTATATTAATTTATCTTGTTTATTGCATTGAAGTTAAATTAGTGATAAATTTGGAGAATGCTGGCTGCCCAAAGGAATTAATTTAAATTGTAGAAAATATTAAATTGAAAAGCATCCAGGTCGAAGAATATAAATAGAGACTATCGTTCAGATTATTTGGTTAGAATGCAATTTTGAACATTATCAAAGTTCTCTTTCTTCAAAAAAAAAACATTATCAAAGTTCTCTATATGATACAAACTAATTAGATGACTCCTTTTAAATGGATAGTGTAGAATATATGAAATTTGTTAATGAATTTTAAGGGGTATTGGTTCCTGTTAGAACTTGTTACAAAGTTTGGAATGATGAATATTGGTGTCACTGACGAACTGTTCGCTTTTAACGGGTTATACTGGATCATTAAAAAGCCCATTAAATTTGTGATAATCAAACAGTAACGAATTCGTAAATTAAGCTCTTGGAATCAAAAAAATGTTGTCAAAAAGAAAGTAGTAGTAGTTTTTTTTTTTGGGGTTCTAATCCCCGACATTAATGCGTCTGTTATAATTATTATGCATATGCATAATTTTATTACTAGCAATGATAAACAAGTTTGAAACATTGCTGAAGACATGGAAAATGACTCCAAAATCTAAGAGCCAATGAGTAGTGGTGAAATTGGATTCGGATCAGATTCTTGAAAAACATTTCTATAATTAAAGGACCACAAGATAATGCTAGAAAGGCATCGTTAGTTTCAACGTTCGAGTCTTTTATGATAAATATTCAAAGTTAAAAATGTCATGGGAGGTGACTCAGAAATGTAAACATCTACATCTCCTACTATATGGAAGTATTCAATAGTTCCACTAGTTGTGGTTGGTATGTAGTTATATCGTTTCCTCTTATGTACTATTAGGTGTCTGACTGTAAGGTATTTTTAGAGTAAAAATTATTAGGTGGAAAAATATTAACGTCACTTCCCATTATTTAGTTACCAATCAGGTGAAAATACTTTTCTCCAATTAACGCTAAAAAAAGTGAGAAAGTATATTAATATGTTATTCTCTCTAGGGTGTGATTGGTAAATTGTCAGCGTAACTAAGAGGAACAAAACATGGAAGAAAAAGAATGAACAGAAAAAAGAGAAAACGAGAGTAAATGTTTACTCCATTCAAAACTAGTGAAATAATTTCTACCACTTTCAGCTATATTCAGCTAAGATACTTTTCAACCTGATTGGTAAATATTAAGCAGGAAATAGAGTAAAACAATTTTACTCTAGAATATTTACTCCAAAATGACCATTCAGTCACACTCCTACTGGTGGAAGAAATGTTTTACTCTTGATTTGACGTTTATTTTTCCACCACTTTTCACCATTTTATTTTCACCATATTACTCCACTAAAAACCAATCACACCCTAGAACTTAGAAGTTCCAAATAGCTTTCAAAACATTTTTTTTTTCAAGGCTCCGAATAAAGGAGAAATTGACAATCCATATGTGATCAGCGAAAACTAAAGAAGAAAGAAGAACAGGCATTAGACAAAGCTTTAAATATTACCAAAAAAGAAAGAAAGACAAAGCTTTAAATGTTTCAATTTTCTTAATTATATCAGAGCAGATGGTCCTAATTCTATCTCTACCGATGGTAGACAATTTATTTATGTTTTGGGGGCAAAACTCCTCAAAACGTAAAATTACAAAACGTAAAAAGAACTTTTCTGTAGAATCTAGGTTTTACTTGGTAAAATTAAATAAATTTAGTTTAATGTTTTCCGACAAACTAAAAATATTAATATTAAAAATAATTTTTAACACTGGTTTATTGTTTTATAATAATTTAACCCCTATACATGTTTTAAAATAATTTACGTCTAACGGTTCGATTTATATCATTTTAAACTTGTTTATGGTAAATCATGTTTGTGGATTCTACTTATACTATGACGAATTTTTAATTGTTCATTTATCTGTGTAATTGTTAATAAATCATTTTAAGATTCAAGCCTCATATGTTTTGTAGAATCATTACTGAACAATTAATCAAATCACTTAAATAAAGACGGCTTCACATGTCTAAGTTTCAAAAAAAAAGGTAATATTTTAATTAAAATTTTTGATTTTAGTTTTATTTAAATACTAAAGTCAATAAGGAATTAACATTTGTCAAACCCAGTTTCTAAAATTCTTCGTACAGAAAACTCATGCTTTATCTCTAATTTGTTATTTTTATTTATTTTAATTGAAAAAACTCTTATATACCACCATTGGACTTGCTCTAAAGAATACAAAATTTGCAACTATCGTATAGATTACTATAATAGAAATAACATCGATAAAAATGAAAGAGGTGAATCTCCGTACGAAGAGCCCGGGGAAAGGTACAGACAGAACACATGCTACACCGTGTCTCCGGTGAATCGGTTACAAAATAATATTATATAAGTCGACAAACTAAGACGATACGTTAAGTGTGTGAATACAATTTGTTTTGTGCTTTGAATCTATCTAGCTAAGGTATTACTCCAATTGCATTGCCTTGCATTTGAGGTTTTCTAAACTTTTGATCGCTTCAAAACACTCAAATAGATGTATATGAGTGAATTAGAGTAAAAATTTAGGTTTGATGTGTTAGAGCTGCTATTTAAAATAGCAAACCATATCGGTAGAAGTATATGTTAATTTGTCTCTTTGTCTTTTGGTATTGTTCTTGCGGTGTGAGGAGGTTATTTCCTGTCAATAACACTCAGTTCATAACACTCAGTCCGGTCGGTCGATGTGGGTGTGTTTGACCTCTGCTGAGTCTGTCTATTTGTGTTGGTGGATACTCAGGACGTCTACAACGAGTTGTTCTTTGACGAGTCAGATCATAAAAAGTAGATTATCGGAGAGGTCAAAATTACTGGATTATGTCTTTCGTAATAAATGTTGCTCTTCCATTTGCGGTAAATTGTAAGTGCGGATTAGTTGAGACATCCGAGTAGCGGTTTTGCTTGCTGTGTCGGTTTTTTCTAGATTAGGTCAAATTATTATTTAGAATTTTTTTCATTATTCTGCTTCTTGTTATCATTGTATTTCTGTCAAAATGTTTTAAATTAGTAATTACTCCCTCTGTTCCTAAAAAATGTATGTTCTAAAAAAAAAATGTTTCAAAAAAATACATTTTTTACTTTTTTAATATATGATTTTATGAAAAATTGTAAGTTTAAAAAAATTAATGGTGTTTATTAAATTTTTATTGGCTAAAAATTATGAAAAATTGTTATTCACAAAAAATAATGCATATTTAATGAGTTTTCTTAATATATATGAAAAATCTAGAATATGCATCTTTTAAAAACAGAGGAAGTATATCTTTATATTTTTAGAGAAAAAAACACGTTTACGATGTAAAATAGCAAAACAAATTTGTCAATATAGTTTATGATGGAGATAAATAAAATGGAAAGACGTGAAAATGGATTTGCTTCGTCTGGTCGATGCGAGGACTTCACCAAAAAAAATATAATGCACGAATCAGATATGTTTATAAATCAAAGAATGAGGGCCTCATTAATGACAGGGAATTGCAAATGAGTTCCTGTAATTTAAATATTTTAATTATTGAGTGTAGCAAATATGATCTGGCGAATCTTCCCTACCAATTATTTTCTTGCATTTTCCTAAGTCAGGAGATATGATTTCACATTGAGAATATTATCAATTAATTAAGATGTATCCCTTAAGGCCTTAACTGTCATACATACGCAATACTCTTTCCATTTTTTTTAACTAGGTGATTTTTCCGTGCTCATGCACATGTATAAATATTTAAAATAAATATATTATAATAATTGATTGCTACTTACATTTGATTTTAAATTAATTTATAATTTATATGCATCATTTATATTAATAATATTATACTACTTTAATTATACATATGACTTTATATATGTTATATTTAATTGATTTTGTTGTTTTTCAATCGATTTAGTTATCATTTGGGCAAAATGGATTGCATCTATGAATTCAACTGTAATATTTTTATTCTATATATTAAAATTTTAGTTAATTTCGTATTTTCATTTAGATGGTTGTTGTCTTAGATATGTTAATATATTTTATGAATATTAGGTATAACTTAAGATATATTATGCTTATAATGAAATTTTTTTAAAAAAACTAAAGTGTCTGATTCTAAATAACAAAAATTAATATAACGAAACGATAATATTCTGAAGTCTCATGCATATATATAAATTTTACAAAAGAACTAAATTGTAACAGTTGGTTAATATTCTATTTTCATTTTTAATATGCTTTGAGTTGTCCTATGAATATATTTATAAAATAAATTACTATTCTTATAAAATTATATATTCTTATCGTAGTTAAATCTATGATTTTAGATATAAGTTGGATTAGTTGAATCACTCATGTTGTGAGTATATTGAGTTACATATATTCTTTCAAATTCAAAATGAAGTATAATTATTTTTATTATAATTAAATCAAGTGTGCATGTATTTTCTTATATTATATGTTGTTTGTGAAAAAATATTAAAAAATAAAGTGATGATCAATAAGAAGTTATATGCGTAAGAAGCTTATACATTTTTGAAAGCTCGTGAGCACATATCAATATTTACAATAATTAAAATCTTTTATGAATTTCTAAATAACTTAATGCCTTTGATTTATTGAATGGAGACTAAAATTTATTTTAAATAATCTTATAATGAGAATTCAAATTTGCTTTGGTATTTTGATTATGGTTCTATTAAGTTACAAACATAAAAACATAAAATTTAAAAGAAAATTTAATATTAAGAAAAAATAACTTTAATAATGATAAAATATAATATATCTACCTCACTAAACTATTTTGTGACTATTTGATCAAACAATGTTTATTTTGAAAATACTTTTTAGGTTTTTTTAATATCTCTTAAAATAAGCAGTAAAAAATTGTGATTGTATTTAAAAATAATATTATATAAGTAAAATATAATTTGTCGATATTTTTTTGCTGCAATTGAAAGATATTAAAGTCAACTAAATATATGAAAAATAAATAAAACATTTGAATATAACTAATTATAAACTATTTTCAGACAATTACACATATATCAGTTTATGTTTCATAATTATTTTATGTAATCATCTAAGAAAATATATAGATATATAAAAAATATTTTTATTACTTTGTATTTTTTGTATTGTTTAAAATTATGTTTTAAAAGAAATAATATTTCTTTTTCTAATATCAAGATTATCTGTGTAATTTTTTCTTAATGAAATCACATTATATAGAAATTTATAATTTTCATCTAAGAAAATATAGATGTAAATAAAGTATTTTATTACTTCAAAATTACATTTTATGTTATTTAAAAATATTTTTCAAATGTAATATTACTATTTTGTGAACTTTCCTTTTTTAGTGAAATCATATTATATATACATATGTTTTTGTTTTCCAATTCTTTTTTTTTTAACTTTAAAAAATTCCTTTTTTATTATATGTGTAAATTTTTTCGGAAATTTTTTAAAAGGAAACTAAATAAAATAAATAAATAATAGTATTTTAAATGTAAATTAATCCATTAAGGGTATCAGTGTAATCAACCATCGTGAGAGTTAACGTGAGAGGGACACATATGAAACTGACTTCTCAAATAATATTATAGAGATGTATATTTAAAGTTTTTCTATATATTAAAGAATCTTAAATTATAATAGTCTTAATTTTTAACAGTCAGAATTAAATAAAACAAAATTAAAATTTTCAAATTTATAATTTACTATTATTATCTAATAAAATAAATTGAAATATAAAAATTTATGATTTTTAATATAATTTTTATTTTAAATATGGATTATTTTGAAACAGAAAAGAGTATACTGATAGTTTAAAATTTTCCTTGGTTTCGCGGTCACCAAAGAATTAGAATTTTACAATATCAGAAAACATTATTACTTTCCTATACAAAAACATTATTACTTTGAATTTGAGATTGTATCTTTTTTTAAAAAACTTTTGCATGTTTCGTAGTAAATTTAATTGCATGTATTGGTTTTATGTTATTGTGTATCCTTTCATCCTTTGTTTATGCGATTGTTTAACACATGTGTTATTGTCAGGCCGTGTCTGATAATTATTGGTCTAGAAGCTAAAAACTTTTTTTTACCCATTTATTTTTAAAAATCACCAAAATACTAAAATATACATCGGAGGTTCGAAACATGGCATGAAAGTGCTATATCATGCGTCATTACTGGTAGAGCTATGTGAGATTTCAATTATTTGTGGCTCCAAATATATATATATATATATATATATATATATATATATATATATTGCTTCTGACCCTGAAGCAAATGCTTTATTGGCTTCTATTCAGGTTCGACCATGGTTATTGTCGCGTAGATAATAAATTATTAGAAAATCGACGTAAATTATTAGTTAAAATCTTCTATCAAGAATATGAATAGGGATTGAGATCGATCCAGTTGTAAAATATCATAGATACTGTTTAGTTAAATTATCTTAGCACAAAGAAATTTTCTTTGTTTATGAATATATTATTTGCATATTTATGAACTTAGTTTTATTAAAAAAAAAAAGCAAAAATGGGGAGGGGCGGGCTAAAAGGTTACTAATATTTTTATCAGGATAATATAAAGAGTGTATTTTCCCCAAAAAAATAAAGAATGTATTTGCCTCATCTTGCATTATTGGTTTTAAAAATAAAATTAAGAAATAAAACGTACAATGTGAATCTAATGTATTTGCTTATTATCGACTAGTTGTCTGTCTCATGCGTTTTCTCAAGTCTTATCCACTATAAGTCTACGAATATACCTAATCTAGTTTAGTTACTAATTTAATATACGTCAAACAAGAATGATTATAAAACTGATATAATTGCAACTTGCACCAACTGGTCACTTAAGATCGCAAAATATGACTATGTGGATATGCACATACTTACGTACAAACTTATATATTTATGCAATACAAGAAACGTCCATTGGGACGACTACCGTGATAGTTTTTCTGGCTTGAAGTCTTCTACTCCTTCTGTTACAATATTTTAGAAGATATTTGTTGTTTCAAAATAGATGATGTTATAATATTTTATATTATATTTAATTTTATTGAAAATTGTATAACCAATTAAATTTTGATGTGATTTTTATAATTGGTTGAATGATTTTTTAATTCTATTTTAAAAGTAATTTTTTAGAAAATTTTAAATTTTTTAATCTTTGTGCATCAAAGTAATACATCATGTATTGTGAAACAGAAGGAGTAGTATATATAGTATGACATTAACTAAAACAATACTATGTCTATAATATCCACGGAAAAATAAAAATGGCACAGATTTGGTTTACAAATTATAACCGATATATAACTAAAAGTCTAAAATACACATTTCAGATATACGTTTACATCATATATATATATAATTAATGTATATATTTGTATACTTTTTCCAGGTATTTATCTCTTTAAGTGGAGTAATGCATTAATATTTAGGAAGACCGTGTGGTACCACTCCACTCATGGCCGGAAAACAGCAGTACACTACCCTTATCTCATTTAACTCCAATAAATAATTGAACATTATAAAACTAGTTAAAATATCAATTTAATTTCCCAACGAAAATACCATTTTTTTTTTGAGAAAAAATATACCATTTCGAATTGATATGAATGCAAATTCCCGAAGCTTCAAAAATATAAATGATTATTTCCTTCTACTTCTTCTTTCAAAATTCCCAAATTATTAATGTACAGAACAGAATTATCGAATACCTACCTAAAAAATATTAAAAATATTGATTATTAATTGCCAATTGGTAAAACAGCTGCATAAATCGAGAAACTATTTGATTATTGCAGAGCGTTTACTAATTTACCTTTCTTAGGGCATCTCCAATGTAACTCTATTTTTTCCTCTATAATTTACACAAAAATAGAGTAATTCTATTATAGTGTAACTTTTGCTCCAATGGTGTAACTCTATAATAGAGTTACTCTATTATAGAGTGAAATATAGAGGAATGTCATATTTTACTCTATATTTGGAGTGAAAAAGTAACATTCCTCTATATTTCACTCTATAATAGAGTAACTCTATAATAGAGTAACATCATTGGAGCAAAAGTTACACTATAATAGAGTTACTCTATTTTTGTGTAAATTATAGAGGAAAAAATAGAGTGCCATTGGAGATGGTCTTAATCCACAATTAATCTTAGATCAAATCATGCAACATTTTCAGTCCTTTCCGGACCAAAGTGAGATCTATCTCTTATCTCTCTCTGTCTTTGTTCTCACTACAAGACAAAACAATCACGAGAACACCTCTTTCCCTTCTCCAAAATCTAATCCTTCCATGGAGTCTCCTCACTTCTCCTCCTCAGATCTCTCCTAAATTACACAAAGCCATGTCTTACCTTCTCCGCCCCGATCCCGTCTCCCGGATCCACCCGGAGCCTCAACCTTCAGACGACACCGACCACTTCGACCATCTCCCCGACTCTCTCCTCCTCCTCATCTTCGATAAAGTCGCCGACGTCAAAGATCTCGGCCGCTGCTGCATCGTCTCCCGCAGATTCCACTCCCTCGTCCCTTTCGTCGAGAACGTCCTCGTCCGCGTCGACTGCGTCATCTCCGACGACGACTCCTCCGCCTCCGGCGACGACGATCGTCGCTTCTCGCTAAACACCGCGTCGATCTCCGACGCCTCCGCCGGCGGCTCCTTCTCCGCCTTGTTCCGCCTCGTCTTCGCTCCGATCTTCAAGCCGTTTCAAGCGCTGGGGCAGTTCCTAGGGCCGAGACGATCGTCTTCGTCTCTCGAGGATGAGGTTGATCAGAGCGGCGTCACGCACCACTCGCCGACGCAGGTTCTGAAAAACTTCGCGGAGATTCGGTTTCTGAGGATCGAACTGCCGACGGGGGAGCTGGGGATCGAAGACGGTATCTTGCTCAAGTGGAGAGCTGACTTCGGATCCACGCTTGATAACTGCATGATCCTCGGCGCGTCTTCCGTGACTCGGTCCACTTCAGATCTCGAGAGTCCTCTCCTTGATGACGACAATGGTAACATACCTGAGTCGTTCTACACTAACGGAGGACTTAAGCTTCGTGTTGTCTGGACGATCAGCTCTTTAATCGCCGCCTCCGCTCGCCATTACCTTCTCCAACCGATCATAACCGAGCACAAGACGTTGGATCGTCTTGTTCTGTCTGATGCCGACGGGCAAGGTGTCCTGTCTATGAACAGAGAACAGCTTGAGGAGCTTAGGGTTACTCCTTTGTCGGCTTCTTCAGCTTCGAAGAGGACGCTTGTTCCGGCGTTGAACATGAGGCTGTGGTATGCGCCGCAGTTGGATTTACCTGATGGTACGGTTCTGAAAGGTGCGACATTGGTGGCTATTAGGCCGAGCGAGTCGAAGAAGGAAGTGTGTGATGCTTCTTGGTTGGCTGATGCATTTGAGGAACCGTTTGGGACCGCCGCGAGGATGTTGATCAAGAGGAGGACTTATTGTCTGGAGATGAACTCGTTTTGATTTGGGCACCACGACGGTTTCAGGTAGAACACATTGTGGTATTAGCAATAAACTGAATACAAATAGATTTGATTTATCATCTATGATGCAAGAACTAGTCTTAGGTTATATCTTTTGTCTATTCTCATGTTTTTGAATTGTTTTCATTTCGGTCATCATGTTACCTGCAAGAACTTTGTTTCTCTTATCATATAAACTTTGTCCTAACCTATTTCACCGAAAATGTTGTTCATGTGTTGTCAAATTAAGAAAAAAACTTGTATTGAGTTATTGCACATGGGGAAGGTGTTAACGTTGTTTATCAATGACGTTTTCCAGATAGAGAGAGCAAGCAAATCCACATGTATTGGAGTGTGAAGGAAAGAAAAGAGAAGAAACAGAAAGATCACAAATGTACTAAATTGCAACAACTCTCTGGCTTCTGATGCAAAGGAGTTTCCAATCGAATGAATCTACAAGGGTTGCAGGAGGATTAAGGAGTTTCTTGTGAAACTGAAGTACGCAAATTGTACATATACCGCTTGTAAAAGAAGAATGTGAATGAGCAAGAACATGTGTTTTGTGGTCTGTGTTTAAAGGCTTTAAAATGACATGTTAGGATGGGAAGGAATTATGTTACATAAGAGTTTGTAATAAATTATTTTCAGCTTTATTACGAATGCCTCGATGTTTTTTTTTTTGCTTCTTATATCTCTGTGTTTGATCTATGCACTCGTTTGACTTTGTGGTTTGCATGAACCGAATCAATCATCTCTAAACTGAACAAGAACACTCTTGTCTTCGGAAAATGTAACCTAGAAGCTCCTTACCATGTAGTCAACAGACTGAGGATGACTAGACAAACCTTGGACCTTGGTCCCAGTTTTAGGCAAATTACATGACAAAAAAATGAAAACACAGAAAGATGCATAATTAATAAAACAAACATTTTCGTTGCATTAACACATTTTCTCATCAAACAACACCACATTCCTCGCAGTGTGAACAGGTTACACATCCACTCAGGTTTATGATTGCGATGGAAGATCAAAAGATAAAGGTTCGGCCTGCACATACATCGTCTTTCGTCGATTCCTTCCCCTGCATTTTTAGTTTCAAGAACATTTCACAGATCAGCTTTACATCTTGATGAAGGTATATATAATTACCAATCAAGATGTTAAAAACACAATATGAATCTTAAACAACTGAAGTCTGCAATTAATGTATAAGCATTGGAGTGTAAACATTATATTCAGCCTTCACAGAAAATAGTCTATGGAACTCGTTTGTTCAGAGCATCATCATCTATGTAAAACTCATTTATTCAGCATGACAATTCCTTATTGCTAATGAAAATCCAACCTTGGTCAGTCTGTAATCTGTACTATACTGATGAAAGTCTTATTTTATTGTGTACATAAAGCAGCTTCTTTAGTTCAGTGCTCATAATCTCAAACCAAAAAGTAAGCAAATTTAAGAAGAGATTAATAAACTGAGCTCTATTAGTTTGCTAATATGTTCATGTTGGCTAAGGCTAAATACCAATTCAGAATTCAGCTTAAGGAAAGGAAACTCAATAATTCAAAGTTAAAATGTGTTTTATGTAATGTATAAATGTACTGTAAAGAGATCTAAAACGTGAGTGTGATGGCTCCGAAGTAAAAGGGGAGAGATCATGGGACAGCAATGAAGAGATGGGTTAGATTCCGACACACAGCATGTGGTGCCATTTCAGGAGGCCAGAGTTAAAAAAAAAAAATTAAAACAATTTTTACAGTAAGCAATTTACCAGGCACGAACTTCCCATCTTTTGTCTAGAATTAAATATTTATAAAGGACAAAAGCTTCTTTGATTCTTTCACTAACAAAGTCTCTATCAAAAGAAATTTGATTCTTCCATACCAAATATTAAATGTCAACTAACTACTTTTTATCCAAAACAGTTCAACTCACTTACATTTTTCCAACCTAAAATATTTTTCTTTAAAAGATTCCTAAACACATATCTTATCAACTCAACCAAGACCATGAGTTCAAAATAATTCTTTGTGCATGATATGAATGAAATAAATACATAAAAAACAACAATCAGTAAAATAGGATTCAATTTGATTAAATTAGTTGTCACAATACGTGGTGAAGCAAAGAAAGTACAACAAGGTGGAACAAAAGTGATGCTGAGGAAGAAGGGAACCCAACATAGAACACATGAGGAGACAACACATAGGATGAAGCCCTCTTTTCAAATTCATCCACATGCCATCAAATAACAATCTTAAAAAGTCATTACTTCGAGACACAAAAAAGGTTATGAAAATATGAAACCTTTTAAGAAAAAAAAATGTAAAGATAAGACTCAATGCCACCCACGCCCCAATAACCCATCTTTCTTTTATGAAATCAAGAAACCGAAATGTATGACAAGGCAAACAACATGGTACTATTACTAATTAAATCAATAATTATCTAAAATATAATGGATTAGAAGTACTAACCAAGATGGAATGAATGAAACTTTTCTTTACTATCTCCCATCCTTTCCTTTATCGTCGGAGCTCCGGTTTCCTTCACCGTAATAGAGATATAACCGGCCGTCAAAAGTTGCTGGAAGCTGGTGGTTATGGTGGTCAAGAGGAGGAGGTGTAGCCATGAAAGAGATAGGTCTTTGATTAACGTTGTTGTTGTTGAGAAAGTGAGAGTGTGAATTGGACTGAAGGGTCCCCCTACTAGTGTAGCAGCCTCCATTAACGGCGGCTGCTGCGGGAGAATCAGAAGAAGAGATTCCAAAGTTGTAATCCGGAACAAACGATAAATGATGGTTCAACGACGTCTCTTGACGATGATTGTTGGTGTTGTAATGATGTAGAGAAGAGGAAGAGGAGTTTGGTATGAGCTGAACCGGGTTGAAACAATCAGAAGAAGAACCACCGATCCAATTCCGGTTCGGTTCGTCAAAACCGCCGGTGAGAAGCTGAGTGAAGGAGCTTTGAGCATTTTGCAAGTCTTTGTCTTTGTCCTTGGCTGTTCTCTCTCTAGCTCTCTCTCTCGCCTTACCACGACTCTCTGTCCTCGACAAAGACAGCAACGAGCTCTCAGATGTGCCACTGCTACAAGCCGATTTAGACAGCGAGAGCGCCTGGTCGAAACTTGTGTTGATCGGAGGCAACTCGGAGATGGAGTCGGCAGCCGCGTTGATGAGCCATTCAACGGCTTTGCTGGGCTGGTCGAAGCCAAGACGGTCTTGGAGATCGTAGAACTGGATTGCCGTTGCGACGGAGAGACGTATCCTCCGGTCTCTAAGCCCTTTTGAGGTCAAGACTTTGCTGTGTCGGTCTTTGCCACCGGATGCTCGAGAAACCCTAATGATTCGTGAAGATGGGTTGTTCCAGTCTCTCATTCCGTTTTTGTCGTTGTCTGAGGAGATTCTCTGAAGCTTTCTGCTTGTTTGTTGTTGTTCGTCAATGTCGTCGTCGACCTCCATTGAAACGCTACTCTCATGCTTTGAAGGTTTAGCTCAAAGCTCAAAGGATCCACCGGAGAAGAAGATATAGTCGCCGGTGAGAGACAATGGACTCCAGCTAAAGCCCTAGTTAAGCTATTCACCACTCTCTTTCTTACTTTTGTGTCTGAAGCGAAACAGTTGTAGAGCTATGATGATAGACCAAAAAAAAGCCTGAGTATGTTGCAGTGATGACTTTGCTGGATCTGTAAAAAAGATAAGAGGAAGAAGATAATTAAAGTCACTGCTACTGAAAATACTGAGAATATATATTTTTTATAGATAAAAATTCAGAAAATTTAATTTAATACATGTAGATCTGAAAGTCTATCTGTTAATATCCATGTTCATAGCTTCATATAGCTCAAGAGCCTTTTCAGAAACCCTAGATTTATTAGTGTTGTTTTAAAAAAAAACAAAACAAAAAGGAACCTATACCTACAGGGAGACTGAGCTTTGGTCCAATAGTCTTAGCAGAATAATAAATACTCAGAAGAACAAGAAGAGATTTGTTTTAGCTGAAGAAGAAGAACAAAGACTAATTATTTTTGTTCTTGAAGCTACAAGCTTTGCCCTAATAATGAAAGTTGCAAAACAATCACAAACATATTAACATTAAATAAAGCATAGATTTAATTTTAAATAAATGTCCAATAAACCCCCAAAAAAAAACGAGTTTGCCTCAAAAATCACCAACAAAAGAAACTCACTTGGATAACAGGTGTCAACTGTCGAAGCTCAGTGTAGAACAACAATGGCGGCGAGGATGAAAAAATGAATTCTCTTCAGATTATTTTTGGTCACGAGCTTTATTCTCTCTCTCTCTCTCTTTGATAATATTCTCAGGCTAAGATCTCATCATTTTAAGCGTTGAGTGTTGAGAAAATCCACAGATCTGAACATTATCAATTCAAAAACGGGTCATATAATATATAACATCAAATATTTGTTTCAGGGGTGTTTGAGGTAATGGTTTAAGATGTTTTTTTCCAGGAAAATCAGCCAAGAAAGTGAAAGAAAAATAGCGAGAAATGGGAATTGGAGGGAGACGCTAAAGAGAGAGAAAGTATTATTACCTGTTAGAGAAAAAATATCCACAGTAGCATTCGGACAAGGGAAGACAAGTGCACCGTTCAGAGTATTTAGTACTTTTCTTATGCTGTGTTTCTCCTTTTTACCCTTCTTTGTTTCTCATTTTTACAAATCTCTCACTCATTGTTTACACATACAATCGGAATATGAACTATGTATACTGAAATGGTATAGGGTCGTTATAAAATCTGATTAGACAATAGCTAGGAATAAGCATATGGGTATATTATATTCTATTTGTTTGTGTATCTGTAGATGAAAGAAAAATAAGGAAATGTAAATGCATCTCATAATCTGTTAAGCCTAACAAGTAAAACGTTCATAAAAAGTCTAAAAAGGGTAGTTAATTACACTATATATATTTGTTACACGTAGTTAACACTAGTGAATATTTATCCACTTGGAACAAAGATTTTTATGTCCATCACATGTTTTTGAGTTTTGTGTGCAAGCCAAAACCAACATGTTCTAGCATACAATTTCAGTTCGATTCACTTAACCATGGGATAAACATAAATAATTAAAAAGCTACTAAACATTTTTTAATTAAGTCTCTTGCGCTCATATGAAGATGTGAAAACGCAGGTCAATAACATTATATGTCTTTGTCAGCTCCTAACAATCAATATGAAAAGTTACCGATAATACACGGTGCTCAAACACACCAGTTCATATACACCAGCGCTTTCAGTTATAAATGCATAGGAGAAAGACTACTTCAATTCGTCTTTGAATTTTGGCTACATGAGGTACATTGATGCATATATGATATATCTAGTGAATTTATACACTAAAGTTTATTCGTTCACTACTATTGGTGGCTCTAATTAATCGGATAAATGTTGTTCTTTAATAAAAATTCATTTATCATTTCATTTTCATTTTGTGTATGAGCTTAAGTTAAAGCATCAATAAATAGTTACATCTCACACAAGTAGGAAGTTAGACCATCTCCAATGGTGCACTATAATTTTCTCTATATTTCATTTTAAAATAGAGTGACTCTATTATAGAGTTAGATTTGCTCAAATGGTTCACTCTATAATAGAGTTACTCTATAATATAGTGAAATATAGAGTATTTTTGTTTTTTTACTCTATATTTGGAGTAAGAAAATAAGATTATTTTATATTTCACTCTATTATAGAGTAAATCTATTATAGAGTGAACCATTGGAGCAAATTCAACTCTATAATAGAGTTACTTTATTTTAGTGTAAATTATAGGGGAAAAAATAGAGTCCCTTGGAGATGCTCTTACAAACCTGCTCTGCATTAACTAATCAAATACATTCCCATTTAGGGAAATGTTACGTTCTTATATATATAGTCACATGTCTTTAATGATGTGGATAAACTATAACTGTATAAATATTTGTGTGACTTCCATTATAAAAATGGGTTATAAGAAAACCAATGCAAAAAGAAGGTGATATTTGGGTTTCGGTGTGGTTAACAGAGCTAACGACGGGCTCGAGATTGTGATGCACGTGTCGCTGTCCAAAGGCATTTATTGATGCACATTCAGAACTTCACATCGAATTTCACCTTTTTGTTGCCAAAATACATGTTTTACTCTAATGTATCTCCATATGTCAACGTATTTTCGAATGTATATTATATAAACTTAATTGGTTTGTTTTTCCAAGTTAAGAATATGAAATAAATAATGCCTAAATGGTTCTAAAACCTCAATAGCAGTTTACTTGTCCGTATTTGAATTTGTTTTGTTATTCTAATGCAAAGAGAGCAAAAGACCAATCGGAATTACTCAAGATTCAGGTACAACTTTGTTATCTCCATTTACACTTGTACTTGTCTCTTTGTCAGCTTCATGCTCAACAGCTAATAGCTCAAGATTTTATTTAAATGATTATTTTCAATAACTTGGAACGTACCATCCATGACCATAAGGATTCTTAACCGTTGACAATAAACAAACGAGACAATGTGTGTGTTTTATTGTGTGTCCATATACATATATGTATCCATATATAATGAACATTATGTTCCTCTAAGTAGGCATGGGACTTATTATTTGGGGATCCTATCAGAGATCCGCTCCAGACCCCTCCGAAAATAGAATATCCGGGTCAGATAGTAAAATTTTGGATCCATCAAAACCGAATCCAGATCCGAATATCTTAATTTTAGATCCGGACACTCGGATTCAGACTCGTATTTTTAAAATATATTAATTTTTTTTTAATATTTATATTTGATATATTAATATTTATACATAAATTAGTCTTATAGTATTTTAATTTTTATAATATTATATATATATATATATAAATTTTGTATAAATATTTAGTTTATGTATTACTTTTATAATTTTAGTCTTTTACAATTATTTTTATTATTTTTACGTATCCAGATTTGAATACCCGCATATAATATAATATCTAGACATATATCCAAAATCCAGATATCCTGAAACCACGAATCTGGATATGAATATTAAATCCACGAATCCAGATCAGGATACCCTAAATTTTTCGGATATTGAATCCATCCCAGATCTGCGTCTAAGGATACTCCTATAATACCCTCACAAGTAGTGAAGTTGAATAGTGTATTAAACGCCACACTGCTGAGCAAGTAAAGCGAAATTAAAATCATGAAGATACCAAAATTCACAGCTTGTATATGTTATGACATAAGTTGTGTTTTTTTTTTGTTCTGAAAATTAGAATAGCATTCCTCAACTTATCAATGATAATTTGAAGGAATAGAAAAACACAACTTATGCCATAACATATGTCAGAGAGGCACAGACCACATATTTAGAGAGAGAGAGAGTAGTATCTCAGACTATATGTTGACCTGACCCAATATTGGATCCATCTTCCCCACAAGTAGAACCTTTTTTTTCTTTCTTGGAGCCACAAATTTGTTCAAGAAACCCCTATCCTCTTATCTCCTTCGTTACATATAATATCAATATATGTTCACATTTTATAGTATCCAAATTTGTGTGTCGAGCACTTAGTTGCCCTAGCCAATGAAGAGTAACCCTGACAAAAGAGAATGGAAAGAATCGAAAACGAATACTTTAAAAGGCCATGTATCAAAACAGGCCCACTACAGAAAAAGAACCCTAGGGACTAATACATAAACTCCATTAGCACCACAGCTACTCCTCCTCGCCTCCGTCGCTCATCATCCTCTAAGTCTCCTTGTAACTCAGGTTTGCTCATCTCTTTCCTCTTCAGTTACATAATTAACTCTTACGTCTCCTGTTAGGTTTGTTTCGATCTGAAAGTATACATGTCTTTGTAATAACATCTTCCAAACATAACACTAGATCAATGAGCGTTGTTCGGTCTCTTTCTTTATACTAGTTGTTGTCTTAGTGAATCGTGGATCATGTTATTGTATCAATATAAAGTTACGTTTTTTTTTAATTGCTGAATCTTTGTGGGTTTTAAGTAATTGAGCTGTTGTGATCTGCTTTGTATCCAGTGAAAAAGGTTCGAGCTTTAGAGAATAATGGCTGCCTTCCCCAACCTTAACTCTGACGCTGGATTGAAGAAGCTCGATGAGCATCTTCTCACTCGCAGTTACATCACTGGGTACGTTGTGAACATATCTAATGATAAGATTAGATCGTAAAGTCTACCTTTTTTACGAACTATAAGAGTAACAATTAGTTTCCTTTGTGTTAACAGGTACCAGGCTTCCAAGGATGATATCACTGTCTTTACTGCTCTTGCTAAGCCACCAACCTCCCAGTATGTGAACGCTTCTCGTTGGTACAACCACATCGATGCCCTCTTGAGGATCTCGTAAGTTCCATCCTTGTTTCCCATTTGTGTTTTACATTTCTTGTCTGGACTTGTCTTCATGTTTGTGTCGCTATGTATAGTGGTGTTTCTGCTGAGGGAAGCGGTGTCATTGTTGAGGGATCAGCCCCAGTCGCAGAAGAGGCTGTTGCTACTCCTCCTGCAGCTGATTCTAAGGTACTGGAGACTGTTTCTGTTCTGCTTCATAACGTCTCTTGTGTTTTGTAAATCAGTGAGTCTGATGGGAATTTGTAACTGTAGGATGCTGCTGATGAAGAGGATGATGATGATGTTGACCTTTTTGGTGAGGAGACCGAGGAGGAGAAGAAGGCTGCTGAGGAGAGAGCTGCTTCCGTGAAGGCATCCACAAAGAAGAAGGAATGTAAGTTTTGGTTTTGTCACTACACTTGTGATTTAGTTACATAAGATGGTATGTCTTGTATTCTAATATTTTTCTGTTTTTTTTTTTCTTCATTAGCTGGAAAGTCATCTGTGTTGATTGATATCAAGCCATGGGATGATGAGACTGACATGAAGAAGCTAGAGGAAGCTGTGAGATCTATCCAGATGGAAGGATTATTCTGGGGTGCATCCAAGCTTGTTCCAGTTGGTTACGGTATCAAGAAGTTGCAGATCATGTGCACCATTGTTGACGACCTTGTCTCTGTTGACACCATGATTGAAGAGCAGCTCACCGTCGAGCCAATCAATGAGTTTGTCCAGAGCTGTGACATTGTTGCTTTCAACAAAATCTGTGAGTTTCTTGAATCCTTGCCTCAATTCTTTAAAAGCTACGATTTGTTTAATAAGCTATGTAATTAACTCACTGTTGAATGAATGTTAATGCAGGAGGATGGCTTTGCTTCAAGGAAGCGCTCGTGCAATCTGATTATTGTTTCCAAGTTTCTTGTGCACTCATGTTTTTGATTTGCTATGGTTTGCCGTATCTCCTGTTTAATTTTGATATTTTACGAAGAAGACAATTTTTTGTTATTTGCTTGTAGTTTCTACTTTCCAACAAATGTCATATGAGTTGAGTTTACTAAAAACTAGCTACAATATCTACGCCAGGTAAGAAATATAAATTTAGTTTAGTAATACATCAAAATGGAACATACTACTATCTACACAGCCTCACCAGAGCATCTTTAGAACGACGTAGTAGTGGTTTGAGGAGTAGCTTGAAGGTAAAAGGAAACCTCTGAAGGGTTTTTAAAGTTGGTCATGGTACCTTTTATATCTGTATGAATGATACAATTGTCGGTAAATAAGCTAATTCGTAATCTATTTTACTTTTGTTCCCTATGCATCCACAATAAGACATGAAAACCTTGTTTAATCTAGAAGTATGTAATGTAATAGTTTCAGTTCTTGTGTTATCTATCAGTTAAGAACTGAAAGTAACACAACGCATATCACGCACATCCAAAATCCAAACAAACAACAACAAATAGTGGGAAACAAATAGTTTGAGATCAAACAATTAATCTCTTTAACAACCATTTCTTCTTGTTAAATCAAACGTTATTGTTGTAACAAAAGGAAAAATGCCCACTAATTTAAAAAAAATCCCGAAAAGAACACACAACATTCTTTACCTAACCTCTTAATAAGTTATTTTCCTATTTGTAATTATTTTCTTGTACAAGGATTTCCTTCCCAAGATTTCCTTTTTGCATGCAGGGCCGGTTTAGATAGGGTGGCAAACGGTGTGATCGTTTCGGCCCCAATTCGTTGTCCCTTTATTTCTTAATAGATAAAGACCCGTATTTTTTTAAATAATAAATAAGAGTCCGATTTTTTTTTAAAATACATGTATTTTTATATTAAAAATAAGAAAAGAGGCCCAAATTTTTTTTATTTTTTTATATAAAAATATTTTTTTATAAAAAACGGGTAACGTAGGGTAAAATAACCCAGTTCAGCCCAACCCACAGATAACCCAACCCAGTTTATATCCAACCTGCAGAAATCAAGAAACATTAAGGTTGAAATCCAAACCCAAAAAATAACCCAATAAGGTATAGGTTTACCCTTAGGTACCCAAAATATTATCTTATTTATCCTAAAAATATTATGTAAAATATTAATATCATTAATGTCAGCTTTAATATATAAACAAGATTTCGCAATTTTATAGAAAAACTTGTTTTAGCGCAAAAACTCATTTACGATTTTGGCGGGAAAAATCCGTTTTCAATTTTGACGGGAAAACTCGGTTTTGCGGTTTCGGCAGGAAAATTCGATTTTCCGGTTTTGGCGGGAAAACTCATTTTGTGATTTTGGAAGGAAAACTCGATTCTGCGATTTTGGCGGGAAAACTTGCTTTGCGGTTTTGGCGGGAAAACTCGTCTTTGCGATTTCGGCAGGAAAACTCGGTTTTTCGATTTCGGCGGGAAAACTTGGTTTTTCGGTTTCGGCGGGAAAATTCGGTTTTGCGGTTTTGGCGGGAAAACTCGGTTTTGCGGTTTTGACGAGAAAACTCGGTTTTACGGTTTTGGCGGGAAAACTCGGTTTTGCGGTTTTGGCGAGAAAACTCGGTTTTGCGGTTTTGGCGAGAAAACTCGGTTTTGCGGTCTTTAGTCAAAAACTCGGTTTTGCGGTTTTTAGTCGGAAAACTCGATTTTAAGGTTTTGGCGGAAAACCCGGTTTTGAGGTTTTGGTGGGAAAATTCAGTTTTGCGGTTTTGGCGAGAACACTCGGTTTTGCGGTTTTGACGGGAACACTTGGTTTTATGGTTTTGGTGGAAAAACTCGGTTTTGCGGTTTCGGCGGGAAAACTTGGTTTTGCGGTTTCGGCGGGAAAACTCGGTTTTGCGGTTTCGGCGGAAAAACTCGGTTCTACGGTTTCGGCAGGAAAACTTGATTTTTCGGTATTGGCGGAAAAACTCATATTTTTGTTTCTGTGAGATAATTTATTTTTACGGTTTTGGCGAAAAAATTCATTTTTTGATTTTGACAGAAAACACGTTTTTGCAAATTTTATATAATTTGATTAAAATGGTAAAAATATAATAATATAACTGAAAACCCATGGGTACACCATTACCCTTCTATATTTACCCAACATAAATATGGGTTTCAAAATTAGTACCCATGATCGACCCAATAAATCTTAGACGGGTAAAAACCCAACCCATTATTAGTGGGTTTAGGTAAACTCATAGGTAACTACCCATGTTAACATCCCTACATGACACCATTGAGTCGGCCCTGTTTGCATGTATTAAAACTTTTGTGGTATTTCTAGAGATGAAGAGAAATAACACACAACATTCTTTACCTCGATCGATATTACACCTTGTATCTCAGGTTTGTTGTTGTTCTTCCTCAGTTTATTTCGTTTGATAAATCGCTCTTATTGATTAGGATCCCTAGATCAAGGGGTCTTCTTTCCTTTCCTTCACTTATGTCCTAGTAACTCGTTGTTTCTTTTGCATAGTTCGGGTTTTAGTAGTTGATATGTGTTCAAAAAAAAAAGTAGTTGATATGTTTTGTTCTGCTTTTATATATCAGTGAAAAGATTTGCGCTTCAGAAATAATGGCGGCTATCCCCGAGCTTAACTCTGATGCTGGATTGAAGAAGCTTGACGATTATCTTCTCACTCGCAGTTACCTTACGGGGTAAGTTGTCTGCAAATTTATAATAAGAATATATCATAAATCTCTTAACCCTTTTCGAACAATAAAAGTAACAACTAGTTTCCTTTGTCTACGCTTTACAGGTACAAAGCTTCAAAAGATGATCTCACCATCTTTGTGTGTCTTTCAAATCCCCCATCTTCACAGTATGTGAACTCATCTCGCTGGTACAACCACATTGTTGCCCTCTTGAAGACCTCGTAAGCTCTTATCGTTTGTCTTGTATTGTTTACTAGATGTTCTTGTTCGGATTCTTCTAATAATTTTATTTCCTATAACTTGTGTCTCTCTATTTAGAGTGGTGTCTCTGATGAAAGAATTGGTGTCAGTGTTGAGGGATCATCCCCAATCACAGAAGGGGACGTTGCTACACTCCCTGCAGCTGATTTTAAGGTACTCTATTTATTTTTCTTACAATGTCTTTTTATAGTTTTCACTTGAGAAAGATTGATAGATATGTGCATGATTGTAGGATGATGATAGTAATGAAGAGGATGATGATGTTGACCTTTTCGGAGAGGAGACGGAAGAGGAAAACAAGACAGCTGAAGAGAGAGCAGTTTCTGTCAAGACATCTACAAAGAAGAAGGAATGTAAGTTTGGTGATTTACTTAAGATGGTATGTCTTGGATTCTAATTGATTTATGTTTGTCTTTATCAGCTGGGAAGTCATCAGTTTTAATTGATATCAAGCCTTGGGATGATGAGACTGACATGAAGAAGCTAGAGGAAGCTGTGAGATCCATTCAGACGGAAGGACTATTTTGGGGAGCATCAAAGCTTGTCCCGGTTGGTTATGGAATCAAGAAGTTGCAGATCATGTGCACCATAGTTGACGAACTTGTGTCTGTTGACACCATGATTGAAGAGCAGCTCACCGTCGAACCAATCAATGAGTACGTCCAGAGTTGTGACATTGTTGCCTTCAACACGATTTGAAAGAAGTCTCTGTGTGTTTATGCAGTCTGGTTCTTAGTCTATATTTTGATTTACTATTGCTTTTGCATTATTTTTCATGAAGTTGTATTCCATCTAATCTCAATACAAGTCGAAGTTATTATACTACATATATATATATCCGTAGGAAGAATATAAATTTGTCTTAATGAAAATATCAAAACGGTTTAAGATGTATATATGTCAGCAACATAAAACGCTACATAAACAAACTTATCTCAATGAACAACCATTATTTTTCGTTTTCCTCGGGCACTTGTGTAAATGGTGTGTTGGTGAAGCAACTTTCTTCAAGAAGAAGGGCAACATAACCCTGGATTCCCTTCAAAGATTTGAGATGGGAGAAGAGAGTTAAGTCGACTGGGTGGCTTATTCTTAAGAAAGAGAGGCTGAGAGTATGGAGATCAACTAACTTTTGAAAGTAGGAATCTATGATCTCTGCTCCAAGAATGGTTATTCCCAAGGTGTAAAGACCAAAGCTTATAGAAAGAACTCTTAAGGTTATTTCAAATGAACCAGTGAGGTGATTGTCACTCAAAGCAAGGGGAGAAGAACAGAAGACTATGACTCCAGAGAAGTGATTATAAGAAAGGTTCTGTAAAGATGGGGATACATTACTGGTGAGCTTGTTGGGTTTAGTTGGGTTTCAGCACTGCACCATCTTCCTCCACAAGCCAAACTTGCAATGCGATAAAAATAAATAAACTAAACACTTGAAAATTTTGAATTATATAGTTGGGAACTATTCAGCGAAAGTATCTTCAAAAGGAAAGAAAATCATGATCAAAACTTTCAAAGAAAAAAAAGAGACTGCTTTGTGAAATCTTCTGTCTGGCATTAAGATTCAATATCAGAATCAGAAGAGAGATAATCATCTGCCTTAAGACTCGGAATAGAATCATCATCAGATTCATCATCCAAGGACTCTCGTTTCTTAACAACTACTGCTTCCTCCATGATACTATCCTTAACCGCTAAACCCTCTCCCTCTTGAGTCTCACTCACTACTTCTCGATAAACTTCTTCCGGAGCCATATCATCTCTCTCTGAAACATGTCCTAGAGATTCCTTAGGTGATTCAGGAACCTTCTTACGCACATCAGCTTGTTGAACATTCTCTGATCCAACAATATCTGTATGATCTTGGCCACTCAGAGAATCCACAATGGCTAAATCGTTCCCACGTTTCAATCTTTTAGCCTCTTGGAGAGCTAAAGTCGAGTCAACATTCCTCAGAATCTCGTTGTTAGAGGGAACATCCACGTTTGCCGTCCATTCTTTGAATAGATTATCACCATTATTCAGATTAGGTGTGTTGTGTTTTAGGCTGGCCAGAGAATTGCTTTCCGGGAATTGGTCGCTAACTGATGGGAGACCCTCGAGTGGAAGTGCCCGAGGATGTATAACAACTTCAAGGGACATGAGAGCGTGAGCACAGAATCCAGCAACTTTCATCTCTCCCTCAGACTTACCTGTTCAAAGTCCATACATGCATCAAATATTTACAGTTTCTTAACTTAGTTTTCAACTCATGCCAACAACATTTAGTTTACCTGTTTGGAAAAGCTCAAGCCCTTCAGCTAAGTATGCAGGGCGTGCTCTTGATGGAGAAACGAGGGATGCCAAAAAGGCTCGGAGTGCTGCAACCTGAAACTCAACTAGATCTGCGGCCGACTTATTTGGTTGATAATGGTAGGTTTCAGCATTGGCCCATCTTCCTTCACAAGCATTTCTCGCTGTCATCATTAGAAGCTTATCAACACGGTCTCTCCAGCTATCCGATCTCAATGCACCACCCTGAAACCCGAAAGAAAAGAAGAAACATGGTGATTATGAGTTGGATTCAATAACTACGCCACAAAAGTCTTAACTACTAATAAGTTAAAAGAGCTTACAGTTGTGAGAAAATTTTCTAGGGCCTCCAGAGCTGCTATCTTCAATGAGATAGGGCTACTCGAGTGATTGTGAGGGATTCCCACTTCAAAAGCAGCATTCTCTGCCTCCACTCCTCTATTAGTTGAATGCTTTCTTTTTTTACTGCCAGCCTTGACAACAGCTCTCGGATTTGTGCTGGAAACCACATCAGACCCTTCTACGGTTTTCGTGTCTAGATCCACAGAGGCATTTGAGACAACTTCGTTTGCCAGTTGCATTGCCATTCCTGTTCAGAGAAGTATGTTATAGCAGAAATGATCTTTATTTTCATCACCTCAACCTGAGAATGAAACAAAGGGAAGATCTTGTGCCTTTTACCTAGACCCATGGATTTGAGCAAGGTTTTGGTGATTGTGTATAGCTTTATCCTCAGTTCTGGCAATAAACATTTCTTGAAGTAACTGCTAACAAGTCTCACCACAGATGCAGCATATGGTAAAAGTTGGCTGCAAAATGAATCATCACAAAGGATGTTGTTTAGTTCCTACGGCACAGAACATTGTATATATACAAGTTTTGGCTAAAAGATGTAACAAACCAGATTCGATTGAAATAATAGCTTCAGCTACTAGAGAGAATGTCAAAGAGAGCGGTTTACCTGCGGATACTTTTAATGGTAGCACGCAAGAGTTCCAGAGCCGAAGAATGCAAAGTGGGAAGCTCTGCACAAACCAATTCTTGTTGGATCCCTGTCATGAAAGGTGACATGGCTTTTGGTAGAGAGCCGTTCACCGCCAGCACTCGCTCAACGAGGGATACTAACGAGGCAACTGGAATGTTAAGCTGAAGGTTGAAAGAAAGAATATCAGAATCGTTCAGAAGTAAATAGGCATGATTGAGTTGCATAGTAGCACACATCAATTGAGCAGTAAGGAGTCTTGCTAAGCAGAAATCCAAAATCAAGAAGCATCTTAAATGATCCAACAGAAAAAAAGAAGAAGAAACCGCACTACCTTGCATTTGTAGGAGCTAGTTAGCATCACTGAGCAGCAGTACATAAGTGCAGAAACTCTGGATACAATCAACTGTTCAGAGTTCCACACTGCATCATCCAAACTCCCATTCTGACCTCCAAAGGGCAAAGGAGCGTCTCTTCCAGGAGGAGCCAATCGTTGGATTGCTTTCTTCCCTGTTGTTTCTGCAGTACATGTCACAATGTTCTATCAGGGGAACCATAGCCGCACACATAAAAAAAGAACAAAGAAATTAACAAATTACCTTCTTCTAGACCTTGGAAAAAATTATCTAAATGAACGTTTATAGATATCAACAGCTTCTGCATCATTAAGCACCAGCTGGCCGTTTCTCCTTTATTAGCTTTGGGAAGCAATGCTAGAAAGTGCGCAAGTTTCTATGGTTGAGATAGATAGAAAGAAAGAAGTGGGCATTGTTAATACTTTCACTGCTCTGTTAATGGAAAATAAGGAATGAGAGAATGTATAAAACGATGAAAACCTTTAATAAACTACAACTGGTTTTCGCAGAAAATATTTTAGAGGCAATAGCTTCTTCAACCTGCAAGGAATATCATTCCAAATAAACTCAATAAAACAGCAAGACAATACCAAATCACCGTCTGAGAAGCGAATAGAGCTCACCGTGTCATAACTACTGTGGAAGGCAGCAGGAAACAAGATAACAATTGTACTCAGCAGATTGACAATGCCTTCCTGCATATCCAATACCAATCCAAATAAATTCAAACAGAGTACTCTAGCCATGACATGACCAAAATCAATGTTGCTAAAAAGAGAAACTCAAATGGCCTTCTTGAACATGGCACTTACCCATAGTGCTTCTGAAGAATCTTCTTCCAATAGTTTAATGACTGGCAAGATTACTTTGGCAGCGTGTGAAACTGCATCTTTCTTCGTATTCGAAAATCTAGACAGCCTGATACCATTACATATATAACCTTTCCAGTGTAAATAACTACAGGTTTCTAATCAAATATCAAACAAACAAACAAAAAACATTTCTCACAGACCTTGTAAGGAGATCAGAGATTGAAGTACACGAAGCCACTCGAACAATTCTAGAACTTTCTGGATTCTGCTTGAAAGAAATACAAAAAAAAAACATTAGAAAATTGAACAAAACCTCACAATAGAGCAAGCCATTACACAAACCTTAACATGAGAGAGCAAACTGTTGAACCAAACAGAGTAGGAACTAAAGAAACGATCCGAGCTACATTCTTGACAAGTCACTCCAATCAAAACGATACCCACCCATGATTTATCTGGCTATAGCAACAAACAAACCAATATCGAAATTCGTTTTAAAACACGAAAGTCTCAAACTTTATGTTTCAATTACTGTTTAAAGACAGAGTTTGTACCATGTCTGAAGAAACCAGAGCCAGCAACCTCTCAACCCATTCATCAACGGCTGATTTCGACTTAGCGTGAAGCTTCTGGTCCTCAGATAAGAGCTTGTGGGTGGAGATAGTGGATACAACCTTGGAGAGTGATTGGAAGTCGACGAGAGGCTGCTTCTCGTCGGGGACATAGTCGGACAGAAGGTTTCTGAGAATCTTAGGCTTTAGTCTAATGTCGCACATGTCGTCGAAACGCTCAAACGACGCCATTGAAGATGTGAGGATCTGAGAGAGGGAGGGAGAAAGGGTTTACGGAGGAGATTAGGGTTTTGGAACTGAAGCGCTTTCAGTTTGCCGTCTTGTTTTGAAGACCCTAAACTATTGTCAAATAGCAAGACAGGCACGAATCTTTTAGAAACACACACAAAACCCCTCATTTTAACTGGAAATACAATATAGTGCAGTCCCATAACGTAAACCGTATCGGTTCAACTCCAAACTCTTTCGATAACAACTTTTAGTTGACTTTTTGTCTCCCTCGACCGGATTATGCAATTAGGAACAAAACTTGGGCTCTCCTATGGTAAACTCTCAAATTCACCTCTATTATTAATACCAATCAAATTGCTACGTAAGATTAAGAAAAAATGAAATATTAAAACTATAAAAAGAAAAAAAATAGCTTAAAATAAATAAAAGATGTAACCGCGCGTTAACAAAAAAAAACGTGATCTTTGTTTCATCAATTAGTTTTTGAGAATTCTACTGAAATTTGATAACAAGAAGCTGCTCATGTTATTCTTATTCTCTACTTGCGGCATCCTATGCTGGCGTCGTTGCTTATTTGACATGGGGATCGTTGCTATTCTTCGTGAAGGCTAGACTAGGAAGGAGTTTTGTCTCTTCTATGGTTTAGTCTCCAGTTGGCTCTAGCCATTGCTATCTGTCTCGTTGGAGATTGCTGGTGGAGCTTCTGTAACTGACATATGCTTGTCATCCGTTCAGTTTGTTCTTGGCTCTAGTCAAAGGAAGGAGGTATTGCTCCTTGTTTCATGATGGTTTCTATCGAGGCGTTAATTAGTCGTGTCCTTTGTTGTCCGACTTTGCTTTTTTTTTAGAAGATCAATAGCTCTTAACTTGCCGGATATAAAGCCATGGGTTCTTGGTGATGAAGAGATGACATCTTATCATCGCGAGAAAGGTTAAAAAGCAGCTTTACGTACATGGCTTTCTTAGTGTCCATGATCCTTCTTGGATCTTTGACGTTAATTCTTCCCCACATTTGTATGGTGTTAACCTACGGATGCCTATTGGTGTCTTTTTTCTTTGTGTTTTTGTCGCTGGCCAGTTTGGTTTCAGACATGTAAGAACACTTTGATTGAATTAATTACAAGCGTAAAAAAAAAATAAACTAAACATACAATAGAGGTTGACGTTGGAACATTGGCAAGTTTGTTGGAACAAAGATGTTTAAGACCACTTCCAACTAGATTTTTTCCATTGGAGCTCTTAAAATATGTATTATGTATATATATACGTATATATATATTATATAGGTATATAAGTATTTTTGGAGTCCATAATTTTTGTGGAACCTCATAGGCAAAGGTTCTTAGAGCATGTTCAATGGTAAAACTCTTAAATGTCTCTTAAGTGGGGTCAGAGAAAGAGAAGAAACAAAAGATGAAGAAGTAGTGGAAGCAACGTCCCTTCCTTTGCTTAAATAAGGTAGGTCCCTCCTCTTTTCTTCCTTTTCTTCTTTATTTTAACTAGAGGGTTTTTCCGGGCTACGCCCGGATTATTCCGTATAATATTATTGAATTAAACTCCCGTTTTTAGTATTGTAACTTGATTAAATCTTAGATTATTCATCAAATGCCAACAATTGCAAGCAAAACAATCTATGAGCGTTTGACTAAATCTGCGTCTGTGTTGAAGTTTGAGTTCGCAACAATTGAAAGCTATAAGTAATAGAAAATAAACTGGTTTCATGTCACCGTTCCAAACGGAGTGAGAAGCCAAGATCCCAATAACGGAGCCAAGATCCCAATAACGGCTGGGATCCAGCCCATTTCCATAATATGTTTTAGAATTAGGAAAAGAGATATATGTGTATATATATATATTTTATAAAGATAACTTTCCAAAAGATGAATATAATTTAAATTTCATATCCATTAAAATATATCATGAGTTTGTATTATATATATAGCGAAATCTATGTAGTATGACTTCGCCGAGATCAATTCTGCGGTAGTGATAGTGTACTCCACACTATAATCTATTTTCATTCCAATGGAAGTGATAGCCAGTACATAAATATAGACTTGGATGGTATCTCAATAAGACATACCTTTTGGTTTCGTAATTTAAATTTTTGGTTCTGCCATTATGTTTTCATCGTAATTATATGACAATATGAGTATTTTTATATTTATGGTATCAGATATAATTTCATTTATAATCAAAACCAAATCGTAAATTATATGACAGTATGAGTATCTTTAAATGTCTGTCATCTTGCTTAACTTATATAATAGTGTCTTTATATAGTTGCAACTAAAATTATTTGTTGTAGACCTATGGTATTTAAAGATTAGGAATACGGGAAATAGTTTACTTATATATTTGTAAATTTTAAATAAATTAATAAGATAGTAATGTCTTTTTGAAACGTACGTGACTGGTTAGTAATCTCCATATGTATAAATTATGCATGAACACAAAAAACTATACTGGTGTTTTCATTATGAACTTATAAATGACAACTACCTTAAGATATTATATTTGTAATAAATATTAAATATTTCTAAACTATTATAGTGTTCTTTTAAAAATGGACGAACTCCGCACTACATATTCGCTACACCATAAACAAAATTATTTCTTAGACTAATTGGTTGCTAATTTGGTTGTAAGAACATAGATAAATCTATTAAACAATGTCTAAATGTTAAATGTACACAATTGTGTTAAAGTGCAGAGATTTGTAAGATAATATGTATGCAATTTTGTCCTTAATCAGATATAAACTATGATTATAGGTAGACTCGGATCCTTATTCGAGCAGGACAAAATCTGAAATAATCATTCAAGTGCTAAATCTAATAATTATTTGGTTTACATCTGCTGTCCAGACTGTTGGTGGGAGGCGGATTATCCATTTCGTTCATGATGCAATCCTTCGTATGCAATCAATAAAACACAACATATTAGTCTATGGTGACGGGATGTGGTAGCTCGTTTGGTAAGGACCTTGGGGGCCAATTGTCATGCTCCCGGGTTCGACGCCAGGCGGAGGGGAACTGCCCATCTTGTCATCAAATGCGGTACTGGGTGTTGAGCCTTGTCCCCAGCCCAGGTATAGCCCTCCCGGGTGAAGTGGACCGCTGCCTAACCGGGCCCAGGGAATGATCCACGTAAGTGGGGAACCCTGGATTATCAAAAAAAAACATATTAGTCTATGGATTTCGTTATGCTGAGGTTTCGATGATATTAAAATCGTACACTTCAAGGATAAGTCGATATATTAGAATCGTTTTGGAAATGGGCTATTAACATTTTTGTAGGAAAAAGGAGAAGAAATTATTAGGGCTGTTAAATATGGTAAAACCGAACCGTATCGAACCGAACCGAATCGAAATAGATAATATGGTTTGGTTTTGGTATATACCATATAAACCGAATGGATATAATTTTATAAAAACCGTAGGATTTGGATATGGTTTGGTATATAACCGATTAAACCGAATAAACCGAACAAAACCGATTAAAAGTAGAAACATGTAAATATATATCTATTATATAACAATACATGAAAATCGATTTATTACACAAGTTAAATTTGTGTTAATACCTATTACTATAATTTTATAGTAATAAATAACCTTAATTTGTAAAATACTTGAACTATAATTAAATAACAATACATCGCAATTCAGACATCTTATTTTCTAAGTTTTCTTTTGATCTTTTTGCTTTATTTTAGTCTTCATTAAAGTAATATGAAGATTATAAATTTGATGGACAATAATTAATGGAAAATTTTCAATTGAACTTTAATGAACAATAAATATGGAAGAGTGGAAAAACTTTTCTTTCATGTTTCTGTTTTATTTCATATTTTTATTTTCAAAATTTCAAGCTTTGGTTTTAGTTATAGATTTGATTATTTTATTTGATGGTAGAAGCATTTTTACTTTTTTTTGTTAATTTCTTTGAACATGTAATATATTTTTAATAAATGACTGTGTTGACAATATGACTCTAAAATTCATATAATATGATCTCAAACTAAATAATTATATTTTTTGGTATAAAACCGAATAAACCGAAAACCGACGGTATATAAACTGAACCGAACCAAAGTAAATATGGATTTAAAATGGTAGTTATATTTTACTAACCGAAATACCGAAAACAGAAAAAACCGAACCTAAACCGAACCGATATCCGGATTGAACACCCCTAAAAATTATTGTCGGTTGATACTTGTCTTTTAAGAAGCAACGAATTTTGAAATATGGGTAGTAGATATTCTTATAATTAGTTTGGAATAAATTTAGGTTACCTACTCAGTTTAAAATCAGCTGCAAATTTTATTATTGATTTGACCAAGAATTCTATTATCAATTTCTGAAGATTGATACTTTTCACGTAGAACTCTTATATTTAACATATAGATTTTTCAAATTAGTATAGGGGAGTGATGTCTAAGAATCATCATCCCTGTACAGATCAATCGATTGCTATCGTAGCTTATATTAGAAATGTATCCTTTATAAAGGTGTAATAAATATAAAATTGATTGAAAGATTTAAAAAAAAACACTGAATGGGAAGCATTAGCGAATGTCTAAATACGGCCAACAATTGAACAGCACGAAAGCATTCAGGAGCAGAGTATATTCCTGGACGTTCTACACTCAATGCGTAGAACACGTTCAAATCTCTGGATCGACGTCATTAGCTATTCCCCACCAATGCTTATTTTGCTTCTGAAGCCACTGATGTGCTTGATATTTTCATCAAAGAAAAACTGAGTTGCGGATGATGAAGCTAGCAAGAGTTTCCCTAGAAAAATAAAAATTTAGTGTGAATGATTTAGATGTTGAGTTCGTTGGGTTGGTCATTACCTTTACATATACTTGGTATAATGCTTGTTACTAAAACAACTTTGTACTTCCGATGGCTCATGGCTTGTAGTTGCCGGAAAAGAGATGCTTCGTTTCCCCATAGCGTTAGCTTCACCATCATCCATCTGCAATGTGTTCATATATTAGCTATAGATCGGAGTTTTTCTAAGATTTCAGGTATAACAAATCTGTGTTTGTTGATTTTACCCGTTTATACGCAAACCAATTATCAGCTTCGTTTGATATTCCGGGTAGTGGGGGTAGTCATCTTGCATGATAAGTATCTGGCCTACTACATCTGCCCTGCTAATTGTGAGCAACTGATAATTATATTTCTTCGAACAGAGGTCTTGCGATTATTTACCTGGAAGGTATGTGCGTGCAGTTGCTGAGTCTATTAGCTGCATGAAGTTGAGAGAAGAGAATTTCTGTGCAGGAAAGCCTGAGATCGTGTGTTCTAATTTTATCACACTCGCTTCACGGTTGATACGAATAAAGAACGGCTGCGGAGTCAGCTTGTGTCTGCGATTATTCGGGATGACCATATAATCTGAGAGCTGATATATATCCACTGCTGATAAGAGGTTAGGATTTGTAGTTGATAACTGTCTGGATAGCTGCCCTTCTAGAGTTTCACCCTATTTTGAAAGCAAAATGGTTAGTTCTGTTGTGTTGTATATGAATCAGTATAGTTAAACAACATACCTCCAAGCTAAAGCATAGGAAACCGGTACCGTGCAAGTCGTTGGCTTCACTTATGATGGGCCAAAGTTCAATAACACGAACTGCTTTTGGGGTTGGTGATATTTTTTGAACATTTCTGTTAGTAAATCCACTAATGCGAAAAGGTCGTCGTACCCATGTGTTTCTGTAAATGCACACATGTGTGTATAATCTTATTTCAGAAGATCATTGTTGCTAGTATATGCATAAAAATGGAGAGTGCTTATGAGAGCAATCATACTACCTCTTCAATGGTGAACTACTCTTCAAGGATGCCATGATGGAGATGACTCGTTTCTTAGTTGAACGCGTGAACGTGATGTTTGTCTAACGGCAAGACACGGAGATAAGGGTTTTGTTAATTAGATGAGAAAATCTCGTGTAGCCATACGGACATTAAGAGTCGCGAATATGGAAAGCTAATATTGCAATTTAAGCAGCATATATAATTGAAAGAGTTAAGGAAAAAAAATTAAATATGGAGGGATTTTCAGAAAAGAAAGAGATCCAAGATACAAAAGTTCTCAAAAATTGTACCTCCTAGCACGCTTAACGTCAGTAGGATCTCCATTATCAGCTGTTTCCATGTCTCCATCAAGATCATCATCATCAGAATCATCTCGTAATGAAATACTGGTGGTTTGCCTTGCTGGAACAACATCTGGTTTCTTTTTAACGATTGTCGAAGGAACAGATCTAACAGATGAAGCACCGGGTGAGGTTTGTGCCACAACAACAGAGCCTAGAATATTAAAAAAAAAACATTATCCACACAATCCGAGAAAAAATAAACATTTCACCCAAAGACTATAAACCATAATCAAAGGAACTTAATTAGATATTCCACAAGGATGACTCATCTAAACTATAATGATATAACCTTGAGCTGGAGATCCCACCGGAGGAGATGGCTTTTGAGTCACACCTGAGGCACTCGAATCTTCCGGCTTCACAGCTCCCACCTGTGTAAAGAATCAAAACCAATCAAAATCAAATCAATCAACAAACAAAAACCGAATTGATCGCCATGCGCGGAAGATTGAGCGGTAACAGCGTTTGGGTTCATCGAATTGGCGGATGAAACAGCAGTCGTCTCGTTAGGTTTCATCACAGTCACGGAAGAAGCAGTGGACTTCCCGTTTGGTTTCGCAGTCGCGGAGGTTGCGACGGTCTTCTTGATGGGCTTGCGTTCGCCGGAGACGGTAGAGTTGCCGGTGGGTCCATCGTGATGAGTAAATGAGAGAATCTTATGAACTTTGATGGAGACATAAGCTATGAAAAGAGTTCTATATATAGAAAATTTTAGAAGAAGATGAAAGGAATCCATTGAATGAGTTCAATCTCAGGTTTGATGAGAGGAATTAGTAGCAAAATTACTCATCGAAACGGATCTGGATAAGAGAGAAATGGAAGAGATGGAAGTCGACATTCATCGCGTAACACATCTGCCCTTCGGTTGCTCAATCTGGGCTTTAGACTTCAGAATAGACGGACCGAAAACAACGGAGGCCCAAACAAAACTAATTAACTCATTAATGACGTGGAAGTTTGATGCATTCTTATTGGCCGATTTTATGATCCGACGTGGAAGCATGAGGGGAGCCCTTATTCCCCTTTTAGTATTGTATATTGATTGTAATTATGCTTAACAACCCTTCTTTAAGAGACACCAATAAACCTGCTCTTAAAATAGGATTTTTAGAACTTTTGCCTATGGGATTCCACAAAAATTATGGATCCCACAAATACTTATATCTATATAATATATACATATATATATAATACATATTTTAAAGCTCCAATGGGAAGAACCCCCATTGGAGAGGTGCTCTAAGTTTAGAAAAGCACACACAATGTGCACAAGACTTAAGAAGTTTGCAAGCCCTGAAACAAAACAAACACGTTACAAATATAGTCAAGTGTCTCTATGAGGATATATGTTTTGATGTAGCTTTTCACTACTACGCTTCAACAACTCTAAAGTGAGTGAACTTTTTAATACCTTGATGGCTTCAAGGATTTTGCTGACAGTGGTCAAGCACAAGCACAACAGTCTTCTGGTGAAAGTAGATGCGAGATATGAAGCCAAGTTAGCTGTCTTTTCTTTGTTATTTTAAAATGATTTAAATAGCTGATCGATGCTGCGACTCTGCAAAATTATGGTTATTCATATATTGCAGTGTTATAAGAAACAAATATAACGAGCTTTTTATGACTTGTGTTTTTAAAAGACGATGCCAGCAGTTTCTTGGTATCTCGTGGTTTCTCATCTTCCTATTGCCTAATGAGTCAAGCTCCATGCAATCATTGACGCTTGCCATTGTGGTAACGTCATGGACAAGCTATAGAACGTGGACACGGGATTAAAAGTAACGTGCTATACCACTGAGCTAAGTGGCTGGTGTTAATTGTTGCTTTATTTTCATTATAGACCAGAATCGAAAGCTAATAGCCAAGCTTGGTCCGCCATGATCTATGTGTCCAGCTTCAGTCACTACCCATGATGCCTTATTACTAAGGAGAACAGGTTTGTTTGTAAGCCTTCTTGTCCCCTTTGCTTATCCAAGGTTCAACAAAGAGAAGCAGGATCCGAAGCTCAAAACACTTTTTTTTTACATTCCAAGATTCCTTTTCAATCATTCAATATCAATGCTTTTCTTTGTGTTACAACAACTGTCTTAATAGTTTTTCAAAAAAAAAAAAAAACAACAACTGTCTTAATATCAAAAATCTCGCCTACTTTTGTCTCTTGAAATACAATTGAGAAAGAAAAAAGGACAATGATAAAGAGAATTGCATAAGCAACAAAACAAATCTATCCACAACGCAAGAAGTATCTTTTTCCTCGGTCCCTGAAACAAAACGAACACACCTTGTAAAGACAGAGCAAAGGGTTTTTTCAAAGAGAGAACTCCAATCTAAACATGATGATGGATCCATATTTATCTTATTAGTGGTCATCGTATATAGAACTCATTAAGGCAAACTTAAATTAAGCGAAACAAGTTACTCAACACGTTCTAAAGCTTTATCAAAGAAGGCGAATTAATGTATATTAGAATAATGGATAATACATGAAGAGATGGAATTAGAACTGGACGTACATGGCTTGATTTGGCTTGGAGAAGAAATCGAAATTCGATTTGAAAGCATAGAATCGGAGACTCAAGACAAACGCAGCTTCCATCTTCTCTGTGGGCGATGAAGAAGAAGAAGCCATCGACGGCGTTAACAAGCGACGTCTTTTATTTTTGGGCAATTGTCAATAATAGTAATTTTTGAGTTTTTGTCTTAAAAATAGCATTAAAAGGAGAAAGTCACAAAAATGATATTCATTAAAAAGTAAAATATCCTTAAACTATTGGTTTAAAATTAAATAAACAAACATACATAAATAAAAATAAATAAAATAAAAATAAAAAAAATGAAAAAATAGAAATTTTTTTATAGTTTCAGATTATATGTTTTCAGATTCGAAACTTTTTATAACTTTTTTTTTTGAAATTTTTTTTGAAATGTTTTTTTTGAATTTTTTTTTTTTGAAATTTTCTTTTTATAATTCAAAAATACTTTTTGAAACTGTTTTTAAAATTTTTATTTTTAATTTTTTAGTATTTATTTTTTATTTTATAAAATTTTAAACCCTAAATCCAAAACCCCACCCCTTAACTCTAAACCCTAATGTTTGGATTAATTTACCCAAAGGATAAAAGTGTATATTTACCTCTTTAATGAAACTTATTTTTGTGACTTTGAGCCTTGAGTGCTAGTTTGGGAACAAAAATTTGGTTTGGTGTTATCCTAGTCTTTTTCTCTTTATTTTTTCTTAAGCTATTTTTATTTTATTTTTAGTTTTAATATTCTTTTTTCTTCTAATCCTACGTGTCAATTTGATTTGTGTTAATAAGATCATCCGCAATGGTGTTACCCAAAGAAGAGTCCTTAGAAAAAGTGTATTTTAATTTTTTAAGTATTAATTTTTTTTTTTAAAAAAATATCAACCAATCACGAATCGCCACATGTCGTGGAGACCCGCAAATAGTGCAAGGATTCACTAAGAAAGAGTTCTTATTTAAGAATTTTAAGAATTGAATCGTTAGCTTTTTGATGGGGTCCACTGATTATTTAATTATTTTTTTCTTAAGAATTTCCCCTTAAGAATTCCTATTGTAAATGCTGTGAATTTGAAAGTTCACCATAAAGTGTAAACCCAAATTTTGTTCTGCAATTAGAGCATCTTTAGTGATGGATCTCTCATATTTATTAGTTTCTCAGCAATTTTATATTAATACTTCAATTTTGAATTAAATATAAATGCTTAAAAATAAATCGAACCACTCAAATAGAGATATGTCATCTCAGTCTTTCTGACATTTTTGAAAGTCTCTTAGCAGAGGGACGATTCTTCAAAATTTCATTACCTCTCTCATGTTTTCATTGTTTTATTAATTTATTTTGTTGAGAGATTATGGAAAGAGCTCCCCACTGCTGCTGCCCTTAAGTTGTATTCTCAGTTTCCTATTTGTTCTTCATTCACGATTCTTTACAGAGCAAGGTAGTTCTATATCATGGAATCCAGCAAAGAGATCATTTTTCCCTTTACATCTTCATATTACAAAGAGAGATCTTTTCCAGTCAGATAATTGTGGTCACTATCGGAGATAAGAGTACGCACATAGGCACCTTGTATAAACCACCTTCTTTTCACAAACAGTGCTATGTTTTTACTCGAAATGTTACTCATCGCCATTGAACATTCTCCACCCACATGAAGCAGCCTTATCTCCATATATAGAACTGAAGAATCATTAATGCATTCCAATAGTTTTCTTGTGAATAAATAAACAGTCAACGGGTAACATATTTGAAGTTTTAAAGTTAGCAGTGGTGTAGTAGTTGGCTCCTATGTTACATAGAAGCGGAAGGAGAATTGCATAAAAGCATAGAAGTGAGATTTTTAAAAACAATTAGAAAGCATATATATGTATATATAAAACATAAAAATAATTTTATAAAATTTATGACTAAAAATATATGATTAAAAATAAAAAAAATCCTTTATTCATTTTTAATAATTTTGTTCTATTTAGTTGACTTCATATGTTTATTATAAAATACTAACAGATTAAGCTTATAAAATATGATCAAATTAATTATTTTTAATAGTTCACAAATATCTGTCACAATATATTTGAATATATATGCAAGATATCTTATAAAAAATTATTTTGCACAAAGATAATTTATAGTATTAGTTTTTATATTTGCATATATTATGTTCTCTATTTAATATTATTAATTTGGATTTTATATAAAATAAAAATTAATTTTATATTTTTTACTTATTCATGGTATCAAGTTTTTAAAACCACCTTCCAACGTATTCCACAAGCTTCCGATTCTGATTCCGGTACCAAAGCGAGAAGCTTCTATGTTGCCCTAGCTAGGTTGGCTCTGTAGCTAATAACATAGGGAATGCAGTTTCAATTATTGGTTCTTACATATTACCTACAATATATTTTATGGATGGGTTTATATCTTTTAAAGTTCATAAAAGAAGTTTTGTTATCAGAAAAAGTCTCTTCAGGCACCCATAATACTTTTTTGGTTGTGAAACCAAGAACATATTTTCAAATCAACTTCTGACATGATTATCATCCAGTGGAATATATAAAAGCGAGAAAAGTTGATATGACTTTCATAAAAACAAATCATCAACCCATGATTGACATCAGACATCCGTAACTTAAATATTACAAAAAAACTGAAAAACATCATTCTTCAATCGATTTGTGGTGGAAAAACATCAAGGGCACTTGCAGCTTCCGTACAATAGAAAAGAGACTTGTCTCTTGGACATCAAGAAATAAGAAGTTGCCGGAAATACCGCAAGAGAATCCACCGCAGTGCTGTCTGGTACTGTCTCTTCCTCAAGTATCATCTCGAGGGTTGTGGCTGAGATGAGGCTGCAGGGTCGTGAGGCTATGGCACGGTGTGGGATCACGGCGGAGAATGGAGTCATAGGTTGAGGTGCGAGATTCTGCTGGTCAACCATTTTTTTTCGAAGGGTTTTGTGTTCCTTGCGCTGAACTAAAGAGTTGGAACTTAGGAGGAGTGAAAGTGTTTGTTTCTGTGTGTTGTAATGGTGAATTTGAAGATGGGTTTCTGTGTGTTTATATAGGAGTTGCCGTCATGTTTTCCGTCTCTCGCTTTGAAAGATAGACAAGATTGTCCTCGGTTATTCTTTTGAGAACTTGTATAATTTGATAGAAAGTGTTAATAGCATAATAGTAAAATGAAATATTCCACATGGTATAAAAACAAAAATATAGTTTTACTACACTAATTGACGTTTCAATAGTTTTACTTTGTAAATGACGTCAAAACTGAAGACAAGGGGGCCGATAAATCATTACAAACTTCTATAAATCTTCCATACAATTCACGAATACTTTACTTCTTAGTTCTTTAAAGATTGGTAATTTTTTTTTCTTAACGTGAACAAAGTGAAACTATTTTTAGTGACAAACTCTTTATAAACACAATACACATGTATGTATAAGAAACTTAAAGTACGGTTCGATCGATCACTCGTCAATTCGTCATCCAAATTTTTAAGACATAAGAGACTTTGAGTAGATGTTCTATCATATCACATGATACACTCAAATTTGTTAAGTTTTAATTACTCCCTTGAATTTAGTATAAAACTCCATCAGATCTATTTACAACCTGCTATTCACTTGAGATGAGTGGATAAAGAATGCATTTGCTTTCAACAAAATAGAATCGACGTCCGAAGCTAAGGACAAGAGTGTAGACATCAGTAGAAACTTTATGAATTTAATGCATGTTTTGGACATACATCAAAGAATTTTCAAAACTCAGCCTACCTCTTTCTTCTTCCTTTTTCCAAACCCAAAAGCCAAATAGTGATCGTATTCGGTCATTAGGACCGACCCTGAAATTTTGGAGGCCTATAGCTATATCGATATAAAACTTCTTTTTACAAATTTGGGGTTTAAATTTTTTTTTGTGAACCTATTTATATGTAATTTTTTTTCAAAAAATTTGGAGGTCTTTTACGAATGTTTCACTTGGCATGCTTCAGGCTGGCCCTGTCGGTCATGCTTACGGTATACATTTTTTTTTTGCAACTGCCTACGGTATACATAATTATCAAAGAAACCACGTAAAGTTAAACAAGAGGCCGATGGCTAGAATACAAGGTTTGCTCTTTTTGCGCTTTTAATGCTCTTTCATTTTATGAATCTTATCTTGTGAGCAAGGGACCCTCCAAATATAGGGAAGAAATAGAACTTTGGGGTTTTCTGCAAAATCTTTATCTCGATTGCGGCAAAAATTGATGGCAAAAAGCTTTTAAACAGTATGTTTTCGTTTGCGTGTGGACTCTGCCGTGTCTCTGACGGCAAATGTGAGAATGGTCCGTCTATAACATTGACGGCTTGGGGCATTCTCTTCAGTATTGAGATAAGGTCACAAATACGTGTATATCCAGTATCCATATACATATATACTGATAAAGATAAAATTTTGTAAACCAAAATAAAACTAAGCTCAAGCATATACAGCTACTCAGATAGATAGCGTGGTCCTTAATTCCACGCTAACATTTTATTAGTATTGTGAAGTATTATAGCTAATATTGTTCTAATCCATTTCTATTTTTTATCCTTATATTTTTTTCCTAAAATAAAGAAAATCTATTATAAAAGTGGATTTACTCCAATGTATATCATTATAACAGAGTTCCTCTAATCTTAGGAGAAAATAGAAAAATGTTATTTTTATCCCTAAATATAAAGACAAAAGTAGTTATGTTTTCTTCCAAAATAGATGAACTCTATTATATATCTATGTTGCATGGAAGCTTCATCGGACGTCCACATCCCGCATCGGAACTAGAATCAGAATCGAAACCTTGTGAAAAGCTTGCGGAATCTCGCTTCCAAAACGCTTCTAAAATATTTTATTTAAAAATATGTTGGAAGCTTACGATTCCGTTTTTGGAATCACGCTTCTGTTTAAAAAAAATGCAACGTATATCAATAAAATATAAAACCATAGTTTTTAATCTATATAAAATAATTTTTTTAATAGTAATGAATATAGAGTTAGAAATATACAAATATTAAAACTAATATTATAAATTATCTTTATGCATTGAGATTTTTTATTAAAGATATAGCACATACTGAAATATATTGTGTCAATTATTTATGAAGTATTAAAAATAATTAATATAATATCTTTTGTAAAGTTAATTTATGTGTATTTTTACAGTTTAAATATAAAACATTTCAAAATTATTATAAATGAATAAATGCTTTATTTCAAATTTAAATCATATAAAATTTAGTCCTAATTTTTTTTAAAAAAAATCTTATATAGATATATTTATATATGGATATACACTTCCAACACTTACCCGCTTCTTAATATTTTAAACAATCTCGCTTCTGCGCTTTCTTAAGCTTATGCTTCCACGTACCCGCTTCCGTTTCCAAAATGCACATGCTTCCTAATATTTTAAATTATCTAAAGACTCTACACTGAAAATAAATCATATTTATCATGTATTTATGCTCCTACACTGAAAATAAGTCTAACGACTCTAAACAAAAACAAAGTTTTATTTTGTCAACATAAAGATATTAACTGGAATGGTTCATAATCCTAATCGGTGGTGCAAAGTCCAAGAATAAATCCTATTAGGCTATCAATACATGTTAAACAACCAGCATAGTGTTCAAATTGCGGAATCTAAGACATGGAGAATGAATAAATATTTTCCTCGAGAAAGCATGCTAATTTTCAGGGATATATATACTTCATCTTCACAAGTAGTTCGGAAAAATATTGAAAAACCTTTGTCATCGAATTTAGTCATACAAATCATGGTTAAGATTAGTGATTCGAGCTCTGAGTGTATAGTAAAGAGAATCCTACTTTACATGTTCCATCAGAATTTTTTGCTTTGAGTGTCTATACCGTTAAATTCAATGTTATACTTTTTAACTCTATGTCTAACTAATAATAAAAAGATAAATATCATTTGAGTGTCGTACTATATATATCTTTTGTTAATATCATGTTTAAGAAGACGATGCTAATTAATCTAAGTAAAATGATAATCTAGCGTATTCAGGTTTTCATCAGAGATGTGTACATTAGTACATATATACATACAAAAAATAACGTACTCAGTAGTCAGTATAGAAAGAAAAGTGCTGCAATTCATTGTTATGTTCGTCATGCTTACGGCTTAATTATGAAGAAACCACGTGAAACTGAACAAGAGGCTGATTGCTAGATTACAAGGTTTGCTCTTTTTACGCTTTTAATGCTGTTTCATTTTCGGATTTATACTTTGTGGTCAAGGGACCCTCCAAATTTAGAAAATAAAAAGAAGTAGTTTGGTGGTTTCTGCAACATCTTTGTCTCTTAGGGCAAAAAATGATGGCAAGAAGCTTTAAAACTCTCTCTTTTCTTTTGGCGGTGGATTGTGCCGTGTCTCTGAAGGCAAACATGAGAGAGGTGCGTCAATCACAATGACGATTCTTGGCCTTCATTGCCGTATAGAGACAAGGCCTTAAAGTACGTATATTATTAGGCTGAAGCATTGAAGCCAAAATAAAATTAAGCTCAAGTATATATCAGATAGATATGACGTGGTCCTCCGATCTTCAGGGTGTTACATGTGATATATAAATGATCTACCATATCCTATTACATTTCCCTATAGTCTATAGGATACATCTCCAAGATTTAATTTGATTTTGTACTCAAAGCATGTGGATCCGTATGTTGACAAAAAGGAAAAAGAGAAAGGCATATGGATCCGTCTATGTATGTATGAGCTTTGTATGGATAAATATGCTAATAATGTGCATAACAATTTGACGTAGTTACAACTTTCCTTATGGGGTAAGGTGGTCCTAAGTATATACGAAAATAAAAATAATGATAATGAAGTTTGGCAAGCCAGTGAAATTCCAAATCTGGCCACCAAATTGGTTTGACTTCACGCACTATGACTCTTGAATGTCCCGCTCTAGATTCTCACTGTATCCGGATTTAACAAAGTTTTCAAAAATGTTGGGTTATACATTCTCACTGTATCAGAATATTTATTTTCTGCCAATTTCTATATTGCCAGTACGTCGAAATGAGTAGCCGAAAAGAAAAATATGTCATCGGATCGTTCTTTAAAAATTTTTAGGTGCTTGTGAAACCCGGACTGGCAAATCTCTGAGCATACGTATCTAAGATTGATTAAGCAAATATAGCAATTGATAGATAAGTGATCGGAGTCTCGTGTGGGCAAGAACAGAGAACGCATGTGACTGATATACTGAATCCCATGTAGCCACTTTAAATACAATTGAGGGTTGAGGGCTTTCATCATCAACCAAAGTTAATCAGAACAATTTGGATGGGCACATTGAACCAACACCTAATATTTTTGTAATTTACAAACTCTTCTAAAATACTTTAAAGAAAAGATCAATTTTAAAAATATTTAGTATATATCAAAATAAATTAAAGTATCTGATCACTTAACGTTATTTTCAGGTTTATCACCTGCAGTAAATCTGTTTGAAATTCCGAACTTAACAGTGGCAACTATACACGAGGGATCTAATAAGATCCAAATATCCAATATCGCACCTCCCTCAAATGTCTAGTTATTTGGAAAATCTTTTAAAACGTAGTTGGCGAATAATGTTTGTTTTCTACGTATTTCTGGAAACGGCTAACACGAGTTACTCATTTCTATATGCATTTAAAAATGTGCAGCCATTAATAATAGTAGCTTACTTGCTCTAACTAGTTCATTCTAGAAAAAAAATAGCGACGAATTTTCTTATCACCATGACGTTTTACTCTAAAACAAAGTCATCAGTTAATAACCTGTAATCGAGAAGCACGTATACTTCTTTATATTATATGCTCCTTAATACGTGTATTGAGGAAAGTTTATTCTTTTAACAACTCAAAAACAATTAGGAAAAGAAAATATAAAACTATCTAGTCTTTTTCATTTTGACATCAATATAAAGTTATCTAGTCTCCAGCGAATATCCACCATAGGAAATAATTGTTAAAAAAAAAATTCACTAAAACAATTTTATTTTACGAAGCCAATAAACACAAAGCGAGACATTGTCCTTATACTATAAAACCCCCTCTCAAACTCGGTCCATCAATTCACTCATCACCTATCTCTTCCATTTTCCAAATCACTAAACTTTCTACAACCATTATGGCGACCTCACGACTAGCAAGATTCATAACGGAGGTTGCGCCACCGCAGTTTGTCACGGTGATGCGGCGAAGAACGGCCAAAGTACTCGACACGATCAAGGAGGAAGAGAGAGAAGTTGGGACGACCGATCACTCCATATTTTCTTCTTCTTTGACTTCCAAAATCTCACCGTTCACTTCTCCTAATCCTTCTTCCTCCTCCTCTGGTTTGGCTTCTGCTTCATTATGTGCGGGTCCGACCAGTTTTCCATTGACGGAGAATCGGAGCTCTTTTCCGGTTTTCAAGAACTGAATAAAGGTCATCGTATCAGGAGCTGCTTTCCATATGCTATTATGTATATCTGTGTGTATGCTTCCGTTGTTGTCGGATGATCGGAGTTTTTTTCCCTTAACGGGTTGATCAAACCCGGATCAGCATTGTGAAGCCCAATCGGGTTGACCCGATTCATTATAATTGTATAATCATCATGTGGAAGGGACTTTGTTCAACGTCGTTGTCATTGTATTGTTAATTTGAAAAAATGATCCCAAATAAATAATTTAGTCACACTATATTGTTGTCGTTCAAACAAAAAGTCACACTATATTGTCTTTTAGTTTGAAAATTTCTGTATATAAAAATCAAGGTCTTTATGTGTTTATTCAAGCGCCTGATCAGCAAATGATTTGTTCATAGACAAAACCTTTAACGATCTATGCATTTTCCTTGGAAGGAACATCTACTTTGAAAGTAATAAGAACAACCTTATTGGTAGAACTCTTTTAAATTTCTCAACTTTTTTAAAATAAATACTTTTATTTGATAAATCACTTTAAAATCAATCAACCATTGATATGATGAGGTATGAAAAAAAAGGTTTTAAAAATCAGAGAATATATTTCCACGGAATTAGTTTTCTCTTATACTTTATTTATACTTTGACTTATTCTTACGTACACCTCTTAGTGTGAATTTCTAGGTTCACCAACCAATAGGATTATCTTATTTTATATTCGATATCTTTTAAAAAAGGAAACAAAATATTGTTAAATTATATTATGTTTTTAAAATTAAAAGGTAAAAAGAAATAGTAATAATTATAAAAAAAAATATTTTACGTGGTCAGCATAACATTAAACCCTAAACCCTAAATTCTAATCCCTAAACCCTTAATCCTAAACCCTAAACCTTTGGATAAACCCTAAACTCTAGGATAAATCCTAAACTCTAAATCAAAATCACTATACACTAAAACATTCAAGCGTTTAGGGTTTAGGGTTTTAGTCGTTTTTTATTTAGAGTTTAGGATTTATCCAAGGGTTTAGGGTTTACCCAAGGGTTTAGGGTTTACCCAAGGGTTTAGGGTTTAGGGTTTAGGGATTAGGATTTAGGGTTTAGTGTTTTGTTGACAACATTAAAAATATATATTTTTTTAATTCTTTTTTCTGTAACTATTATCTTTTTTTACTTTTTTATTTTAAGAACATAATATTATTTGAGAATATTTTGTTTCCTTTTTTAAAAGATTTTGAATTTGAAATAATGAAATTATATTGGTTGGTGAACCTAGAGGTTCACCCTAGGGGGTGAACCCAAGAATGACTCTTATACTTTTTACCTTTTGATCTTTAGATATTCTATTAGAATTCATCAATGGAATTGTTCTAAGATGGAATTTGGTTTTTACGAGCGTATCTCAAGCATTGTCCATGACCTGACACATTTGGTCCACTTCATTCCAATTTTCGCTTGTCCTTCGCGACTCCTAATGTATATTTTTGCTAAAAAGTAGATTGGGGCTTTCACGACTCCAAATGTTTATTTTTCTTTTTACGATCCATGTTTTTATGGCATACTCCCAAGTTCTTTGATGTCAGTTGTTTAGTTTATTAATTTTCTATTTACTCTATTTATATTCGAGAAAATTGGTCTTTATACCCCAATTTGAAGTCATAATTGTTGGGAATGTGCAAGGTCATGTCCAACTTTCTAGTGTCCGAGTAGTATGATATTATCCACTTTAGATATAAAAGGATGGTCTATATCGATTTACTTTTGGATTCTTTTCAAAAAGATCCCTGTATAGATATAAAAGGATGGTCTGTATAAGGTAATTCTTGTCTAAATTTACAATGTGAGACTTTGTTGGATACCTCACATTCTCTCTCTTCAAACTAAAGACCATTCATCTTGTGTCCCACAACTAAATTTTCAGAATCTCCTGACTTGATCTCTGCCACATATCCGCCATTCATATCTCGAAGGGTACTATTCATATTTTGAAGGGTACCATTCATATCTCGAAGGGTATTTTGGGCTTCTTGCAGATTTCTTGTCATTTCGTCCTGATACCAATTGTTGGGATTGTAAAAGCTCATGTCCAACTTTATATTGTCTGATTAGTAAGATATTGTCAAATTTGGGTATAAGAAGCTGGTCCGCGTGAATTTACTTTTGGATTCTTTCCCAAAAGATCTTGTACCAATTAGAGTTGAACATCTCTTTATATATTGGACACTCCTAGTCTAAACTTATAATGTGAGACTTTATTTGATATCTCACAATAATTAGCTAAGTGCCCTTCCTTCTAAACTCAACAAATCCTTTCTGATTTTAACCCCATATCTATGCAACCCTCTCATAGTTGTGTCAGTTTATGTGTAAGCTTGTATGTCAGTCTATGTCATAGCTTGTGGTCATACTCATGAACCAAAATCTTCAAATAAAATATTACTCGTTCAAAAAAATAAAGAAAATCAAAAGAGAAGAAACAAGAATAAACAAAGATGTGTAAAACCCAAATATGACGAAGAAGAAAACGAGATTGATTTTGCATTTCTCTCATAAATTGATTTTGATTCGGCGACGCTGACATCAAATGGCAAAGATTGGTTGAGTTCATCTTTATCTTTGATTCTTCTTTTTCTTAGATAAAAATGTTTACTTTGCATTTCTCTCATAAATTTTTTATTTTCTATGTGTAATATTTTATGATATAAGTTTTATTTTATTTCTCACTTTGGTTCTAAGATTATTAGTCTAAGATTTGTTATCTGGTACATTTTTTTTAAAAAATCATTATTATCTGATAGATAATTTGATAGTTGGTACATATTTTGTTAGTTGATGCGAAAGACTTTGTTATTAATTGACAATACGGTTTGTATAGTTGATAAATGGTTTCACAGCTTGTACATTGTTTGGTGGCTGACAAATGGGTTGATACATGGTTTGTTAATTAAGATGTTGTTTGATAAATGGTTTGTTATCTGATTAATGATTTGTCACGTGGTACATGTATTTGTTATCTGATACTTTGTTTGATAAACGATCTGTTATCAGATAAATGAGTGGTTACCTTCTACTTAATTTGGTTAGATGATACATTATTTGATACCAAATAATTGATAAATGGTTTGAATGATGTTATAGACTTGTCGCTAATTGATATATCGTTTGATAAATAGTTTTTGTTAGTTTGTACATGGTTTGATACTTGGTTTGTTAGCTAACAAATAAATTGATACATGGTTTGTGAATTAATACGGTGTTTGTTAAATGGTTTGTTATTTGATACTGTTGTTATCTGATATATATATGATATCTTGCATATTTGCATTGTTTTATCCATTCATCCATTAGCATTTTCATCATATAGATTAGGATTTAGCCATGTCTAGGTTGCATTTTGCATTCACTGTCCTCATTAGGTGTTGGAGTGCCACATGGAGTTCTTGGGGACATTTGGATGCATTTGGAGCTTAAAGGACGTGAAACAGGTGATCATTGGACGAGCAGAGCATGGGAGCGAGGTTCCGCAGCGACGTCATGAGGTCGCTCCAAAGCACCTCTCAGAGCGACCTAGCTAGAGCGACCCCGTGAAGTCGCTCGCCATATTCATCCCGTAGGAAGCTAGAGCGACTTGCCCAGAGCGACGCACCGAGGTCGCTCGCATCTCACACCCTTCTCGGAGCGACCTCCCAAAGCGACACCCCGAGGTCGCTCGCGTCTCTATGGCGAGACGACACGAAGCGAAGCCTGGAGCGACCTCTCAGAGCGACCTACCAAGGTCGCTCCCGATCCAGAGCGACCCGTTGGAGCGACACACCAAAGTCGCTCGCGACCTCTCGCCCGGACACACCAAAAATCGGCCCTGGAGCGACTTCCCGGAGCGACACCTGCAAGTCGCTCCGCGTTATTTTGCTGCCGAAAATCATGATTTCTTAAGGACCTTTTTGCAATTTATTTTGGACGTTTTGCACTTGGAAAAACCTATGTTTTAAACATCTTTTGTAGCCACCAGTGGCAGATTATCTTTTATCTTTTGATCTATTGAGAAAGACACAAGAACTCTCTTGAGAAGTTCATCTCTTGGATTTTGATTGTTATGTTCTTGTGTTTTGTTGATTTCTTATCTATTTCTTTACATGATTAATCTGAAATCCAATATGGGTTTAAGAGGAATCATGGAGATTAGTGAGTAATCACCTTTTGAATTCATGGGTTAGGGAGATTAAGGGTGATTAGGTTAGAGCTAGGATGTTTTAGTGTAGATCATTCATATTTCCTTGCTAGTAGAGTAATCATAATGCATCTTCTGAGTTGGCCACTCAGTTGTTGATCCTTAGGCATTTCTCACCCGAAAGGTGTTCGATGAAATGCCCGAGACAACTCTCCTAGGCTTTTAGTATACTTTGCCAAAGACATTTGTTGTTAAAGGTACTAAGATAGCTAATAGACTTGTTAGTAATGATTGCTTTCATATTATTCAACCAAAGACATTTGATGTTTGAGATATGTTAGCAAATGAGCATTCATCTAGACATAGAGCTTGCTTAGAATTGTGTCTAGGCTTAAGGTTGATAGTTTGATTGATCATCTGCCATCCTTAGTTCGATACTTGATCACCCAAGGTCTAATCCCTATACCCATGAGTTCTCTTTTCCTTTAGTCAAGAAAGTATCATTCTGTTATTGCTTTCTAGTTTTAGTCATAGTTTAAAACCCTTCTAAATCATTGGTTGCACTTAGATTAAGTGAGTACTTGCATTCTCAGTGCTTTGATATCCCTCAGAACTGGTTCGACAATCTTCTATACTACAACATTTGTCTTAGGAGCCTTGAAAACTCCTAACATCAAATTGGCGCCGTTGCCAAATTCTGAGTAGATTTGAACATTGAGATTTAGTCACTTGCTTGAGACTAAGTCATTTTTATTTTCTTTTGTTACTGATTCTCTTTCTTCACCTCCCTTTAATCTACAGGTGTATGAACTTGAGGAGCAGGGGTCCATCAAACCTAGTTCCAATAGCTGCAGACATCAGAGCTTTAGAGAGAGAGTGTGCTAGAAATAGAAGAGAAGAAGAGCAACAGGCTCACTTGCAGAGATTGAGTACTGATATGGGAGACATACCTCAAAACCAACAGCGAGCAGCTCGACCCATTGGCACTTACGACCGCCCCAACATTCATGGTCATAGATTGGGAATCCGAGCACCCGCTGTGGCAGCCAACAACTTTGAGATCAAATCAGGACTCCTCAACGTGATCGAGAACAACAAGTATCATGGCTTGGCTCTAGAGGATCCATTTGATCACTTGGACAGGTTCGACAGCTACTGTGGGTTGTCAAAAACCAATGGTGTGTCCGAAGATGCCTTAAAGCTCAAGCTATTCCCTTTCTCTTTGGGGGATAAGGCACGTCAGTGGGAGAAGTCTCTACCCAGTGACTCCATCACTACTTGGGATGACTGCAAGAAAGCATTCTTGGAGAAGTTCTTCTCTACTTCAAGAACTGCTAAGCTGAGAAACGAGATTTCCAGCTTTCAACAGAAGAACTTGGAAGGCTTCAGTGAAGCCTGGGAGAGATTCAAGGGCTACCAAGCTCAATGCCCACACCATGGCTTTTCTAAGGAGAGCTTGCTGAGCACATTCTACCGTGGTGCTCTTCCTAAGTACAGAGCCAGACTGGATACAGCTAGCAATGGGTTCTTCTTGGGGAGAACTGAGGAGGATGCAGAAGAACTGGTTGACAACATGGTAAAGAGTGATGCAGTCTACAGTGGAGACCACGACAGAAGCAGTAGAACTGAGGATAAGCAAACGAGGAAGGAGTTGAAAGCTCTACAGGATAAGATAGACATCCTCCTTGCTGATAAAGCTACCCAAGAGCAGCTGCACTTTGTCGGCAACCCAAGCCAAGAGACACCAGCTATTGTCCATGAAGTTGAGGGTTTGGAAGGTCAGGAAGAGCTGTGTTTCATCAACAACAATGGTAGCTGGTACAAGAAAGAACCCAACTTTCAGTACAACAACTACCAACAGAAGTCCTATTCCAACAACCAGCAGAGTGGCTATCCGCCAAGAAACAACCAGCAAGGCAGCTATCAGCCTCAGCAAAACCCCTCGTCTGGTTCCTCTGCTCCTCAAGAGAGCAGCACTGATACCTTACTGAAGCAAATCTTGGAGTCTCAGACTAGAAGTGAGAAGCAAGTTGGTTATGAGTTGAAGAACCTTCATTCCAAGATTGATGGGAGCTACAATGAGCTCAACAACAAATTCTCACACCTTGCTTCTACAGTCAGGAATTTAGAGAATCAATTTGCTTCCATGAACACTCACCAGAATCGCCAGCAAGGATCTCTACCTGGAAAGTCTGACCAAAATCCCAAGGAGGCCAAAGCTATCACCCTTAGGAGTGGTAAGCAGTTACCTCCTAGAACCCTCACCAAGGATGCTGAGAAATTAGGTGAGGGGGTTGCCATCAACATAGATGATGAAGTGGTGATTGTTGATGAGAAGATCAATGACGAGATCTTGGAGAAGATAGTGGAAGCCAAAGGTAAAGGAAAGGTTGGAGAGGAGAAGAAGACAGTAAAGGATGGTGAAGTTGTTACTCCAGCAAGTGAAAGTTCTTTTGTTCCTCCTCCCTATGAACCCAAACTTCCATTCCCTGGTAGATTCAAGAAGCAGCTGCTAGAGAAATACAAAGCTCTGTTTGAGAAGCAAATGAGTGAAGCTCAGGTTGCAATGCCCATCATCGATGCTTTCATGTTGATTCCTCAATACAACAATTTCCTGAAAGATGTTGTAGCTGCAAAGAAGAAGGAGATGGAAAGCATGATGAATCTTACCCATGAGTGCAATGCCATCATCCAGAGGCTTGATGTTCCAGAGAAATTAGAGGATCCAGGAAGCTTCACACTACCTTGTGCTCTTGGACCTATGGTATTTGAGAAAAGTCTCTGCGATTTGGGAGCTAGTGTCAGCTTGATGCCTTTGTCTGTTGCAAAGAAGCTTGGATTCACTCAGTACAAGAAGTGTAGACTCTCTCTGGTGTTAGCTGATCGTTCAGTGAAGTACCCTGTGGGCATCTTAGAGGACCTCCCTGTGAAGATTGGAAGGTATGAGATACCTACAGATTTTGTGGTGCTTGAGATGGGTGAGGAGGCTCAAGATCCATTGATTCTAGGAAGGCCATTCTTAGCTACAGCAGGAGCTATTGTTAATGTGAAGGAAGGCACGATTGATCTCCATTTGGGTAAAGAGAACATCCTCCACTTTGACATCAAGGAGAAAATGAGGAAACCAACTGTGTTCGGGCAAGCCTTCTACATTGAAGAGATGGCCACTCCTGCTGATGAGCATCTTGAAGAGTTACCACCTGAGGACGACGAGGAGGGAGCATCTCCCTCTACTCATTCCCTATAGAAGGTAAACCACCACACTCCCTTGTATATACCATTTCATTTTTGCATATTAGTCTTCTTTTCGGTATCTCTCTCTACTTGACAACACAGAGACTGTGTAACTCAAGTTTGGGGGAGGTACCAAGTATTTGATCATGTTTGCTTTGATGTTGTTTCATTGAGTCATGCATTGCATACCTATTTGCATATTAAAAAAAAAAAAATCAATCATTTAGTTTGCATCATTTGCATTTTTAGGAGAGTCTAGAGCATATAGGTTGCATTCACTTGCATTGGGAGCAATGATTTGAATGCCTTGTAAAGAACACTACGTTGCACTTGACTAGCTTTTGCACCTCTCAAAAAGACTTGTATGTTTCGAGCCTTGAAAACTCTTCCTGAAACTTGTTGATTGCTGAAACTCAGTCTTTGAAGTCAACTACAACCTTATTATAAATGAATGAACTTAATGCTTCTTGCTTAGGGTCCCTTGTGTACTGAGTCATGGCTATACACACTGGAGTTGTCACATCTTTTATGCCAATCTTTTTGACAAACTCTAGTGGTAGACCACTCCCAAAACCTTTCCTTCCTTTTAAGCTTTCATTGTTTGATGAGTGAGGCCTTCTTCGGAAAGTCTTACATGCGCATAATGTTGAGAGTATCGGGAACGACAATGCTTGATCTTCATTTTTGCTAGATTGGACACTCTTTTGTCTAGCTATAGGTGGGAGGGTGAGTGTTGTGATCATGATTTGGGAGAAATGAAAAATAAAAAGGATAGACTCTTTGTGCTTAAGTGAATCGATTTTCTGGGATAAGTAGAGAACCTCTAGCTCTAGTTTTGAAAAGTCTTGGCCCCCAACCTAAAAAAAAAAAAAAATATATAAAAAAAAAAAAAAAGAAATCGAAAAAAAAAAAAAAAAAAAAAAAAAAAAAAAAAAAAGGGGGCTAGCAAAGTTGTTAGGAGCTAAGAAATGTTTTGAGGTTGTGAAAAATCCCTTGTAGATTTCAAAGAGAAGGAGTTAAAGTTCTTAGGATCTTTTGGTGAGAGATGTGAGTAGGGTTTGACATTGGGAAATGATTGTGTGATTTGTATGTTTGGGAAAAGGGTAGAACAATGGAGATTGAGCATTGTATGCATGAGTTGGTCCCTTTCTTAGATATATTATGTGCAATGTCAAGGCTACTTGTTTTGAGAGTAAACCACCTTAAAGATCATATGTTTTGAACCTCTTGAATCACTTGAATAAAAGCCTTCCCTTACCCAACCAAATGACTTGGACCAACTGACCATTTGCAAGAATTCACCTGATGTTTTGTGCTTAATGAATGTGAGAGTTGGTTGATTTGAATGTGTGGATGCTTGATGATGAGTGTAAGAACAAAAAGAGTTAAGATAGGCCTAGAGAAGCTAGAGTGTAATAAGAGAGTGTGCTAGTTGTGTTTCTTTTGGCTATGTGCTCCCACCTTCAACCTCTCTCCCTATGAGTTCTAGAAAGTTCACTTGTGGACAAGTAAAAGAACAAGTTTGGGGGAGTTGATATCTTGCATATTTGCATTGTTTTATCCATTCATCCATTAGCATTTTCATCATATAGATTAGGATTTAGCCATGTCTAGGTTGCATTTTGCATTCATTGTCCTCATTAGGTGTTGGAGTGCCACATGGAGTTCTTGGGGACATTTGGATGCATTTGGAGCTTAAAGGACGTGAAACAGGTGATCATTGGACGAGCAGAGCATGGGAGCGAGGTTCCGCAGCGACGTCATGAGGTCGCTCCAAAGCACCTCTCAGAGCGACCTAGCTAGAGCGACCCCGTGAAGTCGCTCGCCATATTCATCCCGTAGGAAGCTAGAGCGACTTGCCCAGAGCGACGCACCGAGGTCGCTCGCATCTCACACCCTTCTCGGAGCGACCTCCCAAAGCGACACCCCGAGGTCGCTCGCGTCTCTATGGCGAGACGACACGAAGCGAAGCCTGGAGCGACCTCTCAGAGCGACCTACCAAGGTCGCTCCCGATCCAGAGCGACCCGTTGGAGCGACACACCAAAGTCGCTCGCGACCTCTCGCCCGGACACACCAAAAATCGGCCCTGGAGCGACTTCCCGGAGCGACACCTGCAAGTCGCTCCGCGTTATTTTGCTGCCGAAAATCATGATTTCTTAAGGACCTTTTTGCAATTTATTTTGGACGTTTTGCACTTGGAAAAACCTATGTTTTAAACATCTTTTGTAGCCACCAGTGGCAGATTATCTTTTAGCTTTTGATCTATTGAGAAAGACACAAGAACTCTCTTGAGAAGTTCATCTCTTGGATTTTGATTGTTATGTTCTTGTGTTTTTGTTGATTTCTTATCTATTTCTTTACATGATTAATCTGAAATCCAATATGGGTTTAAGAGGAATCATGGAGATTAGTGAGTAATCACCTTTTGAATTCATGGGTTAGGGAGATTAAGGGTGATTAGGTTAGAGCTAGGATGTTTTAGTGTAGATCATTCATATTTCCTTGCTAGTAGAGTAATCATAATGCATCTTCTGAGTTGGCCACTCAGTTGTTGATCCTTAGGCATTTCTCACCCGAAAGGTGTTCGATGAAATGCCCGAGACAACTCTCCTAGGCTTTTAGTATACTTTGCCAAAGACATTTGTTGTTAAAGGTACTAAGATAGCTAATAGACTTGTTAGTAATGATTGCTTTCATATTATTCAACCAAAGACATTTGATGTTTGAGATATGTTAGCAAATGAGCATTCATCTAGACATAGAGCTTGCTTAGAATTGTGTCTAGGCTTAAGGTTGATAGTTTGATTGATCATCTGCCATCCTTAGTTCGATACTTGATCACCCAAGGTCTAATCCCTATACCCATGAGTTCTCTTTTCCTTTAGTCAAGAAAGTATCATTCTGTTATTGCTTTCTAGTTTTAGTCATAGTTTAAAACCCTTCTAAATCATTGGTTGCACTTAGATTAAGTGAGTACTTGCATTCTCAGTGCTTTGATATCCCTCAGAACTGGTTCGACAATCTTCTATACTACAACATTTGTCTTAGGAGCCTTGAAAACTCCTAACATCAATATATTCAGATAACACATAGTTTCATAGCAAAGAATGAGTAAGAGAGAAGATTCAGAATCTGAGAAATGATGACCATAACAAGATAAAGATGAGAAGGAGATCAACATAGATTTGAGGTAAAATTGAGTTGGTGGTGGTTAAAAATTCAGAATAAAGATTGATGATTGCAAAAGAGATAAGAGCAATGAGTTTCTATAGAGGATTCAATGTAGAGGAAAAAGAGTGCGGAAGGAAAGTGATGGAGGTAAACGGAAAGAGAATATAAGAGGAAGAAAAAGAGGGTAAGAGGAGAAAATAAAGTGTAAGAAGAATGTAAGAGGAAAGATAAATGAATGGGAAATGGTAATTTTGGAAACTTAAGGCTAAAATGTTATAGCAATTTACATATACATCAAATCATATGCATTTTCTTAATATTGTTTCCAATTGAAGGTATTGAACTAATTGTCCCTTTAAATTCTTTGGTTAGTTTTATAAAACAATTAAGACTATTTTTTTGGGCTTAGTTTGATTATATTCTCGCTGATTTTTAGTATGACTTTGGTTTCTGTAAATTATTTGATCCTTAGAATTTCTCGATTGTGTTTGCTAATGTACAATAAAAACTAGGGACATATTGCGTAGATGGGGATTGATTAAGCAAAAATAGTAGAGTCCAAAATTCTGGTTATTGCTTAAATTATGCACTATGGGCTCCCAAGGCTCATATATGTATGGATAATTCTTCTAAATAGTTTTATAAAAAAAAATTGTCACCAAAATGACCTCCAAAGAAAAATGACCAAAAGATGTTTCATTAAAAAAGTGAAAGACTTTTTTACCTCTTGCTTTATAGATATATACATATTAATAGACATAATAATAATAAAATAATAATAAATAAATAAATAATATTTTTTAATAGTTTTGAATTATATGTTTTTCAAATTCAAACTTTTTATAACTTTTTTTTTCAATTTTCTTTTATAAAATTCAAAAATACTTTTTGAAACTATTTTCAAAATTATTCTTTTAAAATTTATTTAATTATTTTTAAAATTTTTAAATCCCACTCTCAAAACTCCACCCCTTAACTCTAAACCCTAAGTCTATATTAGTTAACCCTAGAGATATAAGTGCATATTTACCCTTTAATGAAACTTTTTTTGCTCATTTCTTCTTTGTGGCCTCTTTTAAAAAAAAAAAACAAAAAAAAATTACCATATGAAATTTCTCTATATGTATTCTCATTGTTTACTTAAGCATCACTGACCTTTAATTCTTATATCGATTAAAATATATGTTTTTAGCACCATATTGTCTATCTCACTTAATATGACTAGACCATACATAGCATATATACAACTAATTTGTAAAGTTATTTTTCATATAAAAGTTTATGATTTTGCCTAACTAAATTTATTTTACCAAGTTTATAAATAATGTTCCTAATTTTCTTATTATATAAACGCAAGCAGAATCATATATATATCTCTGAAATCATTACAAATTTAAATCCAGTTAACTCAGTGATTAAAAAGAAGAGATTATTTGTGTATATATCCATGTGTCTCGTAATTAGGAGAATATCTTTACTTTTTGAAACTAATTTTCATTCCGTTTTTGCTCCTACTCTTGCATCCCCTGCAATTGTAAAACTACATGTCAGAACATATGTCTTTACCCTCTATCAGATAAAAAACTTATTTTCAATTTATTAACACTAGATCCTTTCTTCGTGTTACGCGCGGATAATATATTTAAATTTGTTAAATTTATCATTTTTAGTTGTATGTGAATTTTTGTATATTAAATTATATATAACTAATTTTTAAATTTGATTTTTTTTTTTATATTTTTAGTTTGAAGTAAGTATTTCTATTATATATAACACAATTAACTAATAAAATATGAAGAATCAAGTCCGAGATTTTAGAGTTATGTAAAAAAAATATAATTATATATATAACATAAATTATCTTAGTTTAAAAGATCGGAATCTCATCTCGAATAAATTCATGAAAATAAAAAGTACTCCAATAACCTACTTAACATATACCCCCTTTTCAAAAACAAAGTGTACTTAATAATATTTTTTTTACGTGTAATACTTGGAAACTGACAATTGAATATCGATCTAGAATATTATTTTAATATATCTAATGGTAAAATATTAATTGTAATAAACAAATTTTGAATTTTGTAATATTACATGAATTAGAAGTCTTTAAAATATAAAATCTATTTTATTAACAAAATATTTGTTTTATTAATTTATTATTTTGACGGGACAAAATATTGCTTTAGTTTTATTTGTATATTAATTTTTTAAATAATTTAGTTTGTTTTTAAGTAATTTTAAAATTATCAAGAATATAATATATTTAAAATTATTTATTTAAATATATCCAAATATGATGTCTCTTTTTATGTGTGTTTGCGTTGAGCATATTTAATTTGTAGTTTGTATATTTAATAACACCTTGTTGCGTGCCGTTCTATGGTTTTAATAAATGTGTTGTTATTTCATTTCTATTACTACTAACATGATTTTTTTAGTGATGAGTGATAATGTATTTTTAACGTTATGTATATATTTTATCGTATATTTTCTAAATCTTCATGGTGGCACTTTTTTTGAATCATTTTAATTAGATAATAGGTTTAAATATGTAAATAAAACTGTGTATGTTGTAAATTTAGACTTTTTAGTGTAACTGAGCACTATCACTTATGAAAATTATATTATGATTTTATTTTACTAAATCTTTCTTTCTGTGTATATTTTTTGTTTTATTTTGTATTTTTACAATTATATTGTCTTATTCTTTAATTGCAGAGAATTGATATTTCCAATTTTTGTTTCATATACCTTAAAAGTATTCGGTTTATTTTTGTTTGTTTTTTTTTTCCAATTACAATGTACATTTCGACCGTTTTTTGGATCAAACTACTAAAAAGCTTAAACTCCAAGAATGGAGTGAGAATTTGTGCTAGATAAAACTGATTTAGCAACTAATATAGTGAGATATTATAATATTAGAAAGTATGAAAACTCTTTTATGTTGTCCTACAGTGGACATAATTAAGTTGTTGTAAGACGTTATAAAAGAAAATTAAGTTGTTGTCAATTGATTCTATATTTGTGATAACTAGAAATACATCTTTATGTCTTCCTTACAAAATTCTTAATTGGTTTACAGTTCGACCATTTCTAATATACTAAGAGTAACATAATATTAGATATTGATTATCTCATTCCAATTAGGAATGCACAGAATGAGAGAAATTCAAAGTGAGACCACTTTACAATTTTGTCCTCATATCTATATAAAGGTAGTTTATAGATTACTCTACATGTTTCAAAATGTAATCAGTTTTAATTAAAATCTGTAATATTTAAAAGTTATTACTTTAGAAAACTGTCATTTAATATATAATTTTAATCAATTACACCGTAATTTACATAATTTAATTGGACACACAATATCTAATAAATAATTTAATTTCTCTTGTTGAAGTCAATAATATTTTATCTTCGTGTCTAATGTAAATTTTCTTCACGGCAGAAATAATTAAACAAAAAGATACTCAATAAAAATTAAATCGTCTCACTTAATTGCAGTATCTAACTAATACTAAAAGGGTTATATGAGGAGTAGAGAAGCTATCCACGTCCTCATTTTAAATTAGCCAATAGGGTGAGTTTATTTGTCCACGTCACACTGGTGTTGTGCTGCTTTTTGCTTGATCCGTAAATTGAAGTAGTTGGCCCATAAACCCAATTCGAAAGAAACCCTAAAACAGCCGAGGCTGAGTCGATGAATTCATATGTCTTCATCGTTCCAAATTCCTCCAATCCTGACCGTTTTACTCGCAACCCACTCTTAATTATTCCTTTATGCTCCTTCCACCTTCCTCTCTTGCTCTTATATAAACCCGTCGTCAAAGCTTTCATGGAATCATATTCAACAACTTGGATCGATGGCCATGAAATCAGTTCAATCCTCCGGCAAGTCTCCTCTTGCATTGTAATTCAACAATCTCACACCATGTTAGAGTTTTTATTCTTTACCGAAGCTTGAAAGAGAATTTAAACGTCCTCAGCCAGCCATGTCGAATACATAAGTTCAAAAGAATATGAAGAGCCCATCGTATGTTTCCTTGGATTTATCTGTTTCATCTTTTTGTTTCAACTGCTTTCTCTCTATATCCTGACAAATTCAATTTCTTTTCACAGCGGCTCCAGATTCCTTGCCTTTAGTCTATTCTGGCTCCTTTTGTGTATGTTTATAATGGTATAGTCGTTTCCATAATATTTGAAGATATTTTTGATGTATTTTCACGTACCAGTTTCTAAGAGTCCTTTTTAAAGACAGAGGGATGTTTGTGTTGGTTGTTTAGTTAAGCTACTACGACGCCGTACAAGTGGAGTTCTGGTGATTTTCATTCCAGTTCATGTGAACTTAGGAAGCCATTTTCAAAAGGTAGTGAAGATCTGGTAAAAGCTCCGGCTACAAATCCACCCGCCAAAGGTATAGTGAATTTTGAAATCAATAGTTCAGTCTAAATCTGAACCAAGCCTTTCCATTTTCTAGATCTAGAAGTATATACTGTCAATATCGGCCAGATCCCCTCAGCGCTAGCGTCATGGACTACCGAAGCAATCAACAGTGGATCCTTCTGCCGCATAGATCCTGACATGGAAACATGGTAACAATAGCTGGGTTTTATTTGAAAACACGATGTTTGCAATTTGATGTTTTATTAATATGTCTCTTATATTTCTTCTGTGTAGGCTGATCCCTAAACAGAAGCTACTAGACATAGCAGAAAGCAAGAGCTCATGGCTCGACATGGTACTATATTTTTTCGTAACCTTCACTTATGCCGGTTTTATTTTTTCAATTGGGAAATTTTTCATTTTAAAATATTTTTGCCTCATCTTGAACTAACCTAATTAGAAGGGGGATTCATGGAATTCATCAATGTAGAATCCAGATCAAGACAGAGAACCAGAAGATGCTAAAAAGTGTGTGTGTCTATTAGTTGAAGGAAATTGATTTGATTCCCCATTTTGGAACTAATCTATTCTCTGACTGGAACATATGTATAAGGAAGCTGAGGACCATAAACAAATGATGCTTAGTCAAATGTTGTGTTCCCAAGCCTGAGAGAGAAGTAAGTCCCATCTAAATGCTTGGAGTTCATCTATTTTTTTCTTCCTTTGTTTCTTTTGGGTCTGAATTGTAGTTTTATCCGTGGAATATTGTAACTGGTTCTAAGGCTAGCGTGGATGCATAGGTTCTTGGGAATGAAGAAGCTTTTTTTTTTGCACCAGAGAGCTTTGGTTGTTGTTGTTACCATTTCAAACCAGTTTATTTATTTGTAGATGTTGTAGGCCACATACAGTCTGTCCAAGGCTCGGCTCTCAACAACGTCACCGCAACTACTCGAGTTGTAGTCCATTTTCTCATTTCCCCGTAAGCCCTCATCAAACATTTTGTTGCTTTGATTTTCACTTATTCGGTCAAATTTTAAAAATAAATTGAACACACTCCTTCAACAGAACTGTGGTGGTGTACTTTTAGGAGTTCAGTATTATACCTAGCTCATGGTTCCGAACTTGCTGTGATTCTGGTCATAGATGCAACTATTGGTGCTTTTGAAGCGGGCTTAGATAATTTGAAAGGGCAGACAAGGAGCATACACGGGTTCTTATAGCTTTTGGTGTGGAGCAAGTCATAGTCACAGTCAACAAAATAGATATTGTTGCGTATTTAACGGCCATATTTGATTTGATTAAGCTAGCATTAGTTGGTAATCAAGCCTATAAGACGCAGTCAAAGCTTGGAGAAGCAAAGAGCAAAGCTGAGAATTTAAAGAATTAAGCTCAGGAATCACAAAACCATTGTGTTGGGGTCCAAAAAGTAAAGAGTTTCAAGAAGAGAGTAATAATGACCATAATGGTGTAAGAAGACACTATTATATGGAGTTCTTATCTTTGTGCTTGCAGGAAAAGTTGAGGTTGCTCAGCAAGCAGTAAAATGTTTGATGAACCTGGATCCAGATGACACTTGTGGTTATGTGCTCATGTCTAATACTTATTCTTCTTTTGGGTTGTTAGAAGAGGCGGTTGGACAGAGGGTTTTGATGAAGGAAAGGCAAATGGAGAAGGAAATAGTGTGCAGTTCAATGGAAACGAAGTTCACGACTTTGTTTCTTGCGGTGAAAGTCACCCTGAATCCCCAGAGATTTACAGTTTACCCGGTGTGTTAACTGGGAAGCCTCTGCTCTAAAATCAGAAGGTACTTCTCAGTTTAGTGACCATCTTGGTTATTTAAAAGGCACCATATGATCTGATGCCATCGCATAAGAATCAAAACAACAAATTCAGTGACAAAGTATAATCTGAATTTTGAGCTGGTGGACGAAGAGGATTGCTGTTACTTCCAAGCAACCAAAAAACACGTTGTACAAGCTCGAGGTGGAGACATCTTTGATGTTTACAGAAAGAAAAGAGTCAACCAGAAAATTTTGAAACTTTGTAGAGCGTTTTTCTCATGACTTTTTTTCTGTATGCAATTGTTGGAGACTTGGAGTTTATAAGAAAAATAATGTTTGTTCAACGACAAGTACTGTTGTTTGGTTTGTCTGGATTCATCATTCATGTAATTATTATTATTTCTTCTTTTATGTGTTTCCTCTTATAAATGTACTTGAATTTCTCTTATGCTAGAAATCTGCAACTAGAATGGGTTTCACTTGGCTAACAAAGAAATTATCAGTCTTATAGTTTTGGGATGTATTCAAAGGTTGTCTTTAGGAAATGACAATTCAGTAATAGTAATTACATACAAGATTCCCCCTCTTCTAAACATAGCAAATAAACATATTCTGCAGAATTATATACGACCTTCTTTTGATAGTTTGTGGTTTATCTACCAAAGTTTCACATATTTTTCTTGATAGCTTGGCATAAGTACATGGCAGATAACCTTCAGCTTATTCAGCCTATATAAGGTTTTTCTAGCTACTATTCAGCAAAAAAAAGTAGTTTTTAATTCTAGGTAGTTAGAAAACGGAATAAGAAAATATACTATGATGTTAATGTAATAGGCGTATTGACCTTTTTGGCATTTTCTCATGAAATTACCCAATAACAAATATAAGAAATGGCCAGTGTGTATGATTCTTGACATGTTTAAGTTGTCAGAAATTACTTTAACCAGTAACATTCACTTGGGAGTTGGATCAAGGATAAAAACACAATAATCAAAGAATATAGAAATCTGCTTAAGCTCTCAACAACAACTTCTGTTTTTGTAAGTTTCTTCTGACTACTATTGCAAGTACAAAACTACATATATATTTTTGGATAAAATGTATAGCTACATATGAAAATTAGTTTCAGTTATTTTACCATGGTAATGGTTCACTCTACTTACACAAAATCTAAAGTTTAATATTTGACATTGAACTCATGAACTTGAATAACTCATAATTTATTACAATTTAATATTTTATTAATGTAGATATTTTAATAAGTTCATTATTTGGAACATTCAAGCAAATTTTAAAATGTATTTTAGCTATGCTATATTAGATAGAGTCTCCACGTAGGTGAAAATAATCGGCCAATGAGAAACTATATTTTTGCCATGTCACCTACTCTATTTGTTTTTACAAAATGATCCTTTAACTTTTTACTTAAACAATTATAACCGAAAATTTTTTTTTAGTGAAATATATTATTTATATAAATATAATTATATTTTTTTATTTACATAATAGTTTGTAAAGAAATATTTAGTGTAAATAATATCATAATTTTATAAAATACTAAAATAAATTGGGCTGGTTTTCAACTTTCAGAAATAAAAAATATTATTTGTAAACTTAAAAAAGAATATATCAAGAATATTTTTTTTCAGGAGAGAAAATAGGAAAATGCATCGGAGACAATCCATCTCTATTATGAAATTCCTCTATTTTAGAGAAAAAAATAGAGGAATACATTGGAGATGGTCTAAAGCATGGCCGACGTAAATGATCGACATTGAGATTTCAGCTTTTCTGATTCTTATGAATGTTTCAATATGATTTGAATATTTTCTTTGTTTTATAATATAATGGTTTAAAAGTATTTTTTGTTTCACTAAATAAATTGTTTTTATATTTCAATGTAACTTTATATTTATTGGATATTGTGTGGCCAATTAAATTATGTAAATTACTGTGTAATTGATTAAATTTATATATTAAATGATAGTTTTCTAAAGTAATAACTTTTAAATATTACACATTTTAATTAAAACTGATTACATTTTGAAACATATAGAGTAATCTATAAACTAACTCTATATAGATATGAGGACAAAATTGTAAAGTGGTATCACCTTGAATTTCTCTCATTCTGTGCATTCCTAATTGGAAGAAGATAATCAACATCTAATATTATGTTACTCTCAGTATATTAGAAATGGTCGAACCATAAACCAATTAAGGATAATGTAAGGAAGACATAAAGATGTATTTCCAGTTATCACAAATATAGAATCAATTGATAACAACTTAATTATGTCCAGCGTAGGACAACAGAGAAGAGTTTCCATACCTTCTAATATTATAATATCTCACTATATTAGTGGCTAAATCAGTTTTCTCTAGCACAAATATTCACTCCATTGTTGGAGTTTAAACTTTTCTATCTCATGATATTAGTAGTTTGATCCAAAAAAAAAAGAAACAGTCAAACTGTACATTGTAATTAGAGAAAGAAAACAAACAAAAATCAACCGAAGACTTTTAAGGTATATGAAACAAAAATTAAAAATAGCAATTCTCTGCAATTAAAGAATAAGGCAATAAAATTGTAAAAATACAAAATAAAACAAAAAATATACACAGAAAGAAAGATTTAGTAAAATAAAATCATAATATAATTTTCATAACTGAAAGTGCTCAGTTACACTAAAAAGTCTAGATTTACAACATACACAATTTTATTTACATCTTTAAACATATTATCTAATTAAAATGATTCTAAAAAAGTGTCAGCATGAAGAGTTAGAAAATATACGATAAAAAAAATACATAACGTTAAAAATACATTATCACTGATCACTAAAAAATCATGTTAGTAGTAATAAAAAATGAAATGACAACACATTTATTAAAACCATAGAACGGCACGCAACAAGGTATTAAATATACAAACTACAAATTAAATATGCTCAACGCAAACACACATAAAAATGAGACATCATATTTGGATATATATATAAATAAATAATTTTAAATATATTATATTCTTGATAATTTTAAAATTACTTGTAAATTATTAAAAAGTTAATATACAAATTAAAATAAAGCAATATTTTGTAACGTCAAAATAATAAATGAATAAGAAATATATTATGTTAATAAAATAGATTTTAGATTTTAAAGACTTCTAATTCATGTAATCTTACAAAATTCAAAAATTTGTTAATTACAATTAATATTTTACCATTAGATATATTAAAATAATATTCTAGATCGATATTCAATTGTCATTTTTCAACTATTACACGTAAAATAAATATTATTAAGTACGCTTTTTTCTTGAAAAGGGGGTTTTATAGGATTGAAGTACTTTTTTCGTTTCGTGAATTTATTCGAGATGAGATTCCGATCTTTTAAACTAAGATAATTTATGTTCTATACATAATTTTAATACATAACTCTAAAATCTCGGACTTAATTCTTCATATTTTATTAGTTAATTGTGTTACATATAATAAAAATATTTACTTTAAACTAAAAATATAAAAAAATAAAATTTAAAAACTAATTATATATAATTTAATATACAAAAATTTTCATACAAATAAAAATGATAAATATAACAAATTTAAATATATTATCCGCGCGTAGCGCGGAGAAAGGATCTAGTCACAATACTAAAAGAGAGATTTCCTCAAAATTTAGGCATGCCACGTCATCAAAAATATTCAACCAATCAGAACATTTTATTTTTGTTTTGGGTCTCAGTACGTCTGGGCTTAGGTGTGTCGGTTTATTTGGTTTCATTTGGGTTTTCTTTTTCATTTGCCTAAATCTAGAAACCTAACAATCTACGACTAGGAAGTCACGAGTCTCTTCTCCTCTACCACTTCGTCTTCTTGCCGTGAGTTCTGATCCATCCATCAATACTCCACAATCAATTTCTTCTTTATGGTTTCGTTTCATCTCCCTCTTTTCCTCCTTTATATACTGCTCTCTTTCCTGTGTACAAATCAAAACCTTAAAACGCTCAAACATCGATCCATCTTCAAAGGAATAATTAGGGTTTTCTTCTCAGCTTCAAACAAATCTCAAAGTGACCTTTTAGATTTCTGATATGCAGTTTATCTCCTTCAACCTCTACATCTCCCCATCTTTAATCACTCTCTTCCTTGATCGATTTATCCCTACTTATATATTAGAACTGTGTTGATCGATTATATAACTCTTGGTTTAATTATCAAATCTGTTTAAATCTGCAGAATTCTGTGATCCAAGGCTTCATCCTTGCCGGTCTTGCGAATCACTATTGTCCATCACTGCAGAATTCCATAATGCAACAGGAAGTCAGAGAAATCTGGATTTCTCTCCGGTGCAACAAATGTGTAAATCTCCATGTCACCGGTGTTATCAGGTTTGCGTTGTTTATCCTATACAATTTACTAAAAACCAAACCATCATTTTAATACTGAATAACCCTTGGAATACTTTCTTTTAAGGTTTCGGGCTGAACTTGCTGTGGATGATGGAAAATATAGCGCTATGTTTGTAGTCTTTGAAAGGAGATGACAAAGCTGACCAAGCTGACCAAGCAAGAAGCTGCTGTCCTTACGCTTGAGGAGGTATTTTTTTTGTTTGTCTATAGGAATACATTTAAAATATATTTTAAATGTCTGCGTTTACTCTCGAAAACTCTCGACGCATTGAAAATACTAAACTACTACAGATACCAAACGGTGGATATGAGGAGCTACCAAGCTGCCTTGGAGAGCTTGCTGGGAAGGAGTTTTTTTTCAAATTCGTGTCACACATTTTTCACCGTATCTTCACTGTATGATCAACTATCACTGAAGATCTCATCATTGACAATCAAGCTGTGGTGGGTTTATCTTAGTGATGATCTGCTTCACTTATTCCTGATTTTATTTAACACCTACGTAATTGACTAATTATATGGCAGAAGGCCACCAACAAATTGCTTCCACTCAGTTAAGGGGAAGGTGGATTGTTAAGAGCATCATCCAGCGAGGCTGTTGTTGCGGCCAAGCTAGGCATGGGTGGTGACATAGCAACCCCACCAGGGATTGAGGAAGTGGAGAAAACCCGCAAGCGCCACCGTGAGTAAAAAGACCGTGTTAATTCAATCAGCTTGTCAACCCCACTTTCATTCCGCTGTTTTAAAATGACTCTCCTCTGTTTCGCTACCTTGAATCTTTGTTTTTGTTTTGAATTTTCTGCAACTATTTATCATTTTTTTTTGTCTTGAAGCGTTAATGAAGAGATTATAATATATTTCATCGTGTTGTTTAGTCCATCCATTAAAACATGTTTACAAAGAAACACATGATACGTTAACACAACATCATCACTTGCGTTTTGAACATTCTAGATTTCTCACTTGGAAACTAATTAGGGACCCTCTACCATTTTAAAATTTTGAATGGCTCAGAGCTTAACCTATATATCACTCTCTTCTGATATTTCTTTCTATCAGTCTCTTTTGGTCCAGTTTCTTCTTCTTTGGCCGCATGATCATTCCTAAAAAGATGATCATTTATTAATTATACGAAACTTATCTATAAAGTAAGAGACAAAGGAAACATGCAGCCAATAAGTAAGTGTGTGCGCCCAGGGCTTAAATTAAATATCATTATCTTTATCAAATGGTAAAGAAAAACTTTGTATCTTTTTGTTATTGCCTCATTTGGGACCCTCTACCGTTTTAAAATTTTGAAAATAAATATGGATGACTGAAATCGTACAGGAACTTATGATTTTATAACTAACAAAAATGAAAACACTCTCACATTTATTTGAAAATAAATACACAAACGTTCCACATGTTCCATAATATATACTCCCTCCGTTTCCGAAAAATAAAATCAATTCAAGATTTTTGAAAAAAAAAGAATCTAACACCTTCCCAAATGTTTCATTTAGAAACTTCTGCAGGGATCACACATAAAAGAAAAAGAGGACGTCTACTCGGATCACGCAACAAACCAAAAGGTGTGTCATTACTCTTAAAATATAGTATTACCTTATCCAAAATCATAATATTTTAAATTATGAATGTATTTCGTAGTCCACCAGATATGCGATCCACCAACGTTTAAACCCAAGTTTAATGATTGTAAGTTTAAACAAATTATAATAATATACTCTTCATCGGTATATATTCATAAACTAATTTAGTTATCAAATTTAATCGTACAGGTGGCTGTGATAAGTGTGACCTTTATGGTATAAGATTCTTTTCAGCCTAAAAACATTATTGTTCCTCGATGTCTTATGCTTATATTCTCTTAAATGGATTGCTTACAATTTAACCAGTGAGACAGAAAAATGGACGAGGGATGAGAAAAGCCATCTTGCTATCTAAGCGAACAGAAATGAATCAGAGTTAAAACTCCTTCCCTGATGATGAATACCTTACTACTTCCAAGTACGTCTCCCTATTCTATTAATTAAGTAAATGGTTTCCTATTACTAAGTTATGTTCACTGATTTATTTCAAAATAAATTTCAGGTTCTCCAACTCAAGAAAATCCCATCACATCTACCACCCTCTTCGTCAAAAAGTCCACCATCTTATTTTTGATTTCCGCTTCTCTGTTTTAAGACTTCAGCATTTTCCCTTAATAATGATAATGACTTTACTCTGCTTCTAAATATGATTTAAAACAAACTTAAATTTTAAAACTGATCTACTGTACTTTGGACAACCAAAAAAGTTTGGTAAATCAAACAAATAACAGCTAAAACATCATCACATATGCGTTTGAGATTAAAATAATATAAGCTAACTCCAAATTATCGTAGATTATCATCTAAAAAAAAGTTTAAAAGCACTTTCCGCGCGTAAAAAATCTCAAACTACACATAAAAATATACAAATTATAATAGATGGGCAATACAAAATAAATCTCATTCCTATGATGTGTGCAGGACATGCAGCCAAAGATCACAACAACCAAAGCGACCACCTCGGACCATAACCAATAATCGTTAGGATCATTAGAATGTGGCCCATCACAAACCACAAAAACAAAAATGCTTTACTAGGAACAACTTTCATGTGTCTTGATATCCATGTTTGTCTAAAAAATACTATGTTTTTTTTTATTCCAACTACATTTAAAATGATTGCTTTTAACCACTAAACATGAACAACAAATGGAAGGGACGGTGCCTATTTCTACGTCTGATAAAATGTACCAACGGTTCGAGGAAGGGAAAATTTATCAAATTAGACATTTTAATCTTCTTCCCAATAACCAACGGTACAAGCTTACCGTTCATCCATACATAATCAATATCAATGAGACATCAATTATTACACAAATTCAAGAAAACATTCCACCAATTCCTTCATAAATATTCCGTCCCCAACACTACACCCGGTTGATCAGCTTAGCAAGTGCAACCAACTTCCTCCCAGGTAAAAAAATACCATTACCTATCTCATATACCAATAAATTCTCTATTTTTGTTACTAAAAAAAATTATTCCCACAGATGTTGTTGGCCGAATATGCCTCATCCAAGGAAGTGATATATATAACCACAACACAGATACAAAGATCATCATTGGATTGCTTTTAGACAGGTACAAACATTTTATTAAATAAGATTTGTTTTTTCACCAAAAAATATATAATACAATAATGTTTTGTAGATCTAAAGTGGTACGTCTAACTATATGGGACAACGAGGCGGCTATTACAGAGAGCTAAATCGCATATCTATCACGAAAAACCAAATCGTAATCATAACAAGTATCATTCCACAGTTACATGAAGGTAATCAACTAAACATAAAGTTTATGTCAAACTAAATGCTTACAAATATTTCACTTTTACAGGGAAACTATCACTCACAACCACATCAGGATTGCGCTTTTACTTTGACAACGACATTGATATCATACAACGCTTCCAAAAGAGGAATAAATTGCTGTCATAAGCCTGATAGCATAAGTCCATATGGGATCAAACTACAAGACAACAAACGAGACCAGTCAACTATTTTTAAATTTACATTACTGCTTCCTACGTCAATTAAAATAATCATTGTATCAGTAAGTACCAATAGCCATTGATAATACTTTTTTTTTAACATTCAGTGATTATTTTAATCCTAACACTATTTTACATTAAACATAATTTAAACAAAAATATATTAATCTAATATGATATTCTACTTTAATATTTTCATAGAAAATAACCCGGGCGTAGCCCGGAAACGACTCTAGTTGCTCTAATAATTACATAGTCTTCAATCGATTCCTCTTTCTTTTATAATTGTAGTCTTCAGTGAGATATAAATCTTTTGACTCATATATAAACAATTTTGGATTTGGCTGTAATGTGAGCCAAAGATAGATGACAATATCTCAATAAGTATTTCACAATTAAATAAATGGAGAGTATATTTCGGACTTACTAATTATCTAAAACAATGCATGTTGTAAACATATCATTCTGGCTCATCTAACAATATTCGTCTAAAACAATACATAAAGGAATGGTGGAAACAAACTATATTATATAGAGCACTTAAGTCTTATTTCATAAATAACAAAACAGATATTTTAAATTCCAACGAAACAAAAAGATGAGGCAACTCAAAGCTAATATGACCCTGAAACAATGAGTAATCCATACCAAAAAACACAAAAGAACCATTGATAATTCATACATCACAAATGTGATTTATTAGGTGCACAAGTTGATCCAAATCTATAAAACTAATAGGACAGAGATTCGAGGAACGCTTTTTAAACAAAATTAATGGTAGAAACTTATTCAGCAAGTTCTTCTTCAAAACCTGAAACAATGGGTATATTCAGCAAGCTCTTGCTCACTACATATCACAATGCCAAACTGCCCCATAAGGTGCTCTGATTGTATTTCGTAAGTCCTATCAAGATCTATATAAACCCTAATGAGCAAAGGAGATCTGGATGGCAAGTCAAGAAGAAATGTAAAGATAAGGTATTAAGGTATACCTCCACAATCGAATAGGTTACCCTATTCATATCTTAACTTTGGCGCTTCATTAACAACCTATGAACCAAAACTCAATCAGAAACCTAGCAGTTTGAATCAGATTTTTGTTTTTTTGAAATTGGAACAGTTTTCTAATCAAAAGATTGATATCTATAATCTGCAAACTTATTTCTGAATTTGCTCAATTTCTCTGCCAAGATCATACACCCACAAATGTCAATTTCAGTTCAAAATATGAACATAAATATAACGCAGACAATAACACATCATTTCTGGTAGACCAATACCAAAACAACAAATTCCCTAAATCCAATCAGATACGAAACCCAATCATAATGTATGAATGGCTCAGTAAGAACTATAAAGCTAACTCCAAAACAGAAGCATATCAAACATGTGAAGGATTCAAAAATACGTACTTGCTCATAGAGAGGAGTGTTGAAGACACAACTTTTCGGGAATCTTATTCCATCTGCAAAAGTTCACCTGGCATATCAATTAAAAGGGAAAGTTTTTGTTGTTCCTAAGCTGATTCAGAGAATATGCATTTGTGTTATACGACCATAAACAATTGATAACCAAATAAAACAACAAAGACGTTTCAGGTCATTTTAACAATAACAAAAAAAAACAATCAGGAGGTTATGGATAAAAAGGATTCTAATGTTTTACCTGGAGGAACATTAGCAGGGCCTTTGGTCTGAAACTGCTGCGGATGGTGGTTTTTCTGAGCAAGGCTGACTGTAAACATGGGATCCCACTGCTCATCGGGGAACTTGGACGCCTAATCATGTAACCAATAGAATGAAATGTAACCCATAAATATCCAACATAGCCTTGATGGTAAGAGCTTAATAGATAATGTACTTACTTCAGAAACATTAAAAGGCTCGTGGCATCCCATAATCAAAACCAAAATCCAACTGAGCAAAATAAGGGAAATTCTGAATCTCAACAACTCACCTGTGGCCAATCATAAGGGATCAACTACGCCGATCTTACACTCTTCTGCATATCCTGGCTCTCATCTATTGCTGCCATTGTCACGGCAGTGATGTTCTTGATGTCTAAAACAGCAGAAATCGCTCCATACTTGATTTCATCATGAGATCGTGCTAACATTCTTAAAAAGTATTGTCAAGATGTTCCACTCAGTTTCAAAAAAAAAAGAAAAAAAAGATGTTCACCACTTTGCAGTAACCCCAGACTGAGATCATGAAGTTCAGAAAGCCCTTGTGAAGAGTCTTCACCGCAATAGATCATCGGCAAAGCAGCTGAGAGTGGACCAAACGCTAAGATTGGCTCTTCGAGGACTGGATCAGGATACTTCTTCTCCGATATCATACTCTGGTATATGATGACACAGAGAAAACATTTTTCTGCACACGAAAAATCACTATCAGAATCAAACAAAACAAAACAGAGCTCGAGATATTTGAGTCAACAAAAGCATATATATTTAATCTTTTAGGTATTGGATTCGTTCAACAAAAGGTGAGGATTTATTTACTGGTCAAGGTTTTTCGATCTTTTAGAAATTGAAAAGTCAGAAGACGTTTAAGCTAAGAGTTCGGGTTTGTATGGAAGTGTGTTTTGAAGAAGCTATTTAGCAATTTATATATGAGTAGAAAAGGTGGAAGGTAGGAAAGGAGAGGAGGTACAGTAACAGAGATTGCATGAACCAAAACGGAGAACGAAGCGGATGAGGCAGAGTCGATTAGGATATTAGTGTTGCTGAAGTGGGTTTGAACTTGGGCCTTAATGAAATCTAATGAGCTCACACGCAAAAAGCCTGAAATTTTCATTCTTGACTTAAACTGGGGTGATGTGGAGAGATGAAGATCTATGATTGGCTAGAATTAATAGTCCTACGTAGACAGGCCAGATGAGGAGTATATTTAGCTTTTAGTATTTTTTTTTTTTTTGCCGACAAAGTTTTATTATTAAAAATCACTCCAAGAGGCTAGCTACATGAGCAAGCCAAACAGGAGTCTCAACACCAACAAATTCAAAGAAATCTAAACGTGCACGAGCTGCCTTTGCAAGACAGTCGGCACGAGAGTTCATACCACGAGGTATATAAGAGATAGCAAACTGATCAAACTTCCTAGAATGTATTCTGATATCTTCCATCTCATGTACCATTGATGGCCATTCCTCCACGTTTTGTATCAGCTTTAGAGTTGAGCACAATCAGTTTCAAAGTGCATTGCACGATAGCCTTGGTCCCACAGCCTCGGCATGCAGGGGAGAAGTGCTTTGCCTGCAGTTTTTTAGGCCTATAAGATTTCGGTTAACTCCCTCCCACAGTGCAAACCCCACTCCCGATCGTGAACCTTCATGGACCCACGACGCATCGACTTGACACCTGATTCCAGTTCGTATCTGCGGTGGTTCTGCACTCCCTGTACTTTCTTGTGCATCTGGAACGGCTTCTTCTTCTACAGAGGGGATAATCTGAGCTACTTGTCACGATTTTGCCTCTGATAGTGCCAGTTGAAGAGTGTCTAGGGGCGAAATTTCAACGCCATTGAAGAGTTTCTCATTTCTTCCCTTCCATATGTACCACAGTAGCCATGGAAAGACGCTGAGTGTTTCCTTACTGACTCCTAGATTCTCAGCTCTCCACAGCAGATGGTCAAATTTTGTAAACAGGGCATTTCACGGGAATAAGCCCGGATGTGTTGGAATATCAGATAAAGCCCAGCATTGTAATGCAGGAGGACATTCAAAGAGGATATGATTAATCGTCTCCTCTGCAGCTCCACACCGTAGACAGCTCCTGTCATTCGCACAATGTCGATCACAGAGACGACTTGCCGCCGTGACAAATCCAGAGATGGCTTGCCATAGAAAGTGTTTAATCTTACGTGATGTTTTTAACATCCAGACCTCCTTCTTAAGCGTTGTTACGCTTGGTTCTGCTACCTCCCGCTCTAGCGATGCTTTCCTCTTTTCATTGATCACTTCATACCCTGTACGAACAGTATACGAGCCTGATTTCGTATGTTTCCAAATATATCCATCTTTCCTTCCTAGACGACTTGGTTTAATAGAGAGGATTTTATTAACGTCTTCCTCCGCCACCAGTTCTCTAATAAGGGGTTCATTCCAGTCTTTAGTCTCATGATCCAGCAAATGGTGAACTCTTAGGTCATGATCGAACACTGGTCCCTTCGGCAATGCTGGTCTCGCTACTCCATCAGGTATCCAGGCGTCTTCCCACACGTTCGTATCAGCTCCTGTTCCAATAGATCGAAGCAAGCTCTCACTCAAGACTGATCGGGCTGTCCAGATGCTTCGCCACCCGTAGGAAGGGTTGTTCGCTTTTCCCACCCGTAGCGGGTTTGAGTTTCTATAGTACCGACCCTTCAGAACTCGAGCTAGAAGCGAGTCTGGGTATATCAGAAGTCTCCACACCTGCTTGGCAAGCAATGCCAGATTAAAGTCATGTGAACCTCTAAATCCCAGCCCACCTTTCTCATGTGGCACGCAGATTTTATCCCATGCCACCCAATGTAATCCTCGATTATTAGCTTTGGCACTCCACCAAAATCTAGACACAGCTCCCGTCAATTTTTTGTGGATCTCCTGCGGTAGGAGATATCATGACATCGTAAAGGTAGGCACAGCTTGAGCTACAGATTTTATTTGAACCTCCTTTCCACCTTTAGATAAGTGCTTAGCTTCCCATGTATTGACTCTTGAGTTTAGCCGATCTTGTACATAAGCAAAGACTTTCTTTTTGGAACCACAGATGTTCTCCGGCTGGCCTAGATACATTCCCATTCCTCCTTCTTTGTTAATACCAGTTAACCCTTTCAGGTTTTGTTTCGTGGACGTTATGACCTTAGAACCGAACATAACTGAAGATTTTCCTTTATTCAGTTGTTGTCCTGAGGCGTAATCATAAACGTCAATTATTCTCATTAGCTCTTGGCACTGACTTTCCTCTGCTTTACAAAAGAAGAGGCTGTCGTCAGCGAAGAGTAAATGAGAGACCGCCGGGCTTGCTCGAGCGATCCTTAGACCTGTGATCCTTTCCGTGCGTTCTGCTTCTTGAATCTGAGATATTAATACTTCTGTGCAGAGTATAAATAAAAATGGCGATAGAGGATCGCCCTGCCGGAGTCCCCGGGAAGGAGTGATACTACCTTTTGCATCTCCATTAATCAAAACTCGATATGAGACTGAGGAAACACAGCTCATGATCAAGTGAATCCACTTCTGATTGAATCCCATTTTTTCCATCGATGCTTCAAGGAAGCCCCACTCCAGCCGATCATATGCTTTGCTCATGTCTGTCTTGATGGCCATGTACTTGGATTGGCAGCTTTGGTTAGTTCTAAGAGCATGAAACATTTCCTGAGCTACAAGGATATTATCGGTAATCAAACGTCGAGCCACAAAGGCTGATTGTGTCTCTGAGATGAGGCTTGGCAAAATCCTCTTTAATCTGTTGGAAAGAACCTTTGAGATAATTTTATAGCTAACGTTGCACAGACTAATAGGACGAAACTCTGTCATAGACACCGGTCTCGCAGTTTTTGGGATCAAACAGATGTTCGTCTGGTTAATTCTCTCATCTAGCTCTCCGGTTTCGAAAAATTCACGCACCATGCTGATAACATCCTTACCGATTACGCTCCAGAACCTTTGATAAAACAGACTTGTCATCCCGTCCGGTCCATGGGCCTTATCGGGGTTGATCGCAAAGATGGCATCTCTGATTTCAGTATCAGTCACAGGCACTATTAGGGCCTCATTCATCTCCTCCGTTACTGTCTCGGTAATATACCGGATGCTTTCCTCAATGTCTACAGGGCTCGACGTTTCAAAGAGATTTCCAAAGTATTGCACTGCCACTTGTTCAATACCAAACTGAAAGTCTTGCATAAAAGAAAAATTATTTTTTGTTTCTGAAAGAAAAAGAAAACTAGGATTGAAGCAGCGAAGCAACTCTTTTAAGTGTTGCTTGGTCAAGTAGGCTCCGGCCCCTTGACAATTCCATGCAATTGCATTCATATACGAGTACTGGGTGGTTTCTGGGACACCACCGAACCGGATACACTGGGATTCCTGCCTTTTAAAGCAGAAGGATACACCTCAGTACGAGGGACTTTCGACGATACTCGAGAGACTTGAAGTCGACTCTGTCTCGTGGCTTTACTTCTTTGAGGCTGCAGTACCTTTTATTTCTGGGCTTCTAGGGACCTTCTTCTTCTTCCCATTGTCATTCTGATCAATCTCTGCGCCTATCTTCTTCCCATCTCCGTTTAACTTATTTCTCACCGCAGCTGGGTCGTTTTTTTGATGACTATTACCTGCCATCCCAAAGTCTTTTATCTTTTTAACCATGAGACCCTTGCTTTTTTCCTTCTCCGTCTCTGCCCTCTTCTCCTTTTCCACTCGTGCTCTCTCCATCTCCTGTTCCTCCTCCATGAGGTCATCTACTTCATCAACGTTTTGCATTTCTTCGTCGTCAGCAAAAGCCTCAGGCTCCGTATACAGTTCCATCATCTTTTCAAAAGCCTCATCATCTAGAACTCCATCATCCTCTGGAACGTTATCAAGTGAGTCAGGATCATCTAGACCTCCCTCAATATTGGTCGGGGTATTTGCACTTCCCAACCTCTCGCTGCTCTGTTTATTTTCCTCCTCACGATTTTTTGTGGGCGCCTGCTTCTCCTTCTCACACCCTCCTTGCATCTGTTGCTGCATGTTAGATGATGGTTCTCTAATTGTAAGCGTTCCTCTATCAGGGATAGGTCTTGGTGGGGCGGCAGGAGGGTCCTGAGCTATCATCTTCCCTTTTAATCTTCTTCTCTTGTCCTCTTCCGTTTCACCAAGCACTGTTTGGTTCTCGTCGTTCTTTTTTCCTTCATTTATGCTCTGTCTTACCGGTCTCCATTCTTGAGCCGGCTTTTGAGGTGATCGATGGCTCTGGCCACGGCTTCCATATCCGGACCGGTTTGTCACATAAGCTGCAGAGATTGTACGTTGGGAGTCCGGGGAAGCTCTTCGTTTAGGGCTTGATCTGCTCACACTTTGTAAGTCGTGGTTAAGACCGTTCTGATTCCTTTGGTCATTGGAATACCAAGTTGACTTCCTCGAGTAAGTTTCATATCTCGATTTGTCTCCATCTCTGGTCATGGAATCATAACTCTTTGGTCTTTGATAAGGATGATGTCTCTCCCGATCTCGGGGATAATGTGTCGTATCAGGTTTCTCAAGTCTTTTCCATACATTCTTACTGAGAGACTCCCGTTGCTCTGTGATTCTCTCTCTGAGATCATGGCTTATCCTGTCTGTGCCGGTCATAATAGGACGCCTAAAGTCTCTGTTTTGCCCCCTTCCATATCTTCCATCCTCTAAAGAGTATCGATCAGATTCAGGTACTCGACTAGTCTCGTATCTAGACGGAATAGAGAAGGCTTCTCTCGTTGCTATTTCCTCCAGTTCTTTTTGTTCAATCCTTGCCACTCTGTTCTTCTCTTGCTGCATCTCTGTTAGCTCCGGGCATGTACCTTCTTCGTGCGAGATGCGTTTACAGGTGAAGCAGTGTATGTGAAGGTCTTCATATTTAAGGGTCACTTTAATAACGTCACCATTTGCAAACCCCGCTCGACGCTCAAATTGTAAGGGTTCGTCTGCATTGACAAAAACTCTGACACGTCCTCCGTCCACATCCACAGTGTCCACTAGGCCTAGAGCCTTCCCAATATTACGGAACGTTTCGTCTTTTTTTATAGTGGTTAGGGACACCAGAGATAACCACCCAGAACAGCATAGAATTTGAAAAATCTTCTTGAATCGTTGGTATCCATTTTTCCAAGGAAAAGCTCCATTTGTTAAAATGACAAGGTCTCCTTTGTAGGACTTTTTGAAGGTCTTGTTCAGAGTCAAAGTCAAACTGAAACTTATTGTTCCCCAAGTTGGTTCCTCTGACGTTACCTTCTACATCCCAGATATGTCGCTTTGGCATATGTTTAATCAAAGCATCAACACTCCTTCCATCAACATGGAACATCCTTCCCACCAGCGCCAGCTTATACTTCTCAATGAGATCCGAGAAATCAAATTCTGGGATTGGAATGATCTCATCCTCCTTAACCTTTTCCACACGTGTTCTCTCTGGTCTCGGACTTTCTCCTCTCTCCCGGTTCCCATACGAACGGCGCATCTTGGTTCGTCGGTGAGATCCAGACCAAAACAAGGCACTTTATAAACTTCAGTTCAACACCCTACACAGGGGAAAAAAAACCTTCGTACTCCTTTTCTTGATGTGTCTTGTTCCTCACGCCAAAAGATCTAGGGTTGAAAGTGTTTGAACGAAAGGCAGTCACTGCAGAGACAATCAGAACTTCTGTATGGATCGTCGAGAACCTCCTTTCTCCTTCTTCCCTGGCAAGGAGAGCCTCAAAACGTCGTCTATGAGGAGGAGCTTGCCAGATCTAAGAATCACCCTAGAGTCGCCAAAACCCTAGCGCCGTTATTTAGCTTTTAGTATTTAATAGTCCTATTTCTCCAATCTTTTTATCTATTCATCTCCTCTCACCATCTCTTTTTTTCTGCTTATATTATTTGGTTTATAATTTAACTATCGAATATCAAACAAAATGAGTGGAAACCCCATCTCAGGTACGTTAAAAATATTTCTTGCACCAGTTTTCTTTTATCCAGGCGTGAGATTGATGTACACAGGCTGGTGATTAGAACCCCTTATATCCAAAAAAGTTTGATTGGAACAAGGAAACTGCTCAAACCAGGCTTTATTACCAAAACACCTGTCCAACCTAGACTGAATCCAATAGTTATATCTCTTCCCTCCCCAGGTAAAACCATTCCTATGACTGGGAAGTTCTTCTAGTTTACCAGCCACCACCATCTGGTTAAACGGAACAAAAGACTCATCAGACCTCCACACCCCACCTATCTTTTCTCCATTATGTAAAATATCATTAAAGTCCCCAAACACACACCAACTATCCCTTCTATTCACACCTATCCTACTCAAGCGTTCCCATAACTCAATCCTACTGCTCCAATCCGACAGGCCATATACACAAGACCAAAAAAAAGAAACTTCTCCAAACTATAATATACAATCTATCAAGTTCTTGTTTACAACCTTAAAGTCAATCTATCAACTTCTTCCAAAAAATGGCAATGATCTCATCTGGGATTGGAATGATCTCATCCTCCTTAACCTTTTCCACACGTGTTCTCTCTGGTCTCGGACTTTCTCCTCTCTCCCGGTTCCCATACGAACGGCGCATCTTGGTTCGTCGGTGAGATCCAGACCAAAACAAGGCACTTTATAAACTTCAGTTCAACACCCTACACAGGGGAAAAAAAACCTTCGTACTCCTTTTCTTGATGTGTCTTGTTCCTCACGCCAAAAGATCTAGGGTTGAAAGTGTTTGAACGAAAGGCAGTCACTGCAGAGACAATCAGAACTTCTGTATGGATCGTCGAGAACCTCCTTTCTCCTTCTTCCCTGGCAAGGAGAGCCTCAAAACGTCGTCTATGAGGAGGAGCTTGCCAGATCTAAGAATCACCCTAGAGTCGCCAAAACCCTAGCGCCGTTATTTAGCTTTTAGTATTTAATAGTCTTATTTCTCCAATCTTTTTATCTATTCATCTCCTCTCACCATCTCTTTTTTTCTGCTTATATTATTTGGTTTATAATTTAACTATCGAATATCAAACAAAATGAGTGGAAACCCCATCTCAGGTACGTTAAAAATATTTCTTGCACCAGTTTTCTTTTATCCAGGCGTGAGATTGATGTACACAGGCTGGTGATTAGAACCCCTTATATCCAAAAAAGTTTGATTGGAACAAGGAAACTGCTCAAACCAGGCTTTATTACCAAAACACCTGTCCAACCTAGACTGAATCCAATAGTTATATCTCTTCCCTCCCCAGGTAAAACCATTCCTATGACTGGGAAGTTCTTCTAGTTTACCAGCCACCACCATCTGGTTAAACGGAACAAAAGACTCATCAGACCTCCACACCCCACCTATCTTTTCTCCATTATGTAAAATATCATTAAAGTCCCCAAACACACACCAACTATCCCTTCTATTCACACCTATCCTACTCAAGCGTTCCCATAACTCAATCCTACTGCTCCAATCCGACAGGCCATATACACAAGACCAAAAAAAAGAAACTTCTCCAAACTATAATATACAATCTATCAAGTTCTTGTTTACAACCTTAAAGTCAATCTATCAACTTCTTCCAAAAAATGGCAAGACCACCCCCCCCCCCCCCCCCCCCCCTCAATCCTTCTTTTAGAACCAACTTTCTGCTTATCCACTTCAGAGCCGTATAGTTGTTGCAAAACACTTGAAGTACCACTTCTCTGTTCTTGTCTCTTTCTTATATAAGGCCTTCTCCTGGTATTATTACTCTTTTGTGGAACCCTGGATGGTCTGTTCCCAGAGGAAGAACCATATTCCGTAGAGTTACCACCAAAGCACAAAAACCAACATTTGCCTAATTGATCTTCATAGCCTTAGTTATCTGAGGATAAGACAAAGCCTTCCTCTCCACACTGTTCTTGCTTCGCCCAACTTGAATACTCATGTCTCCAAACTGTTCCATTGCGTCACCACACCTCCCCGCTCTGAACGCATAATCCATGAGCTTTTCTTTCACTTCTCCCCTTACTTCCCGAGTTTGCTCAGTTACATTGAGATGAAAATCATAGACCACCCCTTTTCCTTTATCCAGTTGCTTAGTAAATTGAGGAGTAGATTCCAATCTTAACATTGATTTCTGAGTAAATGGGTCTTTCTCAGCTTCTGCCATAGAAGAGCGGACCCTATCCATTCGAACAAGCTTGTCATCATCAGTGGCCATCATCATATACCTTCTCATCTCCTCTAGCACTTCTGGTGCAACCTTCCTCCTTCCTGTCTCTCTGCAGATACCAACTTGATCCTCAGAAAGAACACCATAAAAGGGATCATCTTTTCCAATAAATTTCTCCAAACCGCCTCTATCCTGAATAACTCTTTGTCTTCTACCCAAAGCCTCTTCTTTTCTCTTTTTAACCAACAGAGGACACACATCATTAGAGTGGTTTAGACGCTGACACTCATAGCACGTTTTTTTAAATCCTCTCATAATTAAAGTAGACTATGGCAGAGCCCCCTTCAGGAAGATTCAGCAACTTAGACTTCCTAAGAGGCATGGATACCTTGAAGCGGATTAACACCCTTACATACTCCCTACTTTGCGACTTTTCTGGATCAAAATCCACCTCTTTGACTTCTCCTAACAAATCTGTAATCGCTTCAGAAGTATAGTAATTTACCGGAAGGTTTCGGATTTGGATCCAGATCGGAATAAATTGAAGATAGTCTGGAGGTGGTCTCTCCACCCACCTATCAATAGCCAAGGTCCAATCACTGAAAGTGTGTACACCTTTCTCTAGTATTTCTTCCAGGTCATGTTCATGATCGAAGATGAATTAAGATCTCTCCTTCGACAAGGCCGCTCCTCTCACTTTACCACCCTTGTGCCACTTGCGAGGCATGCTGAGGATGAGCTTAGACATCTTCTGGCAATCCGGATTCAGGATCCTCCCAATCAAATTTCTGGAATTCTTCTGACTCGATTTGAACTGTGGGAGATTCGGCATATTAAACGGTTGATCTTCTTCCTCCAATGACAGTTCCATCATAGCTTTATCCATCTCCTAAGACATGATGTATTTTTCAGATGATTATGAGAACCACCGCCTGATAATAAGAACAAACCCTAAAAACTCTGAAGATTTAACTGAAAAAACATTTTCTTACTGAAGAGGTGAGTTATGAGTCACCGGCACATCAACCAAAGCTCCACTCACAAAAACAGGCGATATTTTTTGCGAGAGAGAAACTTAGCCTAAACAAGAGAAATTTCTTTTAAGTCGCCGTTAATTTAGTTTGCTTTTTGTGGTTATTCTGACGGAAAAAAACACGGACTCGTGGGTCGATATAATATGGTTTTTTTTTTTGTAACTGGTATAATATGGTTTTCACGGTCAAATTTATCAATTACCGGCGGGGAATCTACGTTTCTTAATAATAAAGTCATTTTCTTTCCTAACACAAAACTATACTTTTTCATAAAGGTTAAAGTGTTAATCGTAGCAAGCTCCACCTGACTAATTTATTCATTTTATCCAAATTTATCTAGTAAATTCTAAATATTCTCAGCCAAACATGGCGAAGTTCGTGGATTTACATCTACCCCGTCGATGATTTTGTGTTTGTTTTTTTGGTAAAAATGATTTTGTGTTTTTTTTTGGTAAAAATGGTTTTGTGTTCTAGCATAACAAAGTAATATTGTACAATATAATCAGAAGATTAACGCAACAAACATATGAAATGGGAAAACTTGTCTGCTCTCAACTGTGTGACTATGCCCATATGGTTTCTTGGATTTTTTCTCTCAATTTGTTTTATGATATAGGACCATTGATAATTGGTATACGTTGTCTTTATGGTTGGTTAATGTAATCAGTACTTTTGTCTAAAAGGCTTTACTAGAATTTGTCATTTGTAATTTTGTATTGAATCCAGTTCAGTTGATTTGGATGTCTGCTTTGTAAGAATTCATACTCTATTGATCACTGTAAATGGTATGCACCTTCTTCTTTAAGTTTTTTTTAATGGAGGTATCTAAGACCAAATCTTTTGGATACTTACACAAGACATAGTAAAACTTGTCTTTGTCAAAAATCAAGACAATATATTTGTTAGGTTTTAAAGTACAACGATCTTTTTCCTGAGAAAGCGTCTGGTAAGTGAAATATTGATCCTTGAAATCAGCGATTTAAAAATTTTAGTCAAAAAGTAATCAGCGATTTAAATTAGGGCTAATTTGCGTACTAGCCATAAATCAAGACTAAATTAAATAAGTAACCTTGATTTTGACGTTATTTAGTGTCAGACATTTTATACACAAATTATCCGGTTTTGACCTTTACTTTAACAGGTAACCAGTTATAAGTGATAGTACGTAACGTTCTGCGTTGTGTGTTGTGATGAGAACCACATACTGAAACACAAAAAAAAATTAACAAGAATGGAAGGGAAATGTTTTTACAGTTTACATTTTTGATAGTAAATAATTTTAATGGTAATATTTTTGAACTACTATGATGATATCGAAGTGTGTATTTCTTACCCAACCTGAACCTGAAACCAACATCAACTAAACTGAAAAAACAGTATTTTCCATTCCATCTGTATAGTATAAAAACGAATAAAGCCATTCTATACAGAATAGCCGACATATTCTATTCCATCTTACAAATTTGTTTAGGGAATACTAAACCCTAACTGGAAATACTAAACCCTAACCTCTGATTTGTAAACCATACACACATTTTAATGATGTAGGTTAATGATTATAAATGTGTGTTATAGAGTTACATACATATTTGCACCGTCTATTACGAGAACACTTCTAGACTATATACAATGTACTATTTAAAATGATACTATGTGCATACTAGAGCCAAAATTGAGCAACATGAAATACAAAGTTAATAGGGATGGTAATAGAACACTTAGCAGTAAACACTAAATCCAAGTTAAGAAAATATAAATTCAATCCATAGGCAACCCAAATCTTCAGAAAATTAAATCCACATGCCATAATACTGGAGATATGTATTTACATTTCTCATGAGCCACATGAAATACGAAGCTAATGAGGATGGTAATAGAAAACTTGATAGTAAACACTAAACCCAAGTTAGAGAAATATAAACCCTAATACATAGGCAACCCAAATCTTTGTGAAATTAAATCCACCTGCCATAATACTAGAGACATGTATTTACATTCCTCATGAGCAACATGAAATACAAAGCTAATGAGACTGGTAATTAAACACTTGACATTAAACACTAAACCCAAGTTAGGAAAATATAAACCCCAACTAGATTTTGATCCGCGCTTTCGAAGCGCGGGTATTTTTTTGTTGATCCTTTTGATAAAATTTTCTTGAATTTAATTCTAATTAAATAAATAATTTTTAAGTTGTTTTATCATAATGTTTGAGTTTGAAGCACTATTTTTATATCCAATCCCGACTCATGGTCACAACTCGACGACCCAGAATATAATCCAGTTCGTATTTATAAAAAATATGATAAATCTAATAACAATCCAAAATTTTACTATTAACCTGTAATACAATACCGATTGATCTCATATAAACTCAAAAAAACATGATAAAACTTTTTGATTAAATTTTTCATATGTTTAGAAAACTAAAATTGAATAAAATTTTATTATATCATTCAAAAAAATGTTAACAGAAAAAAATTTATTGATATAACAGTATTAGTTTATTTTTGTTATAAATAACTTAGTATATGTTTATGTTTTCATTTTTAGGTTTAAAAGTTAATTTTATAATATTTTTTCTTTAATTATTTAATATGTTAATTTTTAGGTAAAATTTTAATTTGGTTTTACGGAATATTCAAAAAAAATGTTAATTTTTAGGTAAATTTTTTAGGTTTAAAAGTTAATTTTATAATATTTTTTATTTAATAATTTATTATGTTTATTTTTAGGTAAAATTTTTATTTGGTTTTACGGAATATTCAAAAAAAATTTTATGATGGATGAAAATTAAAATAAATGATATTATAATATGTATATGATATATGGTTTACAGTATAGTATTTTAGTTTATATTAGAATTTTTTGTTATATTGAATATATGCATAATATTTGAATGATTTATTTTGAATATTGATACATAGGTTTTTTTAAAATAATTAGATGTTATTTTGTTTGTTAATCTATACCCTTTTATTTCTTTTAGTTCTGAATGATTTTGAATTACAGAAAAAAACATAGATAAGTTGTTAATTAGTATAAAAATCTTAGTGCATTTTTAGTATGTTTACTTAGTCCATGTTTAGAATAAATATTTATTCTATGTGATTTTATTCAAAATTCGAAATGAATAAATATTAAATAACCGCTTTTGTATTTAGTAAAATACCATACTGACCTATTATTGTGAGGTAAAGTATAATTAATTTGGTCGATTTTATTGTTAGCTTAAATGTAGTTAAATCCCAAAAACTAAAAGAATATGCTGCTATTAATGTATGTTTTATTCTCTGTTAATATTATTGATACTATATAAAAGAAGACATATTAAATTTCAAACAAATAAGTCCAACAACCTTTTGTAAGTAGATTTTTCAAGACTGATTCCCTTTTAATAGAATAGATCCACAATAGGCAACCCAAATCTTCAGGAAACTAAATCCACTTGACATCAAATCCTGTCTCAAACAATCTACTTGGAAGGTCTAATTTTTCCATACCAAACCTGAAGAATGAAAAATAAGAGAGGCGAAGAGTGAGGACAGTTCACACTGTAATATTAAATATAGAAATGAATTATGAGTCAAATCGAATAACAATGACTAACGAATGGAAATGTATATGATGTAAAAGTATGATTCCATGTAAAATGGAATAATGTGAACCTTATACTATTCCACTTGACATGACATATATCAACGAGATATACTGATACAGAAATATGATGAAACATCTATGTATTGCAGATGCTATTCCACAAAATAATAGATATTTCTACACCATGAACTATGCACCGCAGAGACGAAACCCCCAATTCAAGTAGAACATCAGAGAGGATCCCAAAATAAAATCAGATAAGCAGAGAAGAAGTTTTAGTAACCAGAATCGACGGAAAAACACTGAGAACTTACAAGGCTGTCAAAGATCTCAGAAGAATCGAGTTGGTGAAGTTGGAGAGGTCGGTTGTGTTACTACCCGCCGCCGAAACCGTAACGCAAAACCCAACCGCCGAACCCTAACGGCGAACACGATTAAAAGGGAGGACGACCGAGATGAAAATTGGATTGCATGCAGAGGCGAGGCGTTGGAGCAGATCAGAGGCCTTTCGACTTCGAGAAATTGCCGAAGAAAGTTAGAAGAAGAAGATGTGATTCGGATGAAGACATTTACCTTTATGCAGTTAAATTTTTTTATTATTAATTTTTGTAGCAGGTGCAGCTGGTTAATTAAAAGGATAATACTGTATTATTATGTATATATGACACCGTGTATATGTTCGTTAAGGTAAAATAGTTACTCTGTCAATTACAGTTTTTTTCGTTGCCATACACCCCAATTTCCCTTTAAATTATGCTACCTTATGTATGTATTAGAATAATAACTAGTCTAAGCAAATTTTATTTCTAAAATTAATATTATATACTGTTTTGTTATGTACTTAATCCTATGCACCGTGCGGGTCTACATTAATTAGTACTAACAAATACACTAATAGTCGGTTTAATTAAAAAACATAACAATGTGCAAAGTTTTCATTGGCTCCAGTGTACACTCGAACATGATTGTTGTTTTTCTAACTTGTAAACCTCCATGTACAAATCATATTGTTTCCGATGTCAAACTTTCAATAGTGACTGGCGGGGAATATACCCTTTGTCTAATAAGAAAGTCGATTGTTTTCAAATACGAAGCTATGGTTTTATATATATATATATATATATATATATATATATATATATATATATATATATATATATATATAAAGAAAGCTTTAAGTATGTAACTATGTATGATGCAACATTATGGGTTATAAATGTCAAAAGTCAATTCCTTCCGAGAAAAAGTGGCAGGTTCATGGATCTACATTTCTTTCCTCGATGACTTTTTATCACCCAAATTAATCCTGAAGATTTAATTATTCACGTCTCCTCTAATGATTTTGTTATTATCTTATTATAATAAAATGATTCCTTCTTCATGAATACAAAACTCAGTCCCTCGTCTCCTTGATGAATATTATAAACTTAAAAACACGCTTAACTCGATTTGGGTTCACAATAAAAGGTTGTTTGATGAATATATTTAGATAATTATTCTTTTAAAAACATTAAACTAGGAATACAAAATTTAGAGTATGTTGGCAAATGGCAACTCTATACTTTTAGCATCATCTAAATTGACTAATCTCACTATACAATGGGTGCAGTCCTCAGTAATATTTTATAGAGTGGATTAAAAGTAATCTTTATTACTCATTTTCGACTGAAAATTTTAATTTGCAGTCTATATTTAGCTCATATTAAAATTATATTATCATAATAGTATACATAATGAACTCAGTCGTACTATCTAAATTGGACAACATTTAGTTGCGAGTTTTCTGCTCACAATTTCATATTGAATTATAAAAATCTTGACAAAGCACTTTAAACATGTACAAATGATGCATGCAACCTATGATTTGTATTAACATTATCATGTTTATCTTCTAGATTTAATAAATCTAATAAAATATCTCTTTCCAGTTAAAAAATCAAGAACTTCTGATCTGATACAATTGCCCCTTTTGCGAATCATTAATAGTCTTGAATTAGGGCTCGTGGCTCCTTGATACTTCTAACGGCTTTTCCGCAACATCAAAAGCTCAAGTGGACATTTTCAAAGTAGTTATTCCAGATTTAATATATTCCCTCAGTTTCATAAAAAAATATCGTTTAAGATCTTTCATATGAATTAAAAAAATTGTCAAATTTTCTGTTTTATTCATATTTAATATAATTTTTATTTAGTTTTATTAATTAATTAATTAAAATAAGGATAAACGTTATTTTTTATATTAAATTTGTACATTAAAACGTAAAACATCGTTTATAATAAAATAAAATTTAAGAGGTAAAACGAGGAATAATGTATTCCCAACACTACTTAAAAAATTATCATTCACAAAAAATATTCTTTTTCTCACTCTTTTTTTTTGTAAAAAAATAAAATTATTTTTGCTATTTTATTCTTTTATATTTTTTTCTATTCATTTATCTGGTTTCTAGAACAGTCACCACGTCTCGAACCCACACTTAATATTAAGTATAGGGAATAAAATTCTTTTAATTTTTATAAGTTTTATATATATGTTTGGAATCTCGGAGTTAAAGCTGTAGTATATCTTAATCTTTAAGGATTCATCGGTTAATCATATATTATGATACTCATAACGGAGAGAATCAAACAAATACTATAATCGAAAATAATAATAAACTAGATTTTGACCCGCGCTTGGAAAGCGCGGAATTGTTGGACTATATTATAATACAAAGTTTTATTATATCGAAAAACATAATTTTCAACAGCTATATAATCTACAAATTAGTTTATTTGAGATTTTATATGTACACTTTTATGTAAGTTTCTTTTCGACATGAGAATTATATCCGGATCAAAAAAACAAACCGAACCGACCCAAAATTATAGGTTTAATTCAGGTCCAGAGAATATAACCTATTGGGTTTTTTTTGACCTGCAGGTCTTTGTTTGAGTCCGGGTCCTACCCTAGACCCGATCATTTATTTATTTTTTTTGTCATCAACAAAGACCCGATCATAAATATGTGTTTATTAGGTATATTAGGATATTCCGAATATGTTTCCGGTATTATGGATATTGTTTTTAAGTTTTTGGTTTACGATTAGAGTTTTGATTTCAGGTAAATTTTTCAAATTTTAAAAAAAAAATTGGGTATTTGGATAAAATTTTGGGTATTTTTCAGTTCATCGTGTCAGATTTTGAATAAAATTTTAAATTTTTAGGTATTAGAATTTTTTGGTATTTGTTTGGAGTTTCAAATACTTTTCGTTTTTTGGATATTTTTTCAGATTTTTCATATATTTCAAATTCTTTTAGGATCTTAAATACCCGAACAGATGTGGACCTATTACGTCTATATCAGGTCCAACAACCTTTTGATATAGATTTTTAATGTTATTGTACAAAAACATGGTTGATGAAATATTTTTCTGAGTAAAGGTATCATAAGAAATAATATACTTTATTATAAACGAAAGAGGAAGTTAGAATATACACATATATGTCTTGTAATTTATCTTGTTTTAAATCATATATTATATGTTAAAAGTGATATATAAAACATTAGTTTCAATACTTTTACGATTAAAAATCAAAATGATAAATATAGTAATAGTAATGATTAGGATTTAAGAGTGAGATTTAAATAAATAAAAGAATTGACTAAATTATTGTTAGAGAAATATATGGTAACATATTGTTATTATAAATTTAAAGTAATACCAAAAAATAATGAGTTAAATGAAAGGATCCAAACAACTTTTATAAGTAGATTTTTTTAGACTCCTTCCCTTTTAATAGTATTGATGACGAAAGATTAAGGTTTAAATACGTGATTAATGAACCTAATAACAGGTAGTAGCCTCGTAGGTCCCCGTGAGACAATAACATGTCTTCCATATTTTTTCTAAAGACTTCAAATAAAACGTATAAATTTATATATTTAGTTATGAATAAATTTTCTTTCGACAAATAATAATTTAATAGATAATCTACCATATGAATTTAAAATATCAATGAACCTCGCGTTAATTTTATATTTTTTTTGTCAACTGAAATATCATTACACTAAATACAAAATATTGAACATCTTATATATTAAAACAGAAGTCACAACCTTGATTCATGTGTGATTTTTTTAGAAATGGACCTAATGGACATATTCATAGAAATTCATACTATATTTTAATTCAGACTAATAATAAATATAATTTTAAAAATATTTTAATTATAGTATCTTTTGATATCTTTTCATTTTAAATATAAATATATTTATTTTAAAATTCTAACAAATCTGTTTAAGAAGATTTTTGCAAGATCTTCATTTTTGAAATTATATTTAAATATTTTCACTAATTTCGAAATTAGTTTAAAATATTATTATACATTAATATATTCAGTTATATAAAATGAAAAATAAAAAAAATTATAATATTTTAGTTATTATATAATCATAATCAATCATATTAAATTAAAATTATTATATTGAGATAAATATAATAAAATTGTATTAAATTTATATATTTATATAATTTATTTTCGTAATTATAAAATATTTATGTTCAAAAATAAAATCTAATATGTTGGTAAGATGGGTTAACATTATCAAACTATATAATATATGTATAAAAATTAACATGTATTTTTTTAAAGTTAATAATATAAAATCTTTGTAACTACTTTAATCATAATATATTTTAATTTTAAATATAACTAGATTTTGACCCGTGCAACCGCACGGGTGTTTGTTTTCACTTTTCTATACATAAATTATTGTTTTAGAACATAAGTGGTATATATTTTTAATGTTAATCATATACTTAAATATTTATATAATATTTCAAATACAATAATTTTATAATTTACATGTTATAATTAATTAATTGTTTAAACCTTATGTATTTGCCGCTTTTTATTATATATTTATCTTATTGTATTTGCATTTAGTTATTAAGCAAATTAATAAATTCATGAGAAAATATATTTAAAAAATATTTTGTATTTAATTTATGCTAAATTCTGACCCGTATTTCAAAACTGAATTTCTTTTTACCAATATTTTTATGCTTATTCATTTTAGATAATTTATTATTGTATATATAAAAGTGTAAGATATGTTAATTTTTAGACATGTATTATATAGTTTGTTAATTTTAAGTCGTTCTATCATCATATTATATTTTAAATAAATAGTTTATATTTATAAAAATAAATTTATAAATTTATAAATTGAATATAATTTTATCATATTTATTTTAGTATAATAATTATATTTTAACATGATCATGACTATAAAAGTAGATAAAATAGGATATAATTTATTTATTTTCATTTCTAAATTATAACTTAAAATACATTAAGTTATTGTTTAAATATTACACAGATTTATTAGAATTTTTAAAATATAATATATAAATATATATTATATTTAAAATGAAAATATATTATGATTAAAGTAGTTACAAAGATTTTATATTATTAACTTTAAAGAAATACATGTTAATTTTTATACATGTATTATATAGTTTGATAATGTTAACCCATTTTACCAACATATTAGATTTTATTTTTGAACATAAATATTTTATAATTACGAAAATAAAATATATAAATATATAAATTTAATACAATTTTATTATATTTAGCTCAATATAATAATTTTAATTTAATATGATTGATTATGATTATATAATAACTAAAATATTATAATTTTTTTTATTTTTTGTTTTATATAACTGAATATATTAATGCATAATAATATTTTAAACTAATTTCGAAATTAGTGAAAATATTTAAATATAATTTCAAAAATGAAGATCTTGTAAAAATCTTCTTAAACAGATTTGTTAGAATTTTAAAATAAATATATTTATATTTAAAATAAAAAGATATCAAAAGATACTATGATTGAAATATTTTAAAAATTATATTTATTATTAGTCTGAATTAAAATATAGTATGAATTTCTATGAATAGGTCCATTAGGTCCATTTTTAAAAAAATCACACATGAATCAAGGTTGTGACTTCTGTTTTAATATATAAGATATATATGTATATATTATATTTTAAAAATTCTAATAAATCTGTGTAATATTTAAACAATAACTTAATGTATTTTAAGTTATCGTTTAGAAATGAAAATAAATAAATTATATCCTATTTTATCTACTTTTATAGTCATGATCCTGTTAAAATATAATTATTATACTAAAATAAATATGATAAAATTATATTCAATTGATAAATTTATAAATTTTATTTTCATAAATATAAAACTATTTATTTAAAATATAATATGATGATAGAACGACTTAAAATTAACAAACTATATAATACATATCTAAAAATTAACATATCTTACACTTTTATATATACAATAATAAATTACCTAAAATGAATAAGCATAAAAATATTGGTAAAAAGAAATCCAGTTTTAAAATACGGGTCAGAATTTAGCATAAATTAACAAAATATTTTTTAAATATATTTTCTCATGAATATATTAATTTTCTTAATAACTAAATGCAAATACAATAAGATAAATATATAATAAGAAGCGACAAATACATAAGGTTTAAACAATTAATTACTTATAACATGTAAATTATAAAATTATTGTATTTGAAATAGTTATATAAATATTTAAGTACATGATTAACTTTAAAAATATATACCACTTATGTTTTAAAACAATAACTAGATTATGACCCGCACAGTTATGCGGGATTGCCTATATTTGTATTTATAATTTATATTTTAAAATTAAAAACTTATAAAAATTTAATGATATTTTATAAATTTTGATCCACATTAAATTTTACTGTTTTAGTTTTCAGTTTAGTTCCGGTTTAGTTATGGGTTTTGATTTTTCGGTTCAAAAAATATAGTAATAATTTGGTTATTTATGAATTTGAGTTTTGTTATTTTGTTATTTGGTTTGGTTCATCTAATTTTGCAATTATACTTTATTTATAGTGGTTTGTGGGATTGCACGGATTGTTTTTTATTTATAGTTATGAATTTATATTAAATATATATATGATGTTTGTTGTGTAGTATTACATAATAGTAGTTTTAATTTGGTTTCCTGTTCAGAACCACAAAATTTCGAAAATATAAGCTATTATCAAAATTACTGTATATTCATTCAAAGTTTCAAACCCAGGATTATTGCATAAATTTAAAACATTGTAATATATTGTTTTGATATTGTTACTAATACAAATGTTTGGTATCAATGGAAGCTGGTAATTTAAGATTTAAAAATGCATAGATTTAGGGATATATTTGTTTCAATGACATATTCTATATTTTAAAAATAGATTTCAAATTTTGAATACATAAAAATCTATCTAAAACTATATATAATGATTTTGTTGAAATATGTTTTATAGCATGCTATATTTTCTTAGGAATATACGATCAGTGAATACACGTTGATGTTGTGTTTGAGTATATAATAGAGATTTGGGTATAAAATATATATATATGACATGGTTTAGAAGAAGAAGTTGATGTTATGTTATAATCTAAACCTACTTCCTATAAGATGGTGTTCATAAAAAAAAATAAACCACCGGTCAAACACTCCAATAATTGGTCAAAACAACTTATAGATCTTGATTTTTGAGTTCATATTTAATCCATGGAAGTTGACCATGTTGATCTCTTAACCTATTGGTTTCAAAACGTAGAGCAACACAATAACCAATCTATATGAGAGTTTAATAAGTTCAATTAATTTCTCTCCAGTTAATGAAATTGCAAACCATATTTGTTTGGTTCAGATTAAAAGATATGGTTTGTTACTCAAATATTAAACCCAAACCATAATTGGTTTAATATAAATATACCAGTTACCATATAAAATTGTATACATAATTTATTTTTATATTTAGTCACAACATGTTTAATAAGTCCAAATTAAATCTATGTCATGGTAAAATTCAAATAGGACTTTATTTTAATAGAGTAGATTTATGTATAGAAAAGTGAAAACAAACACCCGTGCGGTTGCACGGGTCAAAATCTAGTATTATTTATTTGAAATGTAGCAAAAGGAGCATTTTCAATTTATTTCTATATTTGACAACAAATATTATTATAAAAGATATTATCCTCCAATTTAACATATATTTTTTATTAAATAGATATTGGTATATTTTTCTTTATATTAAAAAGTAAAAAAATAATACCCTTTCTATATTAAAAGAAGATAACATTTCTCTACTTTATAAACATATATTAAACAAAAAATTCTATTAAAAAAAAACAGAAAATACACATTAGAAATGGTCTAAGCAGACCAGCAAGAATTAAATAGACAATTATTTTGTGTAGAGTAAAATAAACAATTTATTCTGACATAAACATTACTACGTTAATTAATCAAAAAGAATATAAATCCTTATAAATATAACTTTAAATTCCCTTCCTCCTCCGATCGAATCAGAAAGCTTCCCCCTTTCTCTCTCTCTCTCTCTCCCTCCCTCTCGCGCTTTTTCATATCAAAATCGGCTTCGATTCTTTTTTCTTTTCTCGGTGCCGAGAATTTGCGAAACTTTTCAAATTCGATAACTTCGTCGTCTTTGATGGGTCGTCGTCCGATTTGAATATTCTCTCCTCCGCCCGCCCCCACGAGAGTTGAATATCCGTTTTAGGGGGATTCACGGGGTCTTAGGGTTCTTACAAAGATGAGCGTTGCGAAATCTCAGGTATGGCAGCCATGCAAGAAGAAGCGATCCTGAAAAGATCTTTAAACATCGAAGAAGAAGGAATCTAGAAGATAGAAAGAGAGAGATGATGGCTTCTCGAGCAACACCTTCGCGATCAACTCCTTCTTCTTCAGGGACGCGAGTGGGTAAGTACGAGCTTGGGAAGACTCTGGGTGAAGGAACCTTCGCTAAGGTCAAGTTCGCGAGGAACGTTGAGAACGGAGAGAGTGTCGCCATTAAAGTCATCGATAAAGAGAAAGTCTTGAAAACCAAAATGATCGCTCAGGTTTTAGACCAATCCCTCTCCTCTCTTCCTTTTTAGGATTTTACCCAACATGTTTTGACTTGAGGGGTTTTGTCTGTTTCTGTTCAGATCAAGCGTGAGATTTCGACAATGAAACTCATCAAGCATCCTAATGTCATCCGTATGTATGAGGTTTTTGTCTCTAACTCTCTTCTTCCTTTTTAATCGGTTGCTTACATGTTTTGAATCGAAAAAGCGTAGTTTGAAGTTAGGGAACATAATAATAAGTGGTCCCTCCCTATAATAAATAGTGTTATTTTATTGCAGGTGATGGCTAGCAAAACTAAGATCTACTTTGTTTTGGAATTCGTTACTGGTGGAGAGCTTTTCGATAAAATTGTAAGCTTTCTCTCTCTCTTTCCATTGAGGATGCTATTTATGAATGAGTTCATAAGTATAAGGACTTGATTTGTCATGTGTAATAGTCAAGCAGTGGGAGGTTGAAGGAAGATGAGGCCAGGAAGTACTTCCAGCAGCTTATTAATGCTGTTGACTATTGTCATAGCAGAGGAGTTTATCACAGAGACCTTAAGGTTACCCAATCTTATCCTTTTGTGCTCTTGTGATTTGTATCAAGAGTTATATGCTTTCACTTTGTTAAAACCAAGTTGCGATTTTCTGGTTGCAGCCAGAGAATTTGCTCTTGGATGCAAACGGTACTCTGAAAGTGTCTGATTTTGGATTGAGTGCTCTACCTCAGCAAGTCCGGGTGAGCTTCTATCATGTTATTTTGATGTTAAATGTCAGAACGTGATAATACAGCTACTATGGTGTCCATGAGTTATCAAAGCTGATTTTTGTGACCCTTCTTCTTGTTTAGGAGGATGGTTTACTTCACACAACATGTGGAACACCCAATTATGTTGCTCCTGAGGTAAATATCTATTGACACTCTCAACTGTCTTGAAGCTTGACGTCTTATTCTTTCCTGGTCTCTGTAGCCATCTATTTTTTTGTCTCTCTATAGGTAATCAACAACAAAGGTTACGATGGAGCAAAGGCTGATTTGTGGTCTTGTGGTGTGATTCTCTTTGTCTTAATGGCTGGCTATTTGCCTTTTGAAGATTCCAACTTAACGTCTTTATATAAAAAGGTGCTATGCTTTGCTTTACTTTACTTTCAAGTAAGAGTAAAGCTATAAGAGTCTTATGTCTTTATGATTACAGATATTCAAAGCCGAATTTACCTGCCCTCCCTGGTTCTCTGCAAGTGCTAAGAAGCTTATCAAAAGGATTCTGGATCCCAATCCAGCAACGGTATATTTTTCCTACTCTTTTTGTTGTTGAGAAGGTTTCATTTGTTCTATGCCGTCAGAGGAGGCAAAAGCTTCTATTGGTTTTGAGTATATCTGATGTTTTTACACTGATTTTATCTGTATATTGGACAGAGGATTACATTTGCCGAAGTCATTGAAAATGAGTGGTTCAAAAAAGGGTACAAAGCACCCAAATTTGAAAACGCAAACGTCAGCCTTGATGATGTTGATGCTATTTTTGATGATCTAGGGGTAAGGCTTATCTGAGTTATCTACATTTTTATGAACTTTGGGTGATTGCTTAGCTTGTTGTTTTTGTTGGATATTAGGAGTCTAAGAACCTTGTTGTGGAGAGGCGAGGAGAAGGACCTAAAACACCAGTAACTATGAATGCTTTTGAGCTCATCTCAACATCACAGGGTCTCAATCTCGGTTCGCTTTTCGAAAAGCAAACGGTACAGATTTCTAATAAGTAAAGCCTTTTGTTTTTCTTGTGGAGGTTGTCATTCCTAGTTTAGTGATAAAGCATATCATTTGGATTCAGGGGCTTGTTAAACGAAAAACTCAATTTACTTCCAAATGTCCGGCTAATGACATAGTCACCAAAATTGAGGCAGCAGCAGCACCTATGGGCTTTGATGTCAAGAAAAATAACTACAAGGTTTGTAATTCCTTTTTACATATTAACCTACATGCTGGTGAAAATTGTATTTATTCATTAGGTACTTGTGATTACACTCTTATACCATTTCTTGACTCATCCAGATGAAGCTTCTAGGAGAGAAATCAGGCCGCAAGGGCCAGTTAGCAGTCACAACTGAGGTTAGTTTTCTTAGTGACCAGTGATTGATCACCCTCTACTAGATCACCCTTTTGTATGATGTATCTCGGTGTTGGACCCTAATCTCAAGCTGATTCAGGTTTTTCAAGTTGCTCCATCGCTTTATATGGTTGAAATGCGAAAATCAGGGGGTGACACCTTGGAGTTCCACAAGGTATGCATATGCAAGGCTTGAGTTGCATCTTAATGTCGTGGGTTTGGTTCTGAAGAAGTTGATAATCTTATGCCTTTTGCTTTTCTTCGTCTTGTTTTAGTTTTACAAGAACCTGACCATGGGTCTCAAGGACATTGTTTGGAAGACAATCGATGAAGAGAAAGTGGAAGGAACCGAAGGTAAGCAAGCATCTTCATTGACATAATCTATTAAAGAATCCAAGAAAGTAGATGAAACAACATCACAAATCCTGTTTTTGTTTCAGGTGATACTAATGGTGCAGTGGCTGCTTCTTGATACCAGACAATTGTGAAACAGTTTGCGTTTGTTTTTGATATAGATTTTGTTCGTTATAAATGGCTATGGTACTTGGGGTTTGCGAGTGGTTTTGAAGTTATATAAAGCAAGTGTGAAAAAGTGGGAGCAAAGCTGAAAGTTTGAAACTATTTTTTTTTGGGGGGGGGGGGGGGGGATTTTGATTAAATTATGTCTTTGTTTGATTCCATGGAATGCTGTGAATATCATATGCGTGTATCCTAGCTTGAAAGCGAAAGCTCTTTCTACATATTTGGGGATGTTTTAAGAATCGGTTTTTGTGCCATTTCTACGAGTTTTTTACTTGCCAGTGAGTTTCGATGGGTAACGAATACTTTTTGTCTGAAATTGCCTACAAGCCAATCACTGTACAAGTAGATTGACACATGTTGTTGGCCCACTATCTGTACGCTGTCGGCTCTCCTACGTATAGAAGTCCAACATTCATAACAACATGACCAGTAACGTTTAAAACACAAAACAAAAAACATATTACTGGAAGAAATGTTTTCTTTTTAGAACTTATGTATTTATTATTCGTAGATAGTATATATATATATATATATTCACTAAAATTTATATTATTAAAACAGAATTATTTTTTGGTATTGTTTGGAAACATAGATAACATTATAAATGAGAATTGTTTAAAAACATGGATACCAATATAAAAAAAAAATTATCTTTTTAGTTATTCTATTAATATAATTGCATTAATTGTATTTTCATATTTAGTCAATTTAACAATTTCATTAATTATTTACCTTAACAAGACATCACATCATTAATTATATTACTATAGTAATAATAGTGAAAATCTTAATTTATTTGTTAATCAATATTAACTTTGTGTCAATTATAAAATTAAAAATGTAAATAACTAGATTTTGCATATGGTTTAAACGTTTGGTTTAGTTTGTTTTAATAATTTGTTTTTTTTTAGTTTCAATCGGTGGAAAATTACATAGTCAAAAACATAATTCAAAGACATGTTCTATGAATAAAATAATAACTTAAATCAAAATAATATAAATGTATTACATTTATTATCAATTAATTTTTTACTCCATATAATTATTTTACTAAATAAAAAAGCTCTCTTTATTTCACTTTATTTAGCAAAACGTATAGATAGAGTTCTTTTTATTAGTTTATAAAATCAGTTAGACATGATAATTGGTTATCCATTTATGTACGGATTGTTTTTTCGGATATCGTTTTTTTTAATTAGATCCCGCTTGAATACTATAATTTTATGTGTGGGTTTTGAGTTGTGTCCTTCTGTGTCTGGATGAGTTTGGTTTTGATGTATATGAACCTAAAATTATCTAAATAACAAATGTATCTAAAACGGATTCGGATATTTGTACCAAAAATAATCATATTAACCGATTCAGTCAAGATCTTTTGAATACAATTAGTTATATTATGACATATCTAAAATATGTAACACTAATTATAAAATAAAAATATCGATATATAAAAATGTAAGAACCAATATCCACGCGGATGCGCGGATCAATCTCTAGTTATTATTAAAACTAATGATTATGTCTAAAATAATGGTAAACATGATAGATAAGCAAAATCGCTTAATAAATCGTAGTATAGATAAATAGATTATTGACTAAGTAACACCAACTAATGAATCCATGCATACTTAGAAATATGCAGTCATGAGGAGTTCAATACAGGCGCAAATGTTGGTTTGTGTAGGCCTGAAAGGTGGTTTCCGCCATAACATGGAGTCATAAAATGCAACATGAATGTGAACTGAAGGAATCAACATTTGAATAGTGGTGCAGCATGGATAAGGAGAGATCATTGCGGGAAAATAACTCACCATGCTATAGACGCTGTTACTCGATCGCCCAATGGAATGGTGGCAGAGCTTCGCGGTGTATATGGGTGTTGTAGAGTTTAGGAGATCTACGGGTCCAAGATGTGACAATTGCTTCGGACTGCCATGAGATAGTAGAAGCTATAGCGAAGCTAGACCTATGGCCAAGGTATAGAGCTTTGTTGGAACAAATCTTTGCACTTAAAGGTAGCTTCACAAGCATATCCTTTGAAGCGGAGAAACTTACAGCAAACTCAACAGTAGCGGATGCAGGATACTTTTTTTACTAGGGTCAATTTGATAACAACTACAATTTATAAGGGTCAATATGTTAGTTCTTTGACATTTCATCAAATTTTAGAAGGCAAAATACAAGTAAATTTTTTTTTCATATGGGTCATTTGACCAACCTAACTGCATGCTGCCTCCGTCACTGAAACTCAATTGCAAGAGATATTGCCAAAAGTGTGTTGCGAGATGGGCGTTTCAATTCCTACTTGTCACTTGGAAGCCCTTCTTAGTTACATGATCGGATTCAAAGAGAAACATCCAGAAACGATGTTTGATTCTTATTTAGAATGTTGTCGTTTTTCTCTTTATTATCCACAGTTTTCTAAGGTTCTTGGTTTGTACTTGAAGTTTATTTCCTCCCCATGACTTGAATCAATTCATACGTTCAATAAAAAGATTTCAAGATTAACCATATTGAACTTACGTGATCTATACCAAAACACTTGCGAGGAAGAGTTATAACAAAAACCTAGTTAATGTGTAATAGTATAAGCTCTCTACTGGAGTCACTAGACACTAGAAAATCTGGCAATAGGCTGGGAGAGCGATCAAAGATTAGATGGTAACCTAACTAATGATTTTGTACAAAATTACTGTAAATTCTATCGTTACACCCTTATCCAATATCAAACAAACAAGAAACAGGAGGAATTTTGTGGATACTGTAACAAAAAATTTAGATATATTCGACATAAGAGTAGTTTACCTGATTTATGCGTTTTTAGTTTTAATCTAATAGGTGTTGCTTACTCTGTATCTACTATCAAGAAACAAAAATATCTTCATTTGTTTTTTTTTTCCTTTTCTTAGCCATGTTCCATCCGTTTTCATGCATTTATTTGTTCTTTAATATAGTTTCCTAACATTTTGTTATATATAAGAGCATTGACAATGGTAGACACAAATGCACCACATGGGAATGTTCATATGACTATTAGAATCATTGCAGAAAACAAACCCTCCTTTTCCTTTTTTCTTATTCTTCATTACACTATAAATGATTATGAACATATCCGGTTTACTAAACACCAGGAAATGATTTGCAAATTCCGGTTTAGCTTGAGAGTCCTTCATTTGTTAAGTACACACCCCATGCTTCCTACAATTTTCAAAATGCCAGCTAATAGTTAGTAATTAACCAGAACATGAACCGAAGCTTACAGGTTGAATCAAACTCGGTTTAAGTACCTGAAGAATGGAGAATACTCTGCTGGCGACAGACTTCTGAAGCGGTGAAGTTCCTCCTCTCTGTTGAAGTTTATCTGGATGTAAACAAAGGCGAGCCTTTTGGTAAGCTTTCTTCACTTGTGATCCATCTCGTAGATTTGCCAGAGGTATGGCCTGCCAATTGCTATTTGACCATAGAACCTGAACAAAAATCACGGTTTGGTCCGAATCAGTATCCGGTTTACTTGGTCTGAGACAAAGTAACCAATTTGAAAAACTCTTACATGATGTAAAGTTGAGAGGAGGAGTCTAATGTTGGTTTCTTTTCCGGTTAACCAGATTCTTATCTCTTCATCTTTCATCTCCATCTCCATCTGCAATTCATTTGACCGTCACGTCAGATTCTTTTTTCACTATGAAATGACTTTTACCGGGATTTTTTTTAATTACAGTACTAACCTCTTCTTCTGATTTGGCTTCTTCTTCTTCTTCTTCGCTCCTTCTTGAATCTATTAAGTCTTCTTGTGCTTGTTTTGTTTCTGGACGTTGAGATCTCTCTCTGGCCCAAGCTATTGCTTCATCCATGTCATTCGAATCAGAGTTTCCTCCTCCGCTTCCTCCGTCTCTGTAGCGATCAAAACGGTCTGAGTTTATTTCGATTACGTAAGAGCTCATCTCATCCTCATCGTCTTCTTGTTCTACTTTACAGTCTTGGGTGGTTCTCTGCTTGGCCTCTGTTTCATATTCATCTTCGCGGATGAAAGAAGAAACAGGGGAAGATGCTGGAGAGCTTGGTCCGAAATCATCCATTCTCCTGAAGGATTGTGGATCCAAGGTCATGGTCTCCGGCGAGGATCTCCGAGAGCTGCCGAAGTGTGGTTTTCTGTAGCAAAAATCGAATTTTCCCGGTGTGAGATCTTGGCCGGACAATGATGTCGGAAACACCGGGAAACTCTGTTTCTTCGATTCCCGCTTATGACTTCTTGACGGGACGTTTAACGGTCTACAAAAAAAAAAACAGAGCATGTCGAAATTACGGAATTGACCTCGAAAGTTGACTCCTGCATTAACGGATATTGAGGGTATAATAGTAACTCCGCACTCACCTGAGTGTAGAAGTAAAAGAAGATATTCCGGCGTCATCATCTGAAGTCCCCGCCGGTGGTGGCGAGGAATTCGACCTCGATTTCGTTATCGGACTCTGCTTCTTGGTTCCCTCCTTCTCCGTCCCACTGCGACCTCCGAACACGCCGTCGTAAAATCCATCTCCGCCGGACGGAATTCTAAACGCCGGTAAGTTTCTTCCGTGAGATTTAGAAGAAGGAAGCGCGCCGCAGGAGAACATCCCACGTGGTCGGAAAATCTCGTCGTAGAAACAGTCGGAGCGGGAAAAGTCGCCGGAGAATTTCCTAGTGAGGACGCTACGCGGCGGTCCACCGAAAACATCGGAGAAGTCTTGGGCGTCGATTCGAACGTCCATGGATCTTCGAGCAATGGAGAAGAATGGATCAACGTTCAAACCCAACTTCATTCGCCACGACTCGTCCATTTCGCCGCTGAGATCTTCTTTTGCTTTCTCCGGTCACTTGAAATTGTTAAAGAAAAGTAGAGGGATGTGTTGTGGTTTGTGAATGTACACTTACGTACACATATAAATAGTACTCAACGAACAAAAATATTTATTAACTATTTATTCATGTGTGAATTTTATTCGTTTTCAACTCTTATTCTACTGTCTAAGGAAAAAATCTTCTCTATTAAAAAAGAAGTATCATTTATTTAATTATTTACATTAATCTATTAAATATATAAAGATATTAATAATAAATCAATTTTAACTGTAAATTTAAATTTTATCTTTAGTTATAACAAAATATTGAGAAAAAATCTAACAAAATCTTTCTAAAAATTTAAAATATTTTATTTAAATTAATACCATTGATTAATTTCGTAATTAATAATATATACTATTATACATTAACTTAAATAAGACTTTATTATAAAACAAAATAAAATAAAAGTGTATGCTATTTTTCAAATTTTATAATTATATTCTATATCTTCTTTATTAAAAAAAATACCATAAAAAATCATACTAGGTCTATTTCATCAATTTCATCAATTACATCTATTTGATTATTTGAGTTAATATATTTAATATATATAACATTTCTAAAAAATCTTATAAATTATATAGATATTAGTAAATAAATTTTAACTGTAAATTTAAATTTTATTTCTATTTATAACAAAATATGTTGTAAAAAATCTAACAAAATCTTAATAAAATTTTAAAATATTTTTAAATTAATGCAACGATTGATTTCATAATTAATAATATAGTATTATTATATTCTATTTACTTATAAAATTCCACAATCTACTAAAATAAATAACATATAAATATAAATTATGCTAAGAAAATATCAGTTCTATAGTAACTAAATAAAATTTTAAAATGTGTTTTATTCAGTCTGTAAAAATTAGAAAAAAATGAAGAAGATTTTCAATTTGTTTATTTCATACTATGAATTTAGTTTACCAAACTCGAAAATATATTAATATATAATAACAATTAATAATAAAGTAAAATGTATAAAACAAATCATTATACATTAATAATATCGAATAAAAAATATAACTAATAACATTATAGATTTACACAATATATAACATTAAAATGTAAATTATATCTTTGAAAATTTTGCGATGGTATCTGTTATATATTTATAAAATGAAAATCTACCCGCACAGATGTGCATGTGAAAAATCTAGTAGTTATTAATTTACTATGATACTACTAGCTAACTTCAATTTGAGATAATTTTAACTTTACATCAAATTTGCTATCATTTTTCATATTTACTTTTAGTTGATTACCCTTTTTATAAATACTTTAACTTTATTATGAGAAAATAAAATTTACACTCATAAATTATTTTTAAATGTCTAAGAATTATTTACAGTAATTTATAAACCAGTTACGTCCTCTAAATAATAAACACTAAACAATAATTATTAAACCCTAAACTCAAGTGTTATCATATTTTTTATTGAGTACGTTTAAAAAATATATATTCAATTTAGTGTATTTTAAGCAGGTTTTATTAAATTTAATTATTTTTGGGAAAACCCGTGAATATATGAGGATAATATTCTATATTTTATGGTTGATCCAAAGAAAGTAATTTATATGTCTTATTCTATTTTATATATGTATCGTAGATATCATTGTGTTTTTTCGTTCTCATTCAATAATTTAATATATTTTTCTCTGTTCAACAATAACACTGCTTTCAATCATACATCATAAGTATTGCAACATTATGATTTGAGAAATTATTTAAAGCACTTTAAGTTAGTTATTACTTTTCAAAAATACAATTAATAAAAAATAGTTTAACATTTGAATTTAATATTTAGTATCGGTTTGTAAACTTCCATAAATGTTATAAATTATTCTAAATATTTATAAATGATTTAGAATAATTAATTTAATTTTATCACAAATTTAATATATTTATAAAAGTATTTACTTTTAAAAGTAAATTTCGAAAGTTGTATCAAACTTTTAATAAAACTGAAATTTCACTTTGATTTAAATGGTGCTTATAAATATATAAATGAATAATTTAATGCACATAATACAGTACTACGCAAAACAAACGGATATTATTTGAAGCTTTAAATGGAACATTTAAGAACTTCGGTCTATGGATCAGAATCATCTGAAATTACGAATTTTGTATTCCTTAATTGAAATTCTGTATCCATTAAATGAGAAATTTTTAAAATACCAGGTAACCTGACAAATGGCCAACTTTTGCTACACATTTGGAGGAGTTTCGACACAGTAAGATTTTCTTTCCTATTTTCAAGATTCGACATATACCAAAAGCAACTAATCTAATGGCGGACAAGCTTGCAAGAGGTGTCGGAGTTCTCATTCAGCTGTGTTTTAAGGTAATCTTCTCCAAAAGCAAAATTTCAAATTTAACTTCAAAACTTCAAATTTAACTTCAAAATTATTTGTAAATTATACTATGCTTCTTATATTTGTCATAATTAATATAAATCCATAAATATTTTATAGATAACTAGCACATATATAAAAATAGTATAATAATATTAATTAATAAAATCTTATGCTAAAATATAAAATTATAAATAGAAATACATAATTAAATATTAAATTACAAGCAAAATACCATATTATTACATAAAACTATTTTCTTAATGCTCCATTTTCGGTTACACGAAATTTGTTTGGACAATATTTTAAAAGTTCCAGAGAAATTTTACTAGACTATTACTGTTGTTGTAATATTTAAATTTGTGTAATAATGATGTCTTCATGTATCTTCTTAAATTTTTTCTGTTAATTTTTTTTTGTTATATTCTTGTTGTCTAATTCTACTTTAAAAATATTATAAATCTTATTAATTTTTTTTTAAAAAAAAATTATGTGTTAAATTTAAATCTATAAAAATAATTTTGAAATATTTAAAGTTTACAAAAGTTGTAAAGATTAAAACTATGAATCAGAAATACTTAAGAATCATAAATGTGAGATATAATTAATTATAAGGATCAAAATGCAAATAAAAAGATGAAACTTCAAATTTAGAGTTTTGAGTAGTGAAACTTCAAATATGAAGTTTCACTTCTTAAAACTCTAAATTTGAAGTTTTAAAATTCTTTTTTGGAGAGTAAAAAGCTCTATATTTCAAGTTATAAAGTTTATTTTGGAGATGCTCTCGTTAATTTGAAAACTTTAGGTTTTAGCCTAATTAATTAGTATACAAAAAACAAAAATTACTTTTACATCACTGCATGAATTTTGAGCAAAGGAAAAAGGGTTAATATGTACAAATAGCACTACAAGAAAACGTAAGTTTAACGAGGATAATTAACGAGGAAAAATAATCCTCGTAAAAGTACGTTGATTTTGCAAGGAAAGTACGTGGAAAAAGAGAAGCATCGTTATTTCGTCGTAAGGTAACGACAAAACAATTTCGTCGTAAAGACGATGTAAATTGACGTGGCTTTTACGAGGAAACACTATTTCCTCGTAAATACCACGTAAACTTCGCGAGTTCTTTACGACGAAATACTTTACGTGTACTTAACGAGGAAATTTTGAATCCACCAACTTGGTAGGTAGCTCACGTTTTTTTGGCCATCCAATTAATTTTCGTCGTAATTTCACACAAGGCTATACTTTTCACACATATGAGTATGGTAGACAGCGGGCGACCAGTAACTATGGAATATGTGTGAAAGGGGAAATAGATTTCTACGGGATCTTGACGGATATTATTGAAGTCGAATTTCCAGGGATATTGAAGCTGAAATACGTCCTCTTCAAATGTGAATGGTTCGATCCCGTCGTCAACAGAGGTGTTCGGTCTAACAAATTCGGTGTAGTTGATGTCAACGGTGGACGAAGGTACAACAAATTCGAGCATTTCATCTTAGCTTCACAAGCAGACCAAGTTAGCTTCCTTCCATACCCTCGAATGAGAGATTCAGGTATAAATTGGTTAGCTGTGATCAAAGTTACACCTCGAGGACGAATTATCAGTGGAGAAGAACCACCATTGCAAGAAGAACAGATAAATGAAGTCGAGGAACCTGAACAAGAAATTGATGACATCCTTCTCATTGATCCGCATAATCATGAGTACGAAGATCTTACCGACGATGCCACAGACGAAGCTGTTGAAGACGAGTTTAATGAAAATGATGATGTTTCTAGTGATGACGAGAATGTTGATGTATCCGATTGATGTATTTAATTTTATGTAGTTTGTTTTATGAATAAGATAATGTGGGAGTTTGATTTATGAATAAGGTAATGTGAAAGTTTATTTTAGGAATATGGGGTTTGGAGTTTCGGATTTTAGGGATTTAAACGGAATACTCGTTAATTCCTCGTATGTTAACGTCGAACTTACGACGAATTCCTCGTAAATACCACGTAGGACAGATTCGTCGTAAATACCACGTAGGAGAGATTGGTCGTAAATACCACGTAAAGTAAATGATGAACGCGGCCCACTTTAATTCCACGTAGGACGGAATCGTCGTAAACACCTCGTAACCAAAATCGTCGTAAACACCTCGTAACCAAAATCACCGTAAACACCTCGTACCGTAAAAACTAGAAAAAAAAAAGAAAAAGAAGAAATATACTGGATTTACATGTGACAAGACTTCCAGCAATTATATTACATAAGTCTCACCAACATAAATTCCAATATCTTCTTCACTTCCTTTTCTCTCAAATTTTTATAATTTGAATAGGATTGGATTTGAGAGTATGAAGTGAGATAGGGTGTGATTTGGGAGTTTGGGTGTGGGTTGAGAAGGAGAGTTACGGGTATATTTATAGGGAAGCTTTCCTCGGTAATTCCACGTAAGCAAAATCGTCGTAACGTCCTCGTACCTAAAAAACACGGGCCTTTGTAATTCCTCGTAACTTCCTCGTATAAAAAAACGCGGGCCTTTGTAATCTCTCGCTGTTTCATCGTAAAAAAAAACACGGACCTCTATAATTCGTCGTAAAATTACGAGGAATTTGCGACGGAATGTAATCTTATATATACACCCCGAGCGCTCACTCTTTCTTTCCTCTCTACTTCCTGTCCACTTCCTCCCTGTTTCGTTGCAATGGTAAGCCTCTCTAATTCCTCTCTAATTTGGTTAGTTTAGGTAGATTAGGTGGTTAGTATAGGGAATTTAGATAAGTTTACGGATCTTATGTTATTTATTGTTGATTAGGTGGATAATGTTGGAAAATATACTGTTGACGGAAATTTAAAAAATTAAATTTTTTTCTCAGGTTCGAAAAGGTAGACTTACTGCCCATTACAGAGAGATGTTCGGTGAGCCGGGTAGTCACCAACCGACGACTCACATGCCGAGGCGGATGTAACGTCGAGGAGTGATGAATTCTACCGGGCGATTAACGACCCTTAGTTCTTTTTAATTTCGGTTCTTGTATTATGAATTCAAAACTTATTTATATATAAAATATTTTGGTTTTGATTTTTTTAGAATTTTAATTTTATTAATAATTTAAATAATTTAAATTATTTTTTTAATTATAATTTTTTTATTTCTGTAAAATAACGAAACGAAGTAAATTCGTAGCTATTTTGCGACTTCTTTACGTGGAAGCTTAACGAGGTTTTTACGAGGAAATGTTTACAAAGAAATGACGTGGAAAATTCACGTGGTCTTTACGAGGAAAGCTATCAAGGTATTTACGTTTACTTTGCGAGTATTTACATTCGAGTTATTTACGTGGCTTTAACGAGGAATGGCTTTCGAGGTATTTACGAGGAAATTTAGCGACGTCCTTACGTGGAAGCTTTACGTGGTCTTTACGACGAAATATTCTTCTTCGCTTTTACGACGAAATTATTTCCTCGCTACGTTACCACGAATTAGCGAGGATATATGCGTTACGACAAACGTATAACGACGAAACGGGTTTCCTCGCTAATTCTTCGTAACACTGCTTTTACGACGAAGTCACGAGGAAAACTGCCCTCGTAAAACTTGTGTTTTCTTGTAGTGTATATAGATACAGATTTTGTTTTTTCAAGGATGGGTTTGGACATGGACCCTAATCCCATGATTGATCCGAACCAACCTTTACTAATACTGAGATAGATTAGAAGACCAACTTTTTTTTATCAACTTATGTTTTAAACCCGTAGTTTAATTACTGCATCTGGTGGTAAAAGGAAAATTAACTTTAGTTTGCCATATTTCAAGAAGGTTTTACTGAGATTTTTTTTTTTTTTGGTTAAAAGTTGTTTTCTTTTTTCGCTTGCACAAGTAATATGTTACTAACAGATTATAAATAGGAGGTCCAGGATTTTGTGGTCAAGTGATAAAGAGAAGGATTTGGTATGCCAGAACGCTTCAGGTTCGATTCACTTATTATGTGAAATTAAATTTCATACATCTTATATGGATTTGGACATTTGTTTTTGCCCCATATGAATACCAGGAGAGAGGGTATATCTATGGGATGCACTTTCATTTCTATATATGCTCATGATATTCCACGTTAATAAAAAAAGAAGTAGGAGAACATCTGTTGATCATTTCAACATGAATTTAAAATGATTTGGTTTTTGGATTTTTGGTCATCAGTTAACATACACTATTGCCACTTGGAGTCCCTACTCTTGAAGACATGATTTAATTGTTTCCCTTTTGTGTTAGCTGTATAATTGATTTTCTCTTGATTGACTCTTCAAAATGTTTAAATCATAATTTTAGATCGTCAGTATTTTTGGGTGATAGTAGTCCTAGTGGAGTGTAGAACCAAAAACAAATCTCATATGTTAAGCTTAAAGTGTTTTCAATATTTTACATTCTAAAATATTAATTTGGACCCTACCTCATAAAATATCTTACTATGATATTTATAAATCCAGTATCATGTGTTCGTTTGTTGTATTGCCAAACTACTCACAAAGACTGAAATAGTCTTGATTCACTTACATTCAATGTTTATAGATTAATATAGATGTATAATGTATGTGTTCCAATATATATATATGTATAATGGAACATTATGCATACAGATGTACAACTGGAAGAGGAGGTAATTCTACGTCTTGGATTTATATATTATAATAAAATTTATTATATTACTTAGAATATAATTATGTTTATAAATATTTAAAAACCAACAGTGACAAAAAAAAATCCAGCTCTTATACAATAATCTTAGACAATGTGACATGTCTAGTGACCAATATGGTTTGTCTATAATTCTTGTGTAGTGGAAATATTGTTAGAAACTTAAAGTATGTTGACTAAATCTCATTTTTATTCTTGACAAGTGAAGGTAGCTAGTAAGCCGGCTAACTGATGACACTCACTTCCTACTCCTAATATGCTAGGTAAAGGATTATTTACACAATTATATCTATTATTAATATGCCACTGAAGAGAAGTGGGTGCAGGAATGACATATAATACCCTTTGGAGGGGACAATGCATGCTATTATTTGATGTCAATGAACTTTCTTCCCTACCAAAAAACCATATCCTTCTTACTTTCCAACACATGCTTATCATTATTACTAATTAATTATTAAGAACGATTAATGTTAGTTTTTTTTTTCTACAACTGATGTCCCCGAACGTACAGATCATTAAATTATCGTTCTATACAAGTGATGTCCAGTTTTTATTTTATTTCATCTGTAGGCAATTGTTTTGGTATATTGGGCATTAGGTTATCCATTAATAATTATTACAAATAGCCAATCATCGCCTAAGATGAGTTACTAAGCATAGCTTAAGTTCAATCTATAGACTTCAATGGATACAATAATTGCTACATTATTATTGACTTTTAATAACTAATAAGTAGGAAAGATACTAGTCGCTGAGGTCCTAGGAAAACATTCTATTTTGGGGCTAGCACTTGAAACGGGCACTATTGTGGAAACCTATTATTGTTGTTATAGTTTTATATTACTGACGGCTACTTGCTGATTTTCTTTTTGATCAACTTGGTGTATTTCCGAGTCTATAGAAGTATTCATACTAATCTTTTAAAGGAGGGTGTAGATTATGGATTGATTCTCTCCGAGTATTCAAATAGGATCCAAAACATGGTCTCATATCTATGTGGCGTTGTGGCCTACATGTTTAGTGTTGTGAGATTGACTCGAATATGAGTTGCTTAGTCTCCCAAAGTCCGCATACTAATAGACCATCTATGTATGGTTGAGTTGCTGATTTTGTTTGGGATCAAATCAACGAATTTATATATAAAAGTATGCACATCAAGTGTATAGTCCTAAATCACCAAGAAATTATTAAATGTTGGACTTATTTGGTGAATATTGTTTGTTTTTGAAAATAATAACTAAGTAGAGAACACACAAAGACCATGCATCATATTCAGACCATGGTATAGGAACATTACAGGTAAAATGCAGATCAGGTGGTCATGAAAGGGGACAGCTTTATCTTAGTTAAACAATATTTCAATACAATACAAGAAAATCATATACAAAAACAACCATTGTTATAAGATTTGCTCCCCTTATGATTCGAGTTAGATCATTTATAAAAATTAAAAACGAACTGTAATATATAAACTAAGAAATGTTCAGTGATCTAAAAAAGAATCAAGGAAATTCATTAATTTTTAGCTGTTCCAAGCATGTGTGTGAGAGCTGTAATGCTATGTGACAAAGATGTTACCTCTAAGTTATCATAATCAAATCTTTATTTTGATAAGTTTGAAGATCAGATCACTTTTATATAAAGGTTTGAAGAATCTGATGAGTGGTCTACCAGTGCCAAAATAAATAAATTGGTGATAAATGCTCAAAATGAGTTCAGTACGTAGTAATGAGACTCATCATATGTATGCTTAACGTATGTACTTCTTTTTCTTTTCTTCATTTAACTCTTCAAACAAAAAACAAATCTATAAAACTTATCTTCGATTTTTGTAGGTTTCTTATACATTAGACAGTTTAGAACTAGTGTTTGTTTAGGAAATTAAACTTATGTTTTTTACTGGAAATATATCAAGCTAAGCACAGGTGGATTCAATGAAATGGTACATCGTACAAGATCAAAATGGTATACATTTGGTGGTTGTCAAAGATAGTTGTATACTTATCTTCAGAAAATTAAACGAAAAGAATATAGTCTAAATAAACGAAAGAAGAACAATGTATTAAAAATGGTTTAAAAAAAAAGAACAATGTATTATTGTATAACAAAAGAATATATATGTTTTCTCTATTTTTTATTCTAGAATGGCTGAATAAACCGCTCAGCCCTAACAAAAAGTAGATTATAAATTTATAATTTCCTTTAGCCACAATAATAACTCGAGAGTCAAGATTTCTAATTCGACATAAAATAATTGCAAGATTTCTGCAAATTTGAAGGCCGGTCATTACTAAGAGATTAGTCACTGTTCGTGTATAACGAATCTATGTATTGACTATTGACTAGGAGTGGGCATTCTAAATTTCTATGAACCGAACAACCAAAGCGAGGCCAGAGTTTATGCATGCATAACCGATTCAGGTAAGCTTTCAGTCAACCGATAAATTCATCTCGGTTTGTTAGAAACCAAATTGAACCAGTAATAATAATATGTTTATTTTATTTACTATTACACAAAAATGTGAGCGTACAGAGGCAAACACCTTAGTGCCAAATGGTAGACAAACACAAGTAACAGAACATGGGAGATGATTCATCAAATAAAAGCATTAAGTGGGTCTTTGAATAATACCAAGCACAAAATCCCCGAAGACAGTCTAGGGTCAAGCACAAAGAACGGATGGCCATAACCAATGTGCTTTCTTATGAAGACGCGTAATACGTATACCCCAAGACAAAGTAATAAGCCAATGAAGTAAGTGATTGTAACCATAAGCAGACAAAAACATCACACAGTTTAAATTTAACCTAGATCACACAAAACACACAGCATTCTAGATGTGTGAGAAAACAACAAAGAATAAAGATATTTAGGTTGCCTAAGGAAGATATTTGTGAAGCAAAGGGAAGGATTTTTGGCGTTTCGTTGCAGAGTGAATGAGTGATCACACTTATGCCATTGAAACAATAATCTGGAATGCAATACCTAAATCATGCAAAACATAGCATTTTCAAAGAGTGGAAGAAAAGAAGGAAATTTTTTATAAAATGTTTTATGTTTTAAAAGAAGAGTGCTTAAGGAACGACACAACCCATCAGTTCAATGGCATGAATTCGAAGCGGGTGACTCCAACAATGTGGCTGCATGATTCATAGAGCAGTAAGGGGATTCACCAATGTTGTTTATGGGTAAAGTAACAAAAGGGATATTTTTACTTTTTTTTTACTAAGGCTTCCAAGGCTAAATTTTTGTAACTACAAGATATATCTTATTGTTTAACTATAAAGGTTAATTTTCTCCACTTAACCCATTTTCCATAGCTAAATTTTGTAACGGTATACTATCAATACATAAGATGCCAAATAACTTAATAAATGATGGTTCAATCAGAGTCGTCGAATTTCTACAAACCATTTCTTTGCTTTATAGTTATAATTGTTAGCCAACTGACCACAGAGTACACTGGACATTCTACAGTATTGAAAATAGATTGAACAGTTCTCTCTCTGTCGGTGTACGTCCACAAGTAACCTCTTACCCCTTGAAGATTCTGTGCATTTACTGCTAAATGTTGACGTAAATCATATATCCAAGGAAGAACCCTGTAGATAGATCCTCCACTAAAAGACAAGAACAAATCTAATCGCTTTCATAAACCGGGTAGATACCATTTAAGCATTACAAACAAAACAACAAATCACATCACCAACATTTTTTCCAAAAAAAAAATTTTCACAAGATATGGGACTATATGATAACTAACAGAGTATGCAACGTAAGAAAAACGAGCTCTCTTAGCCTTTACATGGAAAAACAAATAGCAACAGTAAGTTACTAAGTTCCAGTAGAAGGCAACAGCTGAAAACCGTTTAATTGGACATGATCTTTTGTTTGAAGAATATAAAAACTTGCGACAAAAATAGTTGTTGAGGAAGGTGTCCTCTATACTTTTACTTTCTCAGCAACAGTTTCCAACTTTGGCTTACTATGAGAATCAGCCAAAGATGAAGCCATTATCACGAGATATGTACATTCAACTTTGGCTCTCACACAAAAATAAAAATAAATGACGGGCTTAATTCTGCGTCAATACATCAAACCAAAATCAGCAAAATTACAATAACGGAGAGCTAATGCAACAAGCAACCTATCAACTTCAGTATACAGCAAATGCAAAAAATAATGGATACCTTTAATGATGTAGCTATTTTTTTTTTTAATGATGTAGCTATGTGTAAGATATATGTTCTGTTCATAGCCATTAAATCCTATATTTCCCAGAATATTTCCTTTTTCTTTTCATAATTGGTGTTACAGTCACACCTTCTCAATTGCAATGAATCAAACCAGGACCAACAACACATTATAACATATAATGAAACAACTCCTTAAAATTAAGAATGTCAACATTAGGTGTGAGTTCATGACTTTGCTCAACTCTGCTTAGTTTTTCATGACCACAAACATTTTTAGGCTCACTTATTAAATGAACTTAACGTTCGAGCTTAATTTAGATCATGAATTATATGAGCAAATTTAATGAACATGAACTAACTGATGAAGTTGGTCTTGTAAGAGCTAAAATTATATATATATATATATATATATATAACTTTAAAAATTGAGCTTTTTGTTTTATGTTTCAATTTTATAAATTAAATATAATAACATATAGTTAATTTTTAAAACATTATCTAAAATTTCAGAAAAAACAATAGAAATTATATTATGTTTAAAAAATTGCTTTGAAATCTGATGTGTATTTTTAAGTCAGACTAGCGGTATTCTGCCCAAAAGAAAACAAAGACACTTCATAAGTCATATAATTAATCACATTATACATCACTAATTTTATCACTTTAATTATTGTGAATAGGGGTGTCAAAATAAGGCAGCTCACTCAGTTTACCTAATATTTGTGATGAGCTCATACTTTTCTATGAGTTAGTTCAGTTCATTTATTATATGATATTCAATATGTTCATCTTGATCATAAGTTAGCTTGAGTGCACAAAAAAAAAAAAAAAAAAAAAACAGTGCACAAAAAAAAAAGATCATAAGTTAGCTTGCAACCTAATATAAAATAAATAATTGATTGTAACAAGGAAACCCAAACCCAATGAACAACTTCGGCTTTAAAACTCAGAGGACTAAGACTTATGATCAGTATTTTATTGTAACGTGTCACTTATATTCAAAACAGTGAGTCGTTCACTAAAATAACTAGTTCTGCTCAATCCGGTTTCCACACGCCACGCCAGGAGTATCAAAGAAGAAATCCAACACTCTAATGGAGTGAGACCCTAGTTGCTTCGCTTGGATATGGAAATTGTTATTAACTTAACGACAAATACAACACCATGTAGTTATCATTTCCAGCACATGGACACAGTTTATATTCGTTAAAAACTGAAAATCTATTTTCTTGAAGCCTACCAAAAAGCTATACCAATGGATCATACCAAACACAATATCTTCAAAGAAAAGTTTCTAGGTCAAAACCAAGCAATGGTAGTCTAGTGGTAAAAAGAAAATTTCAGGCAAGGTGTAAATCTGCCGATTATGAGTTGCAAAAAAAAACTAAGTTGTCATTTGTTTGGCCATACGAAGATGGAGTCATGTCTTACTTCTCTAAAAATCCAGAACAGGACTAGTCGTCACTACTGTTCAATTTGGGGATTAGTTGGAATTCGGTTCAGATGTACCCAAATTAAAAATCTAGGCCATAACTACTATGCTTTTCCTTGAAAAAAGGTAATACTTCCAACTACTAAGAGCATCTCCAAAAAGACTATTTTAGAATTTGTAAAACTTTAAATTTGAAATTTCAAAGAGTTCTTCTCCAAAAGCAAAACTTTAAACTCAACTTCAAAATTATTTTTATTTTACACTATGGTCTCTATATTTGTAATAATTAATAAAAATTCATAAAAATTTTATAAATAACTAAAACATATATAAAAATATTACCATAATATTAATTAATAAGATCTACACTAAATATATAAATTATAAATAGAAATACATAATTAAATATTAAACTACAAGCAAAATATCACATCATTCCATAAAATTATTTTCGTAATACTCTATTTTCGATTACACAAAATATTTTGGACAATATTTTAGAGATTTTGGAGGTTCCGGAGCAAATTTACTAGACTATTAGTGTTGTTATCATATTTAAATTTGTGTAATAATTATGTCTTCATGTATCCTTTTTAAAAAGTTTTTTATTAAGTTTTTTTTGTAATATTAGTTTTTCTAATTCTTGTTTTAAAATATTATAAATGTTATTTCAGATATTTATTTAAATTTAAGTGTAAAATTTGAAATATTTATGATATATAAAAATTTAAGGATTAAAACGGTAAATGAGAAAATACTGAAAAATCATAAATGTGATGTGTAATTAATTATAAAGATCAAAATGTAAATAAAAAGATGAAACTTTAAATTTAAATTTTTGAGTAGTGAAACTTCAAAAATGATGTTTCACTTCTCAAAATTCTAAATTTGAAATTTTTAAGTTCATTTTTGGAGAGCAAAAAACTTTATATTTGAAGTTATACAGTTTTTTTTGGAGATGTTCGACATCAAAATAATAAGCCTTGAGATAAGAGATTGTATAAATATAAATATTAGAAAAAATCAGCAAAAAAAGCATTAAGTGCCTTTGAATAAATACCAAACACAAAATCCTCAGAGACACATTCTAGGTCAAGCACAAAGAATGTATGGCCATAAGGTCCATAACCAAAGTGTTTTCTCTTGAAGACGCGTAGTACATCCCATGACAAGGTAATAAGCCAACAGGTAAGTGATTGTAACCATAAGTCGACAAAAATAGTGTACATTTTAAACTTAACCTAAATCACACACAATACACATGCAGTAATTACTGAGATTGGTGAGAGGAAAAATAAGGAAGATATTTTGGTTGCTAAAGGATACACCTAAACGATTTTTGGTGTTTTGTTGCGAGTGACTTCAGTGATGCCAATAAATAATCCATAAGATGAAATGCAAAACATAGCTTTTGAAAAGAGTGAAAGAAAAGTATGAAATATTGTATAGATCTTTATGTTTTTACAGAAAAGTACTAAGAGCATATAGTTTAGAGTAAATTAGGTCCAAACCAACTCTGCTTTTCACTTTATAATATAGTAAAAAATATGTTTACTCTATAAATACAGTACTTACTCTATTTTCTTTTTTTTTTCAAAATAGAGTAACTCTATAATAGAGTTGATTTAAACTTAGTGATGCTATATATTAACATATATAATCCATCAAGTCTAATTATGGCATGGATTATCAGCAAGTGACTCCAATAATGTGGATGCGTGATTCACAGGGAAGTAAAGAAAGATTCAACAAGGTTGTTTATGAATAAACTAAACAAAAGGTTTTTTTTTTTTGGTCAACGGTTTTCTTCCTGATTAACTTAAAGAGATCATACAACGTTTTGCATGCTAAGGCCTACAAGAGCACACTTAGCAAGACCATCAGCCACAGAGTTTACAGACCGAGAAATTACAACAAAAGATATGGTTGAGAAGAGAGAAATGAGGTGACTAATTTCATGGAGAAGTCCCGCTATCTCATTCAGAACCGTCCCTGATCGCAGGGCTAAAGATTTTAACTTCCTATTGTTAAGCCATAAAGGTTAGTCCTTTCAACTTAACCCATTTGCCAAAGCTTAACTCTTTGAGGGTTCTCAATCAATAAAATGAGAAAGAACTTACTGGATGATGGTTCAATCAAAGTCGTCGAGTTTCTACATAACTATTAATTATTTTGCTGTAAAGTTGTAACCGTAAACGAACTAACCACTGAACAATGTGCATCCACAACTAACCTGTACAATGTTTAGCCAGAGGGTTTGTAGAAAATTTTCTAAAAGAGTTTCTAGCAATAAAAAATGAGAAAAGAAAAGATGGTTCATTTTATTATAAATAAAATTATATAGTAAATATCATTTTTTATATTTTTAAGAGATTGGAGGAGTCTTTCAGCTATATGATGCCTTAATCCCATGAAGCTTAGAAATTAGAATCATTTAGACAAGTTCTACTAAAAGACAAATAAACAAATACAATCGCTTTCATATATAAACCGGGTAGATACCATTTAAGTATTACAAACAAAACAACACTTAACATCACCACCATGTTTTTCCAAAAAAGATTCTTGAAAAGTAACACATTTTTGGTATGATGGTGTATGGGACTATATATATGCATGGTAACAGAGAATGCAACGTAAGAAGGTGAGCTTCACAAGTATTCTCTTAGCATCTACGTGGAATAATACACAGAACACGCTCAGTACGTTACTAAGTTCCAATAGAAGTCACCAGTTGAAAACCGTTACTTGGACAGGATCTTTTGTTTGCAGAATAATAAAACACTTACGACAAAAGCAGTAGTTGAGGAAGGTGTCCACTTTACTTTTACTCTCTCAGCTACAGTTTCCATATTTGGCTTGCTATGAAAATCAGCCAAAGATGCAGCCACGTAGGCACTATCGCGAGATAACTACATTCAACATCATCAGGTTCGCACGAAATTTTTTTGTTCACGATTTTATAGCCAAAATTTAGTGGATATATCATCATATAGCCACGCAATATGTAGTTTTCGCCACAGAAATGTATGGTTATACGATTAAATTCTACAAGTACTTACGCGTCAGTACCTACACCAACCCAAAATCAACAAAAATACAATAGCGGAGAGCTAATGCAAAGAAGCAAGGTATCAACTTCACAACTATATCCAAATGACAGAGAATAATAGGATACATTTAATGATATAGCGGTGTGTAAGATATACCCGTGAACGATAAGCATCAATGTTTCTCTTCTTTTTTATTTGTGGGAACGCAACTTTTAAAAGCTTTCATATATCTATTTATAGGCTCTAGCCATTAAAATCCTACCTGTTCGGCTGTTCCAAAAGACTTCTTTATTTATTTATTTCGTGATTGTTATTATGATTGGCATATGCCTTCAGAAAGTCAGTTTCCTAAATGTAAAGAGAAACTTTTGATGTTACAGTCACGCCTTCTCAGATGCATAAACAACTCTTATTTGTGGAATCCATAGGTCTAGTAATCAAGGGTTTAAATGCTTCTACACAAAGTTAGGGATTTGATTCTTAGATGAAGCAACTTTTATAGATTATACGGATTCAAAGCTTATCGGAAATTCTATAGTGTTGTAGGTAGAACCCTTTGTTGTGGACTTGTGCTATGAAGAGAGATTGTCCATCGAAAATATCGTATATGTAAACTGTCTGTTAATTTTAGTGTTACACGGAGAACTACGTCTTGTAATCATTGTCTGTAAACTAAGAGAGATTGATTTGTATGAACTTGTTGTTTATTCACGTCTTATGTTACACATATATATACGTGCTTGTTACAAGAATATACTCAAGCACAATATCTTCTACAATCCTTATCACAATCTTCTAATGCATATCTCCAACCATCTCGATCCTTATCACCTCAACACTTCTACGTCTACCAAACCGAACCGGACTTATCCATTCTCTACACTCCCCCTCAAGTTGGAGCGTGTAAGTTTCGAACACCCAACTTGTTGAGAAGATAATGAAACTGCGAACTCCCCAATGCCTTGGTCATTATATCAGCCAGCTGCTCAGTAGTTCGAACGTGCCTCGTGACTATGAGACGATCCTGCACTGCGTCCCTTACACTATGACAGTCTGCCTCTATGTGTTTAGTTCTTTCGTGAAACACCGGGTTCTGAGCAATGTATAGCGCCGACTTGCTGTCACAGAACAACTCCATAGGCTTTTTATGTGCAACTCCCAAGTCTCCAAGAAGCCTCTTTAGCCATATCAACTCTCGCAGTGCCGCAGCCATCGATCTATATTCAGCCTCAGCTGATGAGTGCGACACAGTATCTTGTTTTTTAGTCTTCCACGAGACAGGGGAACTTCCCAACAGAACAATATAAGATGACAGTGATCGTCGCGTCTTTGGACATGATGCCCAGTCGGCGTCACAGAAACCTCGAACACAAAGATCACTTGTAGACTTCAGCATGATCCCCTGACCCGGGCTACCCTTGAGGTAGCGCAACACTCGCACAATTGCATCCCAATGCACCGATCTTGGTTTGTGCATTACCTGAGACAACACATGAACCGCATAGCTGAGCTCAGGTCTGGTGATTGTGAGATACACCAACCGACCCACGTATCGTCTAAACCGAACCGGATCCGTGTAGAATGGTCCATCAGCAGAGAGTAACCGATGATTCTGTTCCATCGGGGTCGAGACCGGCTTACAACCAAGAAGACCAGCTTCATTTATTATATCAAGAACATACTTCCGTTGAGATAGAAACATACCCTCAGCACCTCTTGCGATTTTTATGCCCAAGAAGTATTTGATTCTACCAAGATCCTTCATCTTAAAGCACTTGCTCAGATGCGTTTTGAACTTCGTCACCATATCCAAGTCGCTTCCCGTGATCACTAAATCGTCCACATAGATGAGCACTCTCAAACTCTTACCGTTCTTGATGTAGGTGAAGAGCGAATAGTCTGAGTACGACTGCTTGAAACCAGCCTCCTTCAGCGCACTTGTCAGCTTTGCAAACCAACATCTCGGAGCTTGTTTCAAACCGTACAGGGACTTCCTCAGTTTACACACCTTCTTAGGATCACTCGAACTGAAGCCAGGGGGCATCTTCATGTACACTTCCTCATGTAGATCTCCATGGAAGAAAGCGTTCTGCACATCCATCTGATGAACTTCCCAGCACATTGCAACCGCCACTTCCAACAGCGTTCTCACCGTCGTGAGTTTCGCTACTGGTGCGAACGTTTCTTCATAATCCACCCCTTCCACTTGTCTGTTTCCTTGCACTACCAACCTTGCTTTGGGTCGCTCCTTTGTGCCATCGGCATTGTACTTATACTTGTAAAGCCAAGTGCATCCCAGCGCTTTCTTCCCTTTAGGCAGGTCGGTTACATCCCACGTTCTCTGCTCTTCCAGCGCTGCAACCTCCGTTCCCATCGCTTCCTTAAACACAGGATCAAGGATTGCCTCCTTGAAGTTGCGTGGCACAACATCTGCACTGATAGCTGCAAGAAACGCACGATGCTTTTCCGAGAAGATGGCGTCAGTCACGTATGCAGAGATGGGATATGATGAGGTGTTACCTGGACACGTTTCAGAGGATGCTGATGGAGTTGAGGCAGAACGAGGGCAGTGTTTATCAGGGTGACATTGCGCGTTGTACGTGACGTAGTCTCGCAACCTGACCGATGGCTTTGGAACTCTGTGACCTCTTCCAAGTTCCTCCACCGCTTCTGTGGTCACTGCGGCTTCTTCAACATGCGCAGTTGCCTCTGTCCCTGTGGCCTCCACCAACTCATTCTCCAATTCAATCGTGTCTGCTGTCCTTGTTTCTGAAGCTGGTGGCTCTTCGACAGGTGCGGTGCAGACTCCACGGATTCCGTAGGGGTCATAGTCATTGGCAACTCAGCAATGTCGCTCCCCCTCGAAGCGATCAGTGGTTCTATTTCTTCAGTTTCATGTGCAGGTTGCACAGTTTGTGGGACTGCTGTGTTCGCGCCACTTGTATCAGTCTGATACGGGAACACTGACTCGTCGAAAACAACATCACGTGACGTAAAGAACTCCTCGTTCTCCAAGTCGTACAGTCTCCAACCTCTCTTTCCAAACGGGTACCCTACAAACACGCACTTCCTGCCTCGCGCTCCGAACTTGTCTTTGTGTCTCTGCAGGTTGTGTGCAAAGCCGAGACAACCAAACGTCTTCAGATCAGCATACGATGGGGCCTTACCATACATACATTCATAAGGAGTCTTCCCATGCAGAAGGCTCGACGGCGTTCTATTAATAACATGCGCCGCAGCCAGAACACTTTCCCCCCAAAACTTGATAGGAAGGTCTGATTGAAACATAAGAGATCTGGAGACGTTGAGAATGTGGCGGTGCTTCCTCTCTACTCGTCCATTTTGTTGTGGCGTTGCTACACATGAAGTCTGGTGAACGATTCCACTCTGCGCAAAATACTTGGTAAGGCACATGAACTCCGTGCCATTATCACTTCGTACGGTTTTGACATGTCTATCGAACTGTCGGTGAACAAGTTGACAGAAGTTCGGTAACACTTTCTTTACTTCAGACTTTTCGAGCAGGAGATGAATCCAGACAGCTCTCGAGAAGTCGTCTACGATTGTAAGGAAATACGCAGCACCACATGACGATTTCTCCCGATACGGACCCCACAAATCAACATGTATCAATTCAAAAGGAACAGATGCTTTATTATAACTCTCGGCAAACACCCCGCGAGTTTGTTTTGATTTGAAACAAATTTCACAACCTCCAAACTTGTCAGAGTTGTTTTGAACACCAGAAACAAATGGTAAAAATCCTAAAACACCAAAGGAAGGATGTCCCAATCTGCGATGCCACAAAGTCTTGTCTTCTGCAGCCTTGACTCTGAGACCTCGCGCCACTGTCACATCCCGATAAACATAAACACCGCCTTGTTCTGCCTCAACTCCATCAGCATCCTCTGAAACCGAACCGAACCGGACTTATCCATTCTCTACATTGTCCGTGAAATTGATCATCATAGCTAGAGATTATAATGAGATAATTGACGATTTGACCAGTGTTAATAAAAACAACTCATATCTACTTGCCATCTTTTACCGTAATCTAATTATGAAGCATCAATTCAGCAACCAACAAAACAACCAAAAAACCTCTGATCTTGTTGCTTCACGTTCAAATACAAACCAGAGAGCAACATGGTCAAACCGGTTTACACACGCCAGAAGTATCAAACAACAAAACCCATCACACCCCAATGGGGTGAGACCCTTGTCGCTTTGCATGGGATCTGGAAGTTGTTCCAACATCATGGACTTACAATGCAGCTGGACACAATTATATTCAATCAAAATATCTTTGCTTGAAGCCTCAAACAGTGTACCACAAGAAGTTTGTGGTTACAAAAATGTAAATGCTATATACCAAACACAAAATCTTCAAAAAAAAAATTCTAGGTCTATCACAAAGAATGGATGTCTATAACCAATGTACTTTCCTATGAAGACGCGGAATAATATACGTCCCAACTCCGACGAGGTACGCGATTGTAACCATAGCCAGTCAAAAACAATGCACAGTTAAATTTAACCCTGATCACACAAAAACACAGTATTTGCATGGGTGGGGAAAAAACAAGATATTTAACATATCCATGAGTTGTACATATGAAGCAAAACGAAATATTTTTGGTGTTTTACTGCATATTCTGGTAATGCCATTGAACTTACTAAATGATGTTTTAATTAGAGCCGTTGACTAGCTTCTTGAAACTATCTTTTCTAAAAAAGTTTGAAAACTTTTAGTACCTGTAATTGTAAGCCAACTGACCATAGAAGACTGTACACTGTAACAATAATCAAAGAGATTTATTCTTACTTTGTCGGCTGCCACCTGAAGCACAAATATTGTTTACGACCAAGTCTAGTATCATAAATCCAAGGTAGAATCCACTAGACAAGTCTTCCACGTATAGACAACAACAGTTATAATCGTGTCATAAACCGGATCATACCATTTAATCACTACCAACAAAACAGCAAATCACATCACCAAAGCAATATTTTATTCCAAACGCATTTTTTCACAATAAATTCTTGCAAGTAAAAACTTTCTTTCGATCATGTGTGTGTTTGGAAGGATGTGGTAACACAGAAAGCAGGGTAAAAACGAGTTTTACATAAGGGTTACGTTCTCTCTCTCCCTTCACATGGAAAAAACAAACAGCAACACGCCAAAATAGGAATAGCTTAGTAAGTTCCAAAAAAAAAAGGTAACAGTATATATAAACCGTTAGGACAAGCAGAGAAGACATGATCTTTTATTTGCAGTATAATTAGCTACAACAAAAGCAGTCATTCGAAAAGGTGCCCTCTCTTTACCTTCCCTTTCCCAGCAACAGTTTCTACCTTTGGCTTACTATCAGAATCAGCCAAGAGGCAAGCATTATCACGAAAATGATGTCTGATAAGTACCTTCATCATCGCCAAGTTCACACCAAAGAAAAATAAACGAAAAAATACAAAATATATAATAACAGAGCTCTAATGCAACAATCAACCAAAAAACTTCACTATATCCAAATACAGAAAATAATGCCATATCTTGAATGATATAGCCATGTGTAAAAGATATACCCCCATCAAGAATATGCCTCAACTTTTTATCTATTATATTTTTAACCATTGAATCCTGTCTTTTGCAAAAGATTTTACTTTTTATTCTCATAATTGATGTTATAACCTTCAGAGAAAGTGAGCATCCTAAATGTACAGAAACCTTCGGTGTTACAGTCACGCTTTCTCAGTTACACCTTTTAACATAATCTAAATATGAAGCAGCAACCAGCAAACATCATTGTCTGTAATGTGTTTACTACTCAGAATTATCAAAGCGATCAATAATTAGAAATGTATATTTTGCATTGTATGAGCTGTGAAGTGTCAACAACCCTCTAGTCTTGCTATTAGTGTTCGAATTACTATTCCATCCATCCATCTTCGCTTGATACCTCAAACACTCTACCAAGAAGTTTCTGGTTACAATAATGAAGGTAAATCCAAACAGATATTTATAAGACCACAGACTGTTTTGAGGGCAGGGGTAAAATACGACCACGCTCAACCAAACGTAGCATTAGCTGATCTGCCTCCTCAACTTTTCCTACCCGAACCAGTCTCTTGCTAAGCTTCTCACACATCTTAACATCAGGTATCAGATCCCGGTTAAACGTCCGACAAGCCACTTTATACGCTGATAGAGGTACACCTTTCTTAAGATACCCTTCCATAAGTACATAGCATGTCTTAGCATCAGATGTCGAAGCTGTCCTCAGAACTTTACCCAAAATTTTGTCTGCCTCCTCAAGCTTTCCCAAACCACAAAGCTTCTCAATGACTTGATTAACTGTCCTGCATTTCTGCCGCAGTAGCATCTTCTCCAGTACGAGATCATCAACCTTTCCCATTTGGCAGTATCGATGGATGACAGTCCTGTATGTGACAGGGGTGGGATCTATGCCCTTATGAAGCATCTTGTTCATGAGTTTCGTTGCTTCTTCTATTCTACCTTTCTTTCCCAGTGCATCAACTAAAGTGGTATATGTGAAGACATCTGCGTGTTTGTTGATCAGGTAAATGTCATCGAGCACGGAAAGGGGGTTGGAAAATAACAACATAGATTTACTGTATCTAACTATGCTTGTTGCTTTATTCTGAAATTAGTTCTGCTTTTGTGTTAAACTTATAGAACAAGAAGTTCAGGTTTTCTTCATTGTACAGCTTATTTCGGCATTTAAGTTTGCCGTAAGCATATCCAGTGATATCAGAGAAAACACAGAGCTCATCAAAGGATGATTGGACAGAGAAATGGTTTAGTTAAAAAGAAATAGATAAATATAAAAAATCGTTTGTGGTTCATCTGCACGTTGAGTTCATGGTTGTATATAGATTTTAAAAACTCTTAACGGAAACAACCTAAAACACATAGAAATTCATGAGTTAAATATTACTAAATAGAAAGATAAAATGAAGAATATTCCATTGAAAAACTATAAGTTTGGATTTATCCATTTTTTTTTGTCATCAACATCAACATATTCATATAGACTCTGAATATTAAACCGGATGCTCTTCATTCATATGAACGACGAAAGATGGCTGTTGTCTCACACTGCGTGCTAAGGTATCCGCCTTTGTGTTTTGCATTCTTGGTACATGAATGATTTTCGAGTTCGTAAAGCTTTCTTCCAGGTATTTGATATCTTCTAAATAACTTGCAAAAACTGACAATTTTTCTGGTGTCGACACTATCTACCATTCTATTATAATGTTTCTAAATATACAAACATTATTTAAAATTAAAAGGTATATCAACCACAGTAGAAAGGCAAACCCACTATCCTTGACTGCTATCAAACCCCCTATTTCTTGTAGTGATGTAGGTGAAAGATGAAAAAGCTGAATAAGAATCAGATCATCTTCTAGCTCTCACCCTCTCTCGTTGTTTCATTTTCTCCAAAATACAAAATATAAAACCTATAATAACAATACATAAATACATATATATATATATAAAGATATACATCTAAGCTAATAGTTCACAACAAAATTATATAAAATCTAAATATAAATTATATAAAAGCAGGAGGAGACTTTGGATAATGACGAAGAAGAGTTCTTTACAAATAAAATGAACATCATATCTACTAACCAGTGCCAAATAGTTTTGTCACTCACTAGAAAGCTTTATTAGATTACATTTCTTAAAGAAACGATATCACTGACAAGATGATGTCATTTTTGGTTTGCTTTTTTGTTACCATGGACATGGCCATGACCAAAGCCTAACACGCCTTGTTGCGTAGTATTAGTGGATGTGTGTTTTTTTTATCTCAAACTTACTTTAAACATATATACAATTATACGAAATAATTCTTAGCTTGAAGCTTTATTTTAAGTTGCCTATGAGTTTGTTAAAGTTAATCTGATAGAGAAACCAATGTAAAGAGAAATATGTACAAAAATACTATAAGTGATATAAAAATAACAATGTGTTTATAGTAAAATTTCTGAAATTCTTGGTAACATCTTCTCTATTAAAAGAGAACTACCATTTTTATCTACTATTTAAAAATCTACTAGGATCATTTCATTAATCATATAATATGACATAATAATTAATAAGAATATTAATAATAAATTAATTTTAACTATAGATTTGAATTTTATCTTCAGTTATAACAAAATTTGTTGAGAAAAATCTAACAAAATCCTACTAAATTTTTAAATAATTTTTATTAAATATTACATTAATTAATTTCGTAATTAAGTAATATAATGCTTTCATTTAAATAAATTATCATCTACCACTAAAACGGGTTCAAATTTGTTAATCATGTCAGATTTTTTTATACAAATGAAGTTATTAACATATGTTAAAAATTTATTTCTACAGCTATATATTTTCAAAAATCATATGTTAAAGAATATTTTTTATTTGATTATTTCAAATTATGAAAACTCGAAAACGTAATAAAAAAGGTAAAATGTATAAAACAAACCCCTATATTAATAAAGTAATAAGAAACCTAAACAATAAAATTAAAGAGTTATAAAATACATAGCACTAATATATAAATTGTATATTTAAATTTATATAATAATATCAAAATTAAATATTTATAAAATGAAAATATATCCGCACGGTGTGCGCGATAAACTCTAGTTTAATAGTTAAATGACACACTAGCATATATGGTTTGTTAAGAAGATAAATTATTAGCTAATCCATTTTTATTACATATACACATTTGCCAAATACCAATCTTTTGAATGAACTGAATTGTAGGTACATGGAACAGATGTTGAGAAGAGTGGGAGTCCATGAAATACAAGATACGCTTGATGGCATTTTCTGAAATTAGTCTTGCTGATTCTAGCAAGCTTGTCTATAGTTGTAGTAAACAACAATATTGAGATGTAATGATCAACATCTGAGTTTACTCAGAGTAGCTGTTATAGTAAAGTTTATGGTTTACTATTTTAGAAAGCAAAATTTATGGTTTACTATTTTAGAAAGCAAAGATATGTTCATATTGCATAACTACAAGAAAATTTAAATTATAGTGATGTGAAAACAAGAGGCAAGCGTTCGATTCACTTTCGTAAAACTAAGATTTGCAAAAGAGAATTTACCCACACAGAATTAACTTCGGCTGAGAGGTTGTGGAAAACTAAGATCCACGAGTTTCTTACATAATTTTTAACCAAATCATTTTTCAACAAAAATTTCAGAAAACCACCGTCTCCATACTAAAGAGTTTCTTACATAATTTGATTTACGCATAGCAGAGTCAAAATCATATAAGACAAAATAATTAGATAATAAAAATAAGCTCGGGTTCAGTGGTACAATTCGAAAGAAACCTTATCAATGTCAATCGGCCTGCAAAATCAATAGAAAAAGTTACTTTGTTATCAAGAAAAAAAAAGAATCAATAACAAGAGCAAATTCATGGATCGGAGAGAGGGGGGGTTTACCTGCGAGATCTGACCTTGCCTGGCCCTCCACAAAGGTCACACCCATCAAAGTCATCAAACCCGAAGTATTCATCACTATCAGTAGCAATCATCACCTTAAGCTTTCTTCCTCCCATGTAACTTCCATTTAGTTTCAACGCCTTCTCTTTGCCATTTAAGAGATTAATGAAAGCAAATCTGTTATCAAGAAACGACACAATCTTTAGTTTATATGATAAGAATAAGATAAAACGAAACAAAAATAATTCAAAAAAAGGGAACAAGTGACAAACCCCAAGGGAACACAGGTACCACAGTGCATGGGAACAAAAACGCTTATTATCTTTCCACAAGAACCAAAAATGTTGCTCAATTCATTCTTGATTTCATCCCTAGGACGCAAATGTTGAAATCCCTTAACGAAAATGGTTTCATCATTATTTTCGTAGGCTTCTTCACATCCAAAACAGCAAGAATCTTCCTTCTTTTTTCTCTCTCTCTTGATAGACAAAAACAACAAGGACAAATAAAAATCTAACCTTTGCAGTTTTCCTTTTCTAACAATCAATGTAACTATGCAAGAGTTTCACAGAATATAACCTCAGTTTTCTTCTGCTTCTTCAAATTTGCTTTACTCTCCTTAAGTATCTTCTGCCTCTTCAGATTTGTTTTGCTACTGGAACACAGGTGCAGCACGGTCCTACTTAAGAGAGAGACTGAAAAAGAAAAAAAAAGCTCATAATCAACACAAAGCATTCAATCTAAAAAAAATAGTTTATCTTCTTATTTTTTACATGTCTTCTTATTCTTATTCGTCTGCTTCTTCAGATTTGTCTTCAGAGTAGGAGTTACTGGTTTTGCAATAGACATCGAGTCCTCTCGTTCATCAGCTGTATAACCAACAATAGGGCTAAATCAGAATCAAATCGAATGGAAAATAGGACAAGATAATGTTGATAACATAACAAGAAACTTCAAAGACAGGACAAGAGATCTAAGAATCGAATCAACCAATCGGATGATTCAACGGGATAATTAAATCGAATCAAAAATAAGGCTAAAACGTACAGCACATGATTCAACAGGATAATATTGATAACATAACAGAAACTTCAAAGACAAAACAAGACGTGATTCGACTTACCCGAGACATTCATTGAGAGGATGTTGATTTTTCTTTTCTGTTAGCAGCCCCGCCGAAGAAGACGTTTCGTGGAAGAGTTTTATGTAAGGTTGTAGGGTTTGCCTAACGGTCCCGTTTTTGTGTCTGCAAGCAAGGCTTCAAACACTTATAGTTATATCTATTCTATTAATTTAGAGTCTTATTTTTTATTTACGAATGTTGTTAGACCAATTCACTAGACATTTAATATATCTTATTTATTATTTAACATAATCAACTAAAAGTATAATATTTAAAGAAAATTAAAAAGAATTTTATTCCCCTACATATTTGCAAGTAGATTTTTGTAACCGATCTTAACCACAATTTCAAAAATAAGATATATTTAAATAGTAAATATATTTATTTTAAAAGTATATATTAGATTTACATAATCATAGGTATATATGTTCTTTATTTATTTTACAAATATATATATAAGTTTTTGCACCTAAGTATAATATAATATTTTGGGGTTTCATATGTTGTTTAAAATAGTAAATATTGCTATAAGAATAGTAAAATATATGAAATCTTGAAAAACATAATGTAAATCCTATTATATAAAGCTTGGTTCTTCAAAGTTGCTAATTAACATGATCGCGACATATGTCAATAATTTTTTTAAGATTGCGACATGTGTCAAAAATATGATTTTTTTTCTTAAGATTTAAAAGAGATTTAGAAAATAAAAGTTATCATTTTAAATATATCTTTTCACGATTTTTTAAAAATTTTGGAAAAGAACAATTACTATTACATAGTCTTTTACAATTATATATTGTTAAATCATTGGATATTAATTTTTACTTTTTTAATCCTAAACAAGTAAATAACTGTAAAAAGTTAGTTGAAAGTAATTTTTGGTTTAAAAAAATATAATTTTCGTTTTTAAAGATAAAAAAGAAATAAAATTGTAAAAGATAAATATTAACTAAAACAAAATCTAAAAAAACGAATTATAAAATCCTACAAGTACAAGATATTATTTAATAAAAATCAAAAAGTAAAACTAAATATAAAATAAGTGATATTTTTTTTTTAAACCTAAACAAAAGAAAATTGTAAAAGATTATATTGCTATTACATAGTCTTTTACAATTACATATTGTTAAAATTATTGGATAGTAATTTTTATATTTTTAAATCCTAAACAAGTAAATAATTGTAAAAATCTATTTGAAAGTAATTTTTTTTGTTTTCAAAAATACAAATTTCGTTTTTAAAGATAATAAAGAAAGAAAATTGTAAAAGAAAAATATAAACTAAAACAAATCTAGAAAAAAACGAATTAGAAATTCCTACAAGTACAAGAAATTATTTAATAAAAATCATTAAGTAAAACTAACTATAAAATAAGTAATATCTAAACTATTAAAACAAGAGTACAAATAAGGTTTGACCCTTATTTTTCCTAAATAATTACAATGTAATGCCACTGGTAGTAACTCTAAAACTTTACTAATTATTCATAGTACTCCACGGCATATTACACTAAGCAAGAAAAATCCCATTAACTTCTTACCCCCACTAACAAGCAAATCATAATTTAGTTAGACATAACATTAACTCAAAAATTAAATTTTTTCTATCGATATAGTACATAAGAAATCAAGTAAATATTCCTAAAATTATTGAACATCTTACTAACTTAACATAACTAACCCATAAATTTAAGCTATGATATTAATAACAATAATAAAGATATTTGCCGTTGTAATTTTTTATTATATTCCTATAATGTATATTATCCATTTGCAAGATATATTTTTTTGTCAACACAAGATATATATCTAACAAGAATAACTTATGTTAATCTATAACTTTGTTTTTTTTATCACCATAGAATACATTATTAAGTGATGAAAAATTACACTACTAAGTATTAATTAACAATAGGATGGGCAAAAAATCCGATCCGAACCGAACCAAACCAAACCGACCCATCCGAACCCAAATCGATCCAAACCAAACTTATAAAGTATATATCTAAATCATTTCGTTGAAGATTTTATCAATCCAAATGGTTTGGTTTTAAATTGAACCAAAAAACTGAAGTATTTTTAAATTAGATTAATTAAATATACTAATAATATTAAGATTTTATATATTTAATCATTTAACCTAAAAAATTAAATAAATTTATATTTTACTTCAAAATTAACAGAAAAACGCAACTAAAAATAAAATAAAAGAATATGAATCTCTTACATTAATATCACAATTGAAAAATTACCTATGATATTGATCTTAGGTTTAATGATAACAGCATCAAACTATTAGATTACATTTTCTACATGCTTATTGTAATGTTTGGCTTTATGTTTAAAAATGAAAAAAAAAATAATGATTTCGTGTCAAATGATGATTTGTTTATATTTTTGTAATTGGACTAGAAAAAAACTAAAAAATCAACACAAATGAACTAAACAAGCACAAACCAAACTAAACTAATTTGGATTGACTTTGTATAAAGTTTTCCTAGACCAAAATAAACCAAGCCGAATTCAGAATTAAACCGAAAAACCCATCCCTAATTAACATGGTTACATATATACAACTATATCAAGAAAATTGCTAACACAAAATTGACATTGCAAATGAATAACATCCGCACGGGTGCGCGGATCAAAGTCTAGTTTATCTTTTAAAAGCCTAAACAAAAGAAAATTTTAAAAGTATTACTATTATTTTACTATAAATAACAAAATTTCCTTTTTAAATTTCGTTCTTAAAGATAATAAAGAAAGAAAATTGTAAAAGAAAAATATTAATTAAAACAAATCTATAAAAAACGAATTAGAAAATCCTACAAGTACAAGAAATTATATAACAAAAATCATTAAGTAAAACTTACTATAAAAAAGTAATATTTATTTTTTAAAAGCCTAAAAAAAAGAAAATTTTTAAAAGTATTACTATTATTTTACCATAAATAACAAACTTTCCTTTTTATAGATAATTGTATGTTAGTAATTTATAAACCAACATATAGCTACAAATATTTCACAAATATATTTAGGTTTTAGCTTCCACATATTATTTTCAAAAATAAAATATTATTTACGAGAAAAATATTACCTAAGTATTTTCTTTAAATTTCTTGATACAACTCAATTTTTCTTATCATCTTATTACATTTTATGACGCTAACACAATTATTTTTCAATTATGATGTGTTGTCATATATAAGTATGTGTGAATATGAAAAATATGATACATATTTGTTTGTACGTATAAGACAAAATATAAAATTTGTTAAACAGAAAATTTTATTAAAAATAAATTAACTTTATAAAAAATTAAACTAAAACGAATTATAGTATCCTACCAATACAAGAAAACTTTTAATGAAAAATATTAAAGAAAACAATTATAAAATAAGTAAGTTTCCTTTTTTAAAAGTCTAAATAAAATAAAATTGTAAAAGAAATATTGTTTTTCTTATAAATAACTAAATTTCATTTTTCATAGGTAATTTTGTGTTTAGAAAATTATAAACCCAAAAAACTTCAAATATTTGACTCAATATGATTGTTACATGTATCTATTAAAAATTATATTGTTAATGTGTCAATAAAAACTTGCCTTATGTGAAAATAACATTTGTTTCCTAAAATCATAAATAAAATAGATTTGTAAAATAATTTTTCCTTTTTTAATCTTCACCAAATAAGATTTTTAAAAAATTTAAGATTGTGACATGTGTTAATCTATCTCATAATTAAAAATATATATACTAAGATATTAAAAAAAACAAATTTTATTAAAAAGTAATGATAAATATTATTTAATAGTAACTTTCCTTTTTTTTAAATCCTAATAAAAATGTAATTGCAAAATATAATTTGATAATATTGTGACATGTGTTTGTATGTATAAGACAAAATATATAAATAATTTAACAGAATTTTTTCCATTAAAATAAAATAGTTGTATAAAAATATTAAAAAAACAAATTATCAAATAATTAGTTTCCCTTTTAAAAGTCTAAATAAAACAAAAATGTAAAAGTAATCTTATTTTTCTTATAATTAACTAACTTTACTTTTTAATAGTTTTGTGTTAAAAAAATATAAAACAAAATTAACTTCAAATATTCACATGATATGATTGTGACATGTGTCAACTAAAACAAATTAGATTGTGAATGTGTCAATAAAAACTGTAATTATGTGAAATAACTTCATCTTTTCCTAAAATCATAAATAAAAGAGATTTCTAAAAAAACAAAAAAAAACTAATCTTAACCATGATAGTAACAATTATTTGAAATTGTTTTTACATCTTGACGAGAGAGAATTGTAAAATTTTATTTAATAATAATTTTTCCTTAAAAAACTAATAATAAACATAATAGTAACAATTATTTAATTAACAAGAAAAATAGTAAAAATATTAATGATATTGAAAAAACGAATTTCAAAACTGGGAACTTAAAAAAAAAATATTAAATAGAAATAATTATTTGATAGAAATTTTATTTTTCTAAATCCTAGACAAAATATAATCATAAAAGTTTATATAATATTAATTTCCTTTTCTAACATCCTAAAAAAAACTGTAAAAAAGTATTTGATAGTTGTTTTTGTTTTTTTATAAGAAAATCCTAACCAAAAGAAATTTTTATCATATTTTTAAGTTTTAACCAAAAGAGAATTGTAAAATTTTATTTGATAATATTTTTAAGAGAGTATTTAATGACGAACATGATACTAAAAATTATTTAATTAACAAAAAAAATATAAAATTGGTATTAATACAAATTGTAAAAACAGTAATTTTTAAAATTATATATTGATAACTAAAAATAATTATTTGATAGCAATTTTTTTTTTGAAATTTTAAAGAGAAGATAGTCGTAATTGGTTATATGATAGTAATTTTCCTTTTCTATAATCTTAAACAAAATTGTAAAGAAGTATTTAATATTATTTTTTATTTTTTATTGTAAATACAAAAGAGATTTATAAAATAGAATGTTTTCCTTTTTAAAAAATCCTAGCAAAATAAAACTTTAAAGACTTATTTAATAAAACATTAAATTAGTATATAAAACATGTATAATGTTGTCATTCACTTGATTGGTGTATTTGACTTTCATTTCTTTTTACTTTTCATTCAATTTCTTATTTCAGGTTGTATTCAGTTTAAACGTTTAGGTATAATATTTACTCTAATCATATGTACAAAGTTTATAACAATTCATTTATACACCATGATTATAAAATACAAATATTAACTTGAACTTATATGTGAAAACGAGTTTTAGTTATAAAATAATTTCAAACAACAAATGCAAAAAACAATCATAAATCTATAATAAAATGATTTAATATTTTATAATTTTTATTAAATTAAAATATCAAACAAAACCCGTTGTAACGCAATGGGCTCATATCTTGTTATATAATGATGAAGGCTTAAAAGTACTGTAACAAAAAAGTAATAGTTTAATATAATATATTTATGTAAATAGATATTCGAATTTAAAAATTTATATTTTAAAAATCTGTTTGTTTTTGATATATAGATATTAATATCTTATTTGAACTGAGAAAATCTAGAATGATTTAATAAAAATATATATAATCGAATATTATTAAAAACTTAAACAAATTGATTGGTTATTATTCTTATATTTTTGAACTTATATATTAATGAAGTCAATTTTAGTTGGAACATTATAACTTTTTGAACAATCCAAAAACCTGTCGATAAAAAATATCTTTTAAAATATTAAAATTTCAATGATAAAATTAGTTACATTACTATTAAATTATTAATCCAAATTTTATAATAAAATTGTAAATATATCCGCGCATCCGCGCGGATTTCAATCTAGTTATGTGGCAAAGATGTTACCCCTAAGTTATCAAAGATCACATCTTTATTTTGATAGTTTGAAGATCAGATCACTTTTACATAAATATTTGAAGAGTCTGAGTGGTCTACCATTGCAAAAAAAAAAAAAACAAAATTGGTGCTAAACGATCAAATTGAGTTCAGTGCGGAGTAATGAGTCCCATCATATATATGCTTAACGTATGTACTTCTTTTTCTTTTCTTCATTTAACTCTTCAAGCGAAAAAGAAATCTACAGTTTGGAACTAGTGTTTGTTTTGGAATTATGTTTTGTTTACTGGAAATATCAAGCTAAGCACTGCTGGAGTCAATGAAATGGTACATCGTACAAGATCAAAATGGTATATATTTGGTGGTCAAACATAGTTGTATACTTATCTTCAGAAAATTAAACGAAAAGAATATTAGTCTAAACAAAAGAAATTAGAAGAACAATGTGAGCTTCAGTCAACCAATAAATTCATCTCGGTTTGTTAGAAGACAAACTGAACCAACAATAACCTAATAATAAACATGTGAGCGTACAGAGGCGAACATCTTAGTGCAAAATGGTAGACAAACACAAGTAACAGAACATGGGAGATGATTCAGCCAAAAAAAAGCATTAAGTGGGCCTTTGAATAATACCAAACACAAAATCCACGAAGACACAGTCTAGGGTCAAGCACAAAGAAATGATGGCCATAACCAATGTTTTCTCATGAAGACGCGTAAGTATATCCCAATCCAAGACAAAGTAATAAGCCAATGAAGTAAGTGATTGTAACCATAAGCAGACAAAAACATCACACAGTTTAAATTTAACCTAGATCACACAAAATCACAGCATTTGAAGAGATGTGAGAGAAAACAACAAAGAATGATGATATTTAGGTTGCCTAAGGAAGATATTGGTGAAGCAAAGGGAAGGATTCTTGGTGCTTTGTTGCAGAGTGATCACACTGATGCCAACGAAACGATAATCTGAAATGCAAAACTCAAATCATGCAAAACATTGCATTTTCAAAGAGTGGAATAAAAGAATGAAACTTTTTATAAATTATTTTATGTTTTGACAGGAGTGCTTAAGGAACTACACAACCCATCAGTTCAACGGCATGGATTCGAAGCGGGTGACTCCAACAATGTGACTGCATGATTCATAGAGCAGTAAAGAATTCACCGATGTTGTTTATGGGTAAAGTAACAAGAGGGATCTTTTTACTTTTGTTCGCCTAAGGCTTCCATGACTAAACTTTTTTTTTGTCACAGAAGTTTTTAACTACACAATATATATTATTGTTTAACCTTAAAGGTTAAATTTTTTCCACTTAACCCATTTGCCATAGCTAAATTTTGTAAGGGTATACTATCAATACATAAGATGCCAAATCCTTTATATATTATTCGAGAAATATTACAACATTTTTTTGTAGCCACATGTCATCATTAGAATGATTTTTAGAATCCTTAGAGAAATAGGTTGGTCTATTTAAATATATAATAAACTTTTTATTAAATTAACCATAAATACATTATTAATGTGCTTTATTATTTCCATAAATAAAATTATGAAATTTCCTAATATGACTAAAATATATATGACAATTAATGATTTTAAAAAATAAAGATTTGATAAAAATAAGTGTCTTATATTATATTTGTTTAATTTTTAAACTAACCATAATTACATTATTAATGTGCTTTAGTAGAAGCACCGTAGCCTATTGGTTAAGGTTTAAAGGCTTCTACATCCAGGTCTGGGGTTCGAATCCCAGACTATACAATTTATTGCAGATTACAAGAAATCCAGGTTTCACGTCCCGGAGAGAGCAGTTTATTAAACAATTATGCAGACTACAGAGGAAAAGGCTTGCAAGGGATTTTCAACATGGTGCAAGTAAATCTGGCCAGACGTGAATCTTCATAGGACGGCTCAGGTGATGCGCAGTTAGGTGTAGGTCTTCATTAGGCAGGTAGTATTGTCGGTTGTCGAATCGTCGATGTAATCTTTCCTATATCATAATTGTAAGATCGTAATAAATCAGCGTTAAAAAAAACAACCATAGTAACCATTTAATAAAAATTAAAAGTTTTCTTTATATGTTATATTTTGAATTTTAAAAAACGAGTATAAATTACTAAAACTTTTAAAAGTTTCACATTCAAATTTTGTGATCTATGGTTTAAAATTTTTGTTATGACATGATACAAATTAAAAAATCATATAAGTTGAAAGTCTCATTTAATAAGTATTAAAAATAAATATATATATATATATATATATTATTTTAAATTAAATATATGTCATATAAGAAAATATATAAATATCTTAATTTTGAAAGTACTTTGAACAATTTTTTTTGATAAAAAATTTGAAAAAATATTGACAACTTAATTTTTTAAAAATATTATAAATTACTTAAGCTATTAAATTATATAAAATAATTTATATATATAACATTCATTTCGCGCAAGACACATGTCTTAACCTAGTAACTTAATAAACGATGGCTCAATAAGAGTCGTCGAGTTTCTACAAACCATTTCTTTGCTGTATAGTTCTAATTGTTAGCCAACTGACCACAGAAAACACTATACATTGTACAGTATTGAAAATAGATTGAACAGTTATCTCTGTCGGTGTACGTCCACAAGTAACCTCTTACCCCTTGAAGGTTATGTGGCATTAACTGCTAAATGTTGACGTAAATATCATATATCTTAGAGCATGATTAACCCTATAATCCCAATTGAGTTTCTTAGTGATTATTTAAGTAATGACTTATTCTTGGGTTCACTCCCTAGGTGAACCTACAGGTTCACCAACCAATAGGATTGTGTCATTTTAGATTCAGTATCTTTTAAAAAAGGAAACAAAATATTATTGAATTATATTATATTTTTAAAATAAAAATTGTATTAATCACAAAAAAAAGATTTTTTAATCTAAAAAAAAAGAATTTGTTTTTCAAAAGTATTTTTAACGCTGCCAACAAATATTAAACCCTAAACCCTAAACCTTTAGGTAAACCCTAAACTCTTGAATAAATCATAAATCTTAAAGTTTAAGATTTGATCCAAGAGTTTCGGATTTATCCAAGGGTTTAGGGTTTACCAAGGGTTTAGGGTTTAGGATTAGGATTTAGGGTTTAGTGTTTTGTTGATTGTGTTAAAAATATTTTTTTTTAAATTCAAGAATTTAAAATTTATCAAAAGGTTTAGGGTTTACCAAAGGGTTTAGGATTTAGATTTAGAGTTTAGTGTTTTGTTTATGGTATTAATTTTTTTTTGTAACTACTATTATTTTTATTTATTTATAATTTTTTTAATTTTAAAAACGTAATATAATTTGACAATATTTTGTTTTCTTTTTTAAAAGATATCAGATTTAAAATAACTAAATCTTATTGGTTGGTGAACCTATAGGTTCATCTTAGGGGGTGAATCCAAAAATAACTGTCAAGTAATTATTTGTACTTAAAAACTCTAGTTAAAAAACTATTAGATTTTGTCCTCCAATGAAAGTTTCTTAATCAAAGATTCTTAAAAAAATTGGTCTTTTCATAATCCAAAAACACTTCCTAATCACTCTTATGAATGATATAACTTCAGAGACCAAACAATCAAAACCAGAAAATGATACTAGCCCAACTTCCGTCTGTACTCCTCGGCTTCACCGCCTCAGCCGTAGCTTCACCGTTGTCTCCACTTCCGGCTTCACCTTGTCACCGCTCTCTCTTCTTCCGGCTTGACAAGGCGAGATTAACCAACCTACAAGTGACCATCTTGTTTCATGGAGCATTGAATAAGAAATTAAGAACGCTGCAAGAGCAAAAGAGAGAAACATATACTAATGACAGAGAAACTAGTAGCAGTTTCTGATGATATATGATAAAGATTAAAACTCAAGAACAGAGCAAAAGGAAGAGACCAGCAACAAACAAGGGACTGTCACGAGAGGAACAGCACAAGCGTGCCATAGCTCTCTGTAGAAAACAAAGAGTTTGTCCTAACTTAACCACATCTCAATAGTAATAGGGTTCAAAGTCTTCATCTTAATGTAACACTAAAACATCACAACCATTCATCAGAAGCATTCAACACAAGCATCCATCGTATTATCCTAATTAAGATAGTGACTTACAACGTCAACGGCCTTAGGCAACATTGCTTCATCTAATTAAGATAGTGACTTCACCCTGCAGAACGTTGCTACACCTACAAATTTTTCACTCAACAAACATTATAAAAATCCAATTTTTTAAAAAAAAATTAAAGACAGAGTGATTGTCTGATTGATGCGTACCGGAGTAACCAGTACGACCTTTCTCATTAGTCGAACTGGGAAACTCATTGCCTAAGGCCATTGACGTTGTAAATATAAGACTTATGAGAGAATGATACTTTATTGAATGATCAACGTACAATATTTATAAGTACATGACAAAGGAATATACTCAACATATTCTAAGAATATGTACAGCTAAGATAATCTAGATTTGTAGTTATCTTGTAAGTCAAGTATATCCAATATGCTCCCTCAAGACGGACGGCGATTTACAAGTCCGATCTTGATAAACAGAGACTCAAACCGACGACGAGGCAGGGGTTTGGTCAAGGCATCTGCTAACTGATCAGCGGAGCAGACATGTGTGACGTGCAGTGTTTTGGCCTGAACTTGATTGCGAACAAAGTGATAGTCAAGTGCAAGGTGCTTCATCCTGGTGTGAAAGACAGGGTTTGCTGCAAGATAAGTAGCGCCAATGTTGTCACAATATACAGTGGGAGTAGCAGGTATAGGAACACCTATTTCGTTAAGAAGTGAGGTGACCCAGCAAACTTCAGCAGAGGTGTTAGCAACAGACCGGTATTCAGCTTCAGTAGATGATCTGGAGACACTCGTCTGTTTCTTAGCTGACCACGAAATGGGGTGCTGTCCAAGGAATACAATGTAAGCTCCAGTGGAGGTATAGTCATCTCGATTGCCAGCCCAATCAGCATCGGAGAAGGCATGGAGAGACAGTGAGTTGGGACGCTTGAAGACGAGACCAGTTGTTATAGTGCCAGCAAGATACCGGAGAACACGTTTTGCTGCTTCCCAATGCGTCGTTGTGGGTTTGTGCATGAACTGCGAGAGCTTGCTGACCGCAAATGAGATGTCCGGTCGAGTGAGAGAGAGATATTGCAGACCACCAACCACTGTACGATACTCAGTTCCATCAGACAGCTGTGTTCCATCTGTGAGAGTCAGTGACGATGAAGAACACATAGGAGTAGCAGTGGGCTTTGCAGATGTCATAAGAGTTCGATGAAGAAGATCAGAGATGTACTTTCGCTGAGAGAGAACAACACCAGAACTGGAGCGGGTGACTTCAATGCCAAGGAAGTAGGAGAGATCTCCAAGGTCCTTTAGGGCAAAGCGATTGGAGAGGAGATCAATGAATGACCGGACTGCAGTTGGAGAGCTTCCTGTGATGATTATGTCATCAACGTACACAAGAAGATACATGGTCACAGATTTATCCTTAAAGAAGAATAAAGAGGCCTCAGCAAGTGAGTTGCGAAATCCAGCTTGCAGGAGGAACCGTTTGAGCTCATTGTACCAAGAACGCGGGGCTTGCTTGAGGCCATATATTGGTTTCTTGAGTTTGCACACATACTCGGGACGATCCTTGTCAACAAAGCCTGGAGGTTGTTGCATATAAACATCTTCATCGAGAGTTCCCTGGAGAAATGCATTGTTGATGTCAAGTTGTCGCAGCGGCCAATCCCCCGTAGTTGCAACACTGATGATGATTCGAATTGTTGGAGCTTTCACAACCGGACTAAAGGTTTCATGAAAGTCAATGCCTGGACGTTGAGTGTAGCCTTTAGCGACGAGGCGAGATTTTCGTTTGTCAATGGTGCCATCAGGGAGGAACTTGGTTCGAAACAGCCACCTGCAGCCAACAACGTTCTGTTCCGACGAGGGTGGAACTAGTTCAAACGTGTCAGTGCGTATGAAGTTGTTGAATTCTGCGCTGACAGAGTCTCGCCATAGAGGGTCCTTTAGTGCTTGAGTCACCGTGTGAGGGTCAAGACTGGCAAGTACTAGATGAGCCGAATATGAGTACTTTGGATTCTGTTTGACGATTTTGTTCTTTGCTCGAGTGACCATTTGATGATTGTTCGTTGGTACTTGTTCCAGCGATGAAGTAGGAGGCTCAGGTTGAGTCGTTTTTGTCGTGATTTGATCAGGAGGTGTTGTTGATGTTGTTGCCACACCGTGAGCCGGTGCTGCTGATGTCGTGTTCATCGGCAAAGGATCTGCACACGTGAGCATAGCTGGTGCTGGAGGAGCCGTGAGTGACCTGAAATCATTGACTAGTGGAGTCACTGTCGGAACCCAAGAGGGTTCAGACTCGTCCTGGTGAGCAGAAGATGAGGTTGAACTCGGAAAAGGAAAGTTATTTTCACAAAACTCGAAATGTCTTGAGACATAAAGCCGTGAAGTTGGTAAGTGAAGACATAAATAAGCAGATTGAGTTAGAGAATACCCAAGAAAGACACATGGAAGGGAGCGGGGGTCGAGTTTGTGAGATGTGTATGGACGAAGCCACGGGTAGCATAAGCAACCAAACACTCGGAGTTTTGCATAATGCGGTTCCTCTGAAAAAAGCTGAGAGTATGGGGACTTCATAGCGAGTGTTTTTGTTGGCATGCGATTGATGAGGTAAGTTGCTGTGGCAAATGCATATGTCCAGTATGTAGGAGGCATTTTGGCGTGTGTGAGGAGTGCTAGTCCAGTCTCCACTATGTGACGATGACGTCGTTCAGACATGCCATTGTGTTCTGGCGTGTGTGGTGGAGTTGTAAGGTGTGAGATACCATGTGTTGACAGGAAGGAGGCAAGAGCAATGTATTCTCCCCCGTTGTCAGTGTATAGAGTACGGACGTTGGTTGAATTGATTTTCCACCAGAGTTTTAAACCGAGTGAAGGTTGCTGCTACCTGTGACTTCAGTTTAAGAGGGAAAAACCACATGTAACGAGTAAAATGGTCAACAATAAGCAAGTAGTATTTATAGCCATCGACACTTAGGACTGGTGAGGTCCATACGTCTGAGAACAAGACATGTAAAGGATGAGTAGAAGAGATTGTAGTAGTAGAGAAAGGAAGTTTGTGGCTCTTATTCAATAAACACGAATTGCAAGGAGTAGACTCCAAGGCATTACATAAAACCAAAGGTAAAAACGAAGATGTTATTGTTTTAAGAATTGGAAAAGCAGGGTGTCCAAGGCGATAATGCCAATGAGACAAAGATGATTTTGAAACAGAAAAAGCTCCTAGAGTTGAATAAGGCCACTCGTAGCTACCATCCTTAGCCAGTCCCTTCAGCAGGGTTGCTCCCGTGTCCAGTGCCTTCACCTGAAACATAGAAGGGAAAAATTCCACAGAGGTTTGATTATCATTGCAGAACTGATGTACTGAGATCAAGTTCTTATGAATAGACGGCACACAAAGGACATTGTTAAATGTATAGTCTCGAGTAGGAGTGTGAGAGCGAAAAGAACCAGTATGTGTTATTGGAAGTGCAGAGCCGTTGCCAATGACAATGGAATCACTTCCCGTGTATGGGTTGTGAAGTGACAGGTTGTGGAAGTCTGATGTCACGTGGTTTGTTGCTCCACTGTCCATGAGCCAGCCTTCAGGGTTCATCGTGTTGAGACCTGCTTGATGGGCACTGGGACGCCATTGCTGTCCTGAGGAGGGTGCATTCTGAGTTGGTATAACACGGAACATGGGACAGCGTTGAGCACTGTGACCCTGAACGCCACATGCTTGACACTTTCCAAGATAAGGACGAGACTGCCTTGTGTAGTTGCGGTTTTGTTGTTGTTGTTGACCCTGAGATTGTTGCTGTTGCTGATGATGTTGAGGAGTTTGATTGCGCCAGTTGTTGTTGTTGCTTTTGGACCGAGATGCTTGATTTGCCGTGATTGGGAAGGCTGGAGATGATGGTTGAGCACAGAGTATCATCGCTTCCCGATTTACCAGTTTCTCGTGAAGCTCCGTAAAGGAGATGAGATTGTCACGACCATTGGTAGCATCTATTTCAGGTTTGTACTCCTCCGGAAGTCCAGCAAGGACTTGTTCAATGAGATCCTCAGGATCCATTGGCTTGCCTAGTAGCGCGAGTTCATCAGCTTTCGTTTTCATAGTGCGTAGATATTCACTGATGGTTGTGGAACCCTTAGTGCAGCTTTTGATCTGGAACTTCAGCTGTCGTATGTAACCCCTGGTTGGAGTACCAAACGCACTAGCAAGCGTGCTCCATACCTCATGTGTGGTAGTGGCACTGGCAACAAGAGGTTGGATTGGGAGGGAGAGCGCACCTAGGACCGCACTGTAGAGTAAGCGATCCTGTCTCCTCCATGTGATATATGCAGGGTTTGGTTCTGTTGCACCATCTGTTTCAATAGTTGGCGTAGGGATGGAGTCATGTGCAACGAGAAAGGTGTGAAGTTCATGACCTTCGAGTAAAGCATGGATCTTCTTGCTCCACATGAGATAGTTTGTGTTGGTGAGTTTGGTGATGTTGCCCATGTTCACCGAGAGAAGTGAGTTGTTAGGATCACTTGAGTTGTAAACCGCGGTGCGTTCAGCAGTGGCGGCGCTGGATTCAGACGACATTTTTGAAAAGAAAAAGAAAGGTTTTGAGAGATCAGAGCTCTGATACCATATAAGACTTATGAGAGAATGATACTTTATTGAATGATCAACGTACAATATTTATAAGTACATGACAAAGTAATATACTCAACATATTCTAAGAATATGTACAGCTAAGATAATCTAGATTTGTAGTTATCTTGTAAGTCAAGTATATCCAATAGTAAACTCGTTGCCTAAGGCCAGGTCATTATCTTCATCTTCCTCTCTTCGATCTCCTGATAGCAAAATTAAAAAAAAAAAGGGATTGAGCTTTAAACACTAGATCAATCAAAACCCTCATCGACAAAAATACACACTTACAGAAAGCAGAAGGATGAGACGGAGAAGACGAGACAGAGAAGACGAGACGGAGAAGTGATGATGATGGGGAACCCGACTACGGGTTTCAATTGTTCTTGGTGTGTTTCGATTGAACACGAGACTGAGAATACAAGACTGAGAAGAAAAGAAAGAAAAGAGAAAAGAAAAGAAAAATAGAATCCATGCTTGGCTGACACCTGTTTCCAAAACCCACTTTAGAATCGGTCATCAAAATTCTTACTTTAGGATCGGTAATATACTTTATATTTAGTTTAGATTTAATTAAATGAGTTATCTTTTCTATTAAAATAAAAATATCATTTTTATCTATTACAAAATAGTCATACTAGAAGTCTAGGTTCATATATTCAAATAATTTTTTTATTGTTTACATTAGTTTATTTAATGTATAACATTTCTAAATAATAATAAGGATATTAATAACAAATCCATTTTAACTATAAATTTAAATTTTAGTTATAGGAATAAAAAAATATGTTGAGAAAAAGACAAACAAATTTTTTTAAAAAATTTAAATATTCTTTTAATTAATACACTGATTAATTTCACAATTAGTAGTATAATATTATTATAAATTAATTTTAATTAAAATTTTATTATAAATAAAATAATGAAATTTTTCACTAATTTTATAAATTTTATAAGTATATTCTACATTATATTAAAATAGAAATAATTAATGAATTACATATTAAAATTATGTTTTTTTGCAAACATATTAAAATTATGTTGAATTGGTAAACCAATATATTTTGAAAAAATACTTTCATTAAGATAAATAAATAAAATATCATTCACCGTTTAAAGTGACTAAAATATCATTCACCTTTTGAAATGATTAATATTCATAAATTATGTAATAATTTTGCAAAAAATAAAATTGTTAACATATGATAAATTTTAATATTTAGAACTATATATCATCTATTTAGTTATTTTTAAAATGACAGTAATATATTATCATAAATTATTATGTATAAAATAATATAAAATTTTATATTTATAAATGAAATGTTAACCGCACGGGTGTACGGGTTAAAATTTAGTTTTCTTTAAAAACCCAGTTAAGAAACAGGGATAGTGGTGGTCTAAGGTAGAACCCTGTAGATAGATCCTCCGCTAAAGGACAATAATAAATCTAATCGCTTTCATAAACCGGGTAAATACCATTTTAGCATTACAAACAAAACAACAAATCACATCACCAACATATTTTTTCCAAAAATACTTTTTTCACAAAAGATTCTTGAAAGTAACACTTTCTTTCAAGTATGATTGTGTATGGGACTATATGGTAATTAACAGAGTTTTCAACGTGAGAAAAACGAGAACGTCTCGTAGCGCGCCTTACATGAAAAAACAAACAGCAATAGAATGGTTGTGTATGGGAGACTGGGAGTATATGGACATGATCTTTTGTTCGAAGATCATAAAAATCCTACGACAAAAACAGTAGTTGAGGAGGTGTCTTTACTTTTACTTTCTCAGTTTTCACCTTTAATTTGGCTTACTATCAGAATCAGCCAGCCACTATCACGAGATATGTACATTCAACATCACCAGTTTCACATAAAAAAATGAGTGACGGGCTTAATTCTGCGTCAATACATCAAACAAGAACCAGCAAAACTACAATAACGGAGAGCTAATGCAACAAGCAACCTATCAACTTCTGTATACAGCCAAATTTACGCCAAAAAAAAAAAAAAAACTTCTGTATACAGCAAATACAGAAAATAATGGATACCTTTAATGTTGTAACGATGTGTAAGATATCTATTCTGTCCTTAGCCATTAAATCCTACCTTTCCCAAAATATTTTCTTTTTCTTTTTATAATTGGTTACTAGGTGATTTTCCCGTGCTCATGCACGGATATAAATATTGCTAAAGTAAATATATTATAATAATTGATTGCTACTTATATTTAATATTAAATTAATTTATAATTTATGTGTATCATTTATATTAATAATATTATATTACTTTAATTTTTATATATGTTATATCTAATAGGTTTTGTTGTTTTTAGTCGATTTAGTTATCATTTGGGTAAATTAGATTACATATATGAATTCAACTGTAATATTTTTTATTCTATATATTAAAATTTTAATTAATTTCTTATTTACATTTATGTGGTTGTTATCTTAGATATGTAAATATATTTTATGAAGATTATGTATAACTTAAGATATATTGTGCTTAGAATGAAATAAAAAAATAAACTAAAGTGTATGATTCAAAATTACATAAATTAATATAACGAAACGATAATATTCTGAAGTCTCATTTATATATATATATATATTTTTTTTTTACAAAAGAACTAAATTGTAACAGTTGGTTAATATTTTATTTTCCTTTTTAATATTTTTGAGTTGTCCTATGATTTATATTTATAAAATATATTACTATTCTTATAAAATTATATAATCTTATCGTAGTTAAATCTATGATTTTAGATATAAGTTGGATTAGTCGAATCATTCATGTTGTGAGTATATTGAGTTACATATATTCTTTCAAATTAAAAATTAAGTATAATTTTTTATTATTATAATTAAGTCAAATGTGCATGTATTTTCATAACATTTATCAAATTATATGTTGATGTTTTTTTTAAAATATTAGAAAATAAAGGATGATCAATGTGAAGTTACATGCGTAAGTAGCTGATACATTTTTGAAAGCTCATGTACACATATCAATATTTACAATAATTAAAATATTTTAAAAATTCTAAATAACTTTATACCTTTGATTTATTGAATGAAAACTAAAATTTATTTGAATAATCTTAAAAATGAGAATCCGTATTTGCTTTGGTATTTTGATACGGTTCTATTAAGTTCCACAAACAAAAAATTTAAAATTTAAAAACATATTTAATATTAAGAAAAAATAACTTTAATAATCATAAAATATAATATATCTACCTCATTAAACTATTTTGTAACTATTTGATCAAATGATGTTTATTTTAGAATTTGTTTTTTAGTTTTTTTTTAATATCTCTTAAAAATAAGCAGTAAAAAATTGTGATTGTATTTAAAACTAATATTATATAAGTAAAATATAATTTATCGATATTTTTTTTGCTGTAATTGAAAGATATTATAGTCAACTAAATTTATGAAACTCTTAAAAATAAGCAGTAAAAAAATTGTGATTGTATTTAAAATAATATTATATAAGTAAAATATAATTTTTCGATAATTTCCTGTAATTGAAAAATATTATAGTCAACTAAATTTATGAAAAATAAATAAAAAATTTCAATATTACTAATTATAAAATATTTTTAGATAATTAAACATATATTAGTTTATGTTACTTAATTATTTTATGTAATCATCTAAGAAAATATATAGGTACATAAAAATATTTTTATTAATTTGAAATTTTTTGTATTGTTTAAATTATGTTTTAGAAGAAATAATATTTCTGTTTCTAATATCAAGATTATATGTGTAAATTGTTTTTAATGAAATCATGTTATATAGAAATTTATAATTTTCATCTAAGAAAATATAGATATAAAGAAAGTATTTTATTATTTCAAAATAATATTTTATGTTATTTAAAAATATTTTTTAAATGTAATATTACTATTTTGTGAACTTTCCTTTTTTATGAAATCATATTATATATACATATATTTTCGTTTTTCAATTCTTTTTTTTTACTTTATAAAAAATTTCTTTTTTATTATATGTGTATATTTTCGAAATTTTTAAAAAGGAAACTAAATAAAATAAAAAATAATAGTATTTTATATGTAAGTTAATTCATTAAGGGTATCAGTGTAATCAACAATCGTGAGAGTTAACGTGAGAGCGACACATAGGAAAGTGATTTCGGTATCAGTGTAATCAACCATCGTGAGAGTTAACGTGAAAGCGACACATAGGAAAGTGACTTCTCAAATAATATTATAGAGATATAGCCACGCCTTCTCAAATGCATCAAACCAAACTAAGACCAATAAAACATTATAGCCATTATGAACTAACGTGGACTAACGTGAGCAAGCAAAGAAAATCAAGAGCAAAAATGTATTGAGGCAAAACCTGTTTAGGGTTTGTCTATTGATTATGTGAATTGAAAAAAATTTACAATCTCTTAGACTCAGTATTTATCTTAGCCCCAAAATCAAATCTCAATTTCTTTTTAAACAGTTCGTGAAAATGAAATTTTCTTAAACCGAAAAACCACAACAAATGTTGGTATTTTACTGGTGGTTAAAACATTTTCAGAATTAACATGACATATAATGAAACATCTCCGCAAAATTAAGAACGTCAAAATAAGCCGTAAGTTCATAAGCTTGCTCAACTCTGCTTAAATTTTTCATAAGTATGGACATCTTTTAGGCTCATTTATAAATGAACTTAATAATCAAGCTTAATTTAGATCACAAGTTACATTAAAGCTTAACTAATTCATGAGGTTGGTATTTTTTGAGTTAAAACTATATATATATATATATCTTAACACTTGAGCTTTTGTTTCATTTTTTAATTTTATAAATTAAATATAGTGACATATAAATTATCTAACACTACTAAAAGCTGAATAAGGAGAGCAACGAGCGTGCCACGTAGGATTTTTTATTCAGGCCAATCATGAAGCTCTGTTTTGCCACATCACTTTTATTTTGTCGACAAAAAATATAACAGGTCCAGTAAATCTGGGCTGAACAAAAATAATAGGTCTATCTTATTCTACGCAGAATGTTCGTCGCCTTCACCTCCGACTTTTCCAATTCACTATTCTAATCTCTGCAATCTCTCTGTAATTATTACACCCCAATCTTGCTCATTCAATTCTGATCTTTTCTCCTATCTTCATTAGAGATTATCGTTCCACCTTCCTTTATAACATTTAAATAGAATCAAGGAAAATTACACTATATTATTAAAGTTGCTTTGATACCTGATTTTATTTTTATTTTTACGTAATAGGAGGACTATTACCCAAAAGAAAGCAAAGACACTTCAGAAGTCATACAATCAATGCACATTATACCTCACTATTTATCACTTCAATTGTTATGACTTATGAGTAGTGGTGTCAAAATGAACTAAATTAGTCATCTTATCTTATACTCGTGATGAGTTGGGTTTATCATAAGCTACCTCAATTCATTTATTATATGAGGTTTAATATATAAACTTGAGCTCATATGGGTTTGAACATGGATTAAATCACAATCTAATATAAAATAAATAATTGACTGTAACAATTGGAAAACAAACTTAAAGAACGGTTGTGACTTTAACTAAAGTAGAACTTAATTAGAGGATTGAGACTTATATCAGTACTTGATTGTAAGGTGTCACTTATATTCAAAATTGCGAGTAACAAACAGAATAACGAGTTCTGATTAACCCGGCTTCCACACGCCAGGAATATCAAAGAAGAAATACAACACCATGATCTATATTATTAATTGTTATCAACTTAACAACAAATACAACACCATGTAGTTATCATGTCCATCACATGGACAGAGTTTATATTAGTTAATTAAAATTTCTTTGCTTGAAGCCTACCAAGAAGCTATACCAATGGATCATACCAAACACAAGATCTTCAAAGACGAAATTATAGGTCAAGCACAAAGAATGGATGGTCATCCAATGTGCCTTTTCTTGACAAACGCGTAATACGTCCCAACTACTAACGCAAAGTAATAAGCTTAGCGATAAGCGATTGTATAAAAAAAAATACAAAATATCTTTAAAGACACGGTCTAGGTCAAGCACAAAGAATGTATGGCCATAACCAATGTGTTTTCTCTTGACGACGCGTAGTACATCCTATGACAAAGTAATAAGCCAACGAGGTAAGTGATTGCAAACATAAGCCGACAAAAAACAGTGTACATTTAAACTTAACCTAAATGACACAAAAAACACATACAGTATTTGCATTTGTAGAGATAGGTGAAAAAAAAATAATACATAAATAAGGTAGATATTTTAGTTGCTAAAGGATACAACCTAAATGAATTTTGGTGTTTTGTCGCAGAGTGACTTCAGTGATGTCAATAAATAAACCATAAGATGAAATGCAAAACACAGCTTTTGAAAAGTATGGAAGAAAAGAAGGAAATATTATATAAATGTTTATGTTTTCACAGAAGAACGTTAGAGGAACAACATAATCCTGCATTTCTAATGGCATGGTTTAGCACCGGTAGACCCCAATAATGTGGCTGCATGATTCCTAGGGAAGTAAAAGAAGGATTCAACAAGGTTGTTTGTGATTAAACTAAACGAACGGTATCTAGTTCATTTAGGCTTCCAAGGCCAAAGAATTTAACTTCCTATTGTTAAACCATAAAGTAACAAAAACAAAACTTACTGGATGATAGTTCAATCAAAGCCATCAAGTTTCTACAAACTTTTTTTTTTTTGCTGTAAAGTTGTAACTGTAAGCTAACTAACTAACCACAGAACATTCAACAGTACTGTAAAGAGATTGAACAGTTCTCACGCTGTGGGCATCCACAACTAACCTGGTAGGCTAGTTGGTGGGTAGAAATTTTTGTAAGGAGTTTCTAGCAATACAAAAATAGAAAAGAAAGAGAAAATGGAAATTCTAATTTTATAAAATATTTAATTTTAAAGAATAACTATTTTCATAAATATATTAAATTTGTGGTGAAAAATACTAAACTAACCCTCTTAAATCATTTATAAATGTTTAAAAATTATTTATAAAGTTTATAAAACCAGTCTCATCCATAAATAAGAAACCCTATAAATAATCATTAAATTTTAAACTAAAAATATTAGAGCATTTTTTATTGAAAGTATATTTGAAAAGTAATATTTAGTTTATGGTATTTCAAATAATTTCTAAGAGAAAATAGATATAAGTGGTGATTGGTAAGTGTTGTGAGTGTTTTTCACTGCTCATTTTCTTTCTACAGCTAGCCAGTTTGGTTTATCAATCATGCTTTAAATAAATAATTTAAAGCTACAGCCCTAAAGTTAAAAAACAAAAATATATTAGCTTTGGGAATCAATTTTCTAAAGCTTTATATTTAGTACTTTGAAAGCTATTGATATAAATCTACAGCAGTAAAATCTACAGCTACACCAGAAAAACTTACATAATAATATATTCTAAAGCAAACAAAATAAAAGCTACAATCTCTACCAATTAAATACTTTTCCATAATTTTGAGAGATTTTATTGCCACATCCTAACTGTTTAATGCTTCATCACTTTTATAAATACAGAATCACCCGATTTTTACATGTGTGATTTTTAATGGACTAACCTTGTAAATTTTATTTTAATAGGAAAATATGTTAAAACATTGATATCTTTTACCAGTATTAAATATAGAGTAATTGGCGTAGATACACTCAGAAACCCATGTAATTTGTCATATAACCTTGTTTATTTTAAATATTTTTAATGATTATAATACACTTATCTCTCTCTCTCTCTCTCTTCTCTCTTTTATGTGTTCTAATCTCTTTATCTCTCGTACAAATTCTTCAAATCATTTTTTAATTCAACACAAATTTTTTTTTATTCTGATTCTTTTGACACACATAATGCTAATCTTATTATCTCACCCCAATTCCAATGTTTCCAATTTCGAATCACAATCAACTTTTAGATAATATATACGTTAGTAAGTATTTTATTACTTATCTGCTATTATTTGGATTTTAATGGATTCTTAATCGATACATGAAGTGTTAGCTGTTACAAATAGATTTTGAGCTATTTAATAGATAACTAATTAATTGTTAATAGTTTCATTAACTGATATATGATTTGTTAGTTGATACATTTGTTTGATACATAGATTGTTAGATGATACTGAAATTATTAGCGGATATGTTAGTTGGTATATAGATTGTTACATGCTATGTAAATATTTAGCTGATAAATCTAGAGTTACTTGTTTTCGACAAATCATAAGGGCATTTTCGTCCGCACAGTGTCAAAAGGTTACTTCTTTTTGGGTTATCCATAATTATGGGCATTCAGCAAATTTGGATCTTAATTGGGGATATTCCACACATTGTCCTTTTCATATACTGAATATATTTGTAAAATATATCATGAATATATTTGTAAAATCAATGGTTAATTAATTAATTCAAAATTTAAATGAATAAGAATATTTTTTGCATATCCTTTTCATATACTTTTAAACTAATTATAAATAGACTCTTTTAATATTATTTTGTACACTTCATTATTAATAAATAATAAATAAATTTATAAATCCCTCGATATTCTCTTTTTAATTATAGAGAATTAATAATTTTACTAAATATTTAGTTATTTTTTCTGTTTGTTAAATTTTAACCATTTTACTAAAAGATATTTTCTGGATAACAGTACAACATATATCAAAATTATCTTTTCTTTTTACATATATCTTTAGATTATGAATAATTTTTATTTTTATTAATTTTAGTCACTTATCTAATCAAATAAATATTAAAATCACTTTGAAAATAATAATATAGATAGATCTTTGTAACATATTTAATATATATATATATATATTCAAAAAAACATAAAAATAAGGATTTTGAAACAAGTTTAATTGGATCAAATCATATTAAGTTGTGACCTAAATAGTTATCTAGTTTCATCTTTTGGTCGGGTTTTAAAAATAGAGAAAATTGCCAAAATGGTATAAAAGAACAACATGGTTGTCCTTATAGTATAATATCAACATGAAGTTGTCCTAATAGTATAATTTTTTTTATAATCCCAAAACTAACCTTGATTAATCATATTAAACAATTAAATATAATAATGAAAATGTTAAAGGTTTAATTAAAAAAAATTGTGATGTCAAAAAAAAAAATTAAATATAATAATATTAAACATAAAAATATATTTCATATTAAACAATTAAAAATGTGTTGTCAAAAAAAACAATTTAACATAATAATAGATTTCATATTAAACAATTAAGCATAATAATAAAAAAAAGAAAAGAAAAAACAAAATGGTAACAAAAAAAGAACAAAAGAAAACCCGAACCCTAAATTTCTCCCATACACCACATATTGTATAGATATGCATCATAGAACAAGAGTTTGTGAAAATCACAAGATAAACTATGAAAAAATCATAAGATTGATGAAGAATAAAGGCAAATTTGATTTTTTTTTTATATCTTGACATAGAAAATCGACCAGAACACGTTTTAGGAAGTTATAATATTTTTGGAATATTTTTTTAACTGAAACTTCCTTAATTTTTGTAAAAACAAATTTTTTTTATCTGTAGAAGGCACCTTCTATACTTTGTAGAATCATGAAAAAATACATAATGCAATTTCTACTTCTTGTATACGTTCGTGTTAAGTACAAAATGCAATTTCTACTTTTTATAGACATTCAAATTAAGTCCAGATTTCGTTTTCTCGAAATCTTAGAATACTTCATAAAAGTAGAATCTATATTCTGAAGAAGAGTAGCGATATTTACAATATAGATTTCGTTTTTGAGTCTATCAGATAATCAGAATCAGCCAATAAACAGGCATTATCACGAAAGTGATGTCTTATAAGTACCTTCAACACATTAGGTTCACCCCAAAGCAAAATAAACCAAAAAAAATACAAAAATACAATAACAGAGCTCTAATGCAACAAGAAACCAAACAACTTCACTATATCCAAATACAGAAAATAATTCATATCTTTAATGATAAAGCGATGTGTAAAGATATACCAAAAATATTTACTTTTTCTTCTCATAATTGATGTTGTAACCCTTAATCTAGTGGTTTAAGGTTCATTACTTCTTTTACACCAGAAGGTGTGGAATTTAAACCCCAGAAATTGCAAATTATACAGATTATGGAAAAAAAAGTTACAAGAGGTCTTCATTACACAATTAGGGAGCTAGAGGAAATGCATCTCAAGTACATCAGTTAGTAGGTACGAGAGGATTAATGTCGGATCCCCAAAGACAAATGATTGATTTACCTATTCAAAGCAATTTACGCGAAGAATTGTCTTTAACAGAATATATTATTTTTTGCTATGGAGCCCGTAAAGGAGTTGTAGATATTGCGGTCCACACATCAGATGCTGGATATCTTACGCGTCGACTTGTTGAATTAGTTCAATATATTGTTGTACTTCAGGAGAAATTATAAAAAATAGAAGTATATTTACGTTAAGTATATATATAATATATAGAAGTATAGAACTAATATATGTATATGTTTAATATTAAATCTTAAAGCATTCAGAATTTATTTCTTATAATATTTATTTCTTATAAATTTTCTAAACAGAATAAAAATATTCTTATATAAAAATGAAAATAATAGATAAATATCAATATATTTATATCTATATTGATATTGCGTCCAATAGGATTTGAACCTATACCAAAAGTTTAGAAAACCTATGTCATATCCATTAGACAATGGATGCTTTTCACTTTTTTTAACTTCCCATTTGTTAAATGTGCGGCTCGGAGTGACGCAGTTAGACGTGAGTGACGCAGTCAGACGTGTATTCTCATATGGTGGTTAAATTATCGACTGTAAAATCGTCTATGTAATATTTCTCAACATTATAATAGCAAAAAACTTTCAGATTAAATGAGCATCCTAAATGCCCAGAAACTAACGCTTTCTCTCTCTCTTATCTCTCCAAAATCTTTCAGAGAGAGAGTTAGCAGTCTTGTTTTGGCGGTGGCTTTGGTGTTGAATCGCCCTCTGTTTAAGCTTCCTTTCCGGCTTCGGTGCATCCGACCGTATCTCTGATTCCGGCGTCGCATCTGTTCCACGGTGGTCGTCCGGCTTTTGCCTCCGGCGTTCTCATCTTCTTCTCCGATGAGGACGGCTGGCTATAGTCTCCGCGTCTCACTAGCTTTGGTGTTGACGGCGGCTTTCATCGGATTCATCCCGTTTTTTTTTTGATCTATGGTTCTCGTGGTTTCTAGTCCGACCGATTCTCCTTCCTCCATCGTAAGTCTACGGTTGTTGGATTGATTGACGTAGGTTGTATATCTTTTCTAAAGCATATATCTGATGAGCGTCTAGGGTTTTTGTGAAGAACGAATCCGATCCGTTTCTTCTCCGCGCCGCTGACGGCGGAGGTCAATCCTGCCGCTTCTTTGTCTCCGGAGGGAGCTCGTGCCTTCCATTCGTGACGCGTGTTCATTGGGCGCCGGGCGTCCGGACACGTGGTGGTGGAGCTGGCATCTTCCCCTACTGTTCCTCTTTGGGCTTAAGGCCCGTAAGTTGTATTGTGAAGTGGCCTGTTGTTTAGGCTTTGTCTTTCTTATGCTGACTTTTCCTGGCCTTTTGTGTTTTTGTTGGTCTTGGGCTTTGTCCGTTATTCTTTCAATAAAATTCCAGAGGAAAAAAAAAAAATGCCCAGAAACTTTGGTGTTACAGTCACGCTTTCTCAGTTGCACCTTTTACGTAATCCAATGAAGAAGCAGCAACCAGCAAAACATCAGTCTGTAATAAACTCACTACTCAGAATAATCAAAGTGTCAACAAATAGAGAGGTATACTTAGCATTGCATGACTGTGAAGTGTCAACAACCTATAGTCTTGCTATTAAGTAAAGTACAAATCAGAAAGAAACATGAATTAGGCCACAATTGGTTCTTTGCATTTTCGTTTGCGTATCCCATATTACAATGTTCTAACTATTATGACATGCGGACACAAATGCAAACACAGAGAAACAATCGGTGACCTTAACTATAGTAAGAAAAACTTAAGAGGACAGAGACATTAAAACTTGATAGTAAGTTTTCACTTAAATTTGAAACAGTGAGTAGTTAACGGGTCGCTTCCAGGAGTATGTGAAGCAGAATAACTGGTAGCCAAGAGCATCAACTACCAAATCCTTGACCGCTCCGGAGTGAGAGCCTAGGTGCTTGGCTTGAGACCTGGAAGTCGTGTCTAACCAGCGACGAAATACAACAGCATGTAGTTATATTCCATCACTCTTTTCGCATGAGCCCTCAAGCAGTCTACCAAGAAGTTTGTGGTTACGATGCTTATGATACCATGGACTGTTTTAAGGGAATGGGAGAAATACGACCACGCTCAACCAAGCGTAGCATTAGCTGATCTGCCTCCTCAACTTTTCCTTCCAGAACCAGTCTCTTGCTAAGCTTCTCACACATCTTAACATCAGGTATCAGATCACGGTTAAACATCCGACAAGCCACTTTATATGCTGATAGAGGTGCACCTTTCTTAAGATACCCTTCCATAAGCACATAACATGTCTTAGCATCAGATGTCGAAGCTGTCCTCAGAACTTTACCCAAAATTTTGTCTGCCTCCTCGAGCTTTCCCAAACCACAAAGCTTCTCAATGACTTGGTTATACACTGTCCTGCATTTCTGCCGCAGCAGCATCTTCTCCAGTATAGCCACGAGATCATCAACCTTTCCCATTTGGCAGTATCGATGGATGACAGTCCTGTATGTGACAGGGGTGGGATCTATGCCCTTATGAAGCATCTTGTTCGTAAGTTTCGTTGCTTCTTCTATTCTACCTTTCTTTCCCAGTGCATCAACTAAAGTGGTATATGTGAAGACATCTGCGTGTTTGTTGATCAGGTACATGTCATCGAGCAGTGAGAGAGCAGCGTCTATCTCATCGTTCTGACAAAAACCGTGAATCACTGTAGTGAAATTCACGACATTGATAGCACACCCTTTGTTCAGACACTCCTCCATGAATTTTCTGGCCTCGTGTGTTCTCCCATCCCGGCAAAGACTCTGGAGCAGCAAGTTGATTTCAACTGGGCCTGGGAAAAAGCCTTTTAGCACCATCTCTCTTACCACATCACATGCCTCAGACAACTTCCCTTCCCTACGAAACCCATGCATAAGTACACTATAGGTAATAGAATTTGGACTCCACCATTGCTCTTCACTCATGTTCATCATTTCTCTCGCCTCTAACGATTTCCCCGTCCTGCACATCCCGTTTAACAGAGCAGTGTACGACACAGTATTTGGTTTGTACCCATGTAAATGCATCACCTGAAGCAGCTTCTTGGCTTTGTCCACCTCACCCAAACGACAGAAGCCATTGACAACTGTTGTATAAGTTACTACATCGGGAGGGCAATGTCCCTTTGACAGCATTTCGTTAATCAGATCTTTTGCCTCAGACATTCTTCCTTCTTTGCACAATCCATGAACTATAACACTATAACACACCTTATCAATCCGAAAGCCTTTTCCTTCAGCCTCTTTAAGAAACAAAAGAGCCTCATCCGGATGACCATGCTTTGTGAGCATATGAATAAGATTATTGTAAGTAACTTGATCCGGCACCAGACCATGCTCTTTCTCCATTTTCTCCATCAAGTTTCTCACTTCCAAAATCCGCTTCTCTTTGCAAAGAAAGCCCATTACGGTATAGTAACTAACTTTATCCGGCGCACATCCTTTACTAGGCATCTCCTCTAGCAGCTCAACAGCTTCCTCAACTCTACTCAAGTCACAATACCCTCTGATCAAACAATTATAAGTCACCACATCTGGCACTATACCAATAACCTGCATACGTTCCAGAAACCGCAACGCTTTCTCCAACCTATTCCCCCTCACGAAAACATCAATAGCCGTGTTGCAGACCAACAAATCAGGCTCAACACCAGCTCTCTGCATAAGAGTCAACACCTTCAAAGCATCCCTCAGCTGACCTGCTCTACTATACGATACCATCACAAGCGAAAACGCCTTAGGAGTTCGATGCACACCTCTACGTTTCATCAAAACAAGAACCCTCCTCGCACCTTGACAGAGCTTGGTCTTGCTGAGAGCCTCGAGCATGGAGTAATACACAACGGGGTGGTGGCGATACCGCCACTGACGATCCGCCCAGTAGAAGAACTTGAGAGCAACACGCTCGTCGTCTTGAGAGCGTAGAACGGCGCAGACTTGCGAAGGTTTAAGGCTCCTTAATAGATTCCTCATTTCGCCTTCGTGCTTTGGGTTCCAAGAGGATCTGAGATTAATCAATCGGTTTGTCTCTCTCACCAAAGGATGCCTAGATTCATCTTCTTCCACGTCGAATCTACTGTTAACGTCTTCTCTCGATCGTGGGATCTTCCCGAAAGATTCCAGAACAGCAAAATCATCATCGTCCCGTTCGTCGACGCTTTCCTCATCGTCTTCGTCATCTTCTTCTCCTCCCAATTCGTCTATCTCGTCAAAGCTGTTGAAGCTAGGGTTTCGAATTTCTCCAGATTCAGCTTCACTGACATTCAAAGGCGGCGACTTTCCGAAACCCAATTGCGTGAATTCTCCTGACAGGTGGTCATCTTCGCGATGAGAAACTCCTTCTCTAAAGGGGCCATGATTGGAGGGAGGAGTTTCCGAGGAAGATGTGGAGATAGATGCGTCAGTTTCGCCGTTGGAGAATCGGAGTAAGGGTCGACGAAGAAGGCGACTAAGCCTTAGATTCAACATCAATTAGATAAACGGAAACGAGTTGCTTCTTCACAAATTTTTAGTTGTCACTCAATCGTAGTGTTCTTCACAGAGCAAAGTAACGGAAAGAAAGCGATTTTGAAAGTTGGAAGAACTTGAATCATCTTTACTATTAGGGTGTGACCACGAGAAGGTGTTGGGAAAAATAAAGAGAATGTATGGAGTTTGCATTTATATTCTGTATATAGCGAGGCATATCAAATAGTGGTAGAATAGTACCCTGCCACGGTACAGACCCGGGTTCGATTTCTGGCTGGTGCATGAGCTGTGAGCTCTATTTTTTTGTGAAATTTAATTAAATTTATCAATTTAAGTAGGTAGACAAAAGAAATAAAAGTCTTAAAAATCCGAAAGTGTTAACAAATCATACAATAAATTTTAGTCAGGGAAAGAAATAATAAAATATTTATTTTAAATGAGGAAAATTTGTCAAGATTTATCCGAAAAAGGTATTAACATGAAGTTTATATGAAAAGGAATCCAATTTCCCACAACCACCAGGAGCAGGAGTTACATTGAGAGGCGTCAAGAGTGCGCCACGTGACAAACGTAACCGTTAGTATATAAAATAAAATATATTTGATCTTCATCTCCTTCCCCTTTGCGTCGTCGACAAGACACCCTTCTTCTTCTGTTACCTCTTTTTATTATTACTAGCGAGTTTTTCCTTTGCCATATTCTCTCACAGGAAACATACATATTCCGATGATGAACGGTTCGGTTCCGAGTGAGAACGGTGGCGAGGGATCGGCTCTGATATTCCTGGGAACGGGATGTTCGAGCGCGGTTCCTAACGCAATGTGTTTGATCCAGAAATCAGATCCTCCCTGCTACGTCTGCTCGCAGTCTCTCTCGATCCCGCCAGAGAAAAACCCTAACTACAGGTACATTGTACATACCTTCGAGTGTGGAGTTGCTATCTTAGTTTTTTTTTTATTTTTGCTTCTTGCATGTCGGTGATCACATTGAACATTCCTTAAAATTGAGATTTGGGTTTCATCAATTTTGTTTAATTCTTGGTTTGTGAGATCACTTAGTTATGTTCCTTTGATTCAATTAGTCTAGCTTTGCGTCCTACTTTTAAGATTGTGTGTGGCGCTTGATTTTGATGATCCATCTTATAGTTAGCTGATTCCTCCCTATTTTAGACTCGAGATTCTCTTTTCAGTGCAAGAGTTATGTGTCCTTTTTGTTTTGGCAGGGGAAACACTTCACTTCTAATTGATTATTGCCAAAGTGATGGCAAACATAAATACATTCAAATCGACGTTGGCAAGACCTTCAGGGAACAAGTCCTTCGTTGGTTCACTCTTCACAACATTCCTCAAGTTGATTCTGTAAGTCGTGCATGAATATTTTGTTTCGTGCCTAGAAAAGGATCTAACATGCCTGAGATAATGTATGAAGAAAGCTAACATGAGGCAAATTTTAAGTCTTGAATTACAATTCTCGAGTCCATGCATGTAAGCACTAATTTTTTTTTTACATGACATGCAGATCATTTTAACCCATGAGCATGCTGATGCAGTACTTGGCCTGGATGATATACGCTCCGTGCAACCATTTAGTCCTACCAATGATATAGATCCTACTCCTATTTTCGTAAGCCAATATGCTATGGACAGGTAATAATAACATCTTCATGGTCTTTTTTATTTATTTTCAGTTTGACCTTCTAGACTTTGAAAGCTGTAGTTTCGACAATTGCCTTCTTTTCTTTCTTCATAACAGTCTTGCTGTGAAGTTCCCGTATCTGGTTCAGAAGAAACTTAAAGAAGGCCAAGAAGTTAGGCGGGTTACACAGCTGGACTGGAGAGTAATCGAAGAAGATTGTGAGAAGCCATTTTTAGCTTCAGACTTATCATTCACGCCACTTCCAGTTAGTTTCTCAAACCCTCTGTTAGAAATAGTGATTCATGTCTCCCTGCTTGATCTATCCGGAGACTCAAATCTTGTTTATGCCTCTTAGGTGATGCATGGAGAAGACTACGTCTGCCTTGGTTTCCTTTTTGGAGAAAAATCAAGAGTGGCGTATATATCTGATGTGTCACGCTTTCCTCCAAGCACTGAGTATGGTAAGTGTGTGTAACAAATTTCTTAGAGCGTGTGTGTTATTGATACTCTCACACAAGATAACTTTAGACTCTATTGCCTTTGGATTATACAGTCATATCAAAATCTGGTGGTGGACAATTGGATCTTCTTATCTTGGATACATTATATAAGGTAACGCATATCATCCTTATGCATTAAAGTTTGCTTTTCCATTTTTCTGATGTTTTCACATTCTTTCTTTTATCGTGACGTTCCAGACAGGATCCCACAACACCCACTTATGTTTCCCGCAGGTTAGCTTAATTTGAAGGTGTTTTTTTTTTCTTCTTTTATGTTTTATGCATGCTTACTTTTGTTCTCATGTAGACACTAGAGACGATCAAAAGACTGAGTCCCAAAAGGGCTCTTCTAATCGGAATGACTCACGAGTTTGATCACCACAAGGACAATGAGTTTCTTGATGAATGGTCTAAAAGGTAGAAAACTGTATCAGAAGAAACCATCCACAGAAAGAGAGGTGTAATCTTATTTATTTGTTGCAATGTTTGGTTTTCTTAGGGAAGGGATCTCGGTAAAACTTGCGCATGATGGCTTGAGAGTCCCTATCGACCTATGAAGAGGTAACAAAAACATTACTTGGCCTTTTCATTAAATCTTTTTAGGCTGAGCATCTAAATCAGAAGATGAGGATACAAAGAGAGAAAGAGAGAGACGGAAATGAGAAAACGGCTCTCTTCAAGATGCACTAAAACCTTCTTTTTGTTGTTGTTGTTTAAACCTTTAATCTTAAGTTGGGATCTTTGTGTCTTTGCCAAATTATAGTTTAGCATTTAAACCCTTTGCTTTATTATCTTTTTGCATTTTTCCTGATATACTTGTTAAAATAATAACAAAAGAAAGAAAAAGCAGTTCATCGTAAAACTATTTTATGGTTGAAATTTTGATTACTACATTAGTCAGATTTTTAATAGAAAGTCTACAGAAAATCATTCTCAAATAATATAGTAAAAGACCACTCAAAAGGCTTGGTTTCGTATGGTTAGATTCATATTCATTTGTAGTCACGGTAATCATTTCTAGTCACGGATCATTCTCATCGTGAGCTATCAACAAAACAACAAAATACATGTTCAACTATAGTTATTTTTAGGTTCTGACACAAAGGTTTCTTCAATAACAGAGGAAAGAAAGGGACAATATATGGAGAATAACTCTTAATAAAGATCCAGTTTAATAAATTTTGGTTACTACATTATCAATCAATAACTATATGAGAAACTTAAGAAATAGTATTATTCCACTTCTTAGAAAGTAGACAAGATTCTAGACTGTTAATATGGAGAAAGTGTTTGAAACAAAATCGTTTGATCATTCATGATATTTTTCATTTGAGATCAAGAGAAAGCAAACAAAATGCATATCACAGCATACTATGAGTTATCTTCTTCGTCCTTATAAACTTATGTGTCCATCCAAAGGTTTCCTACAGATCCCCATAAAAGAAAGCTAATCTAGGTTCCAAAAATAACTCGATAGAAGACGATAGGGGATCTATGTAATTAAGCTTGGCAAAATCTTTTGGGTAGTTACTCTATGGACCCACTGGGAGATATGTTTTGCGTCTCCATTTCTAAATTCTACTGTCAAGTCAAACTCGTGGTTTTGAACATATTGCAAAAGATAAAAAAAAATTAAACTAAATTCACATTTATTGATTAAGTTAGTAATAGCAATGTGAAATGAAAAATGTCAAAAAGTGTGTGCCATGAAATGTACAAGGTAGCTTTTTTGACTTATCCCATACACCGACCACTAAAATCAAATTGATGCACCATTTCAACAAGCCCATTTATATGGCATGGCCGTTTGTGTATATATTTAATATTTTGTTTGAACATTCTTTTGGTGAGTACAATTCTCTTCGTAGTTGACCAAAAAAAAAATGGCTACCTTTATTATTCAATTGAGAAAATGAAATAAATCAGCGACCAGTATGTACATCACAATCACATCATTGTTGATTATATGTATGGCAAAAGCAGATCCAAATGTTCATTTCACTATAAAAAACGAATGAAAAATAAAGTTAAATGCGGTCAAATATCTTTCTACGAGAGTCCAACCAATATCACTTTCTATGAAATTCATACATGGATCAACGACAACTGGACGATATAGCTCACGTTTATTAACAACCAGAGGCAAGAACCATGTCATAAATCTATCACAAAAACATGTTATAAAGTTTTGACTATATTAAAAATACATGTTATGTTTGAATTTACGTGTACGTTTCGACTTTATATTAACACATGTGAGAAACAAAATAGGCACTCCATGTGCAACCATCCAAACAATAGACTGTACATTTTTATTTGTAACAACCAAAGAAAATTATTGATATGATGATGTTGAAAACAGTAAACAGCAATAAGAACTGAAAGTGAAAAAATTAACGAACTGTGGTATGTAGAATCAGTTGGGGAATACTTGTTTCAGACTTTCTGTCTTGTTATATTTTAAATTTGAATTTCAGTAACCTCACATTTGAAAACAAAATTTACATTATGGAAAGAAAAAAGAAAAAAGAAACACACTAAATGGTTGATTATAAGGACACTAGATCTATGGCACACTAACATGAGTATCGTGTTACATATCTTAACCCCGTAGTTAATAATATACTAAGTATTTTAGTGTATTGCACAACTATTAAGAAATTTGTCTTTTATTTAAAAATAAAATTAAAGTATAAATTAAAAATTATTTAACCAATTACAAAATAGATTACAAAATATTATTGATTACATGATTTTTGATAAAGTTAAAAATTACATTGAAATATGAAAACATTATATGTTTTAAAACATCAGAAAGTTTACTAAAATCATTTATTTTGAAACGAAAAAAAAATACTTTACACTCGGAAAAATAAGATAAACCTTTCATATATACTAGTGAATCTGAATTCATTACCAAAAATAAACATAAATTTGATGGTGAATTATTTTAAAAATGTTTATTGATAGATAAAAGAATGATTACAAGGAAAAGCGACTAAATCATTCAAGAACCATGAATTCACCAAGAACAAGTAAAAGTATATAAATCCTAGTTTTTGTGTGGATTTATGTGTGATTGTGAAAGTGTCTTTTTTTGAACTAAGTCTTTTCTTTTACAACCGACTTTTTTTTTCTTCTAAGTCGACATAATTTTTTATCGCCTTTTAGTCAATTAGGCCGAATTTGATTTATTTGATGGGCTTTGTTTGAAGGATGTAATCTAATCTCCAAGCCCCCCAGTTCATCATGAGACACAAAGTCGATCTCGATAAATTTGCAACAATAGATCCTAAAAGTAAAGAACTCGACATTTTTGTTTTCAAATGTTGTAGGGTTTCCACATCGGCGCTTCCAAAGGCCCTTTATTTGGTATGCTCCAAACCATTCGTCACGGTTCCAGTTGTTGATGATCATACCACTTTTCAACCAATTAAATCGTATTTCAGTTTGCTATGATAAGTGGAATTGTCGTCTAAAGTGTGGGAATCGTGGTGATGCAAGGGTTTATATACTTAATGATGATGTATTTTGTTCCTTTCGCCGTTTTCTTATAAATAAAAGCCATGAGTCCTTCCTTCGCGATCTGTGTCATCTTTCATAGATCAGTTGATCAGGAACGGAGCATATAAAGCCAAGAGTTCAAAATCCGACTAATACATAATATCAACGGAGCCAGAAGCCAGAAACAGGACATACCACGGGCCCGAGGCAATAACAAGTAACAACAGCCATATAAGATATAAACTTAAACTAACAACCTTCAACCAGGTCGAATTCATTCCATGAATAATAACGATCAGTTGAAGTCTGAAAAAAAACATGTCCATTAAAAATATATATATATATATATATATATATAGAAAAGAAAGTAATCAGCCTCATATGTATAGTTTGATTATTTTCTATGGAAAGGCATGACCTTAAGGAAATACTATTTTAAAATAGATTTCTCTATGAGGAAAACAAGATTAGTCTATAGGAATCTAGCTGAGCTTGAGCCTCACAATACGTACACGCTCGCCATTGTTTATATGATTCGTATGTTTTGAATTTTACGAGCCGATAAACCTATATTAGTATATAAAAAGCTATAGTTATATATTTCACAGCTTGTTTGTTATAACTTATAATCATACGAATAATATAAGCGGCCAGTGAGTTGTACTGCTGCTCGGTAGAGCACAGATCCACTTCTATTGCTCGGTAGGAGTATAAAATAACGTTTAATAGTTTTTATTTCATGGTAAAATTTTAGATACCAATGGATACACACAAATACATCCATCATTTTAAAACTACGTGATCTGCTGTGAAACCCTAGTCGTCGAGAGCAAGTATCTGCCGTATCGTATCGTTTGTTGGAGATCGGTTTCTATGGCTCTGTCAGCATCAGCGTCGGTT